>NC_136068.1:196889908-197559899 GCF_964261635.1 Lissotriton helveticus | reverse complement strand
TGTTTAGACACCATGGAGCTTTTTATCATGTTCATGTCAGGTATCGACTAGAGAAGGAATCCACCCTAATTTTGGGTTTTCTTCACAATCCAAAATGCACTCCCTTGTTGAAAACACAACCGGAAGCTTTCTCCTGATCCTATCTACTACCTATTCACTTTTCTGACATCCCTGGCCTTTCCTTGCATGTAAATATTCCAGATTTGAGCTTGAATTTTTTTGTAATTAAAAAAAAAAAAGTATTTAAAAACCATGTCTAAAACATCACACAATAGTTTTCCAGCGCATACTGTTAAAACTAATGAGGCCATACCAATACAAAAAACAGTTTCTTATGGAAAGGGTAAGGGAAGAGCAGATTCAACCAGTTTTGTATACAAAAACAGATTTTATGATAACCACTGCTCTGGATGTGAAGCGCAGAACTGTATACGTACACCCATTCCAGGCATCAGTGGAGTAAATGTGTGACAAGGAAAGAATGTATGTAAGTCAGTCAAAGATGGAGTGGGAGGTGAGAATGAACACATATAATATGGCTCTGAGTAAATTAGCAGGAGATATTCAGCAATAGAAAACAGAAGTCACAAGGAGGGATGGAGAGTCTCCATGGCTTAGTTAACAACAGTCAAGAAGGTGCACTGGCCCAGGGCCGAGAGGCATGAATGATGCTCAGGACTCATATAATGGCTGTTTTTTACTATCAAACTGTGGTGGTTAAACAAAATATTGGAGAACAAAAAAAATGCTGTGTGGACAAAATGTAATTCCAAGAATATCAAGGACAAAAATATTGTGATGGTAAGGTTTTATAGGTAAGCAAAGTTTTACAATATCTGACTCCATATATATGTACCTTGATGATATATAACTCAAGCACCGTAGATGTGGAGTTAAGAATAGTAAATCTGTACTTACTGAATGCACTTGCCTTCACAATGTATTGGTCCTTGATATTTTTGACATGATATTCTGTCCACAAGATATTTCTGTTTCCGACATTCTGTCAGTGATCTCCAAACTATGAATGGGGGGACTGCATAAAGGCACTGGCCATCCTTGCTATATTAATGGACATTTATGGATTTCCCATGTAAGGGGGAAAGTTGTCTTTGAAACAAAATCCTATGCTCCTAAGCTCCTACAGGTGGGACATAGCATCACTCTAGGGCTTAGCTTAGAACCCAGTAGGGCCCACTTACTTCTTACCCGCTGACCAAAACTTTCCATTGGTCTTTTTCAATGTTGGGTTGCCTGCAGGCAGAGGGGCAGTTCTAATATAAGTACCTAAGAATCATTTTTCAGTAACATGGCAATTTCTCTTCCAGGAAATGACCACATAATTCCACGAAACTGTCCAGAACTTGAAGTGGGCCGTGTCGCTGTCAGAATTTTGGATGAACTGGTTCTACCATTCCAAGATCTCCAGATCGATGACAATGAATATTCCTGCCTAAAAGCAATTATATTTTTTGACCCTGGTATGTATATGTACTTTAAGATACTATGTTATTTACACCCAAAAATAACAATTTCTACCCTGGGAAACAGGATAAAGGAGTAAGGGTGGTACATTAGCTTCAGTGTGGATGTTGTGCAAGCATGTGCGATCTCCGAGTAGCTAAGATGCTCAAACAAACGGAGCATCAAATGCACACTTGACTCTTAGGAGAAGCTCTTACAGTTAAACCAGGGTCTGAATACAAACCCAAAGTAAGCCTGAAGCTGGGTTAAAGCACATGACCTACTCACAACGAAACACCTCGATTTTTGGAGAAACCTATCGACAGGCTTTGAAACTTCCACCATTGTAAGGGACGGATGAAATTAGGGGGCTAAGCTTCATTTAAATGCATTGTAACATAATGTGATAGGAATTTTCGAGATTCTGGGTGATCACTGTTAAAAAGTGCCTCCGGCTTGCTGATCAAAAACATCCTCACTGAGAGGATAGGTGTCCTGGTGTGTGGCGCAAAGGGCAAAACATATGGATCCTCTGAAGGAGTTTGTACAGGTGGCCTGGGATCTACAGCCCGGTTTTGAATGTGCCACGGCAACAGTGAATTTATCACAAAGTAGATTAGGAAAGGCCAGTGGGGGATCAGGAGTTAGGAGATGCTGAACAAGCAAACAGTTGGCGCTATACACTCCAGTGGGACCAAAAATACACAACTCGCCAATAAGCCATGAACTGTGTTCAGAAATGTAAAATATAAGCGACAGCAGACTGTGTAACCATTTACGCCATAAACCTCACCTTCCCCCAAAACACCTGGTTTTATACCAAAGAGTGGCCTTTCTTCAACACTGTCCGAGATGATCGCCCACATTGGAGATGGGAGAAGCTCGAGGAAAATGGTGGATCCAAAAAAGATGGTAACAATGAGGTTTAGTGGTAAAAAAAATACATAGAGAATTGAATGAAACAAAAGGAACAACCATTCCAGATAAACTCAGCTGAAGACGAGCAACTGGCGATACTCTTCTCTGTGATCATGGAAATACTTAATAGCCAGTAGTAACTGCCCAAGAATTATCAACAATAACCCGCTGGCCTTAGGCTCCTTAAGTGTCCAGAGGTGACTCATTCCTCAATCAAGCACAGCAAAAGCCAATTCAGAATGCCTCCTGGTAGCATTACCTGGTATGCAAAGGTAAGTGCGGCAGGATATGTCTAGATGCAGTGATGCAGAGAAGAGGCTACCATCAGTACAAGTGCAGGGGATTGGTGTGAGGGCAAGGCCTGCAGGGAAGAAACTCAACATGCTCCGCTTTCTAGCACTGAAAAGTGTGAGTGTCTAAAAAAGCTCTACAGCTCCTGAGGTCCTGTTCTCTTGAGACAAACTTAAGTATGTCTCTTCAGCGATCCATTGTGAGCAGGCATGGAACTATTGGTATTCGTCACTTAGAACATCTTTTTTGTTTTCCATTGTGCATCAACAACATAGAGCTTGGACTCCTCACCAAATGTTCTTCTTATGTCGTCCTCTTCCCAGAATGACAATCAGACATGCCTGCAAATCCCAGAAAAGGGAATTTCCTGTGAAAACTTCAAATCTGGGGATAATTATAAGTTACCTGATGCAATATTTTGAGCAGATTTCTAGAAATCGTAGTTTTTTTCTTGCAAGACAAGGCAATTAGGTAATTTGCTATTCAAGTTCATGTGATTATTTGTGTTTTAAAACACACAAGATGATGGACGGAATGTTGCACAATGGCACAACATTCACCCCCAGTCACAGATCTGGGTTTAATCCATCATTATTTTGCTCACCAAGCCACCCCAGTTCAGACATGGTCATATGCAAATCAGTCTTGATCCTTTGCCTCATGGGAATAGTCCAGACCGAACTGCGAAGCCATGTCTTCCCTGGACCGAATCAAGCATCCTAGGACCGGTTTCTGGCTATCAGCCTTCATCAGCCAGGATAGCTTGACTCCAGTGGCTTAGTGAGCACGGGACCAACGTCTGGGCATACCCTTCCCACATAGGATGAACAGCAAAACACACAAGATGATGAACGGAATGTTGCACAATGGCAAAACATTTACCCCCAGTCACAGATCTGGGGGAGTGTTTGATTTGCTCAAACGCTTCGTCCATCATTATTTGTGTTTTGAAATATCACAAAATCAGGGCAAACTCTAAGAATTGATAACGTGCAATCATTGTTGTGATCAGCAGACAAGAAGCAACTCACACATAAGTTAATCTAATTTAAACAAACAGATCACCAAACGTGTTTCTCCTCTGTATAGTCCTACTAAAATATTGCTGAGCGTTAGTTAATAAAACAAGTAAAAACAACAAAACAATGTGTAACTTTGTAAACCAGGAACACGTGGAAAACTGAACTAAGAAATTCAATTTGGTAACTGTGTAACTATGTAAATTAAGCTTTCGAAATATCAGTTAGACACAAACTCTAAGTACTCATTTACTTAGAAAGACTGGATACCTCGTTGTTTTCTAACCACAAGGACACAAGCGAAGATCCTAAAATAATATATTTATTCTCTGTGTTTTTTTTAGATGCTAAGGGGTTGAGTGATCCTACCAAAATCAAACGTATGCGCTACCAAGTGCAGGTCAGTCTGGAGGACTACATCAACGACAGGCAGTACGACTCCCGGGGTCGCTTCGGCGAACTGCTGCTTCTGCTCCCTACACTCCAGAGCATAACCTGGCAAATGATAGAGCAGATTCAATTTGTCAAACTCTTTGGAATGGCCAAGATTGACAATCTGCTCCAAGAGATGCTTCTAGGAGGTTAGTATGAACAGTGCACAAACTATTAAATCTGAAATACATTTGTCAAGAATACAAGACCGAAACGTGTACAGAAGATGAGAGAAGGCTGAAAACAGCTGTTCAAAATGTTTACCAATAAGTTTCAGCCACACTCTTAATCTGCTTTTTCAGACAGGATGTTTTATTTGAGCTTTATGTGATACTGCCATAATTAAACAGTTTAAAGGCAGATGTTAGTTTTGCAGACACAATTGGAACAACATTGCATTCCAGCTTCCCATTTGTAAGACCTGGTTTTATATTGCTGGGGCTTTTCATCAGGCATCAAGGCCTTCCAGGCAATCAGTAGTTTGGATTTCCTTAAATATATGTCTCACTTCACTACAGGTACAACTATTCGCAAAGCCAAGAGTAAGGGCCTGATTAAATTCTTGGTGGTAAGGATACTCCGTCGCAACAGCGTTGGGGTTTCCTTACAGCCAAGAATGTGGTCTGCCTGCCGAATTTAATGCGGGCAGACCTTAGGGTTAATCACGGCTGACACTACTCTGTCTCAACTGTGAAAAATCACCTCCGATGGCCCTATGGAGTAATTGCTGTCGGAGGCTGACCTGTCATTCTGCCCACCTAATTTTGATTGGCGAAATTGCAGTTTTTATGGCCTGTCACCACCAGGAATATACTGGTGATAAGAGGTAGTGCAAACTGCTAAAAGGCCCCCTCGCCATGGGAGAGGACTCCCATGTTGAGGGACCTATTGCAATTTAAATTTTCAAAAATAAAATCAGTTTTTTTAAATAAATAAAATAATCTGTTTGGTATAGGGCTCCTTCCTGCTGATGCAGTCCTGTCCAAACAGAAAATGCATTGCCAATGCCTTATAAATGACTGCCAGCTTGGTGGTAATTTACTCCGTCCCCCTGGTGAAACAGCAGGCCATCTGACGCTAATTAAATCAAGACCTAGGTCTCCCAGGCATGCTTTTGACTTTCATTTTAGGTAGCGAATTCAATATGTAATCTCAACTGTGGTGATGCAGTGATCATCATGCCTAAAGAAATATGATCATGAAATTAAAAAACTAAGTTCAGACAAAGATAAACATAGTTTTTACGAAAAGTATTGCCTGAATAACAAAAGAAGGATGGGAAGAATAGAGGCTATCTGGATTAATTCAACTACTGATCGAAAAAGTTACAAAAAATATTTTTCGGTCTCAAAAACCACATTTTGCTGCAATATTTCATGGCATTTAAGGACACTTTTTTGTATGTGAATGTGCTCCTTTTGAAAGAGCAAAATGTCGTCCCTCACAATGAATTAAAGTAATGGCTGAAGTGGACTGACCCCATGCCCTATACAATATGCTGTAGTGGGCGGAAGAAAATGTGAATGACACAATAACAGACCAATGGATTAAGAGAGCCAGCTGAGAGCCCGTTTAAGAAGGTATATTATACATATAATTTTAGTAAAATCAAAAGCCCCTGCCTAATGCCAAGCCTAATAAACAGCTTTACAAAGTGATATGTTCAGGTGCATTTATTGAAGACATTGTTGTCTATGGGGTAGCCTCTACTGCCATTTCATGACTATACAATGTACATTCCTCAAGGACCTGATTTGGTAGGCTGCATAATATTGAGTAATATGTCAACTTTTTTCCGAATGTGATCTATAATTCTGACAAACATGCAAGATTATTATCCATCGTCTCCCTCTGCTTAATTAATGTGTTCTTCACCTCAAATATTTGTGTTGGTGTACTTTTACAACAAGACCTACATCTGCTGTAGTTCAGCCTCTTTCTTAATGTATGGACATTTCTCTTATGGTCTTTTAACACTCTCTGAATGAATTTGTCTAGGATCTACAAACGAGACACCACACGCGCACCATCCACTGCATCCTCACCTTGTCCAAGAGCATCTAGCAACAAACGTTATTGTTGCCAATACACTAGTCGCGCATGGACAAATGAGTAGGTATTTCTTTTTTATAAGATTTGAAATGTATATTTAAACACTGTTTCCTGAACTTCAACAAACACTATATTGCCAACCGAGTAAAATCTGCATCAGTTTCAAAATAGCTGGTTCATAAAAATTTCCACCAGAAAGTTCTGATGGTTAAATAATTTACAATCTCAGTCAACTCTAGGGCTAAATCAGGTCTCATCTTTCTATGCTGACTGCTTTTTGCTATCATGGAGAATACAAATCCTGCAACTAAAAGGCATTTCCTAATTCCAATAAAACGTTGTGTTAGTGGGTCAATTATTGTCCTAATCTAAACCAAATGAACTAATGTAAAACCTTGGATTGAGCTGATTGTTAGAAGTTCCTTCTGCCCTTTATGGCAATGTTTCTGTGTCATTGACGATTTTAAGTGGCATTACACAAGCAGTTGTATTATCAATTTTAAAATGTGCACAAACAGTAAAATGTGCAGAAATTGAAGATGCATCAGTGTTCAAAAGACATATAACATGGGAAGATTGAAAGGAAAGAGTACTTTAATAAAACCATTACCCGTCCACCACTGTAGCAGGACACAGAAAAACACTAGCATACCGCTCGCAGTTACATGCTATAACCCTATGCTCCACTTTCCCCATCATTGCCACAGGTGCTAACGTCAGTGTCTCACGGTGGAATCCTTTCAACAACTTTAAAACTCCCACCAACTTCAATTGCAGTAGGCAAAAGTCACAAAAAGAGTATACCAGCCAATCAGGTAAACATGACTTTGTACATGTGAGGGGGTATTTGAGGTGTGAGACGAGCCACAAGGCTAAAATAGAAGCTGTATCCATCACAGATCCCCCATCAGCCCACCATTCCACCCACCATCCACCTGAACCATACCTGCAACCAGCAAGGGGAGTCTCATTTCTGCCAATTTCTACCAGAAACTGGTCTGCAAAGTTCTTTCCCTCAAGGTGCTTCCTTTCAGTTTTCTTTATACATCCTTAGACGATTGTAAGTGACTACTAATATGAAAGTCTTTTAAACACTCTCTTAAAGATAAAATGTGTCAATCAAGTCCAAAATGGGAATGACTACTGTAGAAGAATGTTCTAAAACAACTTCAGTTTAGAAAATAGTTCTCTATATTGATTTGTTGTTCTCCTCATTATTTTTGCAGCTACTCCTGAAACACCACAGCCTTCACCACCATCGGTGTCCGGGCCTGAGCATTATAAAGTGATCCCGGGTGCAATTACTGCTATATCTAAACAACCATCGTCAATTCCTCAAGCAACCATCACAAAACAGGAAGCAATGTAGCTCGTCCTTGTACTAAGGAAAAGAAAAAAAATAACTATCAGGAACTCTGAAAAGACTCAGTTTTGAGAAACAGTTGAGACTCACATCATCAAGGCGAACAGAAAACAACTGATTGGACATTGTTGTGCCAAGACCAGCGGATTGTTAAAAGATGCGTTCTAAAAAAAGGCACAATTAAACTACACAAAAAGTCTCATCTATTTTTATGAACAGCAACCATCAGACCTGTGATCTGTGAATAATAGGGAAACATAAAGATGTATCTATATTTTTTTAGCTGTTTATGGCCTTCTTTTAGTTTAGGAAAATAATTTATATATATGAAATCCTAACTCTCCTGGCCTGTAAAATAGCATGTTGCACTAACCAGTAATGACATCTAATGAGGAACTAAGATTAATTTAATTTTATATGACATACCTATGATAAGTTAGGTACATCTATCCTACAAAACTGTCTAACAATATCTTGAAGACCATTTGGGTATACTCTAGAGTCTAAAACTTCATGCACAATAACATTTAAAGAGGACTAACTTTGGCTGATATTACCAAGATGTCTTCTTTGAGCTTTCTGGGTAGGTTTAGTGTTTGATTGTTGTTTATTAGTATAGAACCTAGAACATTTGAGGTGCTTCTCCTCATTACCCAACAGATCAAGAAATTGTGTCCCTGATTTACTTCTGTAGCCCACAAGCGTGGATCAACTGCTATTAAATTAGATCAGTTCATTTTTGCTTTTAAGACTCACCATTACCTTTTCCATCTTTTATACAAAAACCTCATTGTGATGATAGGCATTGTAGAGGTGCATCTATTGTATTCACCTTACAAAGAGAGCCTCAAATTATTTAATTATTAGATTGCCCCAACCTGGTCTCCCTTGGTCTCACAGAAAAGGAAAAACTTACCTTAACATAGTTGACTATGATTTGCTTGTGGTCATCTTCATGGCGACTGTCCTGCACGACCCTCATTTTTGGAGCTTCAACTCATAGCATAACACCATTCAGCTGTCTGCCATTACGACAAGTCAGTAATGGCACCCTGAGAACAAACGGGTACTATGGGGTCACCATGGGGGCAACAATCGCAAGTAGATCAATGCCCACTTTCAAGCTGTGCTGCCTCTTCCCAAAACGAAACATATTTATTAATACACATCCCTGGGCGGTCAGATGGCACCGGGCACTCTCTCAGTACAAATATCATGAGACTGTCCACTTAAAGTACTAGGGCCATGGATGTACAGCAGTAACCGAAAACAATATTATTTGATCGGTGGTAGCATTTCCAGGAATAACTCTTTTTAGATTCAGTGTTCCTGGCTAGTCTTACCTGAATGGTTAAAAAATGCCTAGACATGACTTTTTATTTCACATTGCAGTGAATAATAAATGCAATTATTTATTCTTACATTAATTGGTGATTAAATGCTGTTAATTGCATCAGATAACAATTTTTTTGAGTAACAGAAGCCTGAATCTTACACAGAGATGGCAAAGATGTCATTACTGTCATTGGATAAGCGACTGCTAGCTTCATATCTTATACAGTCAAAAATCAAACAGATGAGATAACTCTTTGAAGATGTGGCCTTTATGTGTCACCCAGTCAAACAGAGAGAGCTGTTCCGCTAACAAAGATGCAATGTGCCTGATAGGACGCTTTGTCTTTGAAACTACAAAAGTCCTCCCATACAATCAAACTTAAGCTGCCATTGGGTTTTACCACTAATTCAAAATGGCCGACGATGACTCTACTGGACACTGACTCCACCACCAGGAAAGAAACTTAGGATGCCAAAGCAAAGTTGGCATATGACAAATGCTGCAACTACCACTGCCATTGATTTACAAGAAAGTACTGTTTGGTGGAACGGGTGAAAGACTTTGTGTGTTTTTGCCAAAACTGTCTCCGGTGTGCCCTTGATTTGATCAAAAATAAACTTCTATGTTTGCAATTAAGGAATTTCAGCAAGGAAGCCAGAGGTCGTGAACTGTCTCGTTTGTTGCAGGAATAGTGAACTGTTTCATTTGTTGCGTGAATAAAAGAAACGCGACTTTCAAAAGTGAAGACTGTGAAGCACAACATTCTGTAGGTGATCTTTTACTACATGCATTGAGCACTTGTAGGAAACCCAACATCCATCTATACCTTGTCTATGTCTTTTGAAACTTAAACAAACTTTTTGGGGGATGTTGCTGTAATGTCTCCCATGAGGAGTGGCCAATGACCAATTATACCTATGTCATCCATCTTTAGGAATCCCTAGGTTCTCAATATTATTGTGTCAAGTGGCTGGAGATTTCTCATTAGGTCTCACAGCTTCCTGCAGTATATAAAAGAAAAAACACTAGAAAGCATTCTTGATCTGTGAAGAGTTTTGGGAAATGATTTTCGAATTGCTTCTGAGATCAGAAAGGCTGGTGGACACATCTGGTGGTTCATCATTTCAGATTATAGCACAATTCAATGTAAAAACGTTCTTTTTACATGGTATTTTATACATGGTATTATCAATGCGACTCTTTTTAGTGGTGGCCAACAGTTGTTTTAGAACCTTAAGGTTGTGATTAGCTTTAGCTAGTGTTAAGGTTTATGTTTCTCATTAGTAGCCATATTTATGCACAAAAAAGATAGTCCTTACATTTTGCCATGTGGTGTGCATATCCTGACTTGTAGATTTTCATCACCTTTTTTACTGGTAGCATTGGGTCCAGATTCACAAAGTTATTTGTGCAACAAACTGATGCCTATTTGTGTTAATCAGAGCATTTACAGGTGCAAATTCCACACAGTCACAAAACATGAAAAAACGTAGAAAATCATGGCGCTTTTTTGTGAT
The DNA here is from genome assembly GCF_964261635.1 of Lissotriton helveticus. Classification (NCBI taxonomy): domain Eukaryota; kingdom Metazoa; phylum Chordata; class Amphibia; order Caudata; family Salamandridae; genus Lissotriton; species Lissotriton helveticus. The sequence continues at coordinate 197,549,507 of NC_136068.1, read as the reverse complement.
GTTACATATGGTTACATCCACTTTTTGGGGTAGGTGTTTAGCATTCCATGGTGGGGACAACTACAAAGATTAATTAACAAAAGTTGGTGAGAATTCACAAAATCTTTGCTTATAGTGTTCCACCCTGAAAACAATCTGCTGTTCTCTCATGTTAAGGGTAGGAGTTACACAGTGGGAAAGAAGGAACACCGACAGAATTGGTCGGGTGTATGGAAAGGCTTTCTCCATGGGTAAAATATTTTCTCTGCAGAGAAGAAACATTAGCAAGTGCACATGCACCTATCATTGCAGTATCCAATTTTTGAAATGTACAACTGTTGCATTCCAAATGCATAAATGTTTACACATGCGTGTTTGTAGACTCCAAGAAAGTATGACTTTTGTTCCAAGTCTAGGACTAACCCCACAGGAGCATATATCTGACTTTAGGAAATCAGTTAATTGTTATTTAATGCTTAATTCTATGAAACCTCTACAGGCTAAAATTATCTACTCAGCTCACCCAAATACCAGAACACTAGCATTATGCCACTGTAAAATAATGTAATGTGAAGAAGAAAAGAAATGCAAATCTAGGGGAACAAAGATGAAGACAACTTGTTTAAGATTTTTTTTTAAAAAGGTCATGCTTATGACAAAATGCAAACAATCCTTGTTTAATTTGCAGGTAGCTAGAGAAAGCATCTCCTTAGGTTTGCGTTTGTGGATGATACAGAGATGCTAGAGGCAAAGTGTACATAGAAAAAAGAAAGTCAAATACAATTGGATTTCAGTATTGTCATGTAATCAAAATTATCTGAATAGTGGAACTGACAGTAAACAAACTTTGACACCATAGTGTCATCATACACTATTTGGTTCTGATTCCAAGGTGTTGGATAATTTCCGACCTCTGTGGAAGCCCCTGTTTCTGCAGGAGTCAGAACTTTGAGTTGGGTGGGATTTAACGCTCCCAGTAATTACCAAGTGTATTAAATATCTCACGCTTCATTACGTTGCAACATGTCAAACCTGCCAACATTTAACTGGGCAAAAGTGTATGGAATTTATCGTGGCATACGTTTAAGCACCCAAATCTGCATGTTAGTCCCCAAAACTAAGAATATGCAATAAGTCACAAACGTGTGGTAATGGGGATCCCCAGTGAAATAGTTCCATGTGGTACAAAGCATGGCAATGGTGGTCACCAGTGAAAAAGTTTGCTTTTTAGAGAGCACAGGTCATTTTTTTCTAACGTCTGAAGTCTGCCAGAAGTTTGTTCTGTATTATTAAGATATACAGATGAAGCCACAACTGCCAGTAATTCTTACCTTGAGGCCAAAATGTGCCTTAGAGTGGGACTGAAAATAGAGTACTTAGAACATGAATTTTGAAATAAGTTATTGTAATTCTGAAGTACATTGCTTTTTAAATGATGTTGTAAACCATATATTGTAAATATGAGATTTAAACAGAACTGCTGCTCTCTGTGCACCCTTTCCTTACTCACTACAACTGTTTCTGGATGTTGAGTTGCATTTTTGACAATATTGCAAATTTCATTGTTAGTACTTCTTCCTGTTAACATATTCTTGGATTACTGCCTTCTGATGAGAAACAAAAACATCCCATAACTTCAGTCTGTGTAAATAGTAATGCAAAGTAAATATTCTACAACCTAATTCAGTTACTGTATTGTATATGCTGTTATGCAGTAAAAATATGGGTTTTCCACTGTCTAGTTACAGATGCATATTGCAGACATTGGTACAGAAAACATTGACAACTCTAATAAGTGAAAGTGCTTCTGGTTAGTTGCTGAGTTTGTCCATGCGGTTTTGTGGATGGGTGAGTGGATGAATTTTAGAATGAACCCATGTATGGATGAATTCAGGAGCATATCACTAGGCGAATGGATGGATGTAAGGGTGAGTTCATGAGTACCTGGATAGATGCAATGGTGAGTGAGTAACTGGACGAAAGTATGAATTGGTCAGTGAATGTATAAATAGATGACTGGGTGAAATCATGCAAGGATGCATGAGTGGAGGAGTGCATGGATGGATGAGTGATATATGAGTAAGTGCATGGATGCATCAGTCACCCTGTAGATGGAAGTCGTTGAACGGGTGGATGAGTGAGTTTGTATGCCAATGAAATGTTAGGATTATTTCAACCTCTTCCACATTTGGGGACTGTCCAACAAGCTGGCCACATTTTACATTTAGCGTCAAGAGCCCAGCTCTTTCTGATTCAAGTGAACGTCACGACAGATGTGCTGTTTGAAGTGTACAATTGTACTCCATGACATCCCTCAAAATCGTTTTTGAAAGGGAGCATATCAAATCAAAGTGGCACTCATGTGCTTTATGCAATCCATCTAGAAAACACCACCTTTGCATTCTGAGGTTTTCCAAGAAGATAATCACCCCAAACTGGTTTGCACCTGCTCACAATGTCAAATTTAGAGCATGAGCTCATGAGTGGATCCTAGCAGGTGTAAGGAGAGGAACCACTCAGGGTAAGGGGTAAGGATGGTGACTAATCAACCAAAGGTAGCCCAGCCCCAAAACCAAGAAAGCAGACACCACAGCATTTAATGGGTTGGCAAACAAAAACATCATTCACAGACACCCCATGGGCTTGAAGGACATAGAATGGCATCAACAGGAGATCCACTGGACTAGTGAGGAGCAGGGCATCCAGAACTTGGTGGGTGATTGTAAATTGATCTCCGTCAAACATCGTACAGTATACACACTGAATACTAGAGGGGCAAGGACATAGTGATGTGTGGCTTCATATTAACCATTATCATTCTCCATCCATAGCACCCCACCACCTATCCATACAGCATCCTAATTATATTGATATATTCTCTGCATCCCTTCTAAAAAGTCCAAAGGCAGTCTCATATCACATCATTTTTTCTACCGCAGGATGCAAACAATTGGATTAAATACTGTTTCCAAATCAGTGTAATAGCAATGCAGCAGTTACTTTTTCCTTCAAGCCATTCATGCCAAGCTGGTCATAACAAATATATTATGTACTTTGAAAATACCCTTTGCCAAATCAGGTCTGGTCTTTCAGGTGCTTTCTGAGTATCATTTGCCTATGTAAGATGTTGAGATATACAATGTCAGCTAAAAGTTTGCTGGTGAACAGATCATCTCTTGGTGCCAATAATTAACTTTTCTTAAACACTGATCAGATTTAAGCTTCCCCATGCTGAAAGAATTCTAGGCGCGACCATGGCTAATCACATGACAGGTTTAAATAATTGCATACACATTATAAAGCTTCCAAACAATGACAGAAATGCAATCTTGGTCAATGGCCCAGGAGTTCTTCAGTTATTGAATCCTTGAATATACATCCTTTGAGAGCAGTTCACCAGCCCCTGCATCTTCAGCCATCAGCTCATTTGTGGGCTTGATTTCTGAACACTAATTGGAAGACCTTTATTATAAAACATAGAAACATATGCCACCCTCTTCAGTAGCTCAATCCCTTCTAAATCCTCACTGGATTTTAATTCTCTCTATCCGAGAGACTACTTTCCAGATTTAATTTCTTTCTCACACCTAATTTTAAACATATGTTGCCTATTAGCTTAAAATCGTTTTCTAGTAGATGTCCAAATCTTTCATTATTCATTTCTTTTAAGTGCAAATCAATGTTTTCTTATGAACAGTCAAAAATTGGCTACTCTTAGTTTTTTTCACATCACTCATGTGCATCCTCCTCTAAATTTCCATATTGGCATTGGACCAAGGGAGGTTTCCTCTCTTACTTAAGACAGTACATTTAGGGCCAGATTGCAATCGCGATCGGAAGGGCTTGGAATTGGATTCGAAATTGCCTAAACCGATCCGGAGCCCTTGTTTCCCACCAAATTATTCACAGTTCAGAACGACCAAGTACAAAGCCTGGAAACCATAAGCACCAACTAAATCGATTCCGGAAGTCATTTGGACAGGATGAGCCTTCCAGAACCAAATTGCGCATCTCTATGGACTTGGTTTTCCGAATGAGCGAGTATGATTAGTGATTCGGACAGTTTTTCCTTTTAGGTTTGACCAGAACAATTCGGCTGCCAGAATCGGTCTTTGGGGGCCTGTGGCAGTTCCCCATTCACCCAGGGCCCTCTGAATTGGGCCCGTGGGGTACCCTTGGGTCCCCTCTTCCTAACTATGCACAGTATGGCAGGCACCAAGGGGTGCCCGCCACAGGGTGCACGATTATCCCCAACCACCCATTTTGTCAATGCGAGCCCGTGTACATGTTCGGTCCACAGGCTCCCATTTAAGTCAAACCGAATCGTATCCGGATGCATTCAAGTGCATTATACTCGTTCGGTCAGACTCCCCCGATCCGAGTAGTATAGAAAGCATTTCGGATCGGGTTGTTCAGTACGCTTTCCGATCGAGATCGGAATTGGGCCCTTAGTTTGTGCTCTGAATCAAAAATGTTTCCCAATAAAACCACAAAACCTGGATGTATTTCCTCATCATGTCCTCCTTGGTCAACATAGGATCTATTAATACAGCTGGTCTTCCACGTTGATGATCCCTCACAATTTATTATCAGTAAAGTCAGACCACATATTGTTAAAATATGATGCATCTGGCAATTCTTAGTATAGGCACTTGTAGACCTACAACCAACTGACAATTGTCGTACTTAGCATTTATCAGGATTTGGTAAAGACTGAAAATCAAACTGCATTACATTGCTGCACTTTTATGAATAATTATCGGGAATTACAGCTCTTTAGGACTCCTAAACATCAGGGGGTTTCCCTTTCTATATGATCAATTCTGAGGTAAAAAATTGTGGGACAAGGATCCACTATGTTTCTTCATGAATGATAGCTTGGATATTGTAAACCAACAGGGCTGGAAAATTAACTTTAAAATTGCTAGAAACAACAATTAAAGACATCTAAACACTTCTCAACCTCTATAAAATACTGTCTTTGTTCCTGCCTGGAGATGAACATTCACACAATTAATTTCAACCTGAACCCTTCTCAGACACAATACAATGGGTCAGCACATAGACTGCAAGGATTTCAATTGAGCTATCCAATTGTTTACTGGTTCACCCTAAGTAAGTCCAACCTTCTGTGAATACCAAAATGATTAAGTGCACTTACTCATTTTGGTATTCTTAGAAGGCACTTACTCATCAATGAGTAAGTGCCTTTTGTTAATACCAAAATGAGAAAGTGCCTTCTGTGAATACCAACATGAGTAAATGGTAGTAAGTTTAGGATTTTGTCTTAAGTTAGTTCTGTGAATCCAGCCCATGGAGTTTCTAAACTAAAAGCATTTTGATCTAGCACACATTTGTAAGATTTACCCTTCAAAGAGTTTATGCTTTTGTCTAGGCCCTATGCCTATAAACATATTCTCTAATGGTAAATAAGGTAATTTTTGCATACAGCCAGGCCTGTCCTGTATGTAACATGTATCATTAGCATACCAAAGTCCTGCAATACATGAAAAATTCAAGTTCAAATGATAGTATAAGTAGAAAATCAAAACTACAGGTTAATAGCTTAAACATGCTATGAACCTAGTTACACTTTATTCAATATGTTTGTATATGTAAAGGCATATCGCTAATATTTTAAATCAATTAATCAGAAACTCCCCAGACCTGCTTGGACAGCTGAGGACAACATGGGAGAGAGACCTTGTAAATGTAGACGATGATGACTGTGTAGAAGCAATACTGGGCCCAAGGGAGGTAGCGATAAGATCCAGGTTCAGATTGCTTCAACTAAAAGTCTTACATCAGGCCTATCATGCTAGAACATTACTGCACTGAATGGGCCATGCAAAGACAAGGCAGTGCCAGAGGCGATGTGCCAAGTGGGGACCTTCTACCATCTGTTATGGGATTGTCCGATCATACAAGATTATTGGACCCAGATGGTTTTTGCTACAAATCTCAGGGTAGGAGGCAGTGGTGGCAAAACAAAACATCGCAAAATGTTGGGGTGTGGCCGCCCCTTCACAAGTAGCAGAATGGAAGTCTGAACTAGATTTGTGTAGATTAGCAGAGAAAACCATATACTTGAGTAGGGGCTGCCTGCGGAAATGGGAAAAAATCTGGGGAAGCTGGCAAACCTACCGAGGGATTTAGAGTGCAGGGAACCACTTGTACTAAACAGGTATCTACACCACACTTACACTGTACCTATTCTAAATGAAAGGCCACATAATGGGTAAATCTAATGCCCACACGGTAGGCAGATTCTCAGGACCCCGGGGCGAGGGGGTGTTTGGAATGGAAATGGTACTCTGTTGATTTTCTATGATACTTGACTTTAATGCTGATTTGTTCCAACTAAAAATATGTGGCCGGAATCTCCGTGGCTCATTACTTTTCAAATGTATTGTACACTGAGCACACATTAATAAAAAGAGTTTTAAAAAAATGAACTTCAAGCTGACAAAATAAAGTTAGAAATTACAGTAGTTCCAATACAAATGAATTTTCAAAAGCTAGTCCTCCCATGTTTCTTGAGCATGCAGTGACCAGATCCAATGTACAATGTAGATACCAAAAGTTGATTGTGGATTTGATATCATTTTAGACCAGCTAAAATGTCATCATATATTTATTGGTAAATGTATATATTTACTTATTGAACAGTTTTGTATTCCACACCTGCACTACAGAAAGTACTTTAGTGCTTTACCTAGAGCGTTTTAAAAATTCATTGAAAAGATAGGAGCACTATTGAACAAACAAAGTTGCTGTGCTGGAGCAGCAATACACCAGGAGCAAAACAGAAAGCCATAACAGTAACATGAAAAAGCATTTGAGTGTATAGATGGGGGGAGCTTAATCTTAGTCAGGAAAAAGTGGTAGATGTGCCCTTTTAGTTGCTTCTCAAAGAAGAGACGTGGTTTTAGTTCTACTATTATGGGAATGAGAGTTCCAAGCAGATGTCACAACACCAGAGAAGGAATGTTTCTGAAGATGAATAGTTTTGATGCAAGAACTTCCATTTACATCAAGTCATATCCATTCAATTTCAATGTTCCAAACTTTATTCGCTCCATGTCAAATAAACCATGAAAGCATTGCATCAATATATAATAACATTCTTTAAAATCGTCCTTTACACAGTATAACACTGATTGCTAAAATGTCATTAAAAAAATTAAAAATGCTAAAATATATCTAATAAAACACCCTTTTCACTTAAAACTTTACAGATTATAATACATTATGGGCAGCAAACTCCAAATCGCTTGGTAAAATCATAGAGCACTTAGGCTAATCCATTATGTTTCCTCGGTCATATATTCTGAGCTTCCTTGCGTAGGCTGAAATGGTGAGAAGCTTTATTATATAAGTAGATTTGTTCCTGTTTAAGAGGGAAAGCAACACAGTTTGAAATGGAGTCTAGCTGCAATCAGCAGCCAATAGAGTATATATAGAATTGGCATGATGTGGTCAAATTTTTCGATTGAGTAACAAATCTGGCCGCGGAATGTAAAACTTCCATGAGCGAGGCAAGCAATGCTTGTGGGGTGCCAACTAAAATAGCATTTCGAATGTATAGGCTGCTGATGTCCTGGGCGTGCACACTCGTTTTCAAAGAGTCTGAGGAGGTTCAAAGTTTGGTTGTTTTGAGAGAGTGGGTGCAGATGACTGCAGATGTTGCAGATTGTTTGAAAAAAGGGATGAAGAAGAGGATGAAGTCAGCAATGTTAGTCTTCAACTGACACAACAATCAAGGTGACAACTGTATTTTTGTATTTGGCTGAAATGAAGAACAACTCCATTTTTTGTATCTTGAGAATAAAGAAAGTTTCTGACATTCAAGTGAGAAGTTTTTCTGGATATGATTGGGGCATGATGATTTCACCTGGAATAGATGTTCTAACTAAACCTGCATATCATCCACAAATTGTAGTCTAGAGACCTCTGTTTCTACGAAGTTCAATCTTAGTGTCTCCATATATAAGTTGAACAGATCAGGGGCTAGTATTGATCCTTGGGGAGCACCACTGGTCACAGCAAATCTTCATGGGATGAAACCCCCAATCTCACTATCTAATGTTGGTAGGTTAGAAAGGAGGAAAAGTAGCTCATAGTCATTCTGAAAAGCCTAGTTGGTTTTCCTGGGTATAAAAAAGCCTGTCTCAATCAAACAAGTTGAACGTTCCCGACAGATCAAGAAAAATGAATAAATAAGACACTGCTTCAGGTAATATGTGAGGGACATAGTCAAGGTTTTTCAGTTGATGCTTCAAAGGTACTTCATAGGCATTAATCAGATTGTTACTTTGTAAGCATTTTTCGTGTTTCCACGACTATGATTATGTTAAGGTGCATTGCATGCATCTTTCCATAATGTTTCCTGGCCAGGGAACTACTTTCTGATGGTACTACTTCCTGTTTTAGGAGATAATGAAATTAGCATCAGTGATAATTGTCCCAGTGCGGGTAATCCAGGGGGCTGGGTTTCACCAGTGGGTGCCAATTTCTACTAGAATAGGCAGTAGCTTGATCATTGCAGTGTTTCCCATTTACCACATCCTTCCAAAGTAGAGATCCATGGATTCATATGAAATGGATAAGTCCAAACCATTGTTATTCCTTAAAGTGGGGAAAATTGGGGGGCGTGGCTTAGCAAGCCACGATGGCGGCTGTGTTTCACTGAGGCTCCGCGATCGGGCTGGCATCTCGCCCTGTTCCAGCGATCGTCGGGAGCCTCCGCTTCCACACCTGGCACCTGGGGTACCCCAGCACCCGGCGACACCCCCTCGGTGAGGTGCGACTCGCACTGCCGTGCGGTGACCCCTGTGGAGACTCTGGCCGGAGCCGCGCGCAGGACAGTAAAATGGCGGTCGCGGCTCCGATCTGCTGAAGCCGGTGCCGCTACACGCCTGCACTGCCGGTCAGAACGCCTACCCGGAGCGGCCGACGGACTACTGCGGAGGTCCGAGCGGAGGGGCGCGGCCAGTCCCGAGCGACGGAGGCAAGTTCGGGGCCCCCAGATGGGGGATCCACGTTTGGACGCAAAATGGCAGGCGCAAGTTGGAGACCCCACGTTACCTGCGCCTCCCTCCGGACGGAGATCTAGCCCAGCTGCCGCACCGACCCAGCCTGTCTCCCTGGCCTGACTGACTCTGCCGGCGGCGGTTCCAGTGGACAGCCACGTCTTATCGAGGCGGTGAGTGCCGGCCCCCTCCCCCTGCCCGAAGGCTCTGGCTCCGGTGTCCCGGCGGCCCCCTGCTCATCTCAGAGTTCGCCGGGTATCGCCTGGCCCTCCATCCCCCAGGCGGACGGCCTGGCTCAATCCGGGACCCGGAGGCGACTCCCCGGCCAGGTCGGCCAGATCTGCCTGACCCTAACATGGCGCCCGAGGGAACACTGGCACCGAGCGCAATGCAAGCCGCCATGTCCCCACCGTGAAGGCAGCGGCGCCCCCAGGACAGCGGCGGACGCCCGCCACTCAGAGATAGCCCTCCATCACATCGAAACCCCCTGGACCCTCCAACGTGTCCCCTGGCCCGCCATCAACTCATTGCTCACCCTGTGGAGGGGTCGGGCCCCTGCCTTGACCGGGACTTGACGTGAGGGTACGCCTTCCGGCTCTTCTGTCGGATATACACTTGACTCCTAGCCACCCCCTCGGAGCTACCAGAAGCCACAGGCCGCCGACCTACTCCGGCTCCGGGCCCTCCTGATCTTCATCTCCCAGGTGTTGTTACACTGTTGTACCCGCGGGGCCACCTGACCACACCGGAGCGCCAGCAGTCTCCGCTTCTGACACTCTTCTGCTGCTCACCACGCCAAGGGGGACGTGATCACAGCGCTGGAGGAGGCCCTACCTCACCCCCGCACCAACACAGGCGGTATAACTAGCCCCTACAGACCTACTATCTCCCCAGAGACCTGTTATCCAGCGCCGGCTGTCCCCTCTAGCTACACGACAGTGCAGGGCCCATTCCGTCGTTCCCATGGGGAAACCGAGAGGCCAGCAGGCGACCGCCGTCCCTGAAACGGCCCCTGAGAACATGCCGCAAACAAGGGCCTGGACACAGATCAACACCCCACACACCGACCCCACGCTGTCAGCGAAACTAGATCAGGTGTTGGCAGCCATTGAACTGTCCCGACTCTCGATGGAGGAACGATTGGGAGTCCTGACGACCGACATAAGCCTGATCCGCGATGACCATCGTAAATTGGCAGACAGGGTGAAAGCGGGGGAGCAGGTCGTGGCCGAGCTGCAGCCCAAGGTGAAGACTCAGGCGACGGACATGCAGGACATCTTGCGCCGTGTGGCGTCCCTCGAGGAACGTACAGTTGATTTGGAGGGGCGCTCGAGGAGATGCAACATTCGCGTCCTGGGGCTACCGGAGGGAATCGAGAACTCAGATCCTCTGACCTATATGGAATCTTGGACCAGTTCTTTCACCCCCGAGTCGGAGCGCTCGGCGTTCTTCTCCATTGAAAGGGCACATAGGGTCCCCGCCCGGGCACCTAAACCAGGTCTCCCTCCACACCCCATGCTGGCCAAGTTCCTACACTTCCGAGACCGAGATGCGGTGCTCCGAGCGGCCCGGGCGGCGGGCCCCTTGCAGGTGGAAGACCAGCGGGTCATGGTGTTCCCGGACTATGCCCGAGAGGTCCAACAACAAAGATCTACCTTTCTGGATGTTAAAAGACGCCTCCAAGCGAACGATATCCAATACTCCCTGCTGTTCCCGGCTCGCCTCAAGGTGCTACACAAAGGAAAGGCCCTTTTCTTCACCAACGCGGATGAGGCACAGGACTGGGCTGATTTTCACTGCCCGCTGATTCCCAGAGCCAGGCCCCAACGAGAACACACTAGTGATCTGCGTCGACCCAGGAAACGTGGTACGAAGCGCACCCAGACGGGCTCATCCAAAAGCCAGGCCTCCTCGCCCTCAGGCTCACCCGACCTCACGCAAATCATGCAGGAGAGACGAGACGCTCTGAAGGCGGTGACAGATCTACACCTCTCCCCCCTTGCACCGGACCTTGAACGCCAACCGCACCTATTCACCCCAGAGAAGGACCGAGACAGCGATGGAACGATGTCGGGATTTGGCCCGATCTCTTCCCCTCTCCTTGTTGCGCACGAGGTGGACGCTACCCTGATTGGACAACCTGGCGCCTCTTCCTGAAAAGTGAACTACCTACTGCTGTATCCTCTTTCATTGATCGCTCTTTGTGTTGTTTGTGAGCCAATGTTTACATGATTGATTGAATGTGTGAGCGCACGTGCGATCGATACTTCTCCTACAGAAGCCCGATTAGCGCACAGCCCAGCGATAACACATGCCGCCGCCCCCGCAGAATTTTGCTATATTTCTCCCCTAGTGGGACTCTTGGTTTGGATATGCCACCCCCGGTGATATATCCCTTGTATTGGGACTGTTCCCCACCGTTGGTTTTACCTGTTTTTATTCCCGACAGTTCCCCCACCGTACCTATGGAAGCAAGGCGTGAAGGAGCACACACGAGACACACAACCAAACTGCCCTCGGGGATTACAAGGGGGCCAGATTCACACGCACAATCCCTTAGTCATGACGACCCCACGACCGGATGTTAGCATCCTCACACTCAATGTACGAGGTTTCACACGCCCAGCAAACGTCACTCTGTCTACTCCTACATAAAACGCATGTCAACTAATATTGCTCTCTTACAAGAGACTCATATTAATGCTACTGAATTGCGCCGGTTACAGAACAAATGGCGGGGGACCCTTTGTGCCACGACATATTCAGCGTTTGCGCATGGCGCCTTGATATGGGTTATGCCAGGAACCCCTTTCCGAGAACTCAGACGGGTGGTAGACAAAGAAGGCAGATATGCACTACTGGAGGGTCTCTTGGACGGTCAGGGGATCCTTCTGGGGAGCATTTACGCCCCCAATACAGAGCAGGATAAGTTTTGGGATCACCTCACGGGAGTATTAGCCCACTTCACTGACGTCCCATGGGTTTTGGGGGGGGACTACAACTGCACATTGGACCCTTCGTTGGACCGCTCACACCTCCCCCCTGCACATTCCCCGGTCCCCCGGCAAGCGGAACTGTTCAGAGCGTGGACGGCACACTGGGCGCTCACTGACGCTTGGCGACACTTATATCCCCATGCTCGCATATACTCCTTCCACTCGATACCCCACAACCTCAGAGTCCGGCTGGACAGATTCTTATGCTCTGCACCGATCCTCCCTAAACTGATCTTTTCGGACTACCTGGGTCGGGTTGTCTCAGACCATGACGCCCACGTACTACGCCTGTCCTGGCGCCCCCCGCACCCGCCCGTTCCTACTTGGAGACTCCCTAAGGACTGTCTGACAGATCAGGTGTTCAGGGACTCACACCAACACAGCATACAAGAATACTTTTTACACAATGCAAACACGGCGACGTCAGCACTGGTGGAATGGGATGCGTTCAAGGTGGTGGCACGGGGAGACTGCATCAAACAGATCGCAGGGGTTCGCCGCACGTTGGAACAGACACTCACATCCACGGAACAGCGCCTAGCTACACTCACTAAACAAACTGATGATTCGGTAGAACACGCCGCGCACATAGCTGAGGCGATGTCCACGTACCAGGAGGCCTGTGCCGATCTTAGGAAATACAATTTTAGGGCCTATGCCGCCAGGGTCCACAAGGACAGAGACAAAACGGGTGCGTTGTTGGCCTGGATGGCGAGGCAAGACACCGAGAACAAACCAATCACGGACATCGTCAACCCGGAAGGGGTACTAGTACAGTCCCAAGCTGATATCCTCCTGGCGTTCCAATGCTATTACGCACGGGTGTACGGCGCCCCGACACGATCCTCTCTGTCATTTGTGGACCACTTCCTTGACCCGCTGTCGTTGCCCACGATCTCGGATGCTGACAGGCGCACGCTCGACGCTAAAATAGCACCCTCAGATATCACACAGGCACTACGAGCCCTGTCTCGCAATAAGGCGCCGGGCCTGGACGGCTTCCCACTAGAATACTACCAGACATTTTCCCCCCCTAGTGGTCCCTCGCCTGGCCCAGGTGTTTGCAGCGGCACTTGATGCAGGAGTACTTCCCTGTTCACTGCGAGAGTCGGTGATAGTCACCTTCCCAAAGCCTCACAGAGACCCACATCACATGGGTTCGTATCGCCCCATCACGCTTCTATCAGCGGATTGCAAGATCCTTGGGAAGATCCTGGCTGACAGGTACGCCCAGATCATATGCCCACTAGTCCACCCCGACCAATGTGGCTTCGTCCCAGGGAGAAATACCTCACAGAACATCCGCCGGGTCTTTCATGTCCAGGACCAGGTGCGAGACAGGTTCCCTCGCGCCGCCTGCCTCATCTTAGATCTAGAAAAGGCGTTCGACACCCTCACCTGGCTGTACCTTTTCTCGGTCATACACCGACTCAACATAGGCCCGACGCTTACAGCGTATACACGCCTTCTGTACACCGATCTGACGTCGCGTGTCAAAATTGGGAAACACATTTCACCTGCATTCGAGGTCCGCCGGGGCACCAGACAGGGGTGCCCCCTGTCGCCTCTTCTCTTCGCCCTGGCCGTCGAACCGCTGGCGATCAGATTACGTCAGGAGGGAGTATTCTGGGGCATCCCGCTCGCGGATGTCACGCACTGCGTTTCAATGTACGCGGATGACCTCCTCATTTATGTCCGAGACATCGAGATTGATCTTGCCCCCATAGCGGTGGCGCTTACTGAATTTGCAGATGCCTCGGGACTCCGAGTGAATTGGGACAAATCCACGATCTACCCCTTTCACCCCGAATTACCGCCCGAGATGTTCAACTGGGGTCTCATAGGCTCGCATGGTCCGCAGAGGCCCCCCGATACCTCGGTGTCCGTCTGTATCACTCCCCGGCCGACATCTTTGACGGTAATCACAGTAGGATGCTAGCTAGCCTTCGCCCGACCGTTGCCTTCTGGACCAAGCTCCCGCTCACCCCGATAGGACGGATAGCACTAGCCAAAATGGTAATGCTTCCCCGGCTCCTCTACCATTTCACCAACCTACCGGTGTTGCCACCGAGGTCCTTCTTCCGAGACCTTAACTCCCTCTTGGGCACTCTTGTTTGGGGCTCGGGCCGACACAGAGTGGCCCTGAAAACCATCCAACTCCCCATGACGCAAGGAGGGCTAGGGGCTCCCTCCTTCGAGTCGTATTTCTTAGCGACGCAGCTCCAATGGTTGTCATATTGGACGGCGGACCGGCACACCCAGGAAGCTTGTACCCCGACTGGCAGAATTACAAACCCGGAGCTTCTCCGTCTTCTCCTTCCGGGCACCAAACCACGATGTACATATCCCCTTCAGGTCGCGATAGCGCGTCAATGCATAATGCGGGTCCATCGGATCTCCCCCAGAAGGGTTCCGTACTCCCCGTCGCTACCGCTGGTTGGCTGCCCCAGACGGGAACTCTATTTCTCGGCTCCTATGCTAGCTGAGTGGACTCGCTGCGGCATCACGGACATGGAGTCGCTCTTTGAGGAAGGTCAGCTGAAGTCGTTCGACCGGCTGGTCGCCAAGTTCGCACTCCCCCCAGGTCAATTCCTCAAACACCGACAGCTCCTTGAGGGTTTTCGTCCTTTCCATAATCTCCAGTCCGGCGAACCAGACACGCATCCAGTCATACACACTATCCTACGCATGGGTGTGGGGCGCCACTTAGTCACCTGGCTCTATAAATCAATCCAAGAACTCTTGCAAGCCCCGCTGACGACCCTACGGGCCAAATGGGAGGAATATATCGGACGTGCATTACACGACTCGGAGTGGACCAAGGCGCTCGAGGTCCCAAAACGAGTCTCTAGAAACGCCTGTTTCAAAAACATCCAATATTACATACTACACAGGGCATATCTCACGCCGGCGCGACTGCAACAGTTCTACCCCACAACAACATTCCTGTGCCCTAGATGTCATTCCCCCACTGCAGACTTTCGACACATGTTTTGGAGCTGCCCCAACCTCCACTCCCTGTGGCAGACGGTACATGACACACTGACGGAACTCACAGGCCTCACAACCCTGGCCTCCTGGGAGGCTAGTGCACTGGGCATCTTTCACATCACTAAACGGGCCCCAGCACACAGACGCTTTGTGTCCTTAGCACTGCTATTGACGAAACGGTGCATAGCTATGCATTGGCGATACCCGGAAGGTCCCCCCATAGCGGCATGGTCAGGGGCAGTTTGTAAGTGGGCGGCAGCCGGGGAAGATGCCCTCCGGGAGGAAGAAGCTAAGGGTGCGCGTAAGCATCCCATTTCGATGGAATGGGCCATGCTCCTCCACAGCTTCCGGCAATCTCTGCGCGCTGAAGCCCCACCCACGCCTACCCCCCATTCCCCCCCTCTTCTGCCCGTCCGGACGCACCCATGACTCCTAGCTGACTCCCTTACTGCCAGTGCCGGATCCCGACGCCACGTGCCCCCTTAGTGACAACGGCCCCCCTCTCCCCCCCTGCCGATCGCCCTGCTGCCCCACGCATGGGACGGCCTCATCTACTGACAGCACTACCTCAATGTGAATGGATGTTGTGAAACCCCCTTGCTGCCTATCGCCCGACACCCGTCCCCTCAAGCTATGCCCCTGCCATCGCCTATATGCTCCCCCCCACAGTTTTGTCCCCCCAGTTGCATGACGCCACCACTATGCGAATTGTACAGGCCCTGACCCAACGACCCCCACAGCAGGGACTTCTACAACTACTGTTCCTCTTTTTCCTCGCATGTGGGGATTACTGCCTGCATCCCTGCTTACTTACCAGTTTAAGAAGCCTGTATTGTTCAGTGGATGAAATGCCAAATTGCCTAGATTTATATGCAGAAAAGTTGCGCGATTGGCTGACCGCGGCTGAATGTTGACGCCGCGCCAGCAGATGATTCATCCTGTTTTATGCTTGAAGATGCAACAATAAAAACAAGTTTAAAAAAAAAAAAAGTGAGGTAAATTGGAAATGTTCAAAATGTCATGACATCAAAAAGAGTGAACAAGATGTTGAATGATATAGACATACAGCTACATAACGGTGACGCACGACTTGATGTAGAGTAGGTTATTAACAGAAAATCTACCAATAAATGGTAGAGAAACCATCTGTAGCACAAACTGCTTAATTGCCCCATTTGAAGGGAGGTAGGTGGCCTGTTGATAAAATATTCTGCCTCCCACCCTGCCAATGTAGAGAGAACTCCATCAAATATGACTGTGGCTCAGCCACCCAATCTAGGGTGGCTGATTCAACACCATGTCTGGCAGAGTTGCTATTGTCAAAACTAGGCCTCAACAAAATTATAATTATATTGGAGTAATCAGAGGAGTTTCTGTAGTACTTTTGCAATGCAAAATTACTGAAAATTACACAATTACACTCGTTCACATAGTAATCGTGGGCAATAAAACCTACACAAGAGCATAGGAACAGAACGTGAGCAGCTGCTGCGTGCTGCTGCTGTTCCTGTTCTGATTGCATGTAGCACTATTTCTTTTGCATATTTGGATGCGAGGATACATTGTGCACTAAGAAAATAGAACAAAATACAGTGGTATTCTCACATAATTCTGCATAATGTCACGTCATTTTACTGTAATTTTGTGTAATTATGCTGTGGCAAATTTAGCAAGTTATGACAACATCTATTCAAAATCTCCTGCACAAAAGGTGTCAAACTGTCACTGACAGATAAATACAGTGACACTAACCTGCTGGGCTAAACGCCCAGCAAGTTAGTGCATCTACACGTGTGGATCCTGGCAGCATATCTTCACTTTGGGGGTATGTTTGTAGTGTCCACATTTGCTGAAGTAATTTCCAAATATTAGTTGTAGATTCCGCCACATTCTTCTACAGTGGCTTCTCTTTTGACAAAATACAGAGCATTTGTCAGAAAAACTTCCACCACATTGGTGAAGAAGTCAATATGTGATAGATGTTCCTACACTACATTGGTGTGAAGAGAACTGTGCTGCAATAGTGGATGCTCATTTCCCCCACCTACAATCTAAATCATGCCATTGACACTAACCAGAGGGCAGAAGAGCTCTTGCTCGTGCAATGGTAATTTATAAAACCAACAGGATAGAGTCTGATATATGGGGTGAAAACGAATATTAACAGATGATTAGAACAAGAAAACTCACCCTATGGTGAAGTTAACATGGGAATGGACTAAAACCAACAAACAGGAATTAAACGTGGCACTGTGTGCAATAAGAGTGGAAAATGGGCTATATTGTGGTTGTGCCCCCCTTTGCATAGAGGAATCTATGATTGTAACCCCAGAAAGAATTAGTGTTTGCAAAAACTGTCAGCTGAATAAAGAGACCCCAAGTGACCTGAGTTTGAGGTTCAGTCATGTGTCCAGGAGAACCAGGGGGGTATCACAGTGAAACACCTTTTCCATGTTTAATATAATGTAGATCCTCTAAAAAGTGTAGTACACACACACATTTATGATGTGCCCTTGTGTTAATTGCAAGTACAAATAAATTGAGTCAAAAGCTACTTGGGGGCAGATTTACAAGCCCCTTGCGACACATTTACGCCGCTATTGCGTCACTTCTGTGACGCAGCGATGGCGTAAATCAAGCGCCTTGTTGCGCCGTATTTCCAACGTGATGCATCTAGGGAGATGTGTCACGTTGTAAACCCCTGCGCCACATGAAACCTGCCTCAGGTTTCATGTGGGTGTTCCAGCGCATGGTGGGCGTTCCCTCGCAGGGACGCCTCATAGAAGTGCGCAGTGAAATCTACAAGATTAACGACTATGCTGTGTCAAAACCCTGCGCCTGCTTGAAGCAAGCGCAAGGATTGATGCAGCATGTTAGGCATAGGGCACCCCAGAGCCTTGCTGAAGCCGCGTGGCGCTTACAACACGACACCAGCAATGCGCCTCATTTCCGCCGGAGGATGCGACACGCATCTGCCCATCCATGTGCCACAGCATGCTGCATTGTAAATGCGGCGCATCACTGGTGGCGCAAGGGTGGGCAGATGCGTCGCAACTCTTCTGGTGCATCCCTGCTGATTAGCAGAGATGCGCCAGAAGTTGTAAATCTGCCCCTTAGCTTTTAAGGAGAGGGATCCATTAAAGGGTCTTGAAATGTACCTATGACCTTGTGAAATTATCAAGAGCTATACCCCACCTAGCTCCATATTGTCTCAACGTGCCAGAGGCACTAGTGAGACAGTGTGACTCCTTAAGGGATGTGGCATTGTGATAATGGTTTGTTCATCACTGATTGATTGCAGAAAGTAATTTCGCTATTTAGCAAATTTCTATGATTTCTGAAGCTAAGGAGAGATTCACCAGCACAGATGTCATCAGGCAAATATTAAGCATGCTGGCAATTAACATAGTTATCTTTTAAAAATAATTGTCTCGAAATTATTTCAATATAAGTGATAGACCAGAACTGAAAAACAGGCATGTGCATGATCTCGGGTGGCAGCGGATGGATTTAGCAAGGCTGGTCCACACACCACCAATCATTAACCATTATCATACATTTTCTTAAGCAATAGATTTTACAGCCTTCTTGGAAACTGTTTGCTTCAAAATATAAGCAATCAAGTTTATCTTAAATCAATATAGTTCCTGC
This sequence comes from Lissotriton helveticus, assembly GCF_964261635.1. Taxonomy (NCBI): domain Eukaryota; kingdom Metazoa; phylum Chordata; class Amphibia; order Caudata; family Salamandridae; genus Lissotriton; species Lissotriton helveticus. Next base: position 197,530,858 of record NC_136068.1, on the reverse strand, counting down.
TTTTGTTCCTGGGTGCTTCTAATCTATGTTGTAAAAAAAAACCTCTGCACACTTCAGCAACCAGAAAATGATAAACACCCAAGGTAAGAAGAAGACATGAAAACCCTTGACTTACATCCAATCAGTTCAGCAATGTCACTGAAGAAGATACTGCGGAAAGGTCCTTGTGGGGTTGTTTGTCTCCAAACTTGATGTGAACTCTCTTCACCAGAAAAAAAGAGTATTTTATGTCACTCAGTCAATCACTATCCCAGGTTTTTAAACTTTAGATTTTACCTCAATCGTCTCACAAGGAAAGCCAAACATGCAGAAAAGTAAATGCAAAGTAAGAATAAAGAGCAATCGGTGATATTAAAAAAAATCAAACTGCACCCAACATGGATTTTCAGATGGTGGCCGTGGGAAGGTGCAAACCAACACCGGTGCAGGTGTTTAGTTGTTATTTAGGCACGATTTACCCCGAGGTATAAAATGTAGCGAAATATGAAGGAAAACAAAGAGGATGACATGTACACACTGCATCTGGTGGCTCAGTGTACTAATGTGTGCACTTCAGGACAAAGGATTAGTCAGAAAATCTAAATACTCTCCACTGTGTAACAAAGCACTGATGGCTCCAAGCACCTCAAGCAAGGGAACCTGACCCTCTGCTGAAGGCCTCCCTTGCCTCTTCAATCCAATAATCTATTCATTCAGCCTTGCACCCTTCCATCCACTGCTTGTATGCACTATTTTACTTTACATTCTGCCATCCATTCATTCGTTCATCCATCATTCAATCTTTCCCCATTCCTTCTATCTTTTCATACATCCTTCATCAATGCATGAATCCATCTACCCAACCATACATCCATCCTTTAACTTGCCCATCAGTCGATAAAGCCTTTTATCCATATAGCCATTAATACTCTGATTTTACTTTACTCTGCTATCCCTTCGCCTGTCTATCCAACTAGCCATTCACTCATCTATCTACCCACTCATTCATCCACTCATTCATCCATCATTCATACCTTTCTTTCACCCTACCTTCCTTTCACCATTCTTTCCATTCAATATTCCTTCCTTCTTTTCCTTTCCTATGTATCTTTCGTCCTTGCTCCAACTTGCTTTCCTATTGTGGCTGGTATTCTTTTATAGCCTAGGTACTCACAAATATTTTTCCAAGGTCCACAAAGTATGGTAACCAGTGTGCCCAAAGGCTGCATTTATGCCAGCAGGGTGGGAGTGGGGATTTACTGGAGGGGTATGGGTGGGGGAGGCAAGGTTGGCGCTGAAGAAGCGAGGCAAGTACATGGTGTAGTCAGTGAGACATGGAGCTATTTTGAGGTTTTCATTCTATATTGCCCTCTAGATTAAGTCCAGAGTCTCGAGAAGAGTCATAGATCTGATGATATTTTGTTATGCTATATCTGGCTCACTATCCCTCCTTAGGGTAGACCTTATCTACTTGGTATCACTACAATGGGAGATTCTCTTTGCCTCCTTTTCCCTTATTATAACATATAAGAGCACCTTGAAATAGATGTGTTCAGGATCTGTACTATACAAAAATGTCTCTTCAGTGGCGTTACACAGGCCCCCGCAACTTACGCGGTGCGGGGGCCTCCAAACTCCAGGGGGCCCCTCAGCACAATACTCTGGTAGGTGAGCTCCTGAATGCGTCTGAAGAGGACCCCTCCAAGTACCTTGCAGGGGGGCCCCCTCAAGTCCTGTTACGCCAGTGCGTCTCTTGTGTTTGAGCTAAGAAACTAAAATGCTGTCCATATATATTAACAACCCAGGCCATCCAAAGGGTTCGTTGTGACAAATGACTTGCCTCTAAGTTCATTATTGGCATTGTTGTAGGGTGGGAGAAGGGATGTACGTTTCATAGTTCATTTTTGAAAACCATCACTTGTAAATAAATACTTCTCAATGCACTTATTTAATCTAATAAAATACACTTTTTTGCATTTTGAAAATCATTTGTCATATTTTTAAAACATTTGTTGCAAGATGTCAAAAAATCCATTTGTTTCTAAAGTTATGTGCTGCAGTATGTTACTGTCAGAAATTCGAGCTGGTTCCCCTCTGGACCCATGTTCAGCTTCTGTACCTAAACAGGTTCCAGACATTAAAGGGGCAGCCCTTACCCCACTGTTTAACACCATTTTTAATTCGGGCTACTTCGCCAAACCCTGCAAAATTGCATTGATCCTTCCTTTACTAAAAAAAATCTAACTTGGAACCAAAAGACCCGAACAATTATAGACCTATTTCTCGTCTCCCTTTTCCAGGAAAAATGATCGAGAAAGCCATGAACTGCCAACTCAGTACGTTTTTTCTAACCAACTCTCCGTTGGACTCTACACAGTTTGGCTTCCATGCGGAACATAGCACTGAGCTGGCTCTGATTAAATCCACGGAGGAGTTCAGAGAGGCCTTGGACCAGGGAGGCGCCACGATCTTGATCATGTTGGATCTCTCAGCCGCCTTCAATACGGTCCATTATGAAGTTCTGATGGACCGTCTATCTGAAAGTGGGGTCCAGGGCAAGGCCTGGGATCTCCTGAGATCTTTTCTTACCAATAGGACACAAACTGCGGACTTGGGCAGGGATAGATCAAGGCCTTTCTCTCTCCCCTCTGGAGTGCCGCAGGGGTCTTCGCTCAGTCCCACATTATTTAATGTGTATTGTCACCACTGGCAGCCCTGATTAGATCTTTTGGGTTCCAGCTGACCTGGTATGCGGGCGACACGCAAATTGTGTTGTCTTTTCAGAAGGTTAAAGAACTGGAGACAGGATCAAGATGCCATGACTGTATGCAGGCAATCGCGGGTTGGATGGCATCAAACTGCTTGAAATTCAATGCAGGTAAAACAGAGGTGATCATATTTGGGAACATCACTAACCTCTGGACGTCGGACTGGTGGCCAACTGCAATGGGCACGCATCTGGCCCCTGATGAGAAGGCTAAGAACCTGGGGGTGATCGTTGGTTCTAAACTCTCCTTTGGTGACCAAATTAGCAGGGTTGTCTCAACCAACTTCTACATTCTCAGAATCCTGAGGAAAATCAAATTCCTCCTTCCTGAAGATAGCCTGAAGATAGCAGTCACAGCGCTCATTCTGTCATGACTGGATTACTGCAACAGTCTCTACTTGAACATCCAAAAGAGACATCTGAACAGACTCCAGATTGTACAGAATGCGGCAGCCAGGCTGCTAACAGGAACACCCAGGTATGCCTCTGTGAGGACAGGACTCAAAGATCTTCTCTGGCTCCCTGTGAAACTACGTGCACAATGTAAGGCTCGTTGCACGTTTTTTAAGGCCCTTATGGGTATTGGTCCTGCTTTCCTGAAACAGGTATACAATGGTATGTTCCTGGTAGAGCGTTGCGCGCCTCGGAATCAAAACAAGTGATTGTTTCTCTATGTGGGGTCGGGTATCCGCCCCCTCCTCCCATTGGCTAGCTCCATAAATGGAGGCTAGCCATTGGGAGCCGGATCTGTCCGTCAAAGGCCGGACCAGATTCGGGGGCGTTCCCGAGAATTTTTCCCTTTCTGCTCACGTCATGTAGACGTGTTCACTCAGTGGGCGGGGCGTTTTTTCGGGCTCCTCGAGGTTTGTTTAGGCCGGCCGAGGAAGTCCAGGTGAGTCTTCCCTTTCCTGTCCCACCTCCCGCTGTTGGTTCGTTTCCCGCCCCCCGTCAGTGTGTGGCCATTCCCGCCCCCCTCCCGCTCTCCCGTCAGTGTGTGGCCGTTCCCGCCCCCCTCCCGCTCTCCCGTCAGTGTTTGGCCGTTCCCGCCCCCTCCCGCTCTCCCGTCAGTGTTTGGCCGTTCCCGCCCCCCTCCCGCTCTCCCGTCAGTGTGTGGCCGTTCCCGCTCTCCCGTGGCCGTTCCCGCCCCCCTCCCGCTCTCCCGTCAGTGTGTGGCCGTTCCCGCTCTCCCGTGGCCGTTCCCCCCGCTCTCCCGTCAGTGTGTGGCCGTTCCCGCTCTCCCGTGGCCGTTCCCGCCCCCCTCCCGCTCTCCCGTCAGTGTGTGGCCGTTCCCGCCCCCCTACCGCTGCCTCGGCCCCGTTCCCGCCCCCCTACCGCTGCCTCGGCTCCCGTTCCCGCCCCCCTACCGCTGCCTCGGCTGCCGGAGTTGCAGGAGAGCCCCACTGGCTGAAAGAAGATGCTAGGTTTAGCTTTTTTTCTCGTGTCTTTACTTTTATTGAGCCATGGGGAGGGGTAGGGGGTAGGTGGAGAGGGTAAAGGAATAAGCCCTTTCAGTGCAATGCAGTTCTCTCGCGCCGGACCGGAAGTTGCTGTGTTTGTTGTTTTTTTCGGGGAGGGGGGCAGGAGGAGGAGGAAGTTGTCCGTGTTTCCCCAGGACTTTGCAGGGCCGAAAAAAGGGAAGGCCCGACCCGGAGAGCCGAGCAGGTTGAAATCCGGTCAATCAGAGCCGGAGAGACTGACAAGGAGCACTGAGGTAGGAGGCTGGAGGAATCCGCGAAGGGGCTGGTGTAGGAGGATAGACAACAGATGAACACAGCTGTACCTGACAGGGAGGAGGGTGCCTCGAATACCTGTCAGGAGCGCGTCAGCACGGGTATTTATAGGTGGCAACGGTGGGGCGAGCGGGCCAAGCTATCTTCTGACAGGTGGGGGTCTGGCATCTGAGCGGGTGGAATGTGGCTTGTTGCCGGACAGACGCTGTTGTTACCAGCATGTAATGGGGAAGCACTATTGTGTCTGACAGAATAGGGAGTCCAGCACTGAAGGGAAATTCCTGCCACCACCGAGAGACATATGGCACCTGTCCAGACAGGAAAGGGTTGTGGATGGTTGCAAACGGCGCGGTGGAGAAGGAAAAATTTTCCTGGTGGAAAGTGTACTGTAACGCAATTGGTCTACCACACGTTTCTAGCCACAGACTTCATGTGATTGGTGTAAGTAATTCAATTATTATTTGCTATGGGTGAAATAATCAAAGCCCTTAGCACAGTGAACCTGCAGATCAGAAAATGATCTGAGAATATTCTCCCCTCACACAGCACATGACTAAAAAAGAAATGATCATGCTTACTGTCAGAGCCATGGGGAGGGGTAGGGGGTAGGTGGAGAGGGTAAAGGAATAAGCCCTTTCAGTGCAATGCAGTTCTCTCCAGTCATCCATCATATCTACGCTATCCATCAAGTCAGCCAACTACATTCGAAAATATGTGCTCTGTCCCTGTTCATTGAGGATATCCATTTTACCCGTCATTACACAGTTACCATTGCTTGTCCGTTTCATAGGGCTCTTGCTTATGAAACCTCTATCAGAAGTAATCTTCCTGGTCCATGTTTATCACTTCTAGAACAAATAGACAGCCACCCCTCTGTTGACGGTAGAAGACACATAATAATATCACTGTCCACCCCATTTCTCTGCTAGCTTGGAATACTCCATGTGCATTTTAATGTGTTTCCTGCAGGAACTCGATTCCTACCCTGTTCTGTTTAAGGAAAGCAAAACAAGTGATGGGTCGACATCATGAAATAATGTCAGCCACCAGTAATCGTGTGCCCCTGTTGCCTGCGTGTGCCCCTGTTGCCTGCTTGTACCTCCGTGTGCCCCTGTTGCCTGCTTGTGCCTCCGTGTGCCCCTGTTGCCTGCTTGTGCCTCTGTGTGCCCCTGTTGCCTGCTTGTGCCTCTGTGTGCCCCTGTTGCCTGCTTGTGCCTCCGTGTGCCCCTGTTGCCTGCTTGTGCCTCCGTTTTCGTGCCCCTGTTGCCTGCTTGTGCCTCCGTGTGCCCCTGTTGCCTGCTTGTGCCTCCGTGTGCCCCTGTTGCCTGCTTGTGCCTCCGTGTGCCCCTGTTGCCTGCTTGTGCCTCCGTGTGCCCCTGTTGCCTGCTTGTGCCTCCGTGTGCCCCCGTTGCCTGCTTGTGCCTCTGTGTGCCCCTGTTGCCTGCTTGTGCCTCCGTGTGCCCCTGTTGCCTGCTTGTGCCTCCGTGTGCCCCTGTTGCCTGCTTGTGCCTCCGTGTGCCCCTGTTGCCTGCTTGTGCCTCCGTGTGCCCCTGTTGCCTGCTTGTGCCTCCGTGTGCCCCTGTTGCCTGCTTGTGCTGTGTGGGTGTGTGTGGAGGGCTTTGTGTGGCTGTGTGTGTGGGAAGCTTTGTGTGGCTGTGTGTGTGGAAAGCTTTGTGTGGCTGTGTGTGTAGGAAGCCTTGTGTGGCTGTGTGTGTGGGGGGCTTTGTGTGGCTGTGTGTGTGCGGGGCTCTGTGTGTCTGTGTGGGTGTGTGTGTGGGGGGGGCTCTGTGTGTGTTTGTGTGTGTCATTTGCGAGAGATAAAGCTAGTGGCATTGTAAATGACAATGCCATTTATTTATGTTAAAAAAAACATAAATAAAAATAATGTCAAGAGCAATGCCAATAGCTCTAACTTTAACAAAGGCAAAACCATTGCATTGTAAATGCTTGTTATAACATATAAGAGCACCTTGAAATAGATGTGTTCAGGATCTGTACTGTACAAAAATGTCACTTCAGTGGCGTAACACAGGCCCCCGCAGCCCACGCGGTGCGGGTGCCTTCAAACTCCAGGGGGGCCCCTCTGCACAATACTCAGGTAGGCGAGCTCCTGAATGTGTCTTGAGAGGACCCCTCCAAGTACCTTGCGGGGGGGGGGCCTCAAGTCCTGTTACGCCAGTGCGTCTCTTGTGTTTGAGTTAAGAAACTAAAATGCTGTCCATATATATAACAACCCAGGCCATCCAAAGGGTTCGTTGTGACAAATGACTTGCCTCTAAGTTCATTATTGGCATTGTTGTAGGGTGGGAGAAGGGATGTACGTTTCATAGTTCATTTTTGAAAATCATCACTTGTAAATAAATACTTCTCAATGCACTTATTTAATCTAATAAAATACACTTTTTTGCATTTTGAAAATCATTTGTCATATTTTTAAAACATTTGTTGCAAGATGTCAAAAAATCCATTTGTTTCTAAAGTTATGTGCTGCAGTATGTTACTGTCAGAAATTCGAGCTGGTTCCCCTCTGGACCCATGTTCAGCTTCTGTACCTAAACAGGTTCCAGACATTAAAGGGGCAGCCCTTACCCCACTGTTTAACACCATTTTTAATTCGGGCTACTTCGCCAAACCCTGCAAAATTGCATTGATCCTTCCTTTACTAAAAAAAATCTAACTTGGAACCAAAAGACCCGAACAATTATAGACCTATTTCTCGTCTCCCTTTTCCAGGAAAAATGATCGAGAAAGCCATGAACTGCCAACTCAGTACGTTTTTTCTAACCAACTCTCCGTTGGACTCTACACAGTTTGGCTTCCATGCGGAACATAGCACTGAGCTGGCTCTGATTAAATCCACGGAGGAGTTCAGAGAGGCCTTGGACCAGGGAGGCGCCACGATCTTGATCATGTTGGATCTCTCAGCCGCCTTCAATACGGTCCATTATGAAGTTCTGATGGACCGTCTATCTGAAAGTGGGGTCCAGGGCAAGGCCTGGGATCTCCTGAGATCTTTTCTTACCAATAGGACACAAACTGCGGACTTGGGCAGGGATAGATCAAGGCCTTTCTCTCTCCCCTCTGGAGTGCCGCAGGGGTCTTCGCTCAGTCCCACATTATTTAATGTGTATTGTCACCACTGGCAGCCCTGATTAGATCTTTTGGGTTCCAGCTGACCTGGTATGCGGGCGACACGCAAATTGTGTTGTCTTTTCAGAAGGTTAAAGAACTGGAGACAGGATCAAGATGCCATGACTGTATGCAGGCAATCGCGGGTTGGATGGCATCAAACTGCTTGAAATTCAATGCAGGTAAAACAGAGGTGATCATATTTGGGAACATCACTAACCTCTGGACGCCGGACTGGTGGCCAACTGCAATGGGCACGCATCTGGCCCCTGATGAGAAGGCTAAGAACCTGGGGGTGATCGTTGATTCTAAACTCTCCTTTGGTGACCAAATTAGCAGGGTTGTCTCAACCAACTTCTACATTCTCAGAATCCTGAGGAAAATCAAATTCCTCCTTCCTGAAGATAGCCTGAAGATAGCAGTCACAGCGCTCATTCTGTCATGACTGGATTACTGCAACAGTCTCTACTTGAACATCCAAAAGAGACATCTGAACAGACTCCAGATTGTACAGAATGCGGCAGCCAGGCTGCTAACAGGAACACCCAGGTATGCCTCTGTGAGGACAGGACTCAAAGATCTTCTCTGGCTCCCTGTGAAACTACGTGCACAATGTAAGGCTCGTTGCACGTTTTTTAAGGCCCTTATGGGTATTGGTCCTGCTTTCCTGAAACAGGTATACAATGGTATGTTCCTGATAGAGAGTTGCGCGCCTCGGAATCAAAACAAGTGATTGTTCCCCCTTCAAAAAAGCCAGTTGGGTGGCAGGAGCTTTCTTAATTGTGCTACAAAGGCCTGGGACAGCTTGCCGCTGCACCTTAGAAACTCAACTGAGCTCCTCTCCTTCAGGAAGGGATTGAAAGCATGGCTTCTGACATGAACAGCTTTATCTTTCTATATCCAGGTAGGCAGTGCTCAGGGCAAGGACACCCTATGGTAACAGAGTGCTTTAGAAGTCTTAGTAACATTAACATTAACATGTCTTATTTGCTTCTTTTCTTCCAATTAAGTTACCTTGAAAATAAACGCTTCCCTGGTTATTTAATATATTGCTTAAAGTTAGTTCTCTCTCAAGTAAAATACAATCCAGAGAGGTCGTTCAGCAGGTGGCCGCATGTGACGGTTAGGAGGGCCAAAAGGCTGGCCTTGGACTGTACTTTGAGTGTCACTGCTTTATACTGTTAGTTATGAGCTGTTGTCTCCCAAGTTGCAGACAGAAGAACCCCACCCCTGCTACTAAAGTGGAGGGTTCATGATGCCTCTGCCTCAGGAATCTGTGTTAAACTTAATGGTCACGGTTCGAATCCCGTAGGGTTCACTCAATTTTCATAATTCCAAGTGCAACAAAATGAGTAGGATTGGAAAATAATAAACTTGCTATTCAGCATCACAAGGTACCAAGGTATAAACTTGTTTTTTACAAACACTTATGTAAGCGGTGTTTGTGCCTGAATTTACTGTTTTTGTCCCTAGCAATAAGACTTGCCAAGGCATTGACCACAAGGAGGTACTTGCTGGACCAAGCATAGAAATGAGTGTCCCAATGTACCTTTTTCCTTTCGTGAATGGTCATTTTTTAGGAGTAGGCAGTACTACTTTTCCCCCCACAAAAAATGTAAATGTTAATTCTTTTTTTAATGCAGCACGTTTACCTTCAAAGAAAACAAGATGAGTTTAATAAAAGTAGCTTCATTTGAAAGCATACACAGACAAGGTGGTCTGCTGACCTCAACAGCCAGCATTCCTGTGATGGCAAAGAAACATAGATGATCACAACTTTTGGCCTATCTCATTAATATGCATGAGGTAGGTCCGATTCCGACCCACTACCCATTTGGATTTTTGAAAACCAACCTATTAGTACATAGGTTGCTCCTTAACAATCTTTACGGGTCTCAAATATAATGGTTGCAAATTGCTACCAGTATTTTGCTACCAGTAAATAGCCCATATGGTCCAAGGTTCTAGCAATCACATGGATGCAATAGGTACATTGAAAACGTTACTAGATCTGTAGTTATTAATGTATGTGTAGCTTCACATAAGACTTCACTTGCACATAATATATCGCACAAAGTGGAAATATAAGCAAATATTGCAGCATAGAAAGGACATTGTCGGTTTCCTCTATTTCGGGGGACTGCCTTTCGGATTAGTTGGCTTCATAACGGTATGTTGCAGATGCAGCAGGATAGATGTCTGGTTTTTGCATTGTGTGTCCTAGACCTAATCACAGACTGTGTGAATCTGGCACTTAAGTATTTTCTTTTTTCAAAAGAAGAAAGAAAACAGTTTTCCTTACAGCTCTGTCATGTTTTATGGAGCAGTGCATCAAACTTCAAACAGTATGGACAGGAACTGCTGTGATGGCGGTTCCTGGCAACGCTTTAAGAAATGACTGCCGGCTTGCTGGTCATTTAATAATTTGTCAGGCGGCGGTGCAGTCAAGGCGACATCGTAAATTACTCTGTAACCCTGCCTGCCAAACCTCCATCCTCCAAAATATAAATTGTCTCCTTATTCTTTTATGTGCATGTCTTCAGTTGGTGTCTGATCCTAACAAAGGTTCAAGCAACAACAATTCAAAACATTCACAAAAAAGTTGCTAAATCAATATTCAGCTAGCAATGAAAAGTGCAAAAAGGAAAGGAAAATATAGAGGGACCCATATACAGTAATTTTTGGGGTAAAATTAGACAAATGTATACTTTTTTATAAATATTAAAATAGATGGAACAATGACGCTCAATACAGTGTGTTGGTACAAAGACAATATGTAAAACAGACCAAACAGGGGGCAGACAAAAAGTACATGTCACATAGAGGGAACAACATAGAACAAAATAATGTGTCCTTCATTAGTTTTTTGGCTACAATTCGTTGACGGCGTTTCGACCTCTTTAGAATTACACAGTCATCATCAGGACTACAATTCAATTGAGCATCCAAGGATTCTATTCGGATTAACAATGCGACCCGCTGTTTTACTTGCATAGGTCAGCATACAAATCATAAATTTCCTTAAAACATAGATTGGGCAGGCATGAGAATTTAGCCGTCCCAAGACGTTAGGAAATTACCAGAGGGCTGCATCTGTCCATATAACTTAGCAAATCATGCCCAGTCAAGGGTGACTCAATCACCAAAACACTTCAGTGCCGCCTTTGGGCGGAAATCGTTTGTGACAGCCCAAGTCTTCAGTTGTCAGCAGAAAAGAACCACGTCCGGAATGTATATATTAGGGAGAACTATCCAAATACTTTAACAACATCAGTTATGCAGTGTGTAAAAATATAGCATATATAGTAAATATAGTAGAGATCCTTAGTAGGTAACAACAAGTCAGTTCACAAGCAGCGCAGGCTGGTTGAACAATGGATGCTTATGTGATTATTAAAAAGGTATCACTTTAAAGATGAAGAAAAATCTGGTGTCAAACAAAAATCAAAGGTACAGGCAGCACAGTGGTCAGTGCCACAGTGATTGAAGTGGTAATGGAGAAAAATAAAATAAACCATAAACTTATTTTTACAATGAGACAAGTAGTTATAAGATACATAGCTAAAAAAAAGTATTTAAACAATCTTATGTTTCTATCTCAACATCCCCCATCGCAGCCACATTACTCAACACCTCCGCTATCTTCACTGGCTCCCAGTCAACAGCAGAATAACCTTCAAACTCCTCACCCACGCATACAAGCCCCTTCACAACGCCGGACCTGCATACCCGAATCCCCGCCCCACATTCTACATACCCAACAGACACCTCCACTCCGCCCAGCTTTCCCCAGCTTCCGACCCACGAATTACAAGGACAGAAATGGAGGAATGTACTTCTCCTACCTCGCCTCCAAGACATGGAAGACCCTGCCCATTCACCTCAGCTAATCATCCTTGCTGTCGCAATTCAGGGAGGACCTCAAGCCCTTGCTCTTCAGATGAACGCAGCACTTAGTCTGATCTGCTGATCCCCACACTCAGCCCCGTCCCTCAACAGCACCTTGAGACCCTCACTGGTGAGTAGCCGTGCTTTACAAACCCTGATTGATTTGTTTGACATATGTAAACATTTCAAAGCCTTAGCTACAGCAAACAGGTAAACTTAGGTTTGGCTGCCACCATTCAGGAGGGGGATAATGCAGAATAATATCATAGGAAAAATCAGCATGAAGCTCGGCCTTGCTCATCATGGAAAAGAAACTTGGGTGAGGCAGCAACCGCAGCACCTACAAATAAGAATGCTTGGAGTCAAGATGATGGAGGATTCCTGTTTGGCTTGCTGATACTTCTGGTCCAAACACTGCCCAGATGCTGGTTGGAATTACTGGCTGATCTGTCCTCCAACTTGCGTGTTCCTATGTGATATGAAGACTACCACTTAAGGAGAGACAAGGAAGGAGTTTAGAAAAGATTGGAGTTTCTTACTGTTTACTTTGTTCTACATGACTTCTCTTCAACTATTTCTTGATGTCTTAATTTGCAAAAACGTCTTGCAATTCCCTTAAATTACCCCCAAACGTTTTGGGTGGGCAACTGTAGACTGCATGCAACACTGCAACCATTTTCTGCACTTTTTATATTCCTCTGAATGTCCAAAACCCTTGTTGGTGCTTAGCAAGACGTATTGCTCTTTAATATTGTTCATTCGGGTAGGGGTTTAGAATGTATAAGTCCACCTCAGTAAGGTGACCATTGCAGAACCTAAGTGGGTTGACAACAGAGAAGTGTAGAGACAGGAATGGTTGTTTCCACATGTGCTTACCCCCATAAGCACCACAATATGGCTATCCCTGAGAACAGAAGGAAAGTGTGAGGCAAGTTATCCTTCAAGTGGTAAGGATAAAGCTTAGAAAACTGCTGAAAGCAACACACAAGGCATACACAATACTTCTTCTATCAGTCTAACCATCCATTTACTTATCAGACTGCCACCTGTGGCACAGTCACATTTCTGAGAATTCTGGAAATGGCTATACATTCATGCTGTGGCTTAAATGTACCATTTCTAAAACATTCCAAGTCTTTCCAAAGCTGTTTATAACAAGACATTCGTTTAAGACTAAACGACTTCAAGTGTAAAGGATTAGCCTGTTTTTGAATTCCCCAAGTCTTATTTTGCCCCTCTACCCACAGAAGCCAAACTCTTGCCAGTATATTTCTCTAAGATGTCAAATTCTGGAACTGTATACCCTCCCTTTCTCAAAAAATTGAGCTATGTGAGATGCTCATGGGCACACATACGTTTCTAGCCATGAAGGCGTAAAAATGGACAAGAAGCATCTATCATATGGAAACACACAAAGTGATAGCTGAGGGAGTTAAAATCTGTTGGAGAATTTGGATTGAACAACTTCCTTCTCTCCTTTTCGGAGTTAAGATATCTGATGTCTCCGGCAAGGTAAGTCACAAACGAGAGAGGGAGAAACAGATGAAGAAGCTCGATCAGGACCGTAAGAAATTAGAAGCAGAACATGTACAGCACCCTACAATGTGAGCTGCTTGCACCCAGTTGCAAATTAAAACAATGCAAAGCTACCCTACTTAGAGATATAAACCAAACTATCTCGCCAAACAAAAAAGCCTTATGAAACGGGGGACAAAACAGGGAAACATCTAGCATGATTGGCCAGCCGCAAATGGGAACAAAGACATCTTAGACAGATTCATGTACCCAAGGTGGGGAAGGTATTGGGGGCTCCAGAAAGAGCAGAACATTTTCTGATTGCTTCCAAATCAGTCATGACTCACACTGCTGCTGTTGGAACTCGACAACTTTGTTGAAGATTGTCCCACAAAGTGCTTCGCGAGAACACAGTGGGGACTCAATGAGGGGGAGATAGCAAAGGAAATCACACAAAAGGAGATTGGGAAAATGCCTGGACCCAATGGCCTTCCCATGGAATTTTGTAAATAAATTGGCAAATAAGTTGGTTAAGCCACTACACGCTATGTACAGGCAGGCGCTCCATTTCAGACATTGTCAATGGATCTACGAACTGCAACAATAATGCTAATACACAATGCCAGGAAACCCCTTGATTCTCACGAGTCTTATTAACCGATATACCTACTTAATTCAGAAGTCATGAGCCTTGCAAAGACACTAGCCAGGCTGCAGGCCCTGGTGACAGTAGTACATGAACCAATAACAGTGGTATCTCTAGGTGCAAAGAAGGCATTTGACTCAATAGAGAAGCCATTCCTCTTTGCCATTCTGAAAAAATGGGGTTGGGAGTGAAATAACTTGAATGGGTATGACTCCTGTCCTGCACTGTACCTATTCATATCTAAAACAAATGGTTGGCTTACATCTTTTTGCTCTGAATTGGAGGGGAAGAGAATCATGTAAGTGATGTAGAGATCGATGTGTTTTAAAAAAAAAAATCTCTTAAAAAAAAATCTGATGTGCCCTCCTGTTCCTTCATGCCAGAAGTAGACACATGGATTCCAGATTGTTATTAAATGTTTCCATACTTCTTCCAGTGCATTGGTCCATTGCTATATTTCTATGTTTTTACATGTTGCTGGAAAGACATAAGTTGATGAATGCAACCAAAACTTTGAAACACTGGCTTATGAGTTCAGCTCAGTCCACCTTGAAAGAAATCCAGCAAGGCATGACATCACTATCCCAGGAAACCATGATAGGTATCGAAGACTTTAAGTCAGGGCCACTGAAATTCTGCGGCAGAGGAGGGCCAAATTATGTGTCAGGGTTGAATAAATTATGGATAAAAGAAATAGCAAATTACAGGGCATAATGTGGCACATTCTGTGATGTATTACTTCATAATTTTTATCATTTTTACACCTTAAGACTATCTGGACAGCAGAGTAAAGTAGAACAGTGGAAAGTGGACTGAGTGTCACAACAGTTGAATTTTCATCTGCCATTGCTAAGATCACAAACCAGGGCATCTTGACTTCCATGAATCACTTTCAACTAAAACAAATTGGAAAAAAGAGGCATGCATATCTGAAGACAAAGCTGTGAGATGAAATAATAATACTGCAAACAAAATGAAAAGAGACATGCAGGTTCTCACCTGACACCACTACTCTTTCAGCTATATGGGGCTAGATTCAAGCTTAAAAGTGCTGACCTTGGGGTGGCAGGAGATGGAGTGTTGGGAAGTTCTATCCAACAATGCAGCTCCGAGAGTAGCTCAGATCTAACATAGGCAGGATAGGGACCAGAAATCTCCTGCCTGTCCCGTTAGTTAAACCATGTCTCAAAAACAAGTTACTTTTCATATGTCGGTAAGATAATGGTCTTCAATTTATTTTTTTCAAGTTATGACTAGTGAGGTAATAGGCCCCCTCACGGCGGGATGCCTGGCTTTCACCTTGGGGATGCCCAGTAGGGATTATCTCACAGGGAAAAACCAGGACGGGTTCCCAAAGCAAGCGCCTTGAGACCTTGCGCTATATAAAAACCTTTGACATTGACATTTGACATTGACATTAAGGAGTGGATGTACCATGCCTATTTGAGAGCCTCTAGCGTAACCCTCTCTGAGACATTGGCCATCGATCACCTGGCAATAGACTGTGGAGAGATAGAGATGGCTGTGTTTCTGACTGTCCATCTGGATCATCCTCTGCCTGTGGATGAAATCCCTGAGGCTCTACTCCAGATGCACAGTGAGGAGTACTGAGGTTTAGGAAGAGAATACTGTCCTTGCAGGGTGATCGCAATGGCAGCTCTATGCAGTTCACGTTGCCACATACCCCAGACACAATATGTTGGCGACCCTAGAAAAGAGAATGCAAACTACTCCCCTTCTGCGATCAAAAAGAGAAATATGCTGTGAGATTTGGCAGCAACGGGAGGCATATGCAAGTGAGGAGCTTCTGCTACTGATTTGAAGATACAACTGAGATGGCTGCTTCTGTATGCGCACAGTGATGTATAGTCCTGATGGGGCTTCATTTGGGAGGAGCGGCAGTCAGGGCTTAGGGCACATTTTTGGCAGCAGTACTGGACTGTGAACAGGCCACATTCTTCCTGGCTGACAGTACTAGCTTTGCTGATATTGGTCTCCCCCACATCGCCCGTGCTTGGAGAACCCCAGAACTTCCCCTTGACACAACAAGGGTACATGCGGTTGGACATGAGGCAATGGTTTTTCACACTTAAATAATAGAAAAAAATGAGGGAAAGAAAAGAAGATCAGGCTGCTCAGTAGTAACACATTGCATTGCAGCAATATGCATGCCACTGGGGATGAGCAACAATGCCAATGGCATCTCTCTTCTGCTGATTAACAAAGCATAGGTAAGGTTTGGTACCTGTTCCCTATCCAATAAGTACTTCCTCACAACGAATAAGTAAGTGGTGTAACACGCCCACCCAATGGTAAAATCAAAAGCAAAACAAACTGGATAAATATGGCTTTTTGCCACAGCCACTCAGGGTTGAGGTCCACCGCCTCCGCACCGCAACAAGAGTGGATTACCTCGGATTACCTTGAAGCCTCTATCTCTCTGATATTCTGGTAGCAGTTACAGGACACCACGAGTGCATAAAGTTGACATGATTGCAAATGAGGGAGATCTGCTGAATGCTGACTTTGAAAATGTTACAGAGAGGGTAGAAGGTAGGGAATTACAAGCTCCACAAAGTTCAGATGATGTCCAGGTGCTCAAGGAGACAGTATCACTTCTACAGAATGAATCTTACCTGACCATCCATGGGGAGGACACAGATAACCACTCTAGGAAAACCAATTCCTGGGTGGTTGGGATGCCTAGAAATGTGGAGGGTTAATTTACAGAACTGTTTATAGAAGATCTGATCACTAACCATATTAAACCACCAGACCACTTTTTATAGAAGCCAGCAGAAAGTCGTTGTTCCTCCTCCTGGCCCTAGAGCTCCAAACAGAACATCAAAGGAGAACATCCATAATTTTAGAGAGAGTGTGCGAGGAAGAGAGAGATGTTATAATTTCAGCCAGCCATCATTTTCTGATTTCATATGACATTGCTCTAATACTTCTATTTCCAGACTTTGCACTCCAGGTTTAGAGGTCAAGGACAGCATTCAGAGTTAAAAAGGTGGAAATGGGAAACAACATTTAGAGAGATGAACATGGGACTTAACAGTAATTCAACTTTTTTCTGGAGCACAATGATCCTGATCCTTCTCAAGGTTCCACCATATTTTTAAGCTGTGGACTACCATGCATAGGTTTACAAATTTAAATAACCAGGCAAGAGATCATTCCAACCGCTCCCCTTTCCTACATTTACGGAAATCCAAAAGATTAGGACTGTGGTTTTTAACCTTTTGACTTCTATGGACCCACACTGAATCATTGATGGAATCCAGGGACCCCCATTGATCTAATATTGGAAGCTGGGGATCGCTCGACTAAGCATATTCTATGATTTGAACTTCAAAACAATACACAAAAATGCAAAAACACGTATACACCAAACAAATACTCAAATATCACATTCAATTATATTAAAGGTTTTCCATTTTGCTCTTTGCCACCACAGTAGGCCATGTGGAGTCCCAGGGGTCCTCGGACCACAGGTTAAGAACCAGTGGATATGGGGATATGATGGTTTGAGGTTGGATGCTTTGGAGATGAGAGTGGAGTGAGCTAAGATGTGCCCACCAGGTACTTAACCCTTGCCTGGTATCAGGTCTTGAGGGACCTTCTCTTCACATTAACAGCAACTGTTTGTGATGACCAGTTCATGCCAACAGGGACCAACTGCGACAATCAACCAATGCGAAGTTCCAGCGACGACCGTTTCTTCGCGCTACAGAAATGACTGTCACGAAGATCGACCTGATCCTTGTGCAACAGCATCCTGCACCAACTCATGGACTTTGAGAAGGTAACTCTTCAGCTGGACTAACCTGCTCCCTGCATCCGACCCGCACTACATGGCTGTAGGCCCGAATGTGTGACTTTACCCAATCTAGCGCGACCAGCAAATGTCGCATTGTGCTTCTTGACTCCATTTTCACCTTAAACTCCAAAAACTCACATCTCTGTTTCTACTGGCCTTTTCCGCCCGCCTCACAAGCTACAATGGATGTTTCTGATCACCCACAGGGCGGTCTCATCCCAATTCTGTAGGTGGAAACACCGAACTATGGTTGCGTCCAACCAACATCATAATAAGGCCCTAAGTCTCTGAAGCAAACATGTCATTTTAATTTTTCCAGTGCTTAATTTGAGCAAGTGGTTTCCGAAGCTCGATACTGGCACTTAAATCAGAACACCAGTAAGTATGACTGTCTGCCACATGGTGATAATTTTTGCATATTTAGAGATGAGCACAACAACAGTTCTTTATTAATTACTAATTCCTAATGCCCAAGCTATTCTTCCAGCGCTGGGCGCCTGGAACAATCTCAGTTATCACACTTGTAGGAGGGTGATGGTTAGTACTTGTATTGTTATTGTAATTGGCAGCGCTGGCAAAGGCAAAGGGTGGGGTAAGTTGCAGTGGCCTCCTGACGAGGGTCCTGGCACTTATTTTTTTTACAAATTAAGCAGTGGGTACAACACAGCTTTACCAACAAGATTTAGGTATTAGCAGCCAGACAGAATATAATCAAGATTAGAATTGTCCGCTTGGGATTAATTCAAATGATTTATAAACACTTAAAATTTCACTTGGCCACGGACACCAGCCTTGCACATTCACAGAAAATTACATAAATATGTGTTTAACATATCAAATTCTAAATATCCAATGGGGGTCTAGTACTTGATTTTTTAACACATACTACCTTTGAATGACTTCATATTTTAAAGTAAGTGGCTTGATAAATCTCGCTCAATGGTCACTATGTTTTGGATGATTCCAGAGGTAGTGAGGTAGCGCCATTTTCATGCATAACCCAAAATCACACCTTAGAACTTTCCTCCAGCATCTGTTATCCTCCCTAGGATTCACACAGCTCGATGTGGTCTTGATGCACACCTAGAGGGTGTAACCTCACCTGGGCTACAACTTCGTTCAACAATAAGTTGAAATGCAAATTTCTCCACAAATGTATTCTACAGCGACCAATAGTTATTCCTCTATTTGTCTTATGTAAATATGGAATAACAGATTTTTGCATGCTCTTATTATCATAGTTTTTAGACAGCTTTGCCAAAAACCGCCTATCAAAAATAACAGATCATATTTAGACTTTAGCTTCGCTATGGATTTTAAGGCGATTCTTTCAGTTTCTATCGGCTAGTTCCTTGCACGGTGGTGGCCATCTTGAAGAATTCGCTCTTTAGGTCGTTCAGTTTTTTTCAGAATAAAGTGATATGACAGGATTACGTCTTATACGCCACTTCCCTTCCCTTCATTGACTGCACTGTGGAGAAGGGAGGACACTTTTGCTTTATATACTCCTAATATAGGCTGTAGAAAAGATGTCCCCGCTAGAGGTTAAAACAGCTCAGCCCTTGAAGGCACAAGGAAGCTCTGTTGATTTTGGTCAAATGATTTGCACAAGTACCTTTGGTTTGTATGATCATGTCTAAATAAATGCATTTCATCACTTCCCTCAGTTTAGTAGAAACAATTGTCCTAGTGGAAACAAATTGTATTGCAGCAATGCCAACTGACTTACTATTCTATTAAGTCAATGTATGGGTATTCGCATACATTTTCCCAGGGGCCAAAAGGTTTAGTCCGCGATGTGACTGAGGGCCTCATTGATACCAAGAGGCCTGGGGTCAGGGCTTTGGGGCGGGGGTGGTCAGTTGGTGGCTGAATTGCACAATGTGAAACCAGACAACCTGGAATGAATATACTTCTTTTTCTTCATTATCTACAGTGTGGAGAGTGTGTAGAGTGGTGAGCGAGCCACTGGTTGTTGCTGCAGGTTGAGGCTGTGTGGAGAACCAGGCCTGTCAGCAGCTGTCAGGTAGTGGCTAAGCTGGGGGGCAGCTGCCTGGTCGGCTGTTGGCAAGCCAGCAAGTGAGTGTCTTGCTCCGATTTTTCCGGCTAGTGATGGTCTTGGTGACATGCCCCTACACCTCCCCGGCCATCCTGCCCATCCTCTCACAAAACTCATGCTTAGACCCACCCGCCCGCTTAGCCCAAGTTTGACTCGTGATGGAGCGAGATAGAAAACAGAAATCTGTTTGAACTCGTGAAGTCACACTTCCATAACAGAAATAATAATATTAATGATTTGTGATATGTTTTTGCTAACACAACCTAGATTAAACTCATTACATGGGGATGGTAACATGTGTGCTCATAAACGTGCATAAACGTTGCATCTTTTGTTCGTGCAAAATAATAAAATAATTTGTCGTTTTCGTTTTTGTCATTACTAACTGCAGCAAATATAAAAGTGGCATGTGCTTATTTTGCTTTCCTTGTCTATGTGATGTCATTACTACTATTCTAGGTGCACATAAGGTTTCATGGATTCGTGAAGACTGGTAGATATAAAATGCTGCTTATATGTTGCTTGGTGCTAGGTAACATTAGACTAATTGGGTGGGTTAATCAATTAGTAAACAAAGGGTGGATACAGAATAAATTATATTTCTTACATTAATACTTTTCTTGTGTTTGTTTTACACTAGAAAAATAAGTTGCCTGCTTTTGGGCCTAGTTTGCTCGAGTTTGCTAAAAGATGAATTTTACTTCTGCACGGATCACGAGATGTCCATTTTGAAAAAAGTGTTCGTCAAAGTTGCATTCACTGAACAAAGTTAACGTGCTGTCATCATTCTGTCGGACGTGGCCAAGGTCAGAAACCGGTAGAAAAGAATAACTTTTATTAACTTGGCATCCGCGGAAGTGCAATGGAGTCAGTGAGAACTTTTCGCTAAAAATGTTGCAACCTAAGGAAGTCTTGGAACACGTACAAGAGAGACAATGGTCCTAAAGAATATGACCTAATGGAACTTTTGAAATGTGGGTGACATGTCACTTGTCACTCTCTGACCAATCGGACATCGTGGTTTGCAGAAAATTTTCCTTTACTTAGATTAGCTAGCATAGAAAGGTATAAAAAGTCCATGCCCCTAGGGATGGGCTGGCTGCTGCTTTCTGACTTTCTGATGAGGGTGTCGTGCTGATGGACTTTGCGTGGAGCACGTAAGAAACCCCAAAGAACTTTACTTTATTTCCATTTATTTAGCTCAGTTAGGGATTTAGGATTTAGAAATGCTAAACTTTTATTTTCTTGCTTAAACTACATTTTCTCATGATACTTTTCATTCATGCTTGCTCTAATGCTAATAAAATTACATTTATGAAACTATATTTTGAAATATCTACAATTAGTTAATAAAATCTTACTTTTGAACACAAGCGGGTCTTGGTTATTCAGAAGCTCAGGTTACTATTAGCTAGATGTCATCGCCATGGTGGTCATTTAAATAGTCGGGTTTTGTTCATATGTTGTTTTCATCTACCGCGGATGTATATAGATGTATATAATTTGTAAATAAGTATATATAGATTTAATTTGACCACCTGATTCAGTAGGCCAAAATATGTCATATTTGGTTATTGGGTCCATGAGTTAGAGTGATATATTATGAAGTAGGTTAAAGAGTTAGGTAGCGTTGTTTATGATATATTTCCTATAGGCCGCTGGATCAATTCTTCTGGTAGCAGAAATTGATGGTTGCTAAGGGTAACCAAGGTGATATGGTGGTTGCTAAGGTGTTATGGTATAGAAATAGGATCGATGTTTAACATATGTTGAGTTCGTTTTTGTGCTATGTGTGTACTGGTACAAAACTGTGTGATGAGAAGGTAGTCATGCAGAATATCTGATCTGTTTCTGTGATATCGCCGAGTATCACAAGTGGTATCGCCGTGTACCACAGGTGTTGTCGCCATGCAACACAGTGTTGTGGCCGTGCAACACAGTTTTAGGGCTAGGTGTGAATCTTGTATAGTGAGGATTTTATAAGAAATTAGAGCAGCATGAGAATAGGGACAAAGCGCCTGTTGTAAAACTCACTGTGATAAGAGTATTAGTTATATTCGAGCTTGAGTGAAGGGTAAGGTAACGTCGGTGCATGATTATCTATAAACAGGTGAGAGTCCTGTAGGGGTACATGTTTTATATCTATAAACAGGTGAGAGTCCTGTACGGATAACGTCGTTATTTTGCTAACGGTGCATGATTTCTATAAACAGGTGAGAGTCCTGTACGGATTTCATGTGTGATTGAAGTTAGGGATTTTTTCCGTGTGAAAGTGCGAGTTTGTTTTGTAAGGTATGTTCAAGTGGAACTTTCGAACAGTCACTTAGTTGTGCGTTCAGAGGAAAATGAGTTCATATTTTACTTGTTAGAAGGGTAGAGTAAGAGTTGCTCTACTGGCGATTGAAAAATATTCTTAATGAGAATAGCGCCGACTATTCCGAAGCGTGAATACTTGAATGTGTGTAAACTATCCTAATTAGAGAAACAGTCAGATGAGTCCTTATTGTCATTGTTAAAAATTAATTTTAACAAGAGAAAACGTTCTTAAAATGGCGCTGTTAAAAGATTTTGTGAAGGAGGGGTAAGCGCAAGGAGTGAGAAGCGAGAAACCGCAGCTTCTGTGTACGTCACAGAGCCGCGCTGGGATTGGGTGACATACGTCACAAGCTGTGCTCTGATTGGTTCTTGAGCCTCTGTCGAACTGAAAGCTGATTGGTTCTTCAGAAATTCTCCATTTTTATTGGTTGAGTAAGAAAAGTGATGTAGCTCAACCCTCATTGGCTTGTTGGTGTGTTTCGCGCACGGATTGGTTGCTTTTGCGGAACATCCCGGAAATATTTTTCGAACGAATTTGTTAATTGAATTTAACTTTTAAAAATGAGTTATCATTTTAAACACGTTGAGAAAAAGCCAACGTTGTTTAAGAAACTTAAAATTTTTATTTCGCCTGACAAGAAAATTGAAACGCGAGGTGGTAAATTACTTCATAAGTACAAAACCCCTGCAGCGTATATGGAAGGTGAATATGGTTATCATACTGTTCTGTGGTTTGATAGCTGGAAACACTACACAAGGGACGACGGTGTTTTGACTTGGCCTGATGATGGTTCATTTAATGTAAAGATTTTGAGAAATTTGCGAGAGAAAATGAATGCTCTTAAACCCAAGCCGAGACCAACTCAATTCGAGGCTTTAGTTGAGTGGGAAGATGAAATGGACCAATTACAAAGGGAAGCAAGTGGAATTAAAAGAACTTCTAAACCTCCAAGTTGGAAGAGAGAGACACATGAGGACAGGATGCGAATGTGGAGACAGGGAAACATGAGTGAGGGACTTTTTGTAATTAGAGAAATGGTTTTAGGTTCTCCTGGTGGAAAAAGAACTGAAAAGAGAAATAGTGCTCCATTAGAAAGTGAAAACGAAGATGCAGTCTTAGAGGAAATATACACTACATGTAAAAAGAATCAGCCTTTGAGACCTCCTAGGTCATGGTCTACTCCGGTGGTTTCTACAGAAACCTCACCAAGTGCACCTCCAATTCATGAAGCTCCTAAACTTTATCCTAATAATTGTGAAATTGTTGAAACTCCAAGAAGACCAGAATTTGAGAATGTTCGTAATGAGGGTAGACATTTTTCAGCTACTCCAAGAGCAAGGGAAGCTCCACAAAATTATGTGAGAGAAACAAGAAACGTTGAGGCTGCTGTTGATTCTTCTGAGTATTTACGATCAAAGGAAGAATTAATTCGACAAATAACAAAAAGCATGGAAGCTGTGACAGTTCCAGTAACTATTGGTCCTGTTCAGCCTGTTTTTGAGCAAAGGGAAGCTAATAAGACAGGGTTAACTGTTCCTTTAAATGCAGAAATCCAGAAGGTTGCTGAAAAATTTTACTCAGATATATCTGAAATAAACTCTTCAAGATCGAGAATGTCTGATTTAACTTTTAATGAGGATTTATCTCCAAAAACACCGATGGGTGCAGAATCTGATGCAGAGAGTCCTGAAGTCAGGGTAACTAAACCTAAACTTGATGTTGCAAAATTAAAAGCAAATATTGAGGAATTAATAATTGGTACGATTGGTCCTGACAGTTTAAATTATTATCGAGATGATGAACTACTGTTCATTTGCAAGAGTATGCAATGGAAAACAAAAAATAAATATGATCAGTTGGAAGAACTGGCAGCTGAACTTGAAATCGATGTGAGCAAGCAAAAGAATTTTGCAAAACATTACAGATTAGATTTTTCAGAAAATGACATTGAAAGCTTGAACTCCATGGGAAGAATAATGCACATAAAAGACTTGATTGTTTACATTAAAAAATTGGGAGAACCAAATAAGTGGAGAGTGAAATGGACGAAAAAGAAGGAAGATGAGAAATTGGAAAAATTGTCAAAACAATTTCCAATGAGAGAGATTGCAGGTGGAGGATATGTTCATGTCCCATGGTCAAGACAGGACATACTGTTGTTCACAAATGATTTTCCAAAACTGAGGGAAAAGCCAGTGGAGTGGTATAGGCAGGTGGATAGGTTCATCAAAGTCTCAAAGGTTCTGTGGATTGATCTGGATGGATTTTTTGACATAGTTGTCCCATCAGATCTTTGGACAGAATGTAAAATAACTATAAGTTGGCCAAAAACGGAACTTGATAGGGTTAAAGAAACAGGTGCTCCAAATCCTCTTGTAATGGATTACTATGAAAAGGTGATTATTTGGTTGAAAAACAAAATTCCACCAAAAGAAGTTGATTGGGTTAAAATTGAGAGAACAAACCAGGAAACAAAAGAAGTTCATTCATTTTACGAAAGGTTGCTATTGATTTTTAAACAATACAGTGGCTATGAAAAACTAGATGAGAAAGATATGAGTCATTTCGTCTACAGATTTGTTTATGGTTTAAAACCAGAAATTGCAGATATGATCAGGAATAGCATTGTCGGATGGCAAGCACTTTCTGTTGATGACATTTTGCGAAAGGCAAAATATTGCAGTGATGAGCTAGAAGTGAGACAAAAGAAACTCAAAGAGAAAGCCATGTGGGCTCAGGTAAAAGTGGCTGAGCATCAGATTGCAAGCCTTGGTAATAAAAACACAAATTTTATTCAAACTGCAAATTCAAATCAAGGGCAAGGGAAGTTTAAAGGTAATAATTTTGTTAGGAAAATTAACCCAAAGGTTGAAGAGTTGAAACAAAGATTACCTTGTTTTAATTGTGGCGAGATTGGACACTGGAGAGACGAGTGTAAGAAACCGCCTAGGAATTTAAAAAGTCCATTGTTAAATCCACAGATGCAGAATGATGTTGACCTGCAGCAACAGCTACAGATGCAGCAGAGTTTTAACGAATTAAATCTTCAGCGACAGCCGCAGCAACAGGTGAATCAGGTGAATAATAATCGGCAGAATCAATTGCCACAAGCACCGTTTCCAAATTGTGGGGGAACTCAGAAATATAAATCAGGTGTAGGATTTCAAGGAGATGAGCAGGTGATAAAACCGCAAAGGCAAAGAGTGCAAATGCAAAATGCAGCACAACAATTTTTGTTAACAGAGGGGCAGGAGAGTGATTCTGATGATTATTACTGACGGTGCCCGAGAGAGGAGGAAGAGTGTGTTGTTGGAGCCACTCTTGAGGTTGATCAGTCTGGTCCATTTGTAAATGGGAAAGTTAATGATGTAGACATCACTTTTCTAGTGGACACTGGTGCTACCCGTTCTACTGTTAGATCAGTGGAAATTGAAAACCTACCTCTCTCTGGGGATACCATCCAAGTTGTTGGAGTAAGCAATCAACAAATCAGGACTGATTTGACTGATCCAGTACCAGTTGAAATTGGAAATTTCAAAGACAAACACAGATTTGTGGTTTGTAACAGTAGTCCAGTGAATCTATTGGGTAGAGACATATTGTGCAAGATGAATTGCAGAATATATTGTTCTCCAGATGGAGTTGAATTACAAACAATGGAAGAAGATGGTTTGTACAGAATGACAATGATGTTAATGGAAATGGAGGAAACAAAAATGTTTCCTGCGTTTGAAAAAGAAAATCTGCCTGAAGAGCTAAAAGATACAGTGAAAACTGAAATTTGGGATTTGTCTGGGAATGAGATGGGTCTAATGAAACACGTTGATCCAGTAAAAATCACACTGAAGCAGGGAATAGAATTTCCTAATATTCCTCAATACAAAATGAAAGTAGAGACAATTGAGGGAGTCATACCTGTGATTGAGAAGTTCATTAAACAAGGTGTTTTAAAAGAAATTGAGAGTAGCCCTTGTAACTCACCGATTATGGGAATTAAAAAGCCGAATGGAACGTACAGGATAGTTCAAGATTTGAGAAAAGTTAATCAGATTGTTGTTCCGTGTTGCCCTGTGGTTCCAAATCCAGCAGTTATTTTGTATCAGATTCCACATGATGCGGAATGGTACACTGTCATTGATCTTTGCAATGCATTCTTTACTGTTCCTTTACATCCAGAGAGTCAGGAAATCTTTGCTTTCAGATTCCAGAGTAGGACCCTCGCATGGTGTAGAATCCCTCAGGGGTATACAGAGAGTCCTTCTATCTTTAATGAGCTGTTGAAAAGATCTTTGGAGAATTTAGACTTACCTGGTAGGTCTACGTTGGTGCAGTATATCGATGATTTATTGATAGCTGCTAAAACGAGAGAAAACTGTGTGTCAGACACAATTACGTTATTGAATCATCTTGCAGATGAGGGACATAAAGTGTCCCCAGCAAAATTACAGTTTTGTGAACAAGAAGTGAAATATCTTGGTCACAGAATTGCAAAGGGAAAAAGACAGGTAACAGTTGAGAGAATAAAAATGATTCAAGCAATGCAACCTCCAAGAACACAGAGACAGGTTAGAATGTTTCTGGGAATGGTTGGTTACTGTCGTCAATGGATAAGTGGATTTTCGGTAATTGCGAAACCACTACAGAAACTGACAAGGTCTGATGTAAGAGATCCAATTGTTCTCAATGAAGCTGAGATGGAATCTTTTGAGAACCTGAAAAAGAGCTTATGTCAAGCTCCTGCTTTGGGTATGCCGAATTATGAGAAAGATTTTGAACTGTATTGCAGTGAGAGAGAAGGATGTGCATTGTCTGTGTTGATTCAGAGACATGGGAATCTAAAGGAACCTATTGCATACTTCTCTGCAGTTCTTGATCCCATTGCAAAAGCGTTACCAGGATGTTTAAAAGCAGTTGCAGCTACAAGTGTCAGTCTTGAGCAGAGTGAAGGAATCATTATGGGATTTCCTGTGAAGGTTTTTGTACCTCATTCGGTTGAAATATTACTGACAAGAGGTAAAACTCAGCATTTAACAAGCAGCAGGTTAACCAAGTATGAGAAAATCATACTAGGGGCAGATAATGTTTCCATTTCAAGATGTTTGAATCTGAATCCTTCTACATTGCTGCCTGATTCAGAAATTATTGATGAAAATGAGGTGGAACATGAGTGTTTGGATGTTATGGAGTTTTGCACCAAACCAAGGCAGGACATTAAAGATGTACCTTTGCCTGAATCAGATGTTGTCTACTTTGTGGATGGCTCCTGTCTGAGGACAGAGGGAGGTGTTCTAAAAGCATCATATTCAGTTTGTACAGTTGCAGATGTGAAAGAAGCATCATGTCTTGAAGGAATTCGTTCAGCTCAGGTAGCTGAATTGATTGCTTTGATTCGTGCCTGTGAAGTGTCAAAGGACATAAGAGTTACCATCATTACTGATAGTCAGTATGGGTACGGAGTTGTACATGATTATGGACAGCTCTGGTCGCAGAGAGGTTATTTGACCTCAGCAGGTTCACCAATTAAAAATGCAATTTTCATCAAAAGATTAATTGAAGCAATACAATTGCCGAAAGAAATCGCGATTGTAAAGTGTGTAGCACACACAAAAGGGGTGGATTACATCTCAAAAGGCAATGCCTATGCAGATGAGACAGCAAAGTACTGCGCAAGAAAGGGTTGTGCATACAATCGGGAAAAAAGTAAAGAAACTGATTCAAATTCATTAATGCTAACAACAGTTGTAGAAACATGGCATGAAATTAGGGATTTACAAAATGAAGCAGATGATGAGGAAAAAGATCTGTGGTTAAGATCAGACTGTAGACCACGTGAAGAAGATGGAGTGTGGGTCTATAAGGATGGCAGAGTAGTTTTACCAAATTGCTTGATTGCTGATATGGCCAGATTATATCATGGCCCAGCTCACCTTGGAAGAGATTCCATGATTAGACTTTTCCGAGAGACCTGGTTCAATACAAAATTTAGAACGATTGCAGAGGCTTTTTGTCAAAGGTGTTTGTCATGCCAACAAATGAACCCAAACAGAAAATCAGTTGTGGGTACAGGGATAATTGGTCGAGAGGGTGGTCCCTTTACGAGGTTGCAGATGGATTTCATTGAAATGCCCTTACACAATTGTTTGAAATATGTTCTTGTGATTGTTTGTTTGTTTTCAAGATGGGTGGAAGCATTTCCTACACGACATTGTGATTCAATCACAATGGCGAAACTGCTGCTCAGAGAAATCATCCCAAGGTACGGTTTTCCAGTCACTATTGAGAGTGATGGAGGAAGCCATTTTGATAATAAACTGATGAAGCTAATATGTGAGGCTTTGAGCATTGAGCAGAAGATACACTGTGCATACAGACCAGAGGCAGCTGGGGTGGTTGAACAAATTAATGGGACAATTAAAAACAGAATTGGAAAAATGTGTTTGGAAACAGGTGTAAAGTGGACGGATGCTCTTCCACTTGTGTTGATGTCATTAAGAAGTACACCTGATAAGAAGACAGGTTTGAGCCCTCATGAAATTCTAATGGGAAGAGTCATGAGGCAAGCTTTTGTACCTTTAGGCAAATTATTGAGCATAAATGACAGTGCTATTTTGGATTACTGTAAAAGGTTATCTGACATAGTGACTTCTGTGTCTAATCAGGTGGGAACTGAAGCACAATCAAATGAGAAAGTTCTAACACATGATTTGAGACCTGGTGATTGGGTCAGAACAAAAGTACATCGGAGAAGAAATTGTCTGGCTCCTAGGTGGCAGAAACCTAGACAAATAATTCTGGTTACTACAAATGCTGTGAAATGCAGAGGATTGAAAAGGTGGATACATCCTAGTCATACTATTCCAGTACCAACTCCAGAAAGTTCTGATGCTGAGAGTGATACTACAGATGATTCTGATTCTGAAGTAGAAGGTGAAACAAATCCAGATTCTAAAGATCGACAAGGGGGTCGACATCTGGAACTTGTGCCTGCGAATGAACAACAAACAAGGAGAGACCTTGAGATAATTGAAATAGATTCAGGAGAAGAAGAGAATCTATCAAGAGGAAAATCGACTGAGGACTCAGTCAAGAAGATTAATGGAGTAAGTTCCATTGAAGATAGAGAGGCTGAATCAAAAGAAATTTCTGACCAGGAGAGTATCGAAAAGCAGAAGTTAAGCTCTGAAGTAGGGAACAGAAGTCCAGAATCTGGGAAGTTGGAGGTAATTGAAGAAGAAGAGGACGACGAATTACCGAGTACCAGTGATGGAAGACAAAGCATAGTTCCTGAAGGAGTGAAACTGCCGAATAGAGAAGTTCCTGGGTCAATAATTGAAGTTTCAGACTGTGAAACTGAAGAAAGTGATGTGGATGCTGAAAGTGGGAGTGCCAAGAAAAGATCTTGGAAGTCGGAGACAAATGCTTCAGAACCAAAGAGAAAATTCGTAAGGAAAGCGGATTACTGGCCTGGTGGAAGATTGAGAGTCAGGTTGATCAAAAAACAGAAGGACCAGGTG
The DNA here is from genome assembly GCF_964261635.1 of Lissotriton helveticus. NCBI lineage: Eukaryota > Metazoa > Chordata > Amphibia > Caudata > Salamandridae > Lissotriton > Lissotriton helveticus. Next base: position 197,501,491 of record NC_136068.1, on the reverse strand, counting down.
GAAGAAATCAGTAGTCAAAAGGATTCTGGAAAAGAAGTTGGAGTTGGAAGAAAAATTGAAGTAGTGACAAGAAAAGGAAAGAGGATTATAAGGCCGAATCAGAAATACAAATCTCCTGAGTGGACTTATCTAGTAATTCCACCTGTTATTGACATTTATGATAGTAGTCAAGAAGAAGGAGAAATCGAAGAAATCAGTGACAATGATTAAAGTACAGAATTTTTAATTGGATTTTTGAGTTTTTAATTTTTGGCATAAGGCTGAAAAAATCTTGTTAGGTGACAAAAGGTCGAAGAAAAGTTGTTTAGTTGAGGAAAACTTGCTTGTGACATAAGGTCGAAGAAATACTGTTAGGGTTTTAAAAAATATATATATATTTTAAAAAGGGGGGTGTAAATAAAAAATTATTTCAGTTTTAAAATAGTTTTTTTTGTTTTAAGGCAATACTAATCAAAGATGCCTTATGTTATGGAGCAGAATACTTCGAGATGTTCCATTTTTAAGAGATGCTGTAAGATGACTCTGGTGTGTTTGCTCATTTTAATTCTGCTCTGGGTAGTTTTAGCTGTTATTATTCCATTTGAGTTTCACAAAGATTTTCCCAAAGTTAACATGACAAGCAAAGCTTCAGTTAGTCAAAACAAACATAGTGCAACTGGCAAAGTTATTGATCATCAACCTAACATTCATCAGGACAAATCTATTAGTGATTTTTCAAGCAATACATTCACAAAGCTTTTGAGTGAATATGTCAAGGTAATGGATGCAAAAGACTGCTATGTCTGCGTCAAGTTACCTGCTTCTGTTTCTGAGGGAGTAACATACAATATGCTTCCTCTTACATATGGTGTGACTTGTAGTGTGTTAGCTAGCTTGTTCTATCAAACTGGACGCTTAGAATACTATTACTCGGATTTTGATGAGATTTTCGCTAATTTAAAAATTGAGGGTGCTTTAAATAAGCATAGGAGGGCTAAACAGATGAGGGAATTTTTCCTTGTTACTAATGAACTCACCTATGAGTATGCTTATAAGAACAATTTAACTTGCAAACTTAGTGCTGAAGGAAAGAAGTTTTTGAATCTGGTTGAAGAAAGGAGAGCAATTTCCAAGAGAAATGAAATAGTCAAGCAGACTAAGTCCAGATTCTGGCAGAAAGAAGATGAGAAGCTTAATAGCAAAATGCTTGAAAATGTTGCAATACACATAGATAAACCAGTTAGTGGTAAGCTTTGCATTAGAAGAGACAATACACTTTTTGATAACTATTTTGTGGGTGCAAGCAATTGTGAAGATACTTATCAGATCTTGGGAGGTTGGGGATTCAAAGGTGGAAAAGATCCAATCTTTCCTGGAATTTATTTTGTTTGTGGTGATAAGGCTTACTACAACCTTCCTGACCATTGGTATGGAACTTGTTATGTTGGGATTGTTTTTCCCAAGGTGTTCCATGTTGACAGAGATTCGGAAGGATTGTTCAAAATTCACAATTATGTAAATAGGGCTAAAAGAGAAACTTTCACAGAAGTTTTGGGAGATATTTTCCAAGCAGTGATACCTTTTGTAGGTATAACCTTAAATGCAGGGAGAATCAGAAAATTGTCCACAATTGTTGACAGATTGTCAACAGATACAGCTGATGGTTTCCAATTAGTGAACGTTGAGGTCATTGCAATCAGATCTATGGTGATTCAAGATCGCCTTGCTTTAGACATAATCCTAGCAAAAGAGGGAGGAGTCTGTGGCATTTTGCATGTGCAACATTGTTGCACATATATACCTGATGAGAGCAAGAACATTGAGATGTACATTAAGAACATTACAGAGATGCATTCAGAGATAATTCCATTAGAAGAAGAAGATTTTACAGAAAGACTTTCAAAAAGATTCCAAGTGATTAAAAACTGGTTCCATAATATTGGAAGTTCAGTTCTTGGCAAGATTTTGGCACCTTTGATTGTGATAATATTTATTTTCATTTTGACAAAAATTGGTTGTTTACTGCACAAAAGAAAGAAACAAATGAAAGAAAAGAGAAGGATTTACAAACTCAAAAAGGAAGAGGAGAGAGAGATTGAGTTACAGGAATTACACAGAGCTCGTTATGATAATTGTAAAGATTTTGCAGAAACAGGGTTTTAGAAATACTGACACAGATGAATTTGAATCATTTTCTAAGGAGACTAAAATTTCCAAATTTTGGGTGGTGGTGTGGTGATTTGTTAATCACCAGATGAGGGAGTTGATGGAGCGAGATAGAAAACAGAAATCTGTTTGAACTCGTGAAGTCACACTTCCATAACAGAAATAATAATATTAATGATTTGTGATATGTTTTTGCTAACACAACCTAGATTAAACTCATTACATGGGGATGGTAACATGTGTGCTCATAAACGTGCATAAACGTTGCATCTTTTGTTCGTGCAAAATAATAAAATAATTTGTTGTTTTCGTTTTTGTCATTACTAACTGCAGCAAATATAAAAGTGGCATGTGCTTATTTTGCTTTCCTTGTCTATGTGATGTCATTTCTACTATTCTAGGTGCACATAAGGTTTCATGGATTCGTGAAGACTGGTAGATATAAAATGCTGCTTATATGTTGCTTGGTGCTAGGTAACATTAGACTAATTGGGTGGGTTAATCAATTAGTAAACAAAGGGTGGATACAGAATAAATGATATTTCTTACATTAATACTTTTCTTGTGTTTGTTTTATACTAGAAAAATAAGTTGCCTGCTTTTGGGCCTAGTTTGCTCGAGTTTGCTAAAAGATGAATTTTACTTCTGCACGGATCACGAGATGTCCATTTTGAAAAAAATTGTTCGTAAAAGTTGCATTCACTGAACAAAGTTAACGTGCTGTCATCATTCTGTCAGACGTGGCCAAGGTCAGAAACCGGTAGAAAAGAATAACTTTTATTAACTTGGCATCCGCAGAAGTGCAATGGAGTCAGTGAGAACTTTTCGCTAAAAATGTTGCAACCTAAGGAAGTCTTGGAACACGTACAAGAGAGACAATGGTCCTAAAGAATATGACCTAATGGAACTTTTGAAATGTGGGTGACATGTCACTTGTCACTCTCTGACCAATCGGACATCGTGGTTTGCAGAAAATTTTCCTTTACTTAGATTAGCTAGCATAGAAAGGTATAAAAAGTCCATGCCCCTAGGGATGGGCTGGCTGCTGCTTTCTGACTTTCTGATGAGGGTGTCGTGCTGATGGACTTTGCGTGGAGCACGTAAGAAACCCCAAAGAACTTTACTTTATTTCCATTTATTTAGCTCAGTTAGGGATTTAGGATTTAGAAATGCTAAACTTTTATTTTCTTGCTTAAACTACATTTTCTCATGATACTTTTCATTCATGCTTGCTCTAATGCTAATAAAATTACATTTATGAAACTATATTTTGAAATATCTACAATTAGTTAATAAAATCTTACTTTTGAACACAAGCGGGTCTTGGTTATTCAGAAGCTCAGGTTACTATTAGCTAGATGTCATCGCCATGGTGGTCATTTAAATAGTCGGGTTTTGTTCATATGTCGTTTTCATCTACCGCGGATGTATATAGATGTATATAATTTGTAAATAAGTATATATAGATTTAATTTGACCACCTGATTCAGTAGGCCAAAATATGTCATATTTGGTTATTGGGTCCATGAGTTAGAGTGATATATTATGAAGTAGGTTAAAGAGTTAGGTAGCGTTGTTTATGATATATTTCCTATAGGCCGCTGGATCACTCGCCGCCACCTGCTACCCGCCACCTACCCGTTCACTGCAAAGAGGTCCAATAGGTGGTGAGTAACTGATGATAGGAACTGAACTGGCGAACTGTTGGGACAGAGCGTGGGCAGGCAATAGGCCAACAAGCTTCCCAGAGCAGAAGCAACCTGCTCTCCGCAGAGGGGCTGAGACGCCCAAGCTCACTCTGACTTTTCATACCATTGTGACCCGAGCACACTGAAATAAATCGCACATAAGTGAACATAACCTCAGTACATCACTGTAGAGGGTATAACCTCACTAAGCAGGTGAAGTGGTCGCAATCCAATGATCCAGCGAACCCCATTTAGGCTCCTCAACAACAACATTTTTACCTGGCTTGCACTGCTCGTGGCCAAGCTCCAGAACACATTTTTGGTAAACAAAAAACAGAACAATTGTCACCGCCAAAAATTAGGATGTATTACACTGCAAACTTGTTTTTGAGAATTTTAAAATTAATTTAATTCAAAAGAAAACACGCTATTAGGCATTGTCAGACCTTAGACAGTGTTTGTGTGCCCAAGATTTTAACGATCACATTTCAGAATTTTAGTTGGGTACTTTCCAACAAGTAAATGTAATTCGATTTATATAGCGCACAAATCACCCAGGGGTCTCAAGGCGCTTGCTTAGAGAACCTGAGATACCCCGGCAGGGTATTCACAAGGTGAAAGCCAGTAAATGTATTTCGATTTATATAGCGCACAAATCACCCAGGGGTCTCAAGGCGCTTGCTTAGAGAACCCATCCTGGTATTCCCCTGTGAGATACCCCGGCAGGGTATTCACAAGGTGAAAGCCAGGCATCCCGCCGCAAGGGGCCATAGTGGAGATTAAGCAAGCTATTGCCCAGAGTCGCAGAGTGTGACCCCGTGAGTCGAGTAGGGACCGGAGCGAGAATTGTCGAGTCCGTGGAATTTTTTGAGCCCGAGACCCTCCGAGGCGGGGAATCGAACCCTGGTCCACGGCTGGCTTCCGGGTCTGCCGCCTCTAACCACTGAGCCACGCTTCTCCACAAGTATTACTTTTACCCAAATACTTTTCTGTTTGATTCTTTTGTTTGGGCAAATTGTTTTGAATTAATTGCTTTTCTCTTCGAATTGTTTCACAACACATAAGTATTCATTTTTTAAAGAGTTTTAGTGTAGAATGAATTAAAATATTTTTTAGTATTTTGAATGCGGTTTGTATTTTTTTTGTAATCAGGATGTCGATCTATATGTAGATAAATGAATGAAATAACAAAACTGTTTCCTTAATCCAGTAAATTGTAGAAACTGTACAGTATGGTGAATGGAATGACTGTGTCAGCACTGCCACGTCTTTTTCGGCTTTGGGAAGTGGCCCTGTTTTATGAGTTTTTGTAATGTAGGCAACTGTTTTACAGCTGCAATAGTTTTTCTTATCAGCGATTACACGTAGGCAATAAAGATAATTTTTACTTCGTTTGCAATGAAATGTTGAACAAAATAATATTGAAAGTGATTCCTCTCCTTTTCATTTCTTACCAGTATCAGATGTTGTACTTGAGATTTCCATAGCTTTTGGCGGCCATTAGTGGGGCCTTTTAGTGTTGCTCATTTGATGTCAGAATAATGTGCACCTACATATTGTCTTACAAGAATCGTTTACAAAAAATATTCCATTTAGTGTACATTTGCTGTCTATAATTCCAATTGTGTCATTTTTTTTTAATGATATCCTAAAACACTCCTTTGCAAATGGTTGTGTGTTGTGTGAGAGAGTCAGAAACATTATTTGATTGTGTTGCTGTGAAGTTGACACAAGAGGTGCGGGAGATAGCCAGCTGCGGCCGGTAGTGGGAGTACCTGCCGGGCGGTGATGTGGGGAGGGGGAGGGGAAGGGTGGGGGTTAGTAATGTATGGATTACAGACCTTAACAGGTAAGTAAGCATATAAAAAATAAAACGAATTTCGTTGTTAGCACTGCATCACCAAATGCGATGCATTACTACCCCCCATCCTGCCCCTTCCCCTCCCCACGTCATCGCCCGGCAGGTACTCCCACTACCGGCCTCGGCTGGAGATAGCGCCTTATTATGATGGTGGTCAGTCAGAAAACCGCCCGACAAACAGTTGGTGGTCGCAGAGTGCTCCTTTACACGGTGGCTTGTCGTGCGGTTCAGGAAAAGGCCATGTAAAGGAGCACTTCATGCACCTCCATGCATCGTGTTCCATGCACCATGGCTTTGGATCGGAGGCAGCGAGCAGAGGGACCGACCAATGCTTCCGAGCCCCTCCAACCGTCACTCGGAATGTAATTCCCTACAATAGGGCGGTGCCTGCTCAGACACTGTTGTAGGAATTACGATGTTCCTTTCCTACAGTCTTTGAATGGCGGTCCAACCCCCATTGAAAGGCTGTCATGAACAGACTTTGGGGGCCTCCAACAGGAGCCCGTTCCCTCAGCAGCCTCCGCTATGAGGCCTGGGGGCACCTGTGGTTCCCTCCCAAACATCCATACCCTGTGTTCAGGCACCACATGGTGCCTAGCACACAGTGCATGGATATTTGCAAACATTCATATTTCCAATGCAGCTTTTGCTGCGGCTCTTTTCCGGCCCCAGCACAATCGGCAATTGAAAAATTGATGTTTCCAACCAGCTCATGGGCGGTTGCATCCTAATTGGTCGGATGGAATCAGTTTCCATTCTGAAACGATGTTGGTCGATCGGACGCGCGTCAGACCAGCATTGTAATTGGGGCCAAAGTATAGATCTACTCACCTGAGGCATTCTTTTTTAGAAAAGGTCAGATTACTGCCAAGAAACAACATCTAAAGTGAAACAGGTGCCTTTACCTTCCAACTGAACTGCCACAATGCCTTCCAGATCTAGTTGCTCAGAAACGAACATAAATATGCATAGGTAAAGCATGAGTAGGTTTCAAAATGTACAACTTGAAACCAAAATAAAACAATTGAGAGGATCCATGAATCATTACCTCTTGGTAAAAAAAAGACAGTGACATAGGCCCGCCCTTTTAATTGGGATCAAAGGAACAATAATCCAAAAGTAAGTATAGGTGTTATTTTTAGATTTCTCAGTATCAAATATGCACAAACTGTCTAGAGATTTTCTTGCATCTGCTGTAGGTTAGAAAACTAAGGGCCAGATGCATCAATGGGTTTTGCCCATTCTGTGTCTATGGGAAAATGTGTTCATGCATATGGCCCTAAGTATACATTCTTGTCAGGTATGTGTAATTATGTAATATCAGTAAAGATCCGCCCTGTGGTTTATGTGTTGCAAGAACAGGCAATGTGAGGGTTACTGAACAGAGGAAATGAGTGTCAGAACAGGTAGATAGTTGAGGCATGGTAGGGAGGGGCCTGGGAAACATCATTTACCACGAAGGCATTACCACTACTAACGTTTACCACGTGACACTTACCACGCAGGGTGCCTTCCACGCAGGGTGCCTTCCACGACGTCTTTACCACGGGCTGGGGGGGAGACGTGGTATTCCTTCAAGTCGTTCTGCGTGGGCTTGGGGGGCAGAGGGGGGGGGGCTCGGAGGGGGGCTGGAGGGGGTCTCCCCCCCCCAAAAATAACAAGCAGGTTACTTTAAAAAAAAAACGAACATAAATTTAAAAGAAAAAGGAAAGAGCCTCCCCCAAAGACGTGCCGTGTACGTCAAAAAAGCAGTCCTTTTTTTATTTTGGTATACGTGTTTTGACGCTTGTTTCAATGGAGGATGGAAGTAAGGGCTCGTAGAGAAAGACGTGCAGGTAAGACGTTTCTAGGCGTAGTAAAATCCTACGTTGTAAATACCAGCGTGGTAAAGCCACTTGCGATGTAAAATTCGCGTGGTAAAGCCATGCGTGGTAATTGAAATCGTGGTATAATCATATATTCGAGGGGCCTTATGTCTTTAGGAAAACACTCTTGCTTGGAAAATAGGCAATGGCTTGGTTGGAGACTGTGGAAGCAGGGCACCTGGAGACAGAGTCTGAGAAGGAGGGACTTTGGTGTCGTACTGGGAAAAGATGTATTATAGGCAACATGCATCACAGGTCTCCAGGCTAAAGGAGTGTTCCCTTCATGAGGAAGCTAAATAATGGAAGCAGGAAATTATGCCTCGCAGCTTCTTTAGTTATAGGGTTCCCACTGGAGTTGCACAGTGTGCACGTCAATGTACCTCTGTTGTTGTTCCCCAGTCCTGTTTTAATATTTTTTCATATCGTGTTTTGTATTTCTTGAGAAATGTTACTCCTATGCCACTTCTTATGCGGCACAAAAGGGCTATTTTTCTGAATTCCAAACGTCTGCTGGTGTTCATGGATCTGGCGGGGGTATCCAGATACTTCTCAGGTCCAGTCACAGTCTGTTTGGACACTGCAGCAAGACAATACATGACATGTTATTACTACTCACTGTCCATCATTATTGAAGTTTACTTTATGTTAGACTTATGCTGTCATGACTCGGATGTCACCAGTGTTGGTACCTCCGCTAAGGCGGAGGAGCATCGCCACACTGCTCTTTGAGCAGTGCAAAAAAAGAAAGTGATAATAACAAGATGGTATTATCATTTTATTTTTCTGTGCGGTACTTGGAGCCAGGTCGGGCAGGGTGGTGCTGAGCTCACCAGAGCAGGGTGAGAAGTGGTTTGCACTCCCTAATTGCCCATGAAGGTTTGTCCGGCCATCTTGGGCCGGCCAAACCGTCAATGGCACTTAGCATGTTCTCATGACCCGAACCTAAGCTGAGCCTTGTGAGCTTCATGTAATCTCATCAGGATATCCAGTAAATTTATTGGGATCCCTATCTCTGCCGGACCTTCTAAAGGGTGTCCTGTGTCACCAGATCAAGAGCTGTATGCAGGTCCACGAAAGCCACAAACAGGTTGCCCCCTTTATTAAAACTTCTTTCCAATAAATACAGATGAAGTGAAAGACTTGGCCTATGGTACTGATACTGGCACGAAACCCAGCTTGGAAATGGGACAGAATATACCCTTCCGAAATTCATTCCTGAAGACAGACTAAAATCTGTTTAAAGAATATTTTCTGCAAAGAGTCTATTAAACAAATAGGTCTGTACCTACCCTTATTTTCCCTATCCCCCCTCTTGTAAATCGGTATAATCTCTGCCGACTTCCAAGCGGTGGAGATTTCCATGCCAGAGAGTATGGCATTAAATAGCAAATTGATATGGGAACCCCACACTGTTGTATCTTCCCTGCATAAATCATTCGGAATTTTGTTCAGACCAGGGGATCTAGCTGGAATATAAGAGCCAATCGCTGCTTGAGTTTCCTTAGGGAAAATTACAAGAATTTCAAGCATGCTGCATAAGAACTTGTCCAAAAAGCTACTGTCTTCCTCAATGATTCCACAAGCATACAAACCTCCAAATTGGGACACCCACTCGACCGGCTTGACAGAAAATTTCAAGACAGTCCTGGGACCATTCAGACATAGTGCAGCTTTCTTCCAAAACAACTTATTATCCTTGGCTACCAAGGCTCTATGCAGGAAGGACCATAGCGAGCATTCCCATTACCTCTTGGCGTGATCCAGTGTATGTCTATACTTGACTCTACACTCCGCCAAATCCCAATGTGACTTGGATTTTGCTGCATGAACGAGATCACCTTTTGCCTTCCTACAATCCTGGATAAACCATGCTGCTGGATTAGGCCAATTTCTTACCACGTTTTTTCGGCTGCACCAGGGTTTCCCTAATCTGGTGTAAAGTGCCTCATGCAAGGATTTCATTTTCTCTAGTCTATCTTCATAAGAAAGGTTATACAGCTCAGCCACCTCATTGGATACTTTACTCTTGACAAATTCAAGAGCCAAAGGATTTTTCTCCACCCAATCCCATATTATTGTTCTTAGATTATTAGCTAGGGAGAGCATGCCCATCTCTCTAGGGCCCGTATGGACAGCTTCTATTGCTCTAGAATTAGAAAAAATTAGGCTCAGGGCATTGTGGTCACTATCAAATCTTTTAACCACTTCCATATCAAGCACAACAGGCCAAAGTCTATAATCCACCAGATAGTAATCGATCCTACCTAAATCGCGAGGTCATTTGAAGGTCCTTCCACCCTTGCGGTTGTAATACGTCCTACCATTAATAGCCCTCAAGTCATGTTGAACTGATAGGGCCAACACCTAGGCTCCTTTTCTTGTCCATCTGAGAGTAAGTAACTCTCATGGTGGAATTTTCCAAGTTCTATCCCATTCTGCTGTCAAATCTAATCCTTACTAGGTCCCATTCAATTGTACACATTAAAAGCCCTGATGTTCAAACCAGAGGGAAGGGCAAGGTAAATTGCTAAAATATCCAGGGAATCAACTGGAACAGTTTTAATTTTACAATGAAGTACAAATTTCACCCAGATTACTAGGCCACTTGTCTCCCTTTTCTTTTCTTAACCACATTCTAGCAGTAGGAATTATACCCACCTCTATATAAGAGAGACAAACTCGTGGTTTCTTGCATCAGACACACATCATGAGAATCTATAAAATTGCCCCATTCTAGTTCTAAGAGCATCCGGGCAACCCCAGAAACATTCCACACCAAACCTTTAGCTGCACTAGGGGTACTAGGAAGGAGCTGTATATCAAACACTGGTTCATAGATACTTCCCTACCAACCTCCTGTATAATATCAGCCCGGTTAGCACTAACCTCCTGCCTCAAGCCTCCACAACCATTTTCTTGAATGGCTAGTGGAGCAAGCAACTTCATATTTAGAGCCTAAACAACCTGTTGTTTGACAGGAGAGGAAACTGGGGGCTTAGATGATAGATCACTGAAAACCGTCCCAGCTGTCAGCACATTCTCCTCCACATTGCCCACAACCTCTTCCTGAAGTCAATCTCAGGTGTTAACAGTCCCACTGGCCATATCTTCTCCTATATCACAAAAAATTGACCCGCACCAAGGTTTGTACACAAGTACTTCATTATCAGATTTCTATATTTCACAAGTGTTGTCGATGTTCAGAAGAAAACTTCCCACAAATAAGAATCTCAAAAGAAGTTGATTGAAGATTTTCACATTTTCTTTATTCAATGTCTCAATTAAAATAACAAAATAGCTTGTTGTCAACGCGTTTCATCATATCCGTGACTTCTTCAGGGCTCAATTAGTAATTTTCTGAAAAAGAATAGCGACAGCCACCATATGGTTTCTATGTTTTCACAATCTGATATGCTCAAAGTGATATGTTCGGCGTGACCCCCTCTAACCACTCAGTACAGTACAGGGAAAGTACCTCCTGTTCTTTTGTAGAGCTTTAGTCAATTACTTTCTCGTGGCCAACGCTCATCTGTGTAAAGATGATTCCCAAAGCGTCCCGGTCTGTGTATAGGTCGACCTATCAGATTGTGAAAATATAGAAACCATATGGTGGCTGTCGCTATTCTTTCAACACTTGTGAAATATAGAAATCTGATAATTAAGTACTTGTGTACAAACCTTGGTGCGGGTCAATTTTTTGTGATATATCTTTTAGTGACTGTTTAGTCACTATCAGAGGATGTATATGGGTCACATCCTCGACCTTGTCGCACGAGGAACCATTTGCTAGATAGGCATCACTAATAGTGAAAATCTGTGCCGGTCATTATAGCTCTGACCCTTGAGCGTTTTTGTGTTATTAGGCCATATCTTCTCCTCCCTTACAAGCAGAACTACTAATCAGGGGGCTCTTGTCCAAACTTTCACACTACTTTCACACTACTTAATTGTACATGATGTGTTGCCAAGCGAGATTGTGTGAAATCTATGGCCATTAGGCCATCTACTATGGTTTTATGAACAATGCGTACTTTCACTATATCAAGCGTCTCCCCTGGAGTAGTTATCCGTTCAACCTAATCAATGTCATACCTTATGAGTGAATAGCAATGGTCAATCTCCCTAAACCAGTGAATTACCTTATTTTTGAGTGAGTCCTGATCTTCCCATTTGCCAATAGAAAGTTTGGGGACCTGCATAATGGAGAATACATCATCCTTCCTCTGGGCAAGATTCTTGGTATAAAAACCATTTTCAACCACCCCACTGCATGAAATTGGGCAGACCTCTTGTCATGGGAATTTCCCTCATATAACATCACCTAACCTCTATCAAGCATCCTCCCAATCATCTGCACTGGTTTGTACAATAGATCTATTGCATGGCCAAATAAAACCACCTGCATGATTGGGCAAAAATTGACGCGGGCAGAACGGGAACAGGGGGAGTCCAGTAGCTTTTGTCAGTCACCGGCCACGTTCTAGCGGCATAGGAGGGTAAAGGGGGGGCTCCCACTGGACATTGACATTCAGGAACCCGTCACATTCCTACTAGTACATTTGACTGGGATGCTGGTCTCGGAACCTGATCTTTGATCACCCTCCCATCCAGATCTTCTATGACCTTTTCAAGGGTCGCTACCTCCTCCTTGAGGCCCTAATTGTGTCCCTTAGGCTACGGAACAAGGACAGAGCTTTCTTATTTATAACATCTAACACAGGCATATTTTTTCCCCTCTACACTGTTCTCTGCTACAGAAAGAACAGAATACCTATTGCTGTACTCAATCTTATCTACCACCTGAGCATCTGGGGACTGCTCTAGGATGCAGGGGTGTGGCTCTGCACTGCCTCCTCTACTGCTAGTGCCTACACCAGGTGAGATTTACTAAACATTTGTGAGATAAGTTTAGTGGTGTTCTTAGCAGCGGAGGGAGTGGGTGTAGCCTCAGTTGGCTCTGGAATTGAAACATAGGTATACAGGAAAAAGGGGTATGAGCAATGGCTTGCCATTCGGATAGCAAAATATCAAATCTGTCCATAACATCATCACTAGTTGCTCCTAAGGACTGTTTTTCAGTGAGTGAATTACCATGGGCCCAATCCTGGGCTTTCCTTTTGCCCTTTGTAGTACCAAAACAACACCAACAAAACAAACAGAAAAAGGCAAAAAAAGGTGAAAGAGGGGCTTAATGGGCTCACAAAGTACTTTTAGAATTTAGAGTCATTAAGTCGCAAAAGACCCCAAAGGAGAGGCCAACACAAGGTGTACTTTTCTTCCAACTCCAAGTATATTAACAGCAAAAGAGGTAGTCAGCTTGCGGTAGAGGACTCAACTGGACTGCTGATAAGTAAGGCCTGATTTTCTGTTGTTGTTCTGCTGTCTGCTGCTCTCCGACTCTGCCTTCACTCCAAGTGATCTCCAAGGGCTTGTTGGCTTGCCTCCTAATGCTTGAGACTCAAGGATATCAAAGTATCTACCCCTGCTCCTGTGCCTGGCTCACTGGAAGTGGCTCAGATACTTTCAACATGGATTTTGATGCATATAGCATAACCACTACATCGACCCGATTGCACGAGTAAAAACGCTGCATGGCATCGGAACCAATGCTTTGCCTCAAGGAATCAATGCATCAGACAACGTATCGCCGGTGCTGCAGCTTGGTAAGATCAATGTATATCCTCGACTGCATGGAAGAATACGGTGCATCGCTCAATGCCTCTCGATTCCGTCACCCATCTTCGGAACTGATGCACTGCCTTCACTGCGTTGAGAAGATCGATGCATCTCGTTGCTTATGACCAAGAAAGGTACTTTATTTACGGGGCCTGATTGGTCCTATAGCTGGCATGTGCTTCCACGAGATCAGCCCAAACTTTGACTTTGCCCCGGTCCAGCGACCTAAAGTAACACTTTAGCGCTACCTGCTTCGAAGCGCTTTATGCATTTATTCCTTTAAAATTCAACATCTCATTTCCATACATTAAATGTTTGCCACATTGGTCTTGTTTTGTTAAGAAAATAATCATTTATTTGTATTAACTGTGTGGAGTCTTTTTGTGGTGTATTCAGTGTGTGTGTGTGTGAGAGAGAGAGTGTATGTGTGTGTGTGTTGCACTAATCCTTTACACATTGCCTCTTTAGATAATATGGAGTACTCCTTGCTACACTATCAGAGGGAGAGCAGAGGTTAACTTTTAGTGATCATCTAGTTCATCCTGACAAGGATTGTGGCTTCTGCTTGGACAGAGTGCATAACTTTGCCAACCAAAAATCTAATTTCTAAAAAAAACATGATTTCCAAAAATATATATACAATGAAAGAAATATAGGAGCTTGAGTGGTTCACAACTAGGTTGATTACATTTAATTATACATTTCTAGTAGATTCATGATCCATTGCTCTTGTGGAAATCATAGAAAAATGTTATCAGCCAAAAGAAAGTGATTATTTTCATGATTAAGCCCATTGTGTTACCGCAGACCTTTATCACCTTAGTCTTTCTGCAAAATGACAACTTAATTTTTTTTGCACACATAATTTTATTAAGTTCTAACAGAAAGTATAACACACCACTCCCACATGTTATATCTGATATGATATAAAAACTCCATCTTATTTAGCAGCAACTCCACCTGCTTCCCCAGCCACAGAGGAAGAGAACACATTTTTATACCAATTTGGTCAAATCTGTTACCACTTTTTTCAGTTATTCCACTTTGAAAATAATTCCATACCAGTTAATTGCCCTGTATCTTTCTACCATCTACAGTTACTAGTGTATCCAGTGTGAAGATTTTGATTAAAAAATGTAGACAGTATGGCACTGAACCTTTATGAAAGTATTTTTCATAATATGCAGTATAGCAGGCAGGCATGCCTAGATGCACCCAGATATGTGAGTAAGGGACCTGCGTAGAGTTTGCTGCCGACTGTCATATAGATCAGATATGGTCTCCATCCAAATTAGGTCCTTCCAGAATGCTAAGGGCACTTACCCCTTTGACATTTGTGTCCAATTTGAAAGCACAATCTTTCTCAGTAAAGTCTGTTCTCGCTCTTTTACCCTTTCAAGTAGCTCATACCGTCAGTGCTCGGCCCCCTCCATTTTTAGGTTTTACCTAGACAGCCCATGCGCTGTCTCTGCAATACTTTAGTTTACACACAGTGGGCTTACAGCCCACCCATAGCTTACTAATCGTTAGCTTCAACATTGCTCTCATTTCCTTTATCCCCGCTTGTCACGGCATGCAAGATAGTGTCCTCTTCTTGTGTTTGTTCCTCCCCTGGAGCATGGACCAAGTACGTATTTATCCACTACTCCCATTTTTGGGGCTACTTTTTTCTTTGTGTTCAAGCACTCCATATAAGTGCTTGTGTTTTCTGCACGTCTCCCATATCCTCGCCCACATAGCTTTTATTCCCTCTCACCCTTCCCCGTTCCATGTTGCTTTTTATCCCTACCACTTTCCAACCCTGTACTCTACACCACTGCACTCTACACTATGCCATTGCACTCAACTTGGCACTGCTCTATCTGTGCAACTGCACTCAAAGCCACTGCACTCTACTCTACACCACTCTACTCTGTGCCACTGCACTCTACGCCACTCCACTCTACGCCAGTCCACTCTGTGGCACTCTACTCTGCGCCACTGCACTCTACGTCACTGCACGCTACTCAGCAGCACTGCACTCTACAAAACTGAACTCTACCTCAATAGATTCTACACCACTCTGCTCTACAGCACTCTAAGCCATTGTAAGCCATTGCACCCTACTCTACTCTGTTTCCAGTGCACTCTACCCCATTGAAGCCGCTCTACCGAACTACACTCTACGCCACCCTACTATACGACAATCTACACTGCTCTATGACATGCCACTCCACTCTATACCAATATAGTCTACCCCACTCCACTTTACTCTACTCAACTCTACTCTCTGCCAATCCATTCTATGCCACTGTACTCTACGCCACTCTATTCTATGCCACTCCACTCGGCTGTATGCCACTCCACTTGACACCAGTCTACTCAATGCCACTCCACTCTACACTACTTAACTCTTCTCTGCAATACATCAAGCCACTCTACTCCACTTCACTGTACACCACTCCTGTCTATTCAACTCCACACCACTCTACACCATTCCATGCCACTTCACTCCACTCTACTCCACTCCATGCTGCTGTACAACATGGCTTAAAACACATTGGTAAACCCAATGGCTCTTGCATAGGGGAGACCTATTGTTTTGCCCAATGCTTGTTCTACTCTGCATGTTAAAATCCCATACTCCACAGTTTCCAACCCTACACTGCCACTCTTTTCACCTTCAGCTATACAAATCTAGTACCTTATAGTTCCATCCTACACTCCCACTGTTTATTTGTGATCTAATTATTCTCCTACATACCTGCCATGTTATTTTCCTATTTCTTCCTGTTCTTGTCTTTTTACATTTCCATCCTTTAGCTCCCAGTACATGCCCTCAATGCACTCAAGTCACAAATCAATATACCCACTTGTAAATTAGGTGGTACACGGCTTAGAGCACCTGACCCTGAACACTACTATGTGGAGATGTTTAGCGGGTTACGGTTTTAAAGCGCTACCAAATCCCCATGTAAGTGCTAGCCACCGACTTTGGAGCTGTCACACTAAACAGGAGACAGGTGTCTCATTTATTCACTGCTTTAAGGATCAGTGACCCGACTTTTTCACTCAAATATGAAGTTCAGTACTACTGAATATCAGGGGACTCACCATTTGAGTTGTGTGCAAGGCCTTCCATTAGGCTCATCCTGGTGACCTGTTTCAAGTATGTAGATGTAGATTATATCTTCTAGTGCCACCACTGTGGCACAATTCTTACTGAAAAGTAAGGTAGGAGGCATTCCTCACCCTAATTACCAATCACTGACGTTCAATACCAAGTTATGTCCACACATTAGGTTTTAAAGAGCGCATACAGCACTCTAATTGTAGGGGTACATCATATTCATGGTTTAAACGCACCTACATATGTTTTAGTATCACTATGTATTATGTTTTACATGCATTTATTCTACACATTAACCAAGAAATGTAATGTGCACGTTATATAGAATTCACATGTAATAGAAGACATCAGTATGTCTATATGCACCTGTATAGGGAGACATTATATTCATAGTAATGTAATTGTGTGTGGTAAAGTTGCCTGCAGTCTAGGCCCGAGCTGCAGGGTGTTTACAGTTTCGTTTCCTCAGCGACTGTAGAATTAATTAAAAGTATTGAAGAAGCCATGGAAAACTACTGGTGTAATTAAGAAGTGAATGATTTGTTACGTGATACATTTATGAGGGGGCTGAATTTATCCTTTTGTATTGTGTGCAGGGCAGAAGCTGGAGACTTCTGGATTTCGGAGAAGAGAGAGCACTTTAAGAACGAGCTCCCTAGCCTTAAGCTATTTGACCCATTTAACGTGAGTACTTCTAAGGAAGTCTACACATGTTGACACCTTCGAAAGCTGACGTAGGGGAGCCAACTAGAATCATCATTTATTAGAGTAGTGTAGGGAAAGATATTTCATGCTGAAAAGGGATTTGGACTTGCCCTCCATCTTGGGTTGCGTATTAATCTTGGAGTTTATAGTTTTGTGTCTCTTTTGCTGAACCAATTATATGCACAGATTTGGCTCTGTATTGATTTTCCTGTATCTATATTCACTGAATTTGCGGTACGTCTATATCCAATTGTTTTTGGCCTAATAATAAAAATCCATAAATGGGATTCGGAGTTTATTGTCTTTACAGCATGACTACATTGCAAGTATAATTTTAATGTGTTTTTTCCCCTTGACAACTTTTAGGAGGCAAATAAAAGACCATCGTAGATAAACTTGAGTAGTAAGGCAAGGCCCAAGTTTGGCTTAATCAGGTTGTATGTACACTATTCACATATTTTTTAGTTTGTTTGATTTATGTTGAAATACATGAGGGCGTCAGTGCAACACCTTGTTCAAAGCAGCCCTTTCTTTAAATCGATCCTTTCCAAGCCACATTTCTTTACAGTAAACTTCAAACGAGATGTTGATTTATCTACTATCTTATCCTTTGTAAGATGCTTTACATTCTGTTAGCTCAGTAAAAAAAACGTGCGTCTTTAGTGTGGTTTGAAGTCTAATTTCCTTTTCCTCCCACAGGCTTTGTGAAGGCACTACATTCTCTCCAGTGGATTCAAACTTACAGTCATTGGTTATTTCTCTTCATATTTGGCCCCCAAGATCACTTCCGAATGTGTGGTTTGAATTGGGAGAGGCACTCCAATATCGGTATATGCAATAAACCACACTTGCCAGTTTCTCTTCCTTAGCCTGATGGCTGGTGGACATAAGAGCATCATCACTGAGGTAGGAGGGGATGGGGAAGCAGAGCAACACTCCACAATTCAATGCAAGGAATTGATCCCTAACAATGGTGTAAATAATAAGAGGGACGGGCCAGAATTAGAAAAATTGGACCACAGTATAGAAAATGAAATCTCTTTGACAGGGGCAGTCAAAGGCGCAGGGGTTGGACAAGAGCAGGGCGCTATTCCACGGGAGGAAGTACACCAGACTGTAGAGTGGAATGTAGCCCCACCCAAGGCTGTCGACCATCTACCCTCAAGTACGATCGAGCTGGAGATAAAGACTTTGATAAAACTGGTCGCAAGCCACCAGTCCTTTGAGGAGTCCCTGCATCCAGGGGACAAGTTTTTTTCCTTGACTGATGGGTCAGACACAAGTGCGGCAAGCATGGTTGTTTCTGATGGTAGAGTGTCTCTATATCCTCTAGCTCGGATCCTGGTAGTCAGACGGATGGGCCTGATGCAGTAGTTTGTAGGAAAAGAAACTCCAGGTGAAGTAAGGAGCGGGCGTCCCATTGACAAGGCAGGGAAGGCCCGAAGAAGCAAGGAAGCATTGCTTTAAAATGGGAATATTCTGCCACGCAAAAGGAAAATGAAGAACCCTATTCGACAGGCAGAAAAGGACATAGCAGTCTGGATTCTGAGGAGACGACCCGAGATTGATCTATGAATCGATTAAAAAGAACCACAGTGAGATCATCTGGCAACAATGAAGCTACAAGGGGCGGTCAGGAAGGTCGCAAAAGCCTGCTCCGTAATGGGTGAAAGGATTATAGCTATGGAAGAACATACCGTCGGATTAGAGAATGAGGCCGCAAAAAGACAAGATCAAACTGAAGCCCAGGGTGCACAGATAACGAACATCCAATGGAAATTATAAGATTATGAAAACCGGAAGAGACACAACAATCTAAGAATCCTCGGCATAGAAGAAGGTATAGAGGGAAGCGACATAAGAGCCTAAGTCCTAAAACTACAGAAGACGGCCTTTCCTGAGCTCCAACAGTGGAACTGGGACACGTAAGTCCAACGAGTACACCACTATCCTCTAATGCTCAAAAATTCCAGGCAGACACACATGGGGGGGGGCGCAACAACCAAGAGCCATCATGGTGTATTTTGGGAACTTTCTATTGTGAGAGGCTGTATTCCACAAAGCTCGCCCGGACTCTAAACGTTCGATCGACTTTTGTCATGTGACTGCTGAAAAGCGCTAGCGCTTAAGACAGATGATCCAACCATGTCAAGCGCAGGGGGGAGAGGCATATCTTTTATCTCTAGCATGTTTGAAAACAATATACAATAACAAAGTCAGAATCTTTGCATCTGAAATTAAGACTAAAGAGTATTTGGATGATATACGGAAGTAGAGACTATATGAGAGTAACAGAACAAATGTATAATTGAGATGATGAAAGGGAAAGGAATATAATGAAGTAGTGAAGAGAGGCTTTGTTTAGAATAATGAGGGCATAGAGTGGGGGGGACACAGGCGCCATCACTTAAGACCTCACAAGGTCTCTTTGTCTCACTAATTGGGCAGGGGGAGGGAGGGGCTCAGGGAAGGGAAAGGGGGAGTCTCTGGGGAGAGGGGAGGGGAAGGGAGGAAGCGGTGGGCAGGGGAGGTAATGGGGCACAACAAACACTAGGGAGATTTCAGATAAAAGTTGAAACCAGATTCTGGGAAAAGAAGAATAAGAAGGCTGTAATTAATGGAGGGAGGTGTATTCTCCAAGACATAGAACAAATAAAATAATTATCATGGCAAACTTAAGAATAACCTTGGTTAATATCTGTGGTTTAAATGACCCTAGAAAACGACGCAGGGTGGCGGAAGATTTGAAAATGCTGTGGTCTGATATTGTTTGTCTCCAGGAGACGCACATTATGGGAACGGAAAAAAAGTTTTAGATCAACTAGGGTGTAAACTTATAGTACACACTTCACAGGGCACTAGAACTAGGGGTGTCGCCATCCTAACCCAGGGAAAAGAGATTGTTTGCAAGAAACAATTGGGTGATAAATGTGGGCGGTGGGTCATGGCAGAGTTACATACATCTACTTTTTCATTTTCCCTGTGTTCAAAATACAGGCCAACGGGGGACGACCCTGAGGTTTTTGACTTTTTGAATTTAGAATTAGCAGGATGGCTGACCCCCATTATAATGTGTGGGGATTTAAATATCAACGGGATTGGGGTGTGATGGGGTGGCCGAAAGCCCAGGGTTTATAGGGCTCTTTCCCACTTAGTTGAAGGGAATGGATTATTAGACACATGGCAAGAGTTAAAAACTGCAGAATCTGACTCTGGAAGTACCTATTTTTTGGGCCTAATTTCGAAATGCTGCATCGAAAAATTTCCACGAATAATGTCAGATCATAGTCCTCAAGTCTTGGAGATATTACTGATTAGGGGTGGGAGGGCACAACAGAACTGTACTTTTGAAAGAGGACTGTTAGTGTATGAGGGGTGTAGTATCCATATGAAAAAATGGATAGAAGAATTCCTGGGATACAATAGAGGAAGTCGCTTGAACTGGCAGCGTGTGGGATGCAGGTATCCATGGAGAGACACTAAGTTTTAGCTTACGCCGCTCTAGAAATCAACGCCAACATTTAATTTAATTATACCAAGGATTGAGAGTAGTGGAAGAGGATTTAGTCAGGGCAATAGAGTCTAGAGACAGTATTGAGGGTATACTGAATAAGCTTGCCTTAGCTAAAGCATCAATAGGGCATGTGGTACCACCTAAGGTCACTGAGAAATATTTGACACGAAAGGAGGAATGTTATGAGTGTAGCAAGCGATCACGTCAAATATTAGCAATTCGAACTAGACAGAAGAATGTACAGAACGAGATAATATCAATAAGGGAGTTTGGTGGCAGCAGCTCAGGGAATCCAAGAGGAATTCTTCTTGTCTTATATGAAACTATACGATTCTGAGGAAACTAGGGAGGATATTGCCGTTTTTATAATTAAGGAGTATCTAGATGCCAGTAGTCTGGAGGAATTCTCCTCGGAAGACCAAGAATCTCCAGCCGCTGCTTTTTCATGTGATGAAATATTTAAAGCACTCAGTGAGCTTGCAGCAGGGAAGGCGGCAGGTCCGTACCGAATTCCACTCGAGTTTTATAAAATGTTCTAGTCCGTTTTGTGTAAGATTTCTCAAATATGCTCTGTCGAGTACAAGTGGGGGAGCCACCCCTGAATCTTGGGCACAAGCCAGTATAGTGGTATTCTTGAAGAAGAAGAAGCCAGCCATGGATCCAGGTTCTTATCGGCCGATCATGCTGATGAACACAGACACCAAAATATACTCAAAGGTCCTGGCAAATCGCTTGAGCCCTGTCTTCGGTCAAGTTATCTCGCCTAGACAGCACGGATTCATACCTGGGAGGTGCACTACAGATCACGTTAGAAGAGTCATCACGCTCTTTGATGCGGCATCAGTCGTAGGAGATCCTATGGCACTTATTCTTTTGGATGCAGAGAAAGCATTTGATAGGGCCTCCTGGGACTTTCTGTGGGCGGTCCTCGAACAGCTGGGGGTTGGAATGGCATTAAATAAAAGCTTTACAAGTATTATATACTGCTCCCATAGCCAAACTGGTGTTGGTGGGAGGACAAACTGAGGAATTTAAGGAAACAAGGGGGACTAGGCAGGGCTGCCCCTGCTCTCCGTTATTATTTGCATGCTATATTGACCCCTTGATTCGCAGAATTGATGCAAACCCCAGGAAAAAGCCTATAAACATTTGTGGGATGGATACCAAGATCTTAGGCTATGCAGACGACTAAACGGTTACTACATCAATACCAGAATCAGATCTGGCTGAAATTGCGAAAGAAACACTGGCCTTTGGGAAAATATCAGGGTATTCTCTTAATCAGCATAAAACTCAAATCGTAATTAATGAATATCTCAGGCTGAATGACCCCAGGGTCGTGCAGTCGGCAATGTATTCAGGAGTGAATATTTCATCCAATAAAATTGTTGAGCTGAATCTTGCCCCGGTCATTCTGTGGTATATAAATAAATAATACCGGATCTATTTTTGAATGAATGAATGAATAACAGATAGCTCAATAAAATAAGAGTCAAGATTCGAGGTAGTGGGAGTTTTTGCAGGTTTATTACAGCATAAAGGACAGGGACAGGATAACCTGCATAGGAACAGAATGGCAAGGACTAGCATGGCCCGGCAGCTGCCGGGGACAGGATCTGGAATGGCTAGCTCTAACATTTAATAACATTACATGAGCATATATACATAACGCAAACACATAGCATTACATTGCAATGGGCGTAGCAGTGGGTGGAGCAGTAGGTGTGACGCGTAGCAGTCGCGAAAGATAAGGGTGAGAAGAAGGTGTAACAGGGCGTATACATAGACATGTGATGCAAACGTAACAGAATATGTCATGAATGGGCGGAAATCATGGAGGGGGCTACCTAAGGAGCCGGGACCTCTAACCTAATGGTGCGCGCAAACTGGCAATGACGTGTTACTAGGAGAAGCTGGGGGCTATGAACTCTGTGCTAGGAGCAGAGACTAAAGTCTGGAGGGTCGGAGCGACATGTACCTAAACCCTATCTAGTATCTGATGTTTAGGGAACATGTTGATATAAACTAGAAGTCAGAAGGGGAAAGGCTAACAGACTCTAAAACTGAAGCATGCATTATTCTTCATGTAGTGCGTGATGAAGAATATTAAATGACCATTAAATACAGTATTTCTCTTAACATGGAGCCCTAAAGGCTAGACAATGACGGAAACTATTGATGCGATCCAGTAGCTTAGGAATGCAGGGAAGGAGGGCTGAACTGATAACTGGAATCATAACATAGTCTTGGCAGACTTAGAGGCAGAGCCAAGCTGCACCGGGCACTGCGAGGCAGGAAGTAAGTGAAGGGTCGAGGATACAGGTGGGGGGTGTATCCCTCCTCAGCGAGGCTTCAGGAGACAGGAGCTGAATCTGATGTCCGGGCCCTGTTGAGGCCTAGAAACGGGGACTTTATAATGAAATAACGTGCACACTGAGAAACGTGGCAACATAACTTTACATAGGCCTGATACTCATATTACTCATGAGGACTAGGAAATGGCATATCAGAGGTGGACACAACTATAATTGCGTCTTTAATCGGACATGGGGAATAACATATGCATATTGGTCATGCACACATAACATATGATGGATGACACGTAGGGACACAGAACATGGCAAAATTTACTTTTCCACATTCCCTCCTTGTCACTACGTTTCCATCAGGAAACATCAATATTCATGATACCATCTATCATTTCATACAGTATCATTTGCTCATCTCGAATAGTCCTGGAACGAGATTTAGAACGGGACTTGGGACTAGGAATACAAGAGGTAGCACAAATGCCGCAAATCGCAGGGCCACATTGTATACAGAGGCAGCAGCTGAATATGATCGCTACTGCAATACCTAGAAAGGACAAGACTTTCCATCCCCAGGCGGAAATTATATTCCAGAACCAACCGGACCATGTCCAGGTGCCTGGATCTTGGTGTAACAGATGGGCAATTTTATGAAGTCTGGTTATAGCTGAATAAACAGACGGCGCGTTATTTGGAATGAAAATGCAGCAACTGGATCCGATGACTCTACAGGCCCCGCCCCTATCGGCCAGTACGACGTCAAGGACGAGACGATTTTGGAGCACGACAATTCTCATAAAAGATTGCTCTTCAGTTAAGTTACCTAGAGCGGAGGCAGTCTCATCTACTACAGCTTCAAGGGTTCTTGTTAACCTACGGATTAGCTTACTATTTACAACTGTACCTAAATAAGGGAAGACACCTTTATTGATATCTATGTATTGCTCTAGAGCAGTTTCAGTATAATCGACAATCGGGAGGTTTCTCTTATGTCTAGTATGTACTAGGTAGGAATTCCTATGATAGTCAGGTGGGGCTAGGAAAACAGGTGGCAGTAGGAAGGCAATGTAACAGGTTCCCTCCCAATCGAGGGGCAGACGAACATATGCAGTTTGACCACAAACAAAATAAGAATGACGTGAAGCTTTGAAAATAGATTTCCCACTGTCACTATACTTGATAATAGTAGTACAATCACTATGTCCTACATGTACGGAACCATTATTTCGGACACATAGTTCGCCTTTGACTGGTAGTACTGAAATAGCGGGTAAGTCTGGAGTAGTATCAGACTGAACATTCAGGACCATAAAATTCGAAGAATAATTACCTAAATTGTACACTTCATTTTCTAGATCTAAACCTGTTCTGTGGGGGAGACCTTGCTTGTCTGGGAAACATGTACTGTTAAGAAAAGACATATCTGTTGAGGATGACGTTAACGTGGACCATGCCCCACACGAACCATTATGTGAAAAGGGATAAGGAAAAAGTGGCAGAACTCCCTTCGGTGTCTGAAAAGGGGGGAGTCGACCACACACCCAACAATTAGTGGCATTGCTGGTCTGGTGTGAGTAATGTAACATGCGGATAAAAGTATTGTTACGCATCGCGAGGCGGTATGAATATTCATGAGGAGGCAGATCACTAAACGTGTGCTCTACTGTAACATTAGAATGCTTATTTACATGAGGAACTGGAAAACACAGGTAAAATGCGTAACTGGTGCAGGAAGTCAAAAGGCTGAGAAATAATATGAAACTTAGAAAAGCGATACATCGGTTTGAGTTTTGACTAACTCTCTCACTATGGGGGTCTATTTTATACATGTCAGAAACAGTCTAACCGTTTCACCTAGGGGAGGACTTATACAATCAAACTGGCTGACTTAATTTACTAGACCGTAGTTTTTGCTTGTACTCCTGCTGCGGAGTTTTCTCTAACAAGGGAGGGGTTGTGTCAATGTCATTTGCGGGACAGTCCTTAGGAACAATGTTTTGACAAGTTTTTAACTCCTGGGAAATGTTCTTGGAGACCGGCTTTAATCCATAGAATTTCTTGACGTGCGAAAGGTGCACCCAGCCGCGGCGTCCTTCCAACTTCACGGCTGTACGGGTGGTGAGGAGGACCTGACGGGGCTCCTTCCAACGTGGCTCCAGCGGACTTGATCTGTCAAAGTTTCGGACGAGGACCATCGAACCTGGAACGATTTCATGCGGTGCCACCTCGGTATTATCTGGAAATGCAGCGGCAACCTGTGAACGACATGAGTTGAGGGCAGACATCAAGGAAGCTAGGTAATCCGTCAGCATATTACATGAAACATCGGTAATACTTCGGGGCCTAGGTGTACCCCACATGTTAGGGGGGCGGCCGAAGACGACCTCATACGGGGACAGACCTGATCTGGAATGTGCGACCATGCGCATATAAAACAAAGCGACTGGCAGAGCTACTAGCCAGTCCACACCTTTTTCTTGACAGACTTTGGCGATGCGGATTTTCAGGGTTTGATTATGTCTCTCAACGAGACCGGCTGCTTCAGGATGGCGTACACAATGGAACTTCCACTGGTACCCTAACAACAGGGAAACGTGCTTCATGAGTTCAGATGAGAATGGCTGACCATTGTCAGAATATACGACTCTAGGGAGTCCATAACGAGGGAAAAATTCACGAACCAACTGCTTGGCAGTGGTCGCGGCTGTGTAATCTGGGACTGGATATGCTTCTGTCCACCTGGACAAAGCGCATACAACTACAAGAACATACTTGAAACCTCGACATCGCTCCATCTGAATATAATCCATCTGGAGGACCTCAAAAGGGTGGTCAGGAGGCTGGAAACCACCTTGTTCCACCGGGACACTTTTACCTGGATTAAACTGACAACATATCATACAGGTACGGACTTTCTGCTTGGCTGCAGCTCGTAAATGCTTGTTGAACCAAATGTTCTGGATACTGTCTAACATTGCTTTTTCTCCTAAGTGTGCTGGACTATGTGCGGTATTAATAATGACTTGAACCATAGAGTCGGGGAGAAACCATGCGGTTCTTCCCTTCGTCACCCATCCTTGATCTGTCTGGACCCCTCCTTGTTCGGACCGTTTCTTGATTTCTTCAGGAGTAGCATGTAACTGGATGTCTATGACATCTTGTGTAGGGTCCTTAACTGTCATACATGTAGTCGGATCTGGAGTGTGTGTCATGTTAACTGGAATGTCTGGAGTCTGAGCTGTAAGCTTGGCTGTGCGATCGGCTAGATCGTTACCTTGGGAAATAATGTCAGTAACTTTCGTATGTGCTTTGCATTTCATAATAGCAATGGAGGTCGGTAAATGTATGGCATCTAACAGAGCTTGAATAAGGAGACCATGCTGAATCTTGGTTCCATGAGAAGTCATGAAACCTCTCTCCTGCCAGAGCACTCCAAAGTCGTGGACAACTCCAAATGCGTAGCGTGAATCTGTGTAAATATTAACTTTCAGGTTCTTGGCATGTATACAGGCTTGTGTCAGAGCAACTAGCTCTGCTGCTTGAGCGGACAGAGTGTCAATACGGTGTGTCTCAATAACTTCAGTGTCAGTAGTCACTGCATATGCAGCGACTAGATCTCCTGTACTAGTTCTCATACATGACCCATCCACATAAAGTGTCAGGTCGGGATCTGGTAACGGAATGTCTGTCAGGTCTTGTCTTGGTTTTGTCATAATGTTGACTACTTCCACACAGTCGTGTGTGGCAGAATTTGAATTAACGGATGGTAACAGTGTAGCAGGGTTCAGGACGTTGCAGCGTCTGATTTCTATGTGTGGCTGGAATAGTGTCAGTTCATAACCTGTTAAACGTGCAATTGTCAAGTGCTGTGTTTGTGTTTTATTTAAAAGAACTTCCACGGAGTGTGGAACGTGTACTGTCAGGGAGTGTCCTAAAACTATGGAATCACTTTGTCTGATAGCTAGTGCTGTGGCTGCAACTGACTTGAGGCACGCAGGCAAAGCCTGGGCGACCGGATCTAGTGTGCTAGAAAAGTAAGCACACGGCTTGTATTGTCCTGCTTGATCTTGTGTAAGAACAGATAATGCTGTACCTTCGCGTTCAGTGACGAAAAGTGTAAAAGGCTTACTGTAGTTCGGTGTAGCTAGGACTGGAGCTTGACATAAAGCTTTCTTTAACTCGTTGAAACTAAGTGTATGTTCAGATGTCCAAGGGAGGACAGTCGATACGGCTGCCTCCTGTGTCGTTAACTGTATCAGTGGCTTGGCTAGAAATGCATACTGAGGAATCCATTGTCTACAATAAGAAGTAAGGCCGATAAAAGCACGTACCTCCTTCTGGGTCTTGGGCTGTGGAAGACTCGCTATCAACTGGATACGGTCTGGTGTCAACTGCCTACCCCTCTTGGACAGTAAGTGTCCTAAGTATACCACTTGCTGGACACAGAATTGAAGCTTAGAAGGGGACACCTTGTGCCCCATCTCGGCTAGGAAATACAGGACTGTAAGTGACGCACGCTCGCAGTCACGTTCAGAACGGGCTGTGATCAGTAGATCATCGACATACTGGAGCAGGGCAGTGTCAGTTGGCATGTGAACGTTGTCTAGTTGTCTCTTAAGTGCTTGACTGTAAATGCTAGGACTTTCTGTGAAACCTTGAGGAGCTCGTGTAAACATATAGCTCCTTCCATTTAGACAAAATCCGAAAAGAAACTGGCTGTCTGGATGAATGGGAACACTAAAAAATGCATTCTTAAGATCAATTACAGTAAATAATGTGGCTTCGGAATCAATGGCTGTCAATAGGGAAGAGATATCTGGGACAACTGGGTACTGAGGAATAATACATTTGTTAAGTTCTCGTAAATCAATCACTAATCGATATACTGGGGGTGCATTTGGATCAGTACGTTTCATGACTGGAATGATCGGAGAGTTACATACATTGGAGTCAGTTTCTACAACTACTCCTTGAGCCATGAGCTCGTCTATAATTTTGGATAAGGCTGCTACAGCCTCAGGTGGCAATCTATATTGTCTGATTCGTGGTAACACTATACCTGGCTTGAGAGTCACACGATGGGGTGTGATTTGCATGTAACCTACATCAGTTGGACCTTGCGCCCATAAATGCTGCGGAACTTTAGACAGTCTGGGATCAAAATCTCGTAATACATAGTGACCCTTAAAGTCACGTAGGAACAATCGTATTCCCTCTGGGGAACAGCAAATAACTGCACCTAACTCTTTCAGTGTTTTAATGCCCAATAGGTTTTCTGGACATGACTTAGTAAGTAACAGATCAGTAGTACGGGACAATGGACCTACTTCTAGAGTGACTGGTTTGGAGATCTCGTTTATGATAGGTTTTCCTGAAAATCCAAGGGAAACATTTCTAGAGCCTGAGAGCGGAGCCCCTGGAACTTCGGCGTGACTAATTGTGGTCCTACTTGCCCCTGTATCAATCAAAAACTTTCTGTCTTTCCCTAATACTTGACTGTGAACATAGGGACCTTCTTGATCTACAGGTATCTCGATGAGAGGCAAGCCTACCTCCCTCTCTAGGCTGTTTCATGAATACTGCTGATACTCTGGATACTCAGACTGTGCATACTGGTACATCTGCGATGTGACATGCTGGGTTGCAGCAATAGGCTGCGGTGCTGTAACTGTCTGTGGTGCATTCTGTGGCTGAGGAGTCTGTGAAACTTGTTCTTGTCTAGGCGGACGTGGTCTTTCTTTTGTCTTACCGGTAGCTATGTTGTGTTTCAGAACTGCACACTCGTTTATAAAATGACCTGGCTGTTTACAATAATTGCAATTCCCTTTAACGGGAGCTGCAGGATGACTGGCTTGATTCGGACCCCTCTTCTGACTGTCTTGAGGAACGGATTGTGCAACTAGTACTTTCATTTTCGTGTCTTTCATACGTTTTCTCTCGTGTTCTTGCTCTTCCCTGATTCTATTCTGGTGGTACTGGAGCATCTGGAGCATTTGGGACGGGGTATTAGCTTGCCAGGTACTTTCGACTTTCAAAACTCGATTTTTAACTTGTGGGCTTGAATTCTCGACTAATTTAGTAACAAAAAGGTGAGGGTATGACTCGCTACTTGTCTTGAGGCCACTGTTGATACTAAAACACTTTTCAAACCTAGAATAAAAATCACTAATATCTTCATCTTGTTTCTGTTTACAGGCTGAGATTGCATCCCAGTCTTCCTTTTTCGTTGTTAATAATCTGGGTAAAACTTGAATCAATAATTCTGGTAATTCTTTACATTTCTCTCCTAGACCGGTACCTGGTACACGTGACTTGTCTTCAGCTTCTAGAACTGCCCAATCGATCTTTTTCTCTCCCACCTCCCATTCTTTTTCCTTTAACTTTTCATACACCCCTGCGGGCAACAGGACCTTTAACATTTTAATTATATCCGGGTACGTGTATTCTCCCATACGGAGCATGTCTTTTAATTCTCTATGGAACCCTGCTGGATCTTTGTCATGACAGGGAATTAATTTCTTCATTTCGAGGAGTTCCATCTTTGTAATCGGGGTGTAAACAAACACTCGTTGCATTTCACCGTCCTCTGTCTTAACTGGATGTACTTCTCGTAACGGGTTCTGTCTTTCTATGTAAAATGGTTTACTTTCTGGGGGTGAGACATGAACAAAATGCGGGTTCAGAAACGTTCTATATTTGTGGCGCTGTTCTAGAATGACACTAATTAAATCGGTACCTAGACCCCTCCATTTATACTGGAGCAACTCGTTCAGGATATCATGTAACGGACCTGGATCAGAGTGCTGACCCTCATACAAAGTAATGAGGTGCTGGATCATATACATACCCACCAGTCGTTGCTCGGCTGGGGGCAATTTCAGAAACATTTGTGCCACTATTTCGTCTGGAAAAGTGGTAGAATCAGTAATCCATCGGACTGCTGATCGGACTAGTTCTTGTTCATGCATGGTACTTAATTCACTGTAACCGATTCGTGATTTCAGAATGTGATCGGTAGCTTGGAACACTTGTTCTAGAGAACCTTGTTCTGGTACTGAATGATGGAAAATTGACTTGTGTTCTAGGCGTAAATGGCGATCTGGAAATCTAGGTTTTCCTACATACGCTATTCTGGCGGGATTCTCGTCCTCTTCCTCTTCAGGATCAGAGATACTTTCTTTCTCGCTTACTTGTGCTGCTTTACGTTGTTCGTGTATCTTTATTATTTCTCTACGGATTTTCCTGTACATACTTTCCATGGCACTAATGGTATTGTGCTTACCCTCGGCTATATTATCACTCCACTTTGTCAGGGTTTTCATTTCGGCCGGATCTTTAGACGGGTAATCTTGTTCTCTTATTAGACAGTTAATTAAAAACTTTAATATCATACGCTGGATCTCAGCTTTCCTTTGAGACATGGCATCACTAATACTTTCCGGATCATCCCCTGTACGGATGAAACGATATATTCTGTCTAGATCTTCTTTCATATTGGGTAGGGTGACTAGATACTCGGTCACCCTCCTTACGCGTACTGAATATAAAACCATATTAAACTCGCCTGGAACTGGGTCATAGGCACATTCGCCAAGGGTTTGCCTGATTTCTGCAACAGATTTATTACTCTTGGGAGTACGCTGTGATGCTTGAGCATGTAATTCGAGTGCTGATAAACGCTTGTGTGGCGGCGGGGTTTGAGGAGGACCTCCTCCTGCGGCCCCTAGACTAGAATCGTCGACTGATATTCTTCGTGGCGGAGCGGGAAGTTGGAATGCTGGCTGGACCGGGGGTACCGTAGCAGGTACTGCATGGGGTGCCCCGGTGTCTGGGGGAGCAGGATGTGCCTGATTTACAGGGACTGGCGGAGCGCGAACAGGATTCGCATATTCAGGGACTGTGTCGTCTAGATAGGACGAAATAAAAATATCAGCTGCGGTCGGTTTGTGACGTAACTTGGTCGGAACTAGTGGTGGCGGAAAATTACTGGATGCCTCCGGGGTCGCTTTTGGCAAGCCCTCGGCAAGAAGAGGATACATACCCTTAATGAGGGCATTCCTCTGTCTGTCTGATTGTTCAGCTTTGACTCGTTCACCTATCTCGATTAATTCTCTTTCTTGGGCTCGTTCTTGGGATTCTCTACTTAGTTCCGACTTTCTGATTTCTTTTTCGGTTCTTTTATGAGCTTCTTTGCGCCATAGCTCGATGGCGTCTTTCTGTGATTGTCTGGCTTTCTTTTTCCATAATGCCTCCTCTACTCTCATGATGCACTCGGCATCCCACGTACCTGATACGGGCCATCTATACTTTTCTTCTAACTGTTTGGTATACTCTACCCATAAATCTAGATATAATATGGCGCTTATGCCATGTTTCTGATACATGAAGTGACCTGGACTGTCCCTTGGCGGGACGGGAACTGCTGCTTCCAGCAGACCCTTTCTAGTCTTTAACTGACGTAATTTTGAGAAGAGCGGCATGACTGAACTGAAATCTTAGACACAATACAATACACAATGAACACGATACTTATTCCCCATTCATGCCACGACATTAAAATACATGAAAAACATTTAAAATAACAGTTCGAACAGAATACTACCTGGAAATACGGAACACAGAATACATGAATTTTCTCGAGAACAGAACTGACTAGAACAGGAACTAGATGCACTGCTGAAACAGTACGAAACTTACCGGTCTCTTAAAGAGACACGTCAGGACCCGTATCCACCGAAGTGAACACTTCGTTTGTGGGACTGTGTACCACCAACCCACAGACCAGAGTCAATTAGATTGACCCTGTCTAGATACCACCCCAGTAACGGTACTCACCGGGCAGCAAGAATGGAAGGCCTCGGACTGGACTGGACTGCTACGACGACGGACGACGAACTTCGGACTTCGGACTTCAGTTACGGGTGGACCTCCGGATACCTCGGACCTTGGACTCTTGGCTTGGGCTCTGGTCGGGACTCGCCGCGTTCCTCCACCGTCTCGTCTGGATGCTGGACCGCCTCCTCCGTCTCCTCCGTGGGCCTGAGGGATACTTGAGCAGAAATATCTGCCACTGCGCAGAAGAGTTCCGTCACGACTGCAGAGGGTCGGCGTGGCTTCACCGACGCGTGGGGAAAGGGCAAGTCCCTATTCGGGCGCCATTATGTGGTATATAAATAAATAATACCGGATCTATTTTTGAATGAATGAATGAATAACAGATAGCTCAATAAAATAAGAGTCAAGATTCGAGGTAGTGGGAGTTTTTGCAGGTTTATTACAGCATAAAGGACAGGGACAGGATAACCTGCATAGGAACAGAATGGCAAGGACTAGCATGGCCCGGCAGCTGCCGGGGACAGGATCTGGAATGGCTAGCTCTAACATTTAATAACATTACATGAGCATATATACATAACGCAAACACATAGCATTACATTGCAATGGGCGTAGCAGTGGGTGGAGCAGTAGGTGTGACGCGTAGCAGTCGCGAAAGATAAGGGTGAGAAGAAGGTGTAACAGGGCGTATACATAGACATGTGATGCAAACGTAACAGAATATGTCATGAATGGGCGGAAATCATGGAGGGGGCTACCTAAGGAGCCGGGACCTCTAACCTAATGGTGCGCGCAAACTGGCAATGACGTGTTACTAGGAGAAGCTGGGGGCTATGAACTCTGTGCTAGGAGCAGAGACTAAAGTCTGGAGGGTCGGAGCGACATGTACCTAAACCCTATCTAGTATCTGATGTTTAGGGAACATGTTGATATAAACTAGAAGTCAGAAGGGGAAAGGCTAACAGACTCTAAGACTGAAGCATGCATTATTCTTCATGTAGTGCGTGATGAAGAATATTAAATGACCATTAAATACAGTATTTCTCTTAACATGGAGCCCTAAAGGCTAGACAATGACGGAAACTATTGATGCGATCCAGTAGCTTAGGAATGCAGGGAAGGAGGGCTGAACTGATAACTGGAATCATAACATAGTCTTGGCAGACTTAGAGGCAGAGCCAAGCTGCACCGGGCGCTGCGAGGCAGGAAGTAAGTGAAGGGTCGAGGATACAGGTGGGGGGTGTATCCCTCCTCAGCGAGGCTTCAGGAGACAGGAGCTGAATCTGATGTCCGGGCCCTGTTGAGGCCTAGAAACGGGGACTTTATAATGAAATAACGTGCACACTGAGAAACGTGGCAACATAACTTTACATAGGCCTGATACTCATATTACTCATGAGGACTAGGAAATGGCATATCAGAGGTGGACACAACTATAATTGCGTCTTTAATCGGACATGGGGAATAACATATGCATATTGGTCATGCACACATAACATATGATGGATGACACGTAGGGACACAGAACATGGCAAAATTTACTTTTCCACAATTCAGAAGGGATCACAGGATTTTGCCGAGCTGAAAAATCATCACCTATCAGTGATAGGTCGTTGTAATGTGGTGAAAATGATTGTTTTACCTAAAGTTTTTTTTTAGTTTTTTTTTTTAGATCAATACCATTGATATTTGTGACAGTATGGTTAAAAAAGTTGGATGGATTGGTAAATAGATTTATATGGACATATGGTAAAACGGGCCATGAAGTGTATGTCTCTCCCTCAGGAGAATGCAGGATTATCTGTCCCAGATTTTAGATTATATTACTTAACATCAGCATTACAATACATGTGTTTGTTAATGGGGGGGAAATCCCTTCGATCCCTGGAACCAGGGGAGGGTACCAGACATTTATGAGCTATTGGTGGGGAACAATGCTAAAATTGTTTTTAAGATTCACTAAACCTAGTTACTATAAGAAGGTAAGATTCAAGACCTTATTGGCAGCAGGGCAGGTGTGGAAGACGATAAAAATAAAGACCGGGATAGGCAGAATAAATTACTATACCCCTTATATAAGAACTCAGCATTATCAACAGTTTTTCTTGATTATATAATAAAACAATGGAAAGATTTAGGGGTCGGCGTAGTGGGGGACTTAGTTAATGCAACTGGACTCGAGCCATTTTCAGAGCTACAGGATAGATATGGGGTAGATAGGAAAGATTGTTTTAAATACCTGCAGGTATGTAGTTATCTGGGGAAGAAAACATGGGGTCCAACTGGGTTGGGTAAGAATACCACGATTGATAGTCTGAGGAATGAAGCTGGATGTACTATTAGCAGAATTTATAGGGAGTTGATCGCCATGCAGCCAGACGATTTAGAGAGACAGGCAGAAAAATGGGATCAAAGGCTCGGGATAAAAGGATCCGGCTTTCTTGATTCCTTAGACAAAGGTTCATCAAAGTTACAGGCGCAACACTTCAAAACGATATTAGGCTTGTATTATATACCTGATAAAATTGCAAAATGGGGTGGGTCTGTAGGTGTCTGTTGTCCACGCTGTAAAACTGCTTGTGCAGATGTGGTACACATGTTTTCAACTTGTCCGCAGCTCGACGCTTTTAGAAAAAGTATTGAACAGTTTTTAGAGCTAACCCTGAAGGTTAAGGTGGCCTTAACTCAGGAAGTGATGTTACTGGGGGTCAGTAGCAGAGGATCTGACTATGCTCAACCATATTTTATTTTTTTGGCAATGGCAGTGGCTAAGATCTGTATTGCTACAGCCTGGTTAGACCTGGTTGCCCCATCTTTTTCACAATGGCTTGCTCGGCTTCTATCCACTTTCAATTCGGAGAAAGGAATTTATGAAAGAAAAGGTTGAAAGGCCAAAAAGCTGGGCAAAACAATATGGGCTCCAATTTATCGGTGGAAGTAGGAGGGTGGGGACTCCTGAAATAATAGCGAACTTAAATTTTGTATAAGAAAATAATGCTGCTATAGCGGGCAAGGGTATTCTCCTTTTTTTTCTTTGTTTTCTGTGCCCTCTTTTTTGTTTTCTATCTTCCAATGTAATAATTACTTCTCAAAAAGAGTAATAACGAATTGAAAAAATATCTTGTATACATGAGAGTAATGATGGCACAAAATGTATACATTCTTATTCTATTGTATAGTTTTCCACAGAATCTCTTGGAACGATTGTTTGAATATGAATTTATTTTATGTGCCCCAACTAAAAATAAAAATACATTTGAAATACGAAATCTTGATTCTCTTTGCATTTCATTTGGAGAATCGCAATTTCATTTCAAGACCGGAGGCTGCCATTATGCATGTTGGAAGTCCTTCGACACCACATTTGATACTTGTTATTGGTCTGAAATAATGTCTATCAAAAGTACCAGCATTTGACCAATCTGCCGCCTTTAAGTACTTCTCCAACTGTCCTCCGTTACTTGCCATCACACCTCTCAAAGAATGTGCGTCATACTGATTAATATCTATTCTTACTTCCTTCATAACATCCTTTACCCACCTTGCAATGGTTGCCGAACTTACCGCTTTATGCGGTCCTACATATGAAATCAATAACTATTTTTCACCATGCGGTCTATAGTCCCTCATTTTTCTTTTATATTCCATCAAACATTCAACCACACACAATTTCGGATTACCTGTAAACCTAGGATAAAAAATGGACTCAGGTGATGGAGCAAGGATTCGCACGTAAATCGCCTTGCTTGTATTCAAGAACCTCAAATAACCCTAATTAATTAATCAATCTGTTTGTCATATTAATTTACCCCTTATTCTGACATTTTAGGTGTCCGAGAGACGCTTGCTTATGTGTTTACTAATCCTAATACCCTTGCTACCTAAGATGGCTGCTGCTACGCGGAAATTTCTACTGCCCATGCGTCGGTTATACCCATGTGACGTGACGTACTCGCAGTTCTGGAGGGAACTTGTTTGCACTTGCGCATTAGAGCTAAAATGGCTGCTTTGTTTTCTCACATGCCTGAAGCTTGCATTGCTGCTTTTGCTACGCTGTTCGTACTGCTTAATCATTAAGGCTATAGTTATTATGAAATAATGGGAGTAGTATAGAGATTCATGGTATACAGTGCATTAATTTTTTCTGTGTTCTAAAACTGTTTCTATTTACTTTTCATGTATCGTAATCCTTGGGCATGAGGGACGGGAATACTCCATTTTGAAAATCCTTCTGCGCATGACAGTCCACAGCCAGAGGATGAACTCTGTGTCATTGAACGCCAGCCAGACAGAAGCACCAGCCAAGATGTGCCTGGGAACTCATGTCTGACCCCACTAAGAAGAAGTCAAAAGACTACAATGTATTTGTCAA
Source organism: Lissotriton helveticus (assembly GCF_964261635.1). Classification (NCBI taxonomy): domain Eukaryota; kingdom Metazoa; phylum Chordata; class Amphibia; order Caudata; family Salamandridae; genus Lissotriton; species Lissotriton helveticus. The sequence goes on along the minus strand of NC_136068.1, from coordinate 197,465,412 downwards.
TAGACTGTCCATTGTTTTACGAACTGAAGTCATCATGTGAACCTGAAATTCGGTGAGCGGGCATGAAAAATTCTAATGAGGGGCTTGAGAAAGTCAAATCATTGGAGGTGTGATGACCTGTCCTTTCTATTGACCAATCGAAAATGGGGATCCTTACACTTGCAACATTTGGGGGGTGTAACACTGACCTGAAAAACAGTATAACTAGCCTAGTTTAGCAAGAGAATTTGTCCGACTTGTCCGAATAGCTGACCTGTCACTGACCCAACGCACTCAATAGCTGATCGAAACAGAGGTGCTGCGGAGCACTCTGTCAGACAGATTCACAGACCCAATCGAGGTTTTGGGAACCTTAAAGTGCTGGTGAAGCACTTTGCTGGGGAATTCGAGAACCCAATCAGGGTTTTGACTGTTAGCTGCAGAGAAGGTGTAGCGTAGGCGTTGCAACTGAACTGCGGGTGCTGGTCTCAACTTTGGTGTTCCTTTCCTGATCCTAATCTGGTTTTCCTGTCCTGGGTTTCTATTCTGCACCTGCTGGCCTACTAGCGACTGCATTCCTTGGGGTTCCTACTGTCCTTAACTGACCCGTCGCCAGGGTGTGTCTCCACACCATTCTAGGTAAATATAAATATTTGAGGGAAACACATTTGCGTCCTTTCCTTGCCTTTCTTGAAATAGCTAAAGTCTTAATTTCACATTGTTCCTTTCTCTTACATTCCCTGTTCTGACAAAATAAAGTCATACATCTAAACTGTTCTTTTAGCATGTTCCAGTTTTACCCATCCTTTAAGCAAATTGTGAAATACTGTTCATGAAATATAGATGTTCCCCTTCTTTACCCTTCCTTTAGCCAAATTAAAGTGGTTGCTCTGAATTATTAGCGTGTTCCATTTTTCTTACCTTCCCTATAGCTACATGGTTATTGCAAAATTTCGTCATTTCAAGTTCCTTCTCCTTATTCACCTTTTCTAGGGGTACTCAAACTGTGACATTCTAGCATATTCCTTATTTTTTCCCATCCTTTAGACACACCACACCAAGTCTAATTTCTGAAATTTCTGAACTAGCATGTTCCCTGTTCTTACCTTCCCTTTAGAGTTCTAAATGGTTGGCATAATCTATTTTCTGCATGGTTTTACGATTTTCATGATTTTGATAATTGATAGCTTGCTTGCTGTGAACTTCATGCTTTCTAAAATTGATGAAGACTAGATAAAGGTTTTCAAAACTTCCTGAGTCTGTGGTTATTATAAAGAGTGCAAATGTTATAAATGGTTATTTTAGACTGCTTATCTTTGCAGCTAGCTCCCTGATCCGTTGTGGTCATAGGTGCCAAAGAACAAGGATTGGTAAATCCAGGTATAGGAATTAGTTAGTATTCTGGATTACTGGTAGTAGAGTGTAGGTTACCCTATTAATAAATATGGAAAATTGAATTTATGGGCCCAAGTGTGCATATGGTAAAAATCATAGTCAGGTGACCTGCTCGCTCTATCACAGGCATGGTCAAAATGAACTCCCTCTGGACCATACAATCTATTACTTACCTCCAATGCTTTTAACATCTGAACATCTCCTGCATGAAACCAAACATAAAAGAGCTGCCAGTTTCTCTGTGATCTTTTCACTATCCAAACACCTATTTGCTTGCCACTGTACAAATATCCTCAATATTATATTAACATCCCACTGCACATCATATTGTGAGAGGTCTTCTGTAAGAACTGGGACCACCAGTTCTCCGGGCTGTAGCATGGCTCGAGCAGGAAGGCAGCCAGGGGCTTACGTGTAAAGCAGCCACTTAACACACACATCCAATGAGACACAAAGTGAGACGCAATAATGGAGACCACACCAGTGGTTGTGTTTGGAAATTAAGATCTTTTATATAGGCTTTAGGTCAGAGCAGATAAAACATTAGCGAATCATTGGCATTGCATTAAAGCATCTCATTAAGACATTTCATGAATCACATTCAGAATGCATTTCCTGTAAAAGGGTAAGCATTTCAGTAGGCAATTGCATTAAGACTTATCATTAAAATAATAACCAGCTCATCTGAGCAGTGAAACCTTCCATAACACAGCCTGTCGCATCGTACTCTTCGACAGGCAAAGAGGGTACTTTCTTAAACCTGGAGGATCCTACAAGAAGCGACCATAACATTACATTATAGTAACACATTAAACCTCTCATGGACGACTTCTAAATTGCACTTCATAGAAAGTGATAAAACCTTTCAGCAAGTACTTTCAGTACAACAGAGAACTTTAAGGAACGCAGCCTGTAGTAACCTTCTACAAGCTTCTCTTCTTGTGAATACAGATCGTTTTGCGACCCAGATCAGATCATCAGAATACTATAGAAGTCCACCCCTGCAAGAAAATTCAGTACAGTGAAGTGAATCTCCATTCCATTGATAGGCTTGTAAATAGGGTGCACTATGAACATCTCCGGCTTGAGACATGCATGCAAAACGATATAAAGGGGAAAGTGTCTATCCCCAGACCTCCAAACTCTCAAGGCACATTAACAGGGGGGCCAACAGGGCCCAGTCTCAGTTCACCCTGGGGGAGGGGCGACCTCGGGCCTCTCCCGGCTTACCGCCCTCCTCCCCGGGGGTTACCTTATATTTTCGGCCCTGCGGGGCCCTTGTGCAGTTACCAGGTGAGAAGAGGGTTTTCCACTCTCCCAGAGCCTCACTTGCCCCAGCGCGGTGCAGGTACTGCTTTAGGGCACCAGCGCCGGGGGCGAGGCAGGTTGAGCATTCGGGGCTTGAGGCCCACAGATGGTCATGCGCGGCTCGCGGGGCACAGCAGAGGGGGCTCCTCAGGTCCTCCGCCCCCTCCGCGGTGAGCTGGCGCTTCTCCGGGTGCCGGGCCTCGGGAGAAGGGGCTGGTTCTGGGCAGCCAATGGCTGCGCGGCTTCTGCGGGGGCGCGGCCGTTGACGCGGTGGCGCTCCCGCTCACGTGACAGGGCCCAGGCAGGCTTCGGGCCCAGTGCGGCCTGACGAACTGGATGCGGCAGCCCTCTCCTGGCACCGGGGGCCGCCGAGGGGGTCAAAGACGGCGCTGAACACAGCGCGGAGGGTGACTTTCGGCCCAGCGCGGCCTACCGAGGATTCCGGCGGCCCTCTCCTGGCATACGGGGGCCGCCGAGGGGGGATACACGCTCCCTCTGAGGAGATTCCTCGACGCCTCAGGAGGGTGCGGACGGCTCCGGGCCGTGGCGGTGAGTTGGCCTGGTAATTAGCGCTTCAGGGCACAGCGGGCAGCGCCAGGCTATCACGGCGCTCGGGGACAGCAGATGAGCGCTTGGGGGCAAATGAAGCGCCTCGCAGGCAGGATGATTCCTGAGGGGAAAAGCGCCTTGGGATTCCAGTGCCTCGCAGGGGACTTCAGCGCTAGAGTCACGAGGGCACCGTTAGCTCAGGGCAGGCAGTCTCTGACACAGCGCTGGGCAGGGGAACAGATTACAGCGCTCTTCAAGTTAGTCAGCAAGTACTGCAGGCAGGATGGGAGCAAATTATAGCGCTTGTTCAGTCAGGGGGAGACAGGTAGGCCAAGTTGAAGGCAGGGGATGTGCAGGGCAGCACAGTCCAGTACCTGGTCGCTCCCCCAGCAGTCTCTGGTCACAGGAAAGCAGTTTTCTTGGCGCTTGGATGGTTCTGCGCCCTTAGTTGCTTGTTTCTTGAAGTGGAAGAGGGGGGGGTTGAGTTGAAGGCTTGAAGAGTTTCTCCTCAGTCACTGCAGATGGACCCTGGGGTTCCCTACCACTGGGCCAGATCAGGGGGCTAGCTTAGGACACCTCACCCAGCTTAAGAGGCAGCACCTAAATCCTGTCACTCCCAGTAGCATAGGTTCCTAACTAGGCCCTCCCGCCTAAAACTCCTGCGTGGGTTCCCCAGGCCAGTGATGCCACAACTGACTAAAAAAAGTTCCCTCCCTTGCTTATATATGCCCAGGTCAGGTGACCACTCTCTAAGGCGGCAAAAACCAGGTCAGCGCTCCTTCTGGAAGGTTCCAGGAGCTTCCCCACTCTACCTATGGACAGGGGATGGGTGGCTGGCATTGCAACATTGTATGGGGATCCAGCCTGCTCCTGGCAACTAGGGTGCTACACTAAAAAGACCACGCTGCAGTAGCAGGGGCCAGTGGCAGACATGTTTGAAGTAGAGAGCACCTGCACCCTAACACAGATTAGCTATGAAAAGGTGCCCGAAGACCTAAGGGCCAACAAAAAGAAGGTGGGAAAAATGAGGCAAGGGCAAAAAAAATCACAGGGAAAGACCACCCTAGGGCTGACAGGTCTAACATGCATCCCCCCAGCTGAAAGTGGGGACAGCTACCCAACCTCTAGGGAGTTCTCGTCACTAAGGATGAAAAACCAGGAGAGCCCGTCAGCATTGGCGTGGTCAGCTCTGGGCCGATGTTCCACCCTAAAGTCCATCCCCTGTAGGGACCACCTTAGCAACTTGGGATTTTCGCCTCTCATTTGCATGAGCCAGCGAAGGGGTCAGTGGTCGGTTTGAACCAGGAAGTGAGAGCCAAAAAGGTATGGCCTCAACTTCTTCAAAGCCCAGACCACAGCGAAGGCTTCTCGCTCGATGGTACTCCATCGCCGTTCTCGAGGGAGGAGTCTTCAGGAGATGAAGGCCACAGGTTGGTCTTGGCCATCATCGTTGAGTTGCGACAGCACGGCGCCTACGCCATGCTCTGAGGCATCTGTCTGCACGATGAATTCTTTTTGGAAGTCCGGAGTGGCCAGCACCGGAGTGGTGCACATCACGCGCTTCAGTGTTTCAAATGCCTCCTGGCAAGCAGCCGTCCAGATGACCTGACGTGGCTGCTTTTTGGACGTCAACTCGGTCAAGGGGGCCACGATGGTACCATACCCCTTGACGAATCTGCGGTAATAGCCAGTGAGGCCGAGGAAAGCTCGGACCTCAGTCTGAGTTTTGGGGGACTCCCAGGCCATGATGGTCTCAATTGTGGCCTGGAGGGGTTGCACCTTACCTCCGCCCACCAAGTGTCCCAGGTACACGACAGAGCCCTGTCCAATCTGGCACTTGCTAGCTTTGATGGTGAGGCCAGCGCGTTGCAACGCCCGCAGCACCTCCTGGAGATGCTGCAGATGGTCCTCTCAGGTGCTACTGAAGACAGCTATGTCATCCAGGTAAGCTGCTGAGAAGGACTCCAGGCCAGATAATACCTGGTTCACCAACCGCTGGAAGGTGGCCGGAGCATTCTTGAGCCCGAAGGGCATCACTTGAAATTGGAAGTGGCCCTCGGGGGTGGAGAACGCTGTTTTCTCCTTCGCTCCATCGGCCATGGCAATCTGCCAGTACCCCGATGTCAAGTCGATGGTGCTGAGGTACTTGGCGGCTCCCAGCCGGTCAATCAGCTCGTCTGCCCGTGGGATCGGGTGAGCATCTGTCTTGGTGACAGAATTCAACCCACGATAGTCCACACAGAACCGAAGTTCTGGTGTGGCGCCCGGTGGAGCCGCTTTCGGCACCAGGACGACCGGACTAGCCCACGGGCTGCTGGAGGGTTCGATTACTCCCAGCTCCAGCATCTTGGTCACCTCACCCTGGATGCTGTTCTTTACTTTATCGGACAGCCGGTAAGACTTGGTTTTCACTGGCGGACTGTCCCCTGTGTCCACATCATGGGTACACAGATGTGTGATTCCAGGCGTGAGGGAGAACAACGAGGCGTGCTGCGCCAAAACCTGGCGGCAGTCCCTCTGTTGTTCTGGGGTCAAGGATGGGGAGAGGACAACTCCCTCCACTGAACCATCCTTCTCCTGAATCGCTAGAAGGTCAGGAAGAGGCTCACTTTCCTCCTCCTCGCTCCCATCCGTCACCATGAGGAGGGCAAGCTCCGATCGCTCATGATGAGGCTTCAGGCGGTTGACGTGGAGCACCCGGTGGGGCTGTCGGGGTCTTCAAGTCCACGACATAGGTGGTCTGGCCACTACGCTCCACAATCTCGTACGGACCAGTCCACCGGTCCTGGAGGGCACTAAGATCCCCAGGCTCCATGACCCACACCTTCTGTCCAGCGTCCAACTCCACCGTCCTAGCGTTGTGGTCATACCACTCCTTCATGACGGCTTGGCTAGCCTCCAGATTGTCTGAGGCTTCCTTCCACAGCTTGGCCATCTGACTGCGGAATGCCAGCATGTAGCTGACAACATCACGGGAAAGCTTCTTTGAAGTCTTCTCCCAACCCTCCTTGACCAGACTGAGGGGTCACCTAACGGGATGGCCATAGAGCAATTCGAAGGGGCTGAACCCGACTCCCTTCTGGGGTACCTCGCGGTACGAGAACAGCAAGCAAGGGAGGAGGATGTCCCATTTCCGCCTCAGGTCTTCTGGCAAACTCCGGATCATCCCCTTCAAGGTCTTGTTGAAGCGCTCTACGAGCCCGTTAGTCTGGGGGTGGTAAGGAGTGGAGAACCGATAGGTCACTTCGCACTCCTTCCACATGGCCTGCATGTAGGCCGACATGACATTCGTGCCCCTGTCCGACATCACGACCTTGGGGAATCCCACTCGGGTGAATATCCCCATCAGGGCCCGCGCCACCACAGGTGCAGTAACGGTCCTCAGAGGAATGGCCTCCGGGTACCGAGTGGCGTGGTCCACCAACACCAGAATGAACCGATGTCCCGCAGAGGTTGGAGGGTCCAACGGCCCAACGATGTCAATACCGACCCGCTCGAAAGGGGTCCCGACCACCGGGAGTGGTTCCAATGGGGCCTTCAATTTGGTCCCCGTCTTGCCACTGGCCTGGCAAGTCTTGCAGGTCTTGCAATAGGTGTCAGAGGCAACTCTCATCCTAGGCCAATAAAAATGTGGGACTAGCCTCGCAAAGGTCTTGTCCTGGCCCAGGTGTCCGGCTAAGGGTATCTCATGCGCCAGTTCCATCAAAAAGGCCCGGTAGCACTGGGGGACCACTAAGGCCCTCGAAGATCCATGCACCGGAACCCATGGCTCACTGTACAGGAGGCCATCCTCCCAATACACGTGATAACTGCCAGTCTCTTGGTGAGCCGCTTGGGCTTCGGCCTGTCGCCGCATGCCTTCAAGCGTAGGGCACTCCTTCTGCGCCCGACAGAATTCCTCCCGGGTAGGACCTCCTTCCACATGCCATTCGGCAAGGGTCGGCAAGTCCCCCACGGGAACGACATCCACCTCCACGGACTCCGGGGTTGCCTCCGCAGGCTCCCCATCCATCACACGGGGTGTGTCCTCCACAACACTCTCCTCTGGACCGACAGTGGGTTGGGCCGTTTTTTCAGGCTCCAACCCGGGTTGAGCTTCTTGCCGGGCAGCCATGGACCGCGTGACTACGCAAGTCCACCCTGGTAATCCCAGCATCTCAGTGTGGGCCTTAAACTCCACTTCCTTCCAGGCGGTATGTTCGAGGTCATTACCGAGCAGACAGTCCACAGGCAAGGCAGGGCTGATCGCAACTCTCAACGGGCCTGACACACCTCCCCAATCAAAGGGAACTTGAGCCACGGGATAGTAGCTCATTCTGGCATCAGCCAACACGGCCGGATGGTACACATCAGGAACAGCCTGCTCAGGGGACACCAGCCGCCTCACTACAGTGGTCATGCTGGCTTCTGTGTCCCTCAGAGCGTCCACCTCCTCCCCATTGACCTTCACCCTCTGCTGGTACTTAGCAGTATTCAATGGTAAGGGCGTCACTGGGACCATCTCTTTATCCCCGAGTGAAACCAGGGTCAGGCCTGTCCACTCCCCTTCCCTATCTAGGGGCTGCTCCAACCCAAGCGCTGCGCTAGCCACCAGTGGGGGCTGGGGGTCGTTTGCGACACTGGGGATCCCCCTTGTAGTGTCCGACCTCTCCGCACTCATAGCACCGGACCACTTTTGGCTGCTGACTCTTGTCAGGGTAAGTGGGTTTTGGGGAACTCCTCTGAGGTGGGGTAGCTACTCCTTTCCCAAACTGTCTAGTTTGTGGGCCTCGTGAGAACTCTGTTCTTTTATCACCACCCTCTTTCTTCTGAGGGGCGCCCTGTCCGCCTTTCGGGCCATCTCCCCCGGGGCCCTTGTGTGACACCCGGGTGCTGACCCAAATATCCACCTCCTCCGCAAGCTCACGGGGATCAGTAAGCTTGCAGTCCACCAAACGTTGGCGCAACTCCGGAAAACACTTATCCAGGAGGTGCTCTCTCAAAAAAAGGTTATACAGACCCTCAAAATCATGCACCTCACTGCCACGCACCCAACCATCCAGAGCCTTTCGGGCATACTCAAAAAAATCCACCCAATTCTGTGTGGACAGCTTATGGCTGTCACGAAACCTCTAGCGATACCTCTCAGGGTTGAGGCCAAAATGTTTGATAAGCGCCTCCTTCATGGGGGGATACCTAAACTGGTCTGCCTTCTCCAAATACAGGAGGGAGTCCCTGACGTCAGGAGGGATATACCGGTACAAACCACCTCCCCAGTGTTTCTCAGGGCAGTCAAGGCCACTTCATACGCCTCCAATCACCTGGCAATGTCATCCCCCTTGGTGTAGCTCGCTATCACCTCCTTAGGTAACCAGAATCTGGGCTCCTGATGAGCTCCTGGTACGCTGCCACCATTAGGACTTCCTGGCGCACTCAACTGCAATGCTTGCAGCTCCATTTCCTTGAGCTGCAGCTCGTGCGCCCACTTCCTTTCCTCCAATGCTAATTTTTCTCTCTCCAAAGCAAACTGCTTATCTTCCCTTTCTCTCTCTAAAGCCAGATTCTTATCTTCCCTTTCTCTCTCCCTTTCGCGCTCTAACTTGGTAAGCTCCCACTTCAATCGCCTCTCCTCCCTCCTGTCCTCGTACTCCTGCGGTGACACACTCTCCCTAGATGCACTGCTCCCTGCCCCGGAACGTCTTCCTGGCAATACATTGTCTGACATGTCAATGTTGAGCAGGCCTGGGTCTTCGTGAGTGTCCGCCTCCCCGTGTGTGACCTGTTCCCCATCCTCTTCTTCCTCTGGGTGGGCCCTTACCCATGCCCTTAAGGCGGTACGGAGCTCTTCTTTTACAGCTCTCGTCCCCACAGGCCCCCCCATCCCCTGACAAAACTCCCTTAACTGCACTGCCGTGTATCTATCAAGGTCAGCCAGCTGGAACTCCATTCTGTCAGGTGGGGACCTAGATAACCTGGAAGAAAGATTCTAGGACGTGGGCAACAATGCTGGTTCAACACACTTTGCTGCAGGCTAGACAGAGGTGGGCAATTCGGTTTGCTTGTAGCACAATAGGTGTCCAATTAATTGCAGCACACTCTGTCCCACTGGAAGGTGTTAGGTAGCTATAGGTCCTGGATCCCACCGCTCGCCAACAATGTAAGAACTGGGACCACCAGTTCTCCGGGGGGTAGCTTGGCTCGAGCAGGAAGGCAGCCAGGGGCTTACGTGTAAAGCAGCCACTTAACACACACATCCAATGAAACACAAAGTGAGACGCAATAATGGAGACCACACCAGTGGTTGTGTTTGGAAATCAAGATCTTTTATATAGGCTTTAGGTCAGAGCAGATAAAACATTAGCGAATCATTGGCATTGCATTAAAGCATCTCATTAAGACATTTCATGAATCACATTCAGAATGCATTTCCTGTAAAAGGGTAAGCATTTCAGTAGGCAGTTGCATTAAGACTTATTAAAATAATAACCAGCTCATCTGAGCAGTGAAACCTTCCATAACACAGCCTGTCGCATCATACTCTTCGGCAGGCAAAGAGGGTACTTTCTTAAACGTGGAGGATCCTACAAGAAGCGACCATAACATTACATTATAGTAACACATTAAACCTCCCATGGACGCCTTCTAAATTGCACTTCATAGAAAGTGATAAAACCTTTCAGCAAGTACTTTCAGTACAACAGAGAACTTTAAGGAACGCAGCCTGTAGTAACCTTCCACAAGCATCCCTTCTTGTGAATACAGATCGTTTTGCGACCCAGATCAGATCATCAGAATACTATAGAAGTCCACCCCTGCAAGAAAATTCAGTACAGTGAAGTGAATCTCCATTCCATTAATAGGCTTGTAAATAGGGTGCACTATGAACATTTCAGGCTGGAGACATGCAAAACAATATAAAGGGGAAACATTAACAGGGGGGCCAACAGGGCCCAGTCTCAGTTCACCCATCTGTGGGCTTGAGGCCCACAGATGGTCATGCGCAGCTCGCGGGGCACAGCAGAGGGGGCTCCTCAGGTCCTCCGCCCCTCCGCGGGGAGCTGGCGCTTCTCCGGGTGCCGGGCATCGGGAGAAGGGGCTGGTTCTGGGCAGCCAATGGCTGCGCGGCTTGGGCGGGGGCGCGGCCTATGACGCGGCGGCGCTCCCGCTCACGTGACAGGGCCCAGGCAGGCTTCGAGCCCAGTGCGGCCTGACGAACTGGATGCGGCGGCCCTCTCCTGGCACCGGGGACCGCCGAGGGGGTCAAAGACGGCGCTGAACACCGCGCGGAGGGTGACTTTCGGCCCAGCGCGGCCTACCGAGGATTCCGGCGGCCCTCTCCTGGCATACGGGGGGCCGCTGAGGGGGGATACACGCTCCCTCTGAGGAGATTCCTCGACGCCTCAGGAGGGCGCGGACGGCTCCGGGCCGTGGCGGTGAGTTGGCCTGGTAATTAGCGCTTCAGGGCACAGCGCGGTGACGGCGGGCAGCGCCAGGCTATCACAGCGCTCGGGGACAGCAGATTAGCGCTTGGGGGCAAATGCAGCGCCTCGCAGGCAGGATGATTCCTGAGGGGAAAAGCGCCTTGGGATTCCAGTGACTCAAGGGGGCTTCAGCGCTAGAGTCACGAGGGCACCGTTAGCTCAGGGCAGGCAGTCTCTGACACAGCGCTGGTCAGGGGAACAGATTACAGCGCTCTTCAAGTTAGTCAGCAAGTACTGCAGGCAGGATGGGAGCAAATTATAGCGCTTGTCACACAGTTCAGTCAGGAGGAGACAGGTAGGCCCAGTTGAAGGCAGGGGATGCGCAGGGCAGCACAGTCCAGTACCTGGTCGCTCCCCTAGCAGTCTCTGGTCACAGGAAAGCAGTTTTCTTGGCGCTTGGATGGTTCTGCGCCCTTAGTTGCTTGTTTCTTGAAGTGGAAGAGGGGGGGGGTTGAGTTGAAGGCTTGAAGAGTTTCTCCTCAGTCACTGCAGATGGACCCTGGCGTTCCCTACCACTGGGCCAGATCAGGGGGCTAGCTTAGGACACCTCACCCAGCTTAAGAGGCAGCACCTAAATCCTGTCACTCCCAGTAGCATAGGTTCCTAACTAGGCCCTCCCGCCTAAAACTCCTGCGTGGGTTCCCCAGGTCAGTGATGCCCCAACTGACTAGAAAAAGCTCCCTCCCTTGCTTATATATGCCCAGGTCAGGTGACCACTCTCTAAGGCGGCAAAAACCAGGTCCGCCTTCCTTCTGGAAGGTTCCAGGAGCTTCCCCACTCTACCTATGGACAGGGGATGGGTGGGTGGCTGGCATTGCAACATTGTATGGGGATCCAGCCTGCTCCTGGTAACTAGGGTGCTACACTAAAAAGACCACGCTGCAGTAGCAGGGGCCAGTGGCAGCCATGTTTGAAATAGAGAGCACCTGCACCCTAACACAGATTAGCTATGAAAAGGTGCCCGAAGACCTAAGGGCCAACAAAAAGAAGGTGGGAAAAATGAGGCAAGGGCAAAAAAAATCACAGGGAAGACCACCCTAGGGCTGACAGGTCTAACATCTTCGAAATCTCATACTTTTCATAATCCCACAAACCAATACATTTCTTCCTATTGATCTCCCATCTAGCTGTGCATGACCTGCCGACACTGCAGACCTATAACAATTTAGAGTCCTGTAACTCTACCCTTCCTCAAACTTTCCCCCTAAACAATTTACAACCTCTACCACAGGAGCTTCCACAGAATCCAAACTCCTTTCCATGCACCAACTATTCCAAATTCTCCATATTCCTATATATCTACTCTTTTTCCCTGGAGCCCAAGATTCCTCCAGTAGCTCTGAAGCCCTGCTCGAAACTCACTGCATACTTCTGTGTCTACTGATACCTTCCAAACAAGAAGGTTCAGCACCCCACTGTGCACCAAAGGATGCTCTTCTCCATCCCCATTCCTTGCAATTCCTTCCTCTGCTTGAATCAAATAAGGTACCACACATGCCAGTTCCAGCACTGCTGGAAATGAAACCTGGGAAACCCAAAAAGGAGTCACAAACACTATCTGGCACCTCTCCTCACTCACTTTCAACAGTGCTCTCCGCAACATTGCAAAAGGAGGAAACTCCCTTTCCAAATTTGCAGGGATGCATCCACAGCACTTACCCCTGGATCCGGTAACCAACTGTAGTAAGTCGCTAGCTGATTTGTCAATCTGCTTGCAAACAAAATCCACCTCAAATGGACCCCAAACCTTGTTTATTCTCCCAAATGTCTTTTGATCTAGCTTCCAGTTGCTGTAATCCCTTAAATGCCTTGAATTCCAGTCTGCTGAAACATTCATCTCTCCTGGCAAATACTCTGCCCTAACAGTAATCTTTTGCTCCAAACAAAAATACCAAAAATCCTTTGCCAACTCCGCCAATCCACAAGACCTGCTCCCTCCTAGACTGTTGATGTATTTCAGGGCAGACACATTGTCCATCTTCATCAATAATGTCTATCCTTGTAATTCTCTTTTGAAACTCTTTAACGCATACAATCCATCTGATAATTCCAGACAATTTATATGCTTCACTCTTTCTTCCTGTGTCCACGTGCCCCCTGTTTCTGAAGCTCCCAAACGAGCTCCCCAACCTCTTTGACTCGCATCCGACTCCAAAACAAAATTTGGGGCACAGCCAAAAATTGCTCTTCCATTCCAAGCCTCCATATTGCGCAACCACCATAACAACTCCTCTTTTGCCTTTGAATTCATTATTAATTTGTCCCCATACCACAGACCTTTCCTCAGAGCTTCTCCTTTCATTCTTTGCAAAGCACAATAATGTAAAGGACCTGGGAAAATTGCCTGGATAGAGGAAGACAATAGTCTAATCACACAAGCCAAATGTATCAACGTTAAAGACTCTTTCTTCAAAACTATACTTAATCCCTTCCTTATCATCTTCACATTCTTTTCCGGAAGCGGAAACATTTATTTCTCCGTTTCTACTAGAAAACCCAAGAATTCCAGTTCTCTGCTTGGTTCCAAAATTGATTTTTCTCTGTTTATTATAAAACCTAACAACACTAACATTCCAATCACATTCTTTAATTCCTGCTTCAATTCTACCACACTCTGAGACATAATCAGAATGTCGTCCAAATATACAATCATCTGTACTCCCCTTTCTTGAAAATAAGCCATCACTACCCTCATAACCTTGGTAAAGCATGAAGAGAGCCCAAAATGAAGGCACTGAAATTGATACAATTGGCCCTTCCAATAGAATTGTAAATACCTCAAACTCTCCGTGTACATAGGAATTGTAAAGTGCGCACCTTTTAGGTCTAACTTTACCATCCAATTGTTCTTCATCAACAAATCCCTCAGACAATGAATACCCTCCATGTTGAAATGCCTGTACACAAAATATTTGATCAAATCTCTGAGGTTGATCACTGGTCTCCAACCATTCTCTTTTTTATTTTTTACCAAAATATTATGCTTACGAAACACCTTTCTCTTTCTACTTGACGCCTCACTGCCCCTTTCTATAACTTAGAAACTATCTCTCCGTCCACTATTTCCTTTAATTTCTCGCTCACTGTCAGCTCTCTTGGTTCCTTCCCTTGAACTGGAGCTTCCATGAACTCTATTACATAACTCTCTACGGTCTGTAACACCCACAGATCCTGAGTTATCTTTCTTCATACTTCCAAGAACTCCCTTAAGCGACCACCTAGTCTTCCTTGGGAAAAAACAGAAATGTCTCCATGCTCACCTTGTCTTCCTGAAGTCTAACCTCGTCCTCTGAACGATCTTCCTCTACCAGACATTCCTGACCGTCCTCTACTCGGATAGAAGTTACTTGAACTTCTGTTCTGAGTGTAATATTGGGACCTCGCCATGCCCCGGCTAGCAGCGAGTCCTCTCCTACTAGCCCCTCCAAAACAACTATTTCCAAACACCTTTCTCATATTTAATTGAGCGTTGCCCAAGGCCGTGAAAGTGAAGACGTACTTCCCTACACTCTTTACAAGCCCATCACCAAAGAGTAAACCATTTAAATCTTCACTTGGCTCTTTATGAGACATGTCCCCAAGCTTAGGACTTATCTTCATCAGAATTGCTTTCCTTCTCTCCGATAGCAAACCTGCGTTTGCATTTCCTAATAAAACTGCTGCTCTCTGGCTCCAACCCCTGAGTAGTTATCTAGAGGAGCCTCATTAACATGTGACTCCTCCACCATATCTATAATCCTTGCTAAAGGTCCCAAGACATCTAAAAATGAATCTTGGTAAATCTTTAGCAATTTTTCTTGCCCATTTCTAGGATCTCTACCCAACCGGAATAAAAAGCTTATCAACTCTGGATCCAAGTTTGGTGTCATGCATACCTTCTCCTAAATCACTGGTCTTGAACACTCTACCTTTATCACACATTTCACATCTCTGTCTAATCGTTTCCTAATCCACTCTTTAATGAACTTGCCCACATGCTCCATGGGCCACCAATCCCCACTTCTGGGGTCACTTATGTTAAAAGGTGAGAACATTTCAATACGTAAAGGATCCCTCAAAACCTCTTCTGAAGCCACCTCATCGAAACTCACAAGATCATTGTCCATCTCATCACACTGCAGATCCAAAATATATTCATCCCAGTCCTTCACAACGACTGGTATTGGGCTCCCCAAAGCCTTACTGATTTCATCCTTCTTTGTGCTGCTAGGGACACACTTCCTTTGCGTGCCGCTAAGGGCACCCACTCTCTGTGTCGTCGAAGACACCTCTTCTTTCGATAGATCTCAGATCTTCTCTCCTTTTTTGTAGCTACAAATATAGCCTCAACGTGCTTCATCTACCTTAGCCTTTGACCTCCTGCCCCAACTACATTTTCATCCTCCTCTGATAATGAGGAAAATTCCTCAGCAGATTCTAAAGATTCTAAACCTTGCCTGCCTCTCTTCCCTAATATACTAGTTACTGATTCTTCAATCTTATTTTTCATTTCCAGCTGAATGAATGAATTGACACTTGTAAAACGCATGGCTACCAAAGGCCTCCCAGCGCTTAGTAACAGAGCCTTCACCACAGACATTTAAACACTGGGGAGCAGAAAGGTTTTTAGCTGACTACTGAAGGACAGATAATCCTCTTCAAGGCGGATATGATTGGGAAGTTGGGTCCAACATTTGTATGCATTGTAGGAGAACAGTCGTCCCCTGCTCCTAGCCCTATAAATCCTAGGGACCGCTGGCAGGTGTTTCTTCCCAGAGCGTGATCTACTAGGACAGTAAGAAGAAATGATGGATCACAGAATTGGTGGGTCCTTTGAGGATAGGGTCTTATGTATGACGCATAGAGCCTTAAACTGAACTCGCTCAGCGACCAGAAGCCAGTGGAGGGAAGCTATTGATGATCGTGTGGATTCCCTATTGGGGGTCTGTAGACGAAGACGAGCTGCACAGTTCTGAACAGTCTGTAGCTTCCTCATCGTAGAGCACGGGGAGCCTAAATAGAGGGTATTTGCCTAATCAAGGCATGACAGAATCGAAGCTTGAACTAACAATCCCCTTGCATTGAAGGGCAACAGGGGGAGGATTTTCATAATCATCTTCATGATTCCAAAACAGGTCCCTGCTACCTTCTGCGATTGCTCCTTCATGTCCACATTGTGGTCCAGTCAGACACCAAGGCTTTTGATTAGCTCTTTCGGAAGAGGCATGATATCCAAACACTTGGGCCATAAAGAGCTGGAGTCCAAGGGGGAGAGTTTGCACAAGAACATCAGGTCAGTTTTAGCTCCATTTAGTTTTAAATATGAGCCTTCTATCCATACGGACACTTTTTCCAGACATGCAGCCAGATTAGTTGTCCCATTCTCCGATTGGTTTAATGACACAATCAATTGGGTGTCATCCGCATAGGTAACAATCTGTACTCCAAAAGGCTTGACGACCTCGGCCAGGGTGCTCATATAAACATTAAAAAGCATGGGGCTCAGGGCCGAACCCTGAGGAACCCCGCAACTCAGCAGCATGCTTTTGGAGATGGAGATATCCTCAAAGACTTGAAATGATTGTTCATCTAAAAAGGACTCCAGCCACTTGTATGCCATTCCAGACACTCCTACCTCTCTGAGTCTGGCAAGCAGAAATTGATGATTGACAGTGTCAAATGCTGCGCTTAAGTCGAGGAGGACGATTGCTGCAAAGCCACCGATATCTAAAATTTTCCGAGCTTCCTCAACAACTACCAGCAGGGCAGTCTCTGTGCCCTGCTGGGGTTTAAAACCAGTTTGTGAGGGATGAAAGCAGTAATTTTTCTCCAAAAAGGTGTCAAGAGTGGAATTAACATGCTTTTCCGCAATTTTGGCGATCCCAGGTAAAAGCGAGATCGGACGATAATTTGCAAATATTTCTGGGTCCAGGCCCGGTTTTTAAGAGGTGCTCTGACCATGGCCCGTTTTCATAGAGAGAGTAGGAGCCCATAGGTGAATGAGAGATTATTGAGGTCCAGAATGGTAGGAGAGATTGTCTCAAAGGCCTGGTTCAGGGCATGGGGGCAGGCCACATCTCTGGGGGATACTGATTTTAGTTTGTTGAGGTAGATTTTTAAAAATATCATGTCCAGGGGGGGAGAATGATTCAGAAAAGGGGGTGGTGATGAACAGAATCGTTTTTGGCCACTATAGGTGTGGCAGGGTATACTCAGACATGAGTCCCTTTCTCACTGCTCCATCAGGATTCAAGCAAGCCGGGCCGAAGAGGCTGAAATGCCAGAAACCGGTCCCCGGTAGCTTGTCTCCTTTCTGGTGAAGAATTGGCTTGGTAGTTTGGTCTGCCCTGTTCCCATGATGCACTGGGCCAGGGACAGACTAATTTGCATATAGCCAGGTTCTGAGCTGGGATGGGGCAGTGAGATAAATAACGGTGATGGATCAAGCCCTGATCTTTGGACTGGGTAAGAGTGGTCTGCTTAATTCAGACACTCTGTTCATCACCACCCCCTTTTCTGAATCGTTTTTGGCCACTATAGGTGTGGCAGGGTATACTCAGACATGAGTCCCTTTCTCACTGCTCCATCAGGATTCAAGCAAGCCGGGCCGAAGAGGCTGAAATGCCAGAAACCGGTCCCCGGTAGCTTGTCTCCTTTCTGGTGAAGAATTGGCTTGGTAGTTTGGTCTGCCCTGTTCCCATGATGCACTGGGCCAGGGACAGACTAATTTGCATATAGCCAGGTTCTGAGCTGGGATGGGGCAGTGAGATAAATAACGGTGATGGATCAAGCCCTGATCTTTGGACTGGGTAAGAGTGGTCTGCTTAATTCAGACACTCTGTTCATCACCACCCCCTTTTCTGAATCGTTTTTGGCCACTATAGGTGTGGCAGGGTATACTCAGACATGAGTCCCTTTCTCACTGCTCCATCAGGATTCAAGCAAGCCGGGCCGAAGAGGCTGAAATGCCAGAAACCGGTCCCCGGTAGCTTGTCTCCTTTCTGGTGAAGAATTGGCTTGGTAGTTTGGTCTGCCCTGTTCCCATGATGCACTGGGCCAGGGACAGACTAATTTGCATATAGCCAGGTTCTGAGCTGGGATGGGGCAGTGAGATAAATAACGGTGATGGATCAAGCCCTGATCTTTGGACTGGGTAAGAGTGGTCTGCTTAATTCAGACACTCTGTTCATCACCACCCCCTTTTCTGAATCGTTTTTGGCCACTATAGGTGTGGCAGGGTATACTCAGACATGAGTCCCTTTCTCACTGCTCCATCAGGATTCAAGCAAGCCGTGCCGAAGAGGCTGAAATGCCAGAAACCGGTCCCCGGTAGCTTGTCTCCTTTCTGGTGAAGAATTGGCTTGGTAGTTTGGTCTGCCCTGTTCCCATGATGCACTGGGCCAGGGACAGACTAATTTGCATATAGCCAGGTTCTGAGCTGGGATGGGGCAGTGAGATAAATAACGGTGATGGATCAAGCCCTGATCTTTGGACTGGGTAAGAGTGGTCTGCTTAATTCAGACACTCTGTTCATCACCACCCCCTTTTCTGAATCGTTTTTGGCCACTATAGGTGTGGCAGGGTATACTCAGACATGAGTCCCTTTCTCACTGCTCCATCAGGATTCAAGCAAGCCGGGCCGAAGAGGCTGAAATGCCAGAAACCGGTCCCCGGTAGCTTGTCTCCTTTCTGGTGAAGAATTGGCTTGGTAGTTTGGTCTGCCCTGTTCCCATGATGCACTGGGCCAGGGACAGACTAATTTGCATATAGCCAGGTTCTGAGCTGGGATGGGGCAGTGAGATAAATAACGGTGATGGATCAAGCCCTGATCTTTGGACTGGGTAAGAGTGGTCTGCTTAATTCAGACACTCTGTTCATCACCACCCCCTTTTCTGAATCGTTTTTGGCCACTATAGGTGTGGCAGGGTATACTCAGACATGAGTCCCTTTCTCACTGCTCCATCAGGATTCAAGCAAGCCGGGCCGAAGAGGCTGAAATGCCAGCAACCGGTCCCCGGTAGCTTGTCTCCTTTCTGGTGAAGAATTGGCTTGGTAGTTTGGTCTGCCCTGTTCCCATGATGCACTGGGCCAGGGACAGACTAATTTGCATATAGCCAGGTTCTGAGCTGGGATGGGGCAGTGAGATAAATAACGGTGATGGATCAAGCCCTGATCTTTGGACTGGGTAAGAGTGGTCTGCTTAATTCAGACACTCTGTTCATCACCACCCCCTTTTCTGAATCGTTTTTGGCCACTATAGGTGTGGCAGGGTATACTCAGACATGAGTCCCTTTCTCACTGCTCCATCAGGATTCAAGCAAGCCGGGCCGAAGAGGCTGAAATGCCAGAAACCGGTCCCCGGTAGCTTGTCTCCTTTCTGGTGAAGAATTGGCTTGGTAGTTTGGTCTGCCCTGTTCCCATGATGCACTGGGCCAGGGACAGACTAATTTGCATATAGCCAGGTTCTGAGCTGGGATGGGGCAGTGAGATAAATAACGGTGATGGATCAAGCCCTGATC
This sequence comes from Lissotriton helveticus, assembly GCF_964261635.1. Classification (NCBI taxonomy): domain Eukaryota; kingdom Metazoa; phylum Chordata; class Amphibia; order Caudata; family Salamandridae; genus Lissotriton; species Lissotriton helveticus. The sequence continues at coordinate 197,446,223 of NC_136068.1, read as the reverse complement.
TTTGGACTGGGTAAGAGTGGTCTGCTTAATTCAGACACTCTGTTCATCACCACCCCCTTTTCTGAATCGTTTTTGGCCACTATAGGTGTGGCAGGGTATACTCAGACATGAGTCCCTTTCTCACTGCTCCATCAGGATTCAAGCAAGCCGGGCCGAAGAGGCTGAAATGCCAGAAACCGGTCCCCGGTAGCTTGTCTCCTTTCTGGTGAAGAATTGGCTTGGTAGTTTGGTCTGCCCTGTTCCCATGATGCACTGGGCCAGGGACAGACTAATTTGCATATAGCCAGGTTCTGAGCTGGGATGGGGCAGTGAGATAAATAACGGTGATGGATCAAGCCCTGATCTTTGGACTGGGTAAGAGTGGTCTGCTTAATTCAGACACTCTGTTCATCACCACCCCCTTTTCTGAATCGTTTTTGGCCACTATAGGTGTGGCAGGGTATACTCAGACATGAGTCCCTTTCTCACTGCTCCATCAGGATTCAAGCAAGCCGGGCCGAAGAGGCTGAAATGCCAGAAACCGGTCCCCGGTAGCTTGTCTCCTTTCTGGTGAAGAATTGGCTTGGTAGTTTGGTCTGCCCTGTTCCCATGATGCACTGGGCCAGGGACAGACTAATTTGCATATAGCCAGGTTCTGAGCTGGGATGGGGCAGTGAGATAAATAACGGTGATGGATCAAGCCCTGATCTTTGGACTGGGTAAGAGTGGTCTGCTTAATTCAGACACTCTGTTCATCACCACCCCCTTTTCTGAATCAGGGGGGGAGAATAGCCGCCAAAGAACTGTCAAGTAATTTTGACCGGTTTTCCACCAATGGGGCGTTAAGGGGGGCAGGGGCTGGGGAAAAAGGCAAACAGATATCTTGAATTTTTGTGAAAAAGAATTCTGCCAGCTTATTGCAGTGCCTTAAAGTATCATCAGAGGGCAGAGATGGGGAAGGAGGGCTGAGAAGGGATTTGACGATTTAAAAAATTTCACTGGGGAATTTGAGGCTGAGATAATCCTAGTTGCAAAGTATGAGGATTGGGCCTTTCTGATTTCTGACTTATAGGTTTTCGTTGCTTCTCTGTATTCAGTCTTCTTGACGTTGGAGAAATCTTTCCTTCAACACCTCTCCAGTCGTTTACATTGTTGCTTCAACTCTCTGAGCTTAGGCGTATACAATGCTATCCTCTTAGAACCCTGCTTATTGGTTATCCATTTTTTAGGAGCTACCAAGTCTAAGGAGGATTCAAGCCATTGATTAAACTTGTTGTTGGCAGATTCTGGGTCGTTCTCCAACGCCAGTCTGGAATTACTAAGGGTGATCGCCCAAGACTCAGTAGGAAGTTTGGCCCAATTACGACTCAACTTTTTTACCGGTTTCGATAGCAGATCACTAACCGAGGGGGTCCATGAAAAGGGTATCATATAGCAATCTGACCAAGGCATCGGAATAGGCTTTTCCACAACAAGATTGTTAATGTTGGAGAAAATGGGGTAGATTAAATGGCTTTTTGATGCATGGGTGCGGTCACTTTCAAGTTAAGTTGGAGAGCACCTAAGCTATCAGTTATTTCCTCCACAGTGGGTGAAGAGATATCATCGAAATGGATATTCAAGTCTCCTAGTATGGAGAAGTTCGAAAGGGAGCTGACTGATTTGGCTATTATCTCTGGTAGGTCTCTATTGAAGTGGGCAATGGCTCCTTGAGGGCGATAGATTAGGTGTGGGAGAAACCTATTGCGAAAGAAAGACTTTCACAGTCAGGAATCAGGCCTGTTGTGGTTCGACTGTTGAATACATCTTTATAAATAACGGCCAAGCCACCTCCGCTATTTACTTCCCGATCTTGCCTCTGGATCACATAGGCTGGAGGAAGTGCCTGGACCGCTGCCGGGTCTAGTAAATTAGTACACCATGTTTCCTGAGAACAAGGCATCCGGGTCTTCATGTTCCAGAATTGACTGAATTTCAATAGCATGCTTGGGCATAGAGCGGCAGTTTAGCATGCACATTTTAAAAGCAGTTTGGTGGGAAGGAATATTTACTACTGAGACCTGGGGATCTAGTTCAAATGAACAATGGGGACATTTACTACTTACACAGGCTGGCGCAATAGTGTGATAGCATTTCAGTGCCAAGGTCCCTCTAAGGTCATACAGCTGATCTGCCAAATAAAGGCTTGTTTTTTTCGTCGGAGAACTAAGGGTTCTGGCCCCTGGGCCTGGTCGGGCGCAGACGGGCTGCGCGGTCGCGTCATCCGCCCCTTTTCAATCAAGGGCGAGCGCGAGGACCGTCACAGCTAGAGCACTAACCCCTAATGCAGATGCCCCTAAATGTCAGTCCCCTCCCGGAGCATTCAACAGAGCTCCTTCCGGAACTAACAAGTGCAAATGGCAAGTAGATTCAACAAATATTAAAACACAATTTGAAAACTCCTGTACAAATTGATTCAAATTCAGGTTGGACTAAAAGAATAGCCCCTCAAGATTGTAAGCTATAGCCGAGAATGGGACTGTTAGCGTTCTATGTTAGGCTCTGAATGAGTCTCCTGAACAGGTCTTCAGCCATATTCCCAATATTTTTACTTGTACTGCAACCCTGTTCTGCTTCCAACTCCAAATACACACACTTCCCTTAAAAACATTCCTTAAAAGTATCTGTCCTCCAATTCCAAAGCTCTCAAACTCCTGCTTTCTTTTCTCTTAAAATTATCAACTGTTGCATTAAAACCAGCAGTACACTGCCACTCCTTCAGTTCTTTTAAATTAACTGAGGCCCAATCCAAGATGGCCTCCAAATCTCATGAGACTTCTTGCGTAACATCACACGCCGGAGCTTAGAAACAAGCTCTATGGTGTATGACGAGGTTCGTATAAAAGCGCAAAGCTTAGTGTGGGCTCTACAACCGTTCTTCGTCTACACAGTAAGTGCAAAGTACTTGCTCGCACTTAACGCGCAACGACATCAACTAATTCTCTTTTTCCAAACTAATGCCTACAGACTCTAAGAGTTCAATTCATTAACCTATAATGCTTCTGTAAATTAGAAGCGTTCCTTCAACTAAAATCTTTTAAAACATGCACACAGGCTCACAAAAAGATCTTCGACTCCCACATTATATTAAATCGTTATTTCCCTTTCATATTAACCTCACACGAACACTTCCACAACATATTCAACTCAGACAAACAGAGTAATATAAAGGTACTTATCTCAGTAAGAGCAGCATTTAAAAGAGGAAGAGTGTTCTATGCAAGGCTTATTTATGAACTCTGCAGTTCTAAGCCTAGATTGTTAGGTTGTGTGTTCTTTAAAGGTGCTGAAGTGGAGTGGCATTAAAAGTTATAGGGCCAGATGTAGGTAATTCTATTTTACCGACTCATAAATACCGAATTTTACCAATTCAGTATTTATGAATCGGTAAAATAGAAGGAGGGAGATTTAGGTAAATTCGGTAATTGAATTACCGAATCTGTAAAAATCGGTATTTACCGAATCGGTAAATACCAATTCGGTAATGCCCATTGATTCCTATGGGCCTTGAAGCCCATAGGAATCAATGGGCAATACTGAATCGGTATTTACCGATTCGGTAAATACCGAATCCTGCAAGGGTGCAGGGGGTGTCACTTTGACACCCTCTAGCAACCCAAATACAGGCATGTGTGCCATGTGGCACACAGACATGCCCTAAGGGCATGTCTGTCTGTCACATGGCATAGGTGTGCATGCACACATGTGCATGCACACCTGGATTCGGTATTTTACCACCCAATTGGATTGGGTGGTAAAATACCGAATCTGAAAGGCCTTTGGGACTCAGAAGAGTCCCACCTACATCTGGCAGTTACCGAATCGGTAAAAATACCGATTCTGTATTTTACCGATTCGGTAAATTTACCGATTCGGTAAATTTACCGAATCGGTAAAATTGGCCCCCTACATCCCAAATTCCCATTTACCGGTCGGTAACGGCCGAAATCGGCCATTACCGGTCGGTAAATGGCCACCTACATCTGGCCCATAATGCATAATGGTAGCCTCCAGTCTTGAAATTAAATCTGCAGCACATCAGCAATGAGTGTAACGTCCTGAATGATCTGCATCTAGAACTCTGTTTGTACAGTTGTGCAGGCTTATGTGCATTGAAGCAGCACTATTTACATGGTCTGATATACACATGTATGTTGTCAGGTATACAAAGTTTTTTTTTCTGATTTGTTTTATTTTTTTAAACAAGTAACTGAAATGGACTTATACATACATGTTTACAAAATGACACTTAGTAACATTGTAGTAGCAGACATAAACCCCTCTATATATTCATCCATAGGTACATAAAAGCAGCAATATTTACATGCTCTGATATACACACGTATCTTGTGGTGTAATATACTACATTTTGTGCCCTCATATTAATGTTTTCTGTTAATAACAGATAGCACTGTTCAATGTACAAGGACAAATGTATAAGTACATCCTCATCTCCATCCATCTGAGAAGCATAGTTTGACATATGTCTAAGTATACATGCACTGTCACTCTCACTCTCTCTTTGTGTGTTTGTGTGTGTGTATATGTATATGCATATATGGATGGCATTAAGCAAGGTTTCAGAAAATGCTCAAACTGCAAAGCTTGTCAGTACGGGTGCAACAAAACCCAGTACATGAGCCCTTTTAAAACTGAACCTATCCTGATTACCAAGAGATTAACCTGTAAAACTGACCATGCAGTTTACATATTGGAGTGTCCGTGTGGGTTGAGGTATGTAGGCAGTACCAGACTACCCGCCCACAAACAGATACTCCAACACATTAGAGCCATCACAGAAAAAAACCAGGCCTACCCAGTCGTCAGACACTTTAAGCTGAAACATGACAGGGACCCTAAATATCTTCAATACTTTATCATTGATTCAGTGCCACCACTCAAACGGGGAGGCGATAGAGAAGCCAAGTTACGCCTCCTGGAAACTTGCTACATATTAGAACTTGACAGCATGAACCCTGTTGGGTTAAACGCCAGTGAGGACATGTTTACCTGCCTGTAGTTTTGAGTTTCATGAGTGTAGCTGGACACATAATTGAAGTATATGAATATAGGCAGCCGCAGTGGTGTGTATTTGAGTGATGTCTCTATAACAATGAATAACAACTTTGAAAAGGACATACCTCTATTTCCCGATTTTTACATGTGCACATATGACACTTTATATGTATTAGAAAATGCACTTATTTTTATATTTTAAGCACAATTTTTCACGTAGTGAGGAGTGTTGGAATGATTTTTTTATTCAGGATTAAATACAGTGGCATTTTGTGTGAACTGGCCCACTTGGGCATAATTTTGTTGGATACTTGATTTACTTTCATTAAAAAAAAAATATGAATTAAACGACCATTTGCCTCAGGTTTAGAAAGATTTTTAAGGTCAGATTTGATACAATATATTTATTTATATATTCATATATTTATTCAGAGGATGGTGTATATATATAAAACATTTTAAAGTTTTAAACCATTGGAATTATTATATATTATTTGGCTATAGACACTATCCCCCAGAGGCATCAAAGTTATGTTTTGCGAGTCCTTAATAGCGAATTTTAAGGATTCGCTAATAAAGACTCGCAAAACGGGATGCATGTAGAAATCGCAATGTTATTTGCGATTCCTACTGATTCCTTATTGCGATTCGCAATTAGCGAATCGCAAATAAGGAATCAGTAGGCTTTCCAATTCATTCCTATGGGCCTAGAGGCCCATAGGAATGAATGGGGAGTCATTCCTTATTTGCAATTAGCAATTAGCGAATCGCAAATGTGCTGCAATTTCAAGGGTGCCAGGGTGCCCAAAGGACACCTGTTGCACCCCTTAAATGGTAATGTTCACTGGTGTTGCGCACACACATGTCCCAAGGACATGTGTGTGTGTAATATACAACTTAGAAAAATGCACTAAAGTGCATATTTCTAAGTTTTTGCAATTTACCACGTAGTTTGACTTCGCGGTAAATAGCGACCCCAGATTGCGAATTTGCAATCTTGGAAGGGTTCGTGCATTGCATTTAAGGAATCGCAAATTGCGATTCCTTAAATGCAATCACAATTTGAGAACTCGCAATTATTTGCGAATTCTTAAATTGCGAGTGCATGAACCCTTGATGCACCTCAAATGCCATTTTTGCGGGCGCAAACGGACGAATTTTGCGATTCACACCGTTTGTGCTCGCAAAAATGCTTGATGCATCTACTTGTATGTCTTGTATTATGCTGTGAGGAAACATTCTACAGAATTTTGTCAGTGTTCATGCAATTTTGCACATTGTACAGCCACTTCCTGTGATTATCACTTTAAAAACCCTCGACCATGTCGACAACATGTCATGTGATCAAGCTTCGTGGCCGAAGAGAAACGCGTCATGGCGGATTTTGCTGGGCGAAAAGCACAATAAAGCACTTTTAATTTGGCTCCAGATACAAGGGTCTGCTCATCGTCATTTACCTGGACAAAGGCTGTTTTTGTGGCGAAACTCTTTTATATATATATATATATATATACACACACACACACACAGAGAGCAACATGAAGTATTTTACATCTAAATATTTTTCATACTTTCTTATAATCAGATTGACATATTGTGATATGTGTTTTCACAGAAAAGAGGCATAAAGACATATAGGTGCGCTCCTCAAATTATGTTATGTAAATAAGATGTATTTGTTCTGTACTATGTAAACACAAAATGGGGCTGCCCCTAGTCGGGATTTCTACAGGTCTCTAGAGATGCGTGTAAGGTGGGGACATCTCACAAAAAGAGTCGGACTGGCCTCACACACCACCTAGTCTTTATGATAACTGTAATGGTTTTTAAATCACTTTCACTACTCACGGGCCCCCACTTAGTTTAGAAGTGCATCCCAGTCGTCAGGTGTATGTCTGCCCTCTATCAAACTGAGTTTTCAGGGGGCGAGGACGGCCTATGATGAAGCATGACACCAGGTGGTGTGTGAGGCCAGTCCTACACTTTTTGTGAGATGCCCCCAGCTTACACGCATCTCTAGAGACCTCTAAAAATCCCGACTAGGGGCAGCCCCATTTTGTGTTTACATTCCGTGTTGGAGGCTGGCTAGCCCCTTGTCCCTGTGCCTCTAGTTCCCATCCCTGATTACATACCAGGGCTAGTGTGTTCGATTTCTTTTGTACTAGGACATACCTATATCCACAAAACTCCTACTCTGTACTGTAAGGAAGTTTGGCACTCAGTAAACGTGTTAATCCAATTTTAATTCTTGGCTTCAGCAAAAATTCCCATGGACGCGTTTCGGCAATAGATTGCCTTTGTCAACATACATATATATGTAATGCAGCATATATACATTAATTTGGATATACAGACGTTTTCTCTATTTTACTATAACTAAAACAAAAAAATACATATTTCTATCTTTATAGACATACCCACACATCTATATCTAATTACTAAGTGCATAATAATACACACCATGTACACAAATAAGCATTATAATCATTAATATTGATGTACAAGAAATAACTCCCTATATATCTGCATCCAATTCATATATACATGCTTGTAATAATAGTTACTTGTTCAGACATAACAATGTATGTTGTGCGCATACAGACTTGTTTTTAGAAATATACATAGACATAGAAGATACATACATAAATAACATAAATACATAGTATGCACGTGTTGACATACATACAAATAGTAGTGCCATACCTGTATGAAGTATAGACCCACATATCTTCATATATGCACATACACATAAGGACGTGAGTACCCTCCCACTGGCTAATCATTGGTAAGTCAAGACAATCACCAGCAAGTCATAAAGGTCAAGCACTCTTGGTCTCAATAATGAAAGCCACTGTGAGGAGGACTGCATTGGAACTACCAGTTGCAGGCTTCAAGAGATTCCACAGTCTTAATGCGAGCTGTAGCAGAGATCTAATACTGCCCACATGGAGGATTTCACAAAATAAACAAGCTCAATAAGAAAAGTTTTGACTCATTACTGCGGCTTGTTCTGGGCAATACAGCAGTAAATGTATGTGGTGCTGCGTATAACCGATCAACAACCAATACATGTAAAAAGTTTTTTTTACAGTAATGTGTCCCACAAGCATAAGTAAAACGAGTGCATGTTAATGAGGAAAAATAATAATATTAATGAACACAAAATGCATAACAAGCATTTGCAATGCAATAGGTCTCGCATTTGCTCGATTTTGAGCTATTGGCATTGTAAATGACAATGCCATTTATTTATGTGTAAAAACCTGCAATAATAAAAGGCATTTCAGTTTACAATACCAACAGCTCAAAATCCCGCAAATGTAAGTCCTATTGCATTGCAAATGCTTGTATCAGTTACGTTATGAGACAGGTTCACAGAACAACAAGTCCTCCCTGCTTCAGTTGGTAAATTGGCATATCTTTATTACCTGGAGGCCAAGGGAAACCTATAGTGTGCAACCAATATTTATTGACAACACAGCAACCAAACTACCTGGAATAGGTCAAGCAAGAAAAAAAACGTTTTCAAATGTAACTAAATTAGAGTTCATACAAGAGTCTGGACGCAAAGCTCATCATCTGAATCGGCTAAGAGCAGAGTTATAAAAGGTAAATTTCATATAAATTGAAGCATGTTACATTATCCCTGCATGTAACTGAAAACGACTGCAACTGCTCAAGGGCCACAGCATGAAGTCGCACTGCCATCTGCTGGATTACGAGGAAAAACTTTGAGGTTTCAAATTCAAAATATAACATTTAAATCAATACAAAAACGCACGCTACCATCAACTATATTAAATAAGTGTCTACCTGGCATTAGCATGCCAGGCTGCAAGAAGGAATGGAAAGTAGCTGCGTTATATCACAAGCATTTGCAATGCAATCGGTCTCACAATTGTGAAAGTTGGAACTATTGACGTTGTAAATGATATTATTTTTTAACTTATATTTGTTTTGTTTGTAGTGGAATTAAGTGGTTTGAATTGCAATTGTTAGACGGTGTGGAATTGTGTGGGGTGGGATTGAGTGATGTATATTGAGTGTTATGTAGTAGAATTATGTGGTATGATGAATAGATAGGGGTGAGAGCTGTATATAATAGATAGAAAGTAAGACTGAGAGGTATAAGTAGTTTGTGTCTGACGTGGTGAATGAACTGTAGATAGAGTAGGTCGGCAAGCAGGCAGTTCCAGGTGACCAACCGCTCTGGCTTTTCCGCTAGAAACGAATAGCATCAATCCATTCTTCCAAAATAACTGTAGTCTGCACTTCAGTGCATAATTTATTGTGCAAAATAAACCTTAAAACGAACCGTAACTAATATTGCTAAATCCTGGGAGTAGTCTGTTCAACTAAATTGTATGTCTGGAATTTGCACGCTCCATGCGTGACCCCCTGACCACTAGTTTTCAAAAGTAAAGACAGTTTTATAAGCAGTAGACAAACCAGCCCAGGGGCTACAACGAAGAAACGAACAAGTGTAAAAGCTTTAGAATACCCACTATGTTACCACATAAAAACACGGAACACTCTTTAACTTTCACAAGTCCCGCCTTTTATTGATTATAATGAGGTCAGCCCGACCTCACCACTATGTTAACATCACAGGCAACATCGTGGCACACCCCTCTTCGCATGGGCATATCTTTTCCCCAAGACAACACATCACAACACAGTTTCGAACATAAACCCAGTTCTCAAGAAAAATTTCCCTGTTTTAAATTGGGGTGTGAACAGGACAATCTCTGCTTTTGATTAATGCTGCATACGCGTTACATTAAGGCCGCAGCCACACTGTAGGAGAGGGAGGGAGAAATGAAATGAACTCTTTCCCCAAGAGCAGTGTTACAAAAGAGAGCCCTAGGCACCGAAACAACAAAACAAGAAGTCAGTTAAGTGCAAACAAGTTCTTTTCAGTGCAGTGTTGTAATGGAAGAATTAATATCAAAGTTTCCACGTGAAATAAATTCACGATTTGACTTCAAGCTGTGTGATGCTTGTTGCATGTTTCCCTGGCAAACATGTTCAGGGCTCGACTCGTGCACGGGCCCTAAGAGCCAGGGCTCGTCCTGATAATCTGTTAGATCGCCTACTTCTACCCCCTAGGCATCTCACTGACCCTGCCGTGCACATACACTGCACATGCAACCCCTCTGCATAGCCGGGCCACGCCCTGTGCGCAGGCACTCAAGTTCTCGAACCTTCCAGCTCTTCATAGCACCCCTTACCCCCCCTCCCCGCCCTTAAATTGCGCACAGACTGGACATTCAGCTCCGTGCAAACCGAGAGGTAAGGGAACCTTCAGGTAGAGCATAACCAGGTGTGTGCGGAGGGCAGGGGTGATACTAGCTGGGGAGAGGTGATATAAATCGGGGAGAGCGGGGGGGGGGGAGATTGGCGGGGGTCACACAAGTAGTTTCCTGACAATGGAGCACATCAAAGAACCGAAACTGCAACAACCTAAAGGACTTATGTAAAGCGCTCTGACACCTTCGGGTAAAGTTCGCGCTATATAAAATCGCATTAAAAGACTGACGCCAGAGCCAAATGAATTAATTAACTGACACTGGAACAAAGTAAACACGACGAGAAAACTGACACTAAAATGAAAATTAATGAAACCATACTGAAAGGCAAATTAACGCCCCGATACTGGAAAGAAAATCAATCGACAAATTCTGCGACGATTCGAAGCACCGATTATGTAAAAAACGAAGTTTCAAATGTGGAAGCAAAACAACAGGTGCATGCAGTGCAACCGAGAGCAAACTGGCCCAATTAATGGTCGACTAATATACGATGTAAATGTATACATCAGGCAAGGTTTACACAAAGAGCTGACACTGCGGGCGCAACTGCCGGAACTGTCACTAAAGGAGTAAAGTAAAAAGCCTGTGCTTTAGGCAATAAATAAATTACTACCGCGGTTCAAAGACGGTGACTGAGAATTCAAAAATAATACAGGCAATCGACACTCTATATTAAGACCATGTAAAGACGACACCTGATACTAATACCGGAAAAGAACCAGCACCGCCTCTCTTCTACCTCCTCCACCGCCGAGGACTGGGCAGTAATGACGGCAAAAACGCAAAGAAAAAATCAACAAGCGTCTTCAAATAGTTAGTGACTCCAATGAATGTCCGCTGATTCGCCTTCTAAAATGTTCAGTGCTGCACGTTTAAATAGAGCATGCCGCCCTAATTATGCAGCCTTTATGACTAATGAAGGTGTGGTGGTGGCGCTAGTAATATGCCTGCTCAATTATCACATCATGCCGAGAGGCGCCCCACACTGCTGGAGCACTCAACTGTGCATTAATTATAGTTGAGTGCTCCAGCAGCCTGAGGCGCCTGTTGACATGCTGGGATAAGTGGGTCTCATGCTGTGATAATTGTTGCTGGCGCCTGAGGAAGTGGAGACTCATGCTGGGATAATTGGTCTTGCGGCGCCTGAGGAAGTGAAGTCTCATGCTGGGATAATTGGTCTGGCGGCGCTTGGGACGCCTGAAGTGCAACAAACGTGCACAAGCTGCTCCACTTTCAAGCTCGTTCACAGACCTGGGTCGGCTCGTGCCCAGGCCTGTATCTGCTCGCTCACTGCTCTGACTCCCTTGGCAGGGAGCAAGGCAGCTATAAGTCTCGTTGGCGGCAAGGCTTCGCCCTGCAACGCCAGCGAGACCTAAAAAAAACAGGTCACTGGTTAAAAAGGAATAAAAATGCATCTTTTATTCAAAAGCAAAAATCGAAAAGGGTCTAGTATGAAACGTGTCCACTAGAGGGAAGCAATGCACCAACAATATTCACAAGGAAACCACCTCAAGCTAGATGTGGTCAGACAGAGCAACCAGCTGGGGGAAGTCAATTAACTGATTGCTGTAGGTTATCTTTATGCTAATGTTGCAGACTCTCACATGCATATGATGTCACTGAAGCAGGAGCAGAAGCATCTACAACCTCAGGATAATTCCAGAGACAAAGTGCCTTTTGTTGGAGATTCAAGCCCGATCCCATTGGCATTGTAAATCACATCTTCACAACTCATGTTGGTCTCCGCTGTCCTCCTTGCAGTACAGCGGTTCACAGGTGTAAAGTAGTGGGCTGTGGGCTCTAGGTCCACATACTTGTGAATAAAAGAGACGGACAACACTTAGTATGGTACTGGAAAATTGGCCCAGGGCACGTGCCCGGCCTCTTTTATTAGCAGAGTCCCTGACCGGTAAGACCTGTGCTGGGTGTATAGTGTAATGCAACACACTCTTGAACACTAGAACATGTCCTGCAGGAAAACAACATCACTCTGAAACTTTAATGGAAAAGAACCAAACAAAAGTCCAACCTATGGAAAAAACAAACAACAAAAACACAGCACCGCTGAGTCTCTTCAGGTCATTTGGCGGTCAGTGCTTGATCTCTGGCCTGCATGGCCAGGGGATTTTAGTCCACACCGGCAATGTTGTACAGACCGGCCTGGTCTCACGGTGCTGGAGACTATTTACACAGTTCAACACGGGTACATCAGGAGCGGTGGTGGAGTCCACTTCGGAGATCTTCTTGAAAGTGCACAGGCTCTGGTGAAAGTAAACCTGCAAAGATTGAGGATGACCTTGGTGGATGAGGGCCTTCCTTGAAGGTGATGATGCTTCCCAGTGCCCCGGGTAGAGCAGCATCAGACATGCCTCTCCTGGCGGGACTCCCCTCTCACAGGAGTCTCCTTGAGGCCCTTTCTGCCAGGCTGCCCAGGGACCGTGTGGACAGTGCGGTGCTTCTCGTAGGCTGTGCAAAGGCGTCGCTGAGGAACTGCCAACAGGACCCCAACCAAGTCGCTCATGCAACTGCAAAGGGTGGTGTCTCGGAGTGTGTGTGCTCTGGATGTCAGAGAGGTGCTTGATCGCTATTGGTGAGGGAAAAGCCAGGTTTTAACCTGGCTCCTAAACTGGGACCTGGGTGATGAAAGCCTAATATTGAGTGGAAGTTCATTCCAGAGCTTAGATGCCATAAAAGAGAGAGATCTGCCTCCCCATCTGGTCTTGTAAAATCTAGGGACGTAGGCCAGAGCTTTATTGGCAGATCTTAACATCAGGCGTGGGCATGCCATTGGAATAATTTGTGGTAGTTGTTCGGCCCCCTACATAGGGCTTTAAGAACCAGGCATAGTGCCTTAAACTCAGTTCGCTGCTTAAATGGAAGCCAATGTAGATTTCTAATGACACCAGAAATATGACTATATTGCCACACTCTTCTATACTTCTGACAAGGATTCTCACTCTGATGTGGAGTCACGCCTCAGGTCTCATGTTTACGCCACATGGACATCTCGCTGATCGTGTCCATTTCTTAGGACTGTGTTTTGCTGTAGACCTATATGTAAGATATGCTTCTCCTCGTGGGCCTCTTGCAGACCCCATCCCCTCCTCAGGGGTCTCTGCAGTACTCCTCTGCCTGGATGGGGGGTTACCTTTCTTCCCTCTCCTTTGCTCTAGGGCGTAGCGTTTGCGTCTCGATTCTGCGCCATTGTGGTGTTTGCTCTTGCCTCTGTTCAGGCATGCTTGACAGGGTCGCGCACTTCCTGTGACATGCTCAATGCTGGGCCAATTCAGTGCTGGAGTGGCTGACTTGTGCAACCTCTTCTGTTCAGCATGTATTCTTTTTTCATAGAGGTCTCTCTCTCCCGGGCTCCTGCCCATGCTGTCAAGTTTCTGGGTGCTGGCTTCAGCGCCCCTCAGAATTTGTGCAATTGGTTCTTCTACATGGGTGCCCCCTTCTTGCATTTGGCGTGCCCATTTTCTAGTTTGCGGTGGTGTTGGTTCACCACTGGGATGGGTGGCGTCAGACAGTCACTGCGCCTTTCGTGGACTTACTGCCTTGGGTTTTGCTGCTTGGCTGCTCTAGGTATCACTGGACTTTAGGCAGCTTTTGCTGGGCAGCTTTGAGCTTTTTGGGGCTCTCTCACTGGGGTTCACAGTCTCTCCCATTCAGCCCACTAGTCAGTCCACAAGGGGCGTGCTCTACTCTCTTCTGCAAGTTTTTTTCGTTGTGTCTGCTTGGGGCTTGCAGTCTATTGGGGCTGTGCTAAGTCTTTCCCACTAGACTTCCCATGGCTGCATGTGGCTTTACAGCCAAGGTTTTTGCTGTATAACTGGCAGCTCTCTTGGCAGGAGCTCTTTGCTGGGATGGCAACGAAATATGCTTTGCAGGGTCCTAGAAAGATGCAAGGTGGCATGTATCTTGTGCAAATATCTGCTTCATTTGGGGCACTTTCTATGCTCAGTTGCTAACTTTGCTTAAGTGCAGTACCTCAAATGGCCAATAAGTTGCACTGCAGTTACTCGTTTCATGGCTGTAGCAGCCCTCCTAGTACTGGCGGCTGGGCTGCTGAGATGGGTGCAGAATAGGGTGCAGGCGCGGCCTTCTTTCCTGCAAGTGCGGTGATCACAACGCTGCCTGCGAGGCCACCACACCCTCCTCATGCACTACGCTGTGCTCGGGTAACTGGTGGTATTACAGGCTCTTAACTGGCATTACCTGGTATTTGGTTCTTTTTGACTGTTCCCACCACCGGCCGCAGTGCCAGTTTTCACCATATGGCGTTTGGTGAGCAGCTCCTGTTCACTATGCCACTATTCTCTTCTGCTGAGCGCAGTCGGGTCAGAGCAGTCTCTCCATGCACCGCGGGCTGGCCTTTCATTCTCCGATTCTGCAGGCAGTTCTTTCAGGCACATGGGTACGTGTCATGATTTCAATGTGAGCCACTGTGTAGGGTAGAGGTCACTGGGGCACTAGCGGCTAATTTTATCAAAATATGTCAGCGCCATCCAGCAACTTAGCAACTGTTACCTCCTTGGGTGCGGTTCAGTGGGCCAGATGCTACTTCACTCAGGCCGCTGCAAGTTTCCTTTATCCTGTGGGCCTTCTACCTTAGGCGAGTGCTGATTTTGCAAAATTAGAGGTGTGGAGAATGCATAATTCTGGTGCGGCAGTGCAGCCTCATATCTTCAAAGGCGTTTTTACTCGCCGTAGGGCCACCCTCTTTTGCCGTCACTTTCGGGGCCCTAGATCGATTTATTAATCTATAGCTAAGCGGCTCCTCTCCTACGGCGGCACAGGCTACGACTGCGGACCCTTGACAGTTACTAGGGACGCCAGTACAGGGCTTCCCTCACTGCCGGTGCGGGGCTCAGTCTTGTCTGACTAGCTGGCAGGGTGTCACGATTGGCTACTGAGTCACCTCTCATTCCTGCTGGCTTTAGCTGAATTTTACTTATGAGGGAGGCCCAGGGCTTTAAGTGGGGGGGGGGGGGTCTGTGGGGGGCTGAGCCCCCCAGTTTTTTTGGGGGGGCCTCGAAAGGGGGCTCTAGGGGGCTCTATTTTCGGGCCTCAAAGGTCAAAGGTAGGGTGAGCAGATGTCCCAGTTTTTGTTTGGTGTTACTAGTGTGGGTAACATGTCTTGACAGTGAAATACTGGCAATTTCGTTTTTCACTATTGAAATGCTATCTTGCCCATAGGATAACATTGGGAATGCTGTGTGACATGTTTACCTGCATATCTTCCCATAACGGCAAGATAGACATATGGAATCTGGTACCCCTGAACTCAGAATTTAAAAACACATCCTTTAGTGAAGATGGTTTTTAAATTCTAAGTTTGGAAATAGCACTTTTAGAAAGTGGCTATTTTCCTGTTCAACCTTTCTGTGTGCCTCTGCCTGGTTGTGTATTGACTGTCTGGTTTGTGAGTGACAGGGTCTGGGGGCAGCTCCATGAGGCTGGCTGAGTCAGCACAAGGCTGAATAGACCCATCTGCATGTAGAGTGGTGGGAGGAGTAGCACCTAGGGCTGTGCCTGCCTGCCACAATGCTGGCTCCATCTCCTGCGGTGCGTCTGATGGCCCTGGCCCACACTCACAAAGGAAGAAGAGGTGCACTGGCACGGTACACTCAGAACTGGTTTAGCTGGGGTCCAGGACCCCTCACACAAGAAGAACAGAGACTTTGGGGGTATAAAAGTAGGACTGGAGCCCCAGTAAAAATAGATTAGGAAACTTTGTGATCAAGAAGGAATCCGTGCTGAGTGTCTGGGAGCTGACCTACAGTTGCTGTGATTGCTGAGGAAGGGATTGTCTGCTATGTGCTGAGCCCCCCTAACTTGAAGAGGAGCTGTGCTGTGTGCTTTGCCCCCCTGAAGCCTGCCTGTCTCCAAGGGCCTAAGAAGAGCTGGGAACTCAGGGATACAAACGTTGTCCAGCACCCACCCTTTCAGCTGCTGTGTAGGTCTCTGCGCTGTGCCTTCGTGAAGCTGCCCCCCTGTGAACTCTGTCTCGGTATGCTCATCGGCACACAGCTGGGGCGTAAGGTCATGAGGCCTGCTCTGCCTCCAACGTGATCTGCCCCAGGATCGAGTCTCTTGCACTCTCTGTGTGCAGATTAACGCACTGCTGAGGAACTTTGGAGCGCCTGCTTTGCCCCCGAGCGCTGTGTGTGCATTGACTCCACTGCCGCCCCTCGAGCTGTGTTGCTGAGAAAGAGCCTTGAAAACACCCTGCCAGTATTCACCACCACCGGCCCGGGATGGTCATTTCCGAGCCGGGCTCGGATTGGTCACAGCAACGAGGATTTTCCCCAGCAACACGAAGGTTCATTAGGTGGAGCTATGTTGCGTCTGGAGAGGCGCAAGGCGTCCCCTAGCAACAGGGGTTCCCTGCCGATCGTCATCGAGGAAAGGAGCTGCCTGAACCTGAGGCAGAGGCACGTCCCACCGGCTAAATCGGCTTCACCGGAGATCAGCGCGGACCAGAGCCCCCTCCACATCCTAAGGTAACCGATAACTGGAGTTTGCACAGGGGGGAGATTATGATCACACGCGCTACCGGCAGGCCTGCCTTCTCTTTACAGGTCGCCCTGTTGCTACTTATGTGTCAGTGGCGTAACAAAACTTGAGGGGGCTTCCCTGCAAAGTTCCTGGAGGGGGCCCCCCTCTGACCACAGTCAAGAGCTTGGGGAGCCCCGCATTGTGGGGGCTGCGGGGGGCCTTTGTTACACCACTGGGGGAGATCCATATTCAAGACTTCTTCTGGACTTTAACCCAATAGCTGCCCTCGCTTTCCAGTTTATAATTCAGTTCACATCTGGTTGGCAGCCCTCTCAGTTGCTCATTGTTGCCCTCTCTATTTCTTGGGTCACCGCTACCACCTCTCCTGCCATGCCCCTTTGTAGTGCTGCTTCTTGCCTACTTACAGGTGTGTTTGCAGCAGTGCGCCGGGTCCTTCAGTCAGATTCCTGGCACGCCCCAAGGTCACTGTTGAACCACTCACTGCTGAAACCAGTACGGCTTGTTTCATAAGGAATCTATTCCTTGTTATGTGCCCAGTATTATCTGTGCAGCACATGCCCTCAATCCTACAGTCAGTCACCTTTCCTCCCCTTGTAACACCAAGACAGGGGATGCTGTCTCTTGAAACACAGCTGTGCAAAGGAGGTGCGCTCCAGTTCGCCATTGCTCTTCTGCTCCCATTCCCTGGTTCTCTAAAGACAGAGGGATTCTCTTTCTCACCTGATTGCTGAGCCTGTTGGCACTTTCCATCCCATGCACCTGTTGGCACTTTCCATCCTGTGCATTAGTGCAGAGATTGAGGAATGGCATGGCCTTTCAGTGGATTCATGAGTCCGAAACTTGACAGCAATTCATGTTAGAATTATTCCCATCACCTTGTTGGTTGTTGTGGCTGACTCCCTAAATGCAGCAGCTACGCTCAGTTGCGGGTACCACGCTCAATTGTCATAGGAACTAAGCCATACCTCTCTGATGAGACCTAAGTACGTTTTGCTGGCCCCATCTCTAGTTACACATTAGTTGTCCCAACTAATAAAATAAAATGTAAATGTCGGAATTTGTAAAGCGCACAGCTACCTCCACCGGAGGTGTCCCGGCGCTGTCCGTATACCGCTTAGGAACCCTTCCTGGCTTTCCTGGGAAATGTCCACTCCTGGGCACCCCCCAGGTGCAGCCAGGCATCCCAGCGCTTTTGGGGCCATAGTAGAGACTAAGCAAGCTATTGCCCAGAGTTGCAGCGTGGGACCCATGATCAGAACAGGCACTGAGGCGAGAATATCCAGTCAGGGGAATTAATGAGCCGGAGACCCGCCGAGGCGGGAATCGAACCCTGGTCCCTGGCCAGAGCTCTGCATCAAGGTCTGCCTGCTCTAACCATTGAGCCACACTTCTCCACTACTAATCTATTGTAGTGTAATAAGAAGGTGTTTTACAGTTGTGATATATGGGAAAACGCTACTTTGGGTGATTCTGTGACTCCACGAGTGCAGCTGGGGCATTTTTGAAAAACATCTCAGTCACATTAGTTTTGAAATAACGTTCCACAAGCTAGGAGCAGAAGGGATCAGTCAATTTCATGCTTATGGGTAAAACTCAATGGTCCTCCATTTGAAACATTTGATGCAAAGCTGTATGTAAAGAGTTGGCTTGCAAAAGGTAGAAGGTCTGCTGAAGAAAATTGTTGTGAGAGACCACAGCAAAATAGACACAGTGAATATCTTCAAGGGTTTTGGGAAATCCTGCAATAGATTTCTAAGTAATGTAAATAATTTTTACATGTTTTTTTAAAGTGTTTGGTATTTTATGGCTTATACTTTATAAATGTTTTGCCTATTTTATTATCCTCTGCTGGATGCGACTTCATGATTTTCTTAAGCACACAATGCTAGTTATCTTGATTTAGACCACGGCCCTACTCGGATAGGCCACACCCCTTTAAGAAAGTTGTCACGCCCCTTTTAGAGCACCCCCAGTTTTTTTCCCACTTAAAGCCCTGGGGAGGTCCCTGCTGTGGGTTGCAGCAGCATTACAGTGGCCCGACTGGCGCTAGGGATGCCGATGCGTGGGCTTTGAATGAAGGAGCGCCCTCGGCCCCTAGCTCTTTACCTCTTGTTGTAGAGGCAGGCTCAAGTCTCTACTCACAAAAAGCTGCAAATAAGATGCTCGATGTTGGTACTTCACACATGGGCCACTGCAGCCGTGGGCCCTGTACACCTCTCTGCCAAAGGTGGGGGGGGGGGGGGGGGGGTTGGGACGCTCACTGGATAGAGTGGGGGCTGATCCACTAATTTTCCACCTGCAGGAACCTCGGCAGCTTCGCTCTCTGTAGTCTCTTCACCCTCAGCCTTCTCACGCAGGTGATACTGCTCTGGCCTCTTTCCTAACCTGCTCACACCTTGCCTTATTGCGTGGCTGTTGTCTTCAAACCTCGGGTGGGCATAATGAGGACTCTTCCACTCCTTAGTGGCTGGCAGTGTTCAGTCACCTCATGCACGGGAAGTGCTGTATTCACTGTTCACAGCCTTGCTGGTGGCCCACTCTCACCTTGGGGGGGGGAGGCAGGTTGTGGTGCTGCCTACTCTTTTACGTAGTTGAGGTGTGAGGCAGCTGCAGGTGGACCCTATCAGTCCCCTGTGCCTTGGTCATTCTCGTGCTGGCAGCAAGTGTGCAGGCTACACTTTCCCCATGGCCACCTAGAAGACTGCTGCCATCCTACACGCAGGGAGCAATCTAATAGTCACCCTTGTAAAGTAATGGGCTCTAGGCCCACATACTTGTGAATAAAGAATACGGACACCACCTAGTATGGTACTGGAAAACGGGCCTCTTTTATTAGCAGGGTCATCTGACTGGTGACGCCTGTGCTGGGTGGGTGTATAATGTAATACATCACACTCTTGAACACTAGAATGTGTCCTGCATGACAATGCAACAGGGATTTTATACACTGGTCAATCAAACATGTCCCCTTAATTCATCCAAAGATAAAAAGATGTGCTCATGAAGAACGCATATATGCAAGTATATCTATCTATCAATCTATCTCTGGTGGAGAAATTAGCTAGCTCAAAAAGAATGAGAGGGGCTCCGTTACCACCAAAGGAGTAGGGCACCAAATAGGCCTCAGTCAAAAGGAAATCCCCTTTGGGCAACATAATTCACCAAAACACATACATTCATACACATAATCATATCACCTGAACATATCACCACTACAATCAAAAGGCCAAAACTAAGAAAATACAAGTATTTTATTTCAGTAGTAATAAAACACATAGAAACACTGTTTAGCAAAGGTTGCAAACAGGAACCACACAAATGAATACATTACTGGGAGAACATGCAAGAACAATTGTTTCTAATCATCAAAACAGGCCGATACATCAGACAAAATTCATTATAATGAAATTTGATTTTCGTATAAATGAATTTAAAAATAATAACAAATGTCTTTCACAGTCTACAGTATGCCTGTTAACAGTAAGCGTTGACGCGTTTCGGTGGGTATTACTGCCTAAACACCACCTTCTTCAGGACAAAGGATGATATCTCCTAGAGCATAATAAGAATCTGTACATAAGCACACAAACAAAGACATAAAAAACAGTTCACCGTAGATAGGCAAAATGGTAAAACAGTGTTTATATCCTGATGATACACCAAACAATCCTTTTACTCAACCTCATACACAGAATCCTAAATTTAAAAGTTTAAAAAGTAGAGGACACATCCCTCCTATCCCTTGAACTGTGCATACCAATCTCATCCTATTTGCTCATAGTTTACAGTGACTTATCAAACCTATGTTGGGATGCGATTAAGTGCCCTTTATTTTATAGCCAAAATAGTCTAAGATGGCCGCCGCGCTTGTGTGGCAATTCTTGTTAAAATTAGCAATGCATTTGGTTATGAAAATATAAACTCTGAGAATTAGAGTAAATTAGGAAGTAGTAGTGGGCGCTAGGTGGCGCACTTGTGAATGGAAGCCTTCTCGTGAGGCTCTCACATCCTGGCGACATTAATCCTTTAATTAATCCTCTTCTCAGTGATTGATCTGGCTGAAACTGCTCCCATCTGTTGAAGGGGCTGTGCAGCGACTTCGGTATAATTTTGGTGCTGATCGTTCGTTGCCTGAGGTTGGTGGAGGTTCCCCCGTTTCCAGCGACCCAGACTGCTGGAAGACTCAGCACGGTCGGACGGCTTGCCGGTGGACGCGAGGCCGAGGCTCTGGTGATGACAGCTGGGCCCTGAATGGCGCGAACTTCTCGGCGAGCCACGGAGCGGCTACGGCGGAAGACGACATCCGGGGTCCTTTCCTTGCAGCGGCGATCCGAGTCCTGAAATGGTGCAGCCCTGACCCGATTGTCCACTAAGGTACTCACAGCGTTTTGTTTGCTCTTCGGACAGTCTGATCTCTGCCGATCGCAGCCATTGCCATGCTGAGACCCATCGGGAGTGGCGGCCATTTCGGGAGCGGGGTTTCCACTACCTGCGGAGCCTCCAGGGGACCCTACTAAACCTGCCCTCAGTGCGTAGAGGAAATCGCCGAGTGCGCTTGACTGAGCGCTGATACTGTATACAATTGGGGGCTGCTGAGGAACTTGCTGCCGGCTGGAGAGCCCGCCATTTGCTTATTCAATATTCTTTCTGTCCTCGCCTACGAGGTACGAGGAGCGGGAAGCGCTGGAAGGAGTAACGTAATACTCCTCTCTTGATGCTACACGGGGCATTCCCCTCTCCCCCACTCACTCCTGGCACTGTTCATACCCTGAGATGAGGACCTACAGCGGCGGGTATAGCGAATGCATACACTTGGTGTACCGGACGCTTGGGGGAGGCTGTATTTCGCCATCCTTGGAGGCATAACTGCTACGTTACACTAGGCAAATACAACAGGGGTGTGATCTGGCGAACTACCGTGCTGTGGTGATTATTGATCGCATCCTACGTCCCGGAGACCTCACAACTACCTATATAACACCCGACTGGGAGGACTGCTTGATACTGCCGACTGATCTGCACTCCTGAATAGCGAGCAATAGCCCAGGGAAAGCTGCAGCCTCATTGTCCTGCTCATAGTTGGTGCACAATGGGACGGGTGCGTCGTGGAGCCACTGGAGTATTCCCAGATCTGAATCAGAAGGGCAATCTGTGACCAGGGGAGGCGACAGACACCTGCCTTCACCAAACACCCGCACCCCACGCAGGTGCAGATCCCTGCTGGTGATCATCTGGGCGGTGGGGACACTACGGCGGTTTTGACCAACGAGCTTGCATATACGCGGTGGACCTGCTGCCCGATACATCGCGTTCTGTGTCACTTGGACTTGCTCGGTGGCGAAGATGGGTCGGCCTGATGCGCGACAGCCGAAGCTCACGTTCGATGCCACAAAGAAGTCGACCCGCACCAGCCCGGAACAACAGAAGCAGATAGAGACTAGCAGTCCTACCGATAGCCAGGCGACCACCTCTACGGATGTCCAGGAAATCCTTCGTGAAATGCGCCAGGGATTCGCGACCATTGCGGACAAGGTGGACAGAATGTCGTCCCGGATGGATGCTGTAGTCCACAAGCTGGATGTTCACGAGTGGAGATTGAAGGAGGTGGAACAGCGGGTTTCGGATGTCGAGGATACCTCGGGACAGCATACGACGCGACTTACTCGGATGGATGACCTACTGCGCACTATAGCGGCAAAGAACGAGGATTTGGAGGCGAGAAGCCGGCGTAATAACATACGCATAGTAGGAATTCCGGAATCCACCAACGTGGGTAAAATGGAGGAATATGTGGAAAAACTTCTGTTGGCTGCAGTAGGCTCGGAAGCGTTCTCCCCCCAGTTTATAGTAGAGAGGGCGCATAGGTCCCTGGGACCGGTACCCAAGCCGGGCATGAAACCGAGACCTATCATAGCCCGTCTGCTAAACTATAGGGACAGAGACACTGCATTGCGGGCGGCTCGAACCTCCAACACGCTTGCCTATGATGGTAACAATTTTACGATGTATCCTGATTTTACGCCCATGGTCCAGGAGGAGCGGCGCAAGTTCTTGGATGTTAAAGCAAAACTTCGTACTCTTCAAGTGGACTACGCATTGCTCTATCCGGCTAGACTGCGGATCACTTATCAGGGGCGCCAAAAGTTTTTTACGAAACCACAGCAAGTTGAGGATTTCATCAAACATTTTAAACGTACGGCGCACCAGAATAGAGATGGGATGGCGGAGCCTGATCGCAGACACGACCATAAGGAAGACGAGGAACAGTGAACTCCCGGTTCTTGAAACTTTTGATATCAATCTGGTTCCTGTATGTGAGTACTGGCTTGTGGACTGATTCATGGCGATGGCTGTGATCGTTGTCCTCTATTTCTCCTTAAATTTAAGCTGGGTGGGGGCTATGGCCCGAGAAAAGCTGATTTCGATCCTCGTCGCCAGGTACCCCCCTCTCTCCCTCTAGTTGGGTGAGCTCCGCCATTGGGATTTGGAGGAGAAGAGGGGGTGATGTGTCGCCACCTGGAATGCTACCTAGCGGGTATTACCCATGCGGTTACTGTTGTTGTAGGGTATGTTTTCACCCTCGGTTGTTGAGAGAATCGGGGTGGGGGAGGGTGGATGACGAAACTGGCGAGTTGGGGATGCTTCTGTGGGAGGTGGGTGGGGAATGGGGAATGCATGGGAGTTACGTGAGTTGGTTGAGTGTGAAATACACAAGCAAACAGACACAGCGGTATACTGGTGTGATGTGGGAGGGACTGATGATCGCGATACACTGATGATGTGGGTGATGCATTATACTTTCTTAAAGCAGGATAAAACTGACAACGGGTGCAGGGATTGTTAACCAATGTAATTTCATATCATGGAATGTGCGTGGACTAAAGGATGCATGAAAACGTAGACAACTGTTGGCGTATTGGGATAGACATAATGTGCAGGTGATTATGCTACAAGAAACTCACAACCCCCCGTCAGCTGATTCTGCATTTGGCACGAGATGGGCAGGCGTGAGGGTTTTCTCAAACTACTCCTCGTACGCCAGGGGTACTGCCATTCTTATACACCGGGCTCTCCCGTTCACACTGCAGGGTCAGCATACTGATAAGGAGGGGAGATATGTGATTGTGTGGGGGAGGTTGGGTGGGGAAACGATTACCATTGCCAATTGTTATGCCCCTAATGTCGATGATCCCCATTTTTTTACGCTGCTCTGGGGAGTTATAATGGATGTGGGTTCCAGGTATCTGATATGGGGTGGAGACTTTAATATTGCTCTGAACCCGAGATTGGATAGAGCAGACGGTTGCTCAACATACCATACCAAGGCGAGAGATTCCCTTCGAGGGATAGTTGAAGATGGGGGGTTGATCGATAGTTGGAGACACCTCCATCCTGATCTGCTGGATGGCACACACTACACATCATACACTGGAACATGGGCCAGAATCGATTATATCTTTGTGTCCATGAATCTAGCACCAAATGTTTTGCATTCTCAACATTTGCCCAGAACACATTCTGACCATTGCCCTGTTCTAATGACTTTAGATATGCCCGGATTTAATAAACCACGACCGCCTTGGCGATTGCACCCTAGCATTCTGGTAGATACTGTCTTCCGAGAAGAACTTAGGACCGACATAGAAGAGTTTTTTCCCCGGAACAAAGATACTGTGGATAGTGGAGAAACAATTTGGGAGGCTTTCAAGGTTACGGTGAGGGGATGGTGCATTGCTAAGAGCTCTGGGGTACTGAGAGACATACAGCGCACGCTCCACAGGTTGGAGGAGGACCTGAAGGCACTAGAGGACTGCATGGTACAGGGGGCTGCTGGAGAGGTACAGCTTGAGTTCAGGGCTAAGTTGTCAGAGTATGAGGCAGAGGCGCAGAGGGAGGTGCGGTTCAAGGGGAAGTACTGGCGGGCCCGCGCTTACAATGAGGGAGGGAGACCGGGTAGAGCGCTTTCCATGACGGTACGGGTGGCACGAGGCTCGAATGCTATCTTAGAACTGACCACAGCGGATGGGGAGGTACACAGGGATTCTGCTGGAATTCTGAGCACGCTTCAAACACACTATGAACAACTTTATACATCACGGGCGACTGGGTACTTTGTCCTGGATAGCTATCTGGGGGATATCGCACTCTGCTAGATAAGCGATACCCACAGACAATTTCTGGGGGCACCACTCGAGTTGGATGAGGTGCGGGATGCCATTATGTCCTTGGGCAACGGGAAGGCGCCGGGTCATGATGGTCTTCCCGCAGAATTTTATAAATGTTATATAGATGTCATGGCACCAGTGTTGCGGGAGGTGTTTGAAGATGCCTTAGAGGTGGGTGTACTTCCGAGGTCCATGCGAGAGGTCATCATCACGTCTTTACTTAAGCCCGGAAAAAATGCTACACACTGTGACTCGTATCGCCCACTGTCGCTATTGAACTGCGACGCCAAAATTCTGGCTAAGGTGCTCGCAACGAGACTCTCCTTACTCATGACCACACTCATCTTGCCTGATCAGTCCAGATTTGTCCCTACGAGATCTACCTCACACAACCTCCGTACTGTTTTCTCCTTGATTCAAACGGTTCACCCTGAGATCCCCCTTGCCGCAGTTTTTTTTTAGATGCGTCGAAAGCTTTCGATTCTGTGGAGTGGGGGTTCCTATTCACGGTTTTGCAGAGGATGTGGTTTCCCCCGATCTTTGTAAATTGGGTGCGGTTGCTATACACGGCTCCAACGGCGAGAGTGCTTGCGAACGGCCGACTAACTGACACTTTTGCAATAACAAGGGGTACCCGTCAGGGGTGTCCCCTCTCCCCTCTACTCTTCGCTGTGGCGATAGAGCCGCTGGCCTGTCGAATCCGACAACTTCACAAAGCCAGCGCCTTTAATTACCTTCAACGCCAACTTTCCGTCTCACTATATGCCGACGATGTCACTCTGTATGTTAAAGACCCCCGTTCTAACTTAAATGCACTACTGCGGGAGTTTGTTGCCTTTGGAGGCCTCTGCGGCGTCTCTATTAACTGGGGTAAATCCCAACTCCTCCCTCTAACGCCAGCTGTATCGGAATTCCCGCTGGAGTACCCTCTTGAGTGGTGCACCTCTGAACTGCGCTACCTGGGGATACAAATATCAAGAGACAAGGGGGATACGTTGCGAATGAACTACGGAGTGGCTATCACTAAGCTGGCGGACTCAGTGACTCGATGGATTAAACTGCCCTTGTCGATGGCGGCGAGAATTTCCCTCATAAAAATGGTGGTCTTGCCGCGTTTCCTATATCTGTTCCTCAATATTCCTTATCATCCAGGCGCATTCTTCTTCAAAACCTTGCGCTCTGAACTTATACGACTAGTATGGGGGGGCAGACAAGCACGACTCCGCTGGGTGGTCATGACACAACCTTATCGGATGGGAGGTTTCGACGTGCCTGACTTCGAGGTATACTATTTGAGCGCTCAGGCGCACTACCTATATTATTGGATGAAACCGACTGCCTTCATGCCGCAGGTAGCGGCGGAAGACTGGATAGCTCACCCACTGCCGCTGGTTGGTGTGGTTCATGCCCCCGCATCGGAACTGGATATGCACTCTAATACAGTGACCTGTACGATGGAGGCATGGCATAGAATAGGGAGACGGTTGCAGACCCCGTTACTGTATACAGCTCGAATGCCACTATCTTATCATCCACAGGTGGCGCTCCTTCAAGAGGTAGGATTCCAACGAATGTGTCGTCGGTTGAAAATTCGGACGTGGGGTGATCTATTCCGCGATGGGATATTCCGGTCTCGAGAAGATTTTTTTGGGGAATGCGCACATAACCCCTTGGAATTATTCTATTACCTACGGCTACGAGAAGGCCTAAGAGCCTTATTACCCGAGTATCCTCGTGAACCCCCCAGTGTAGCCCCACTTACAGTTGTGCTGAATAGCACTGATGGAGCACACCTAGTGTCCAATATATATAAGTGCCTGCGAGAAGAACTACCTGTTGTGGAGAGTTCGGCTAGGGCGCATTGGTCATCGGATTTTGGTAGGGAAATCACAGAGGAACAATGGGAGTATTGTTGTGACTTGTTGGGAGCGGTGATGTCCAGCTGTCGCTTCAAAATTATACACTACAAGTTCCTCCCTAGGTTGTACTACACGCCTGTTAGGAAGGTTAGATTCCCGCTGGCTGACTCGGATAGGTGCGAGAGATGTGGACAGGAAGGGGCGGATTTCTTCCATTTAGCGTGGAGTTGTCCACGAGTACAGGAGTATTGGTCGCAGGTTTGTGAGGGTGTCTCCCTTATGATAGATGTTGCTTTGGACTTAGATCCACAGTTGTTCCTACTGGGATATACCGCGCAGATAACGCGGACGGTTAGGAAGTATACTAATGTGGCACTGTTGCTGGCAAGGAGACACCTGGCATGTAGATGGGGTCGGGCCGGGCTCCTAAATTCAAAGCTTGGTTGCATGACATGTTATACTGTCAGGAGCAGTACGAAATATTCTCGGAACTGTTACCTCTTAACTCCAGGCCGGCCGACATCTGGGGTCCTCTGCAGACTTACCTTCTCGCCACTGCGACGCAGGGGGAGGGGGATATTGACACTGGCGATGTACCCCTAATAGCAGTACTGGTTTAGATTTATATGCCATATTTTGAACTGGGATGGAAGGGGAGGAATGCTGTATGTCTATGCTGTTATTGGCGTGTTAGATGCGAGGATTAATACCTGACCAGTGTTTCATTTATGTGACTATACGCATATGCAGATGTGACGGATACGTGGGTCCGTGCCTACTGGGTCCTGTCCACTGTAACGGTATCTTGCCCCGATTTTTAGTTACTCTGCTGTAAACTGTGATTTTAATTTCTCCTCATTCGTGAGACCTTAGTGGATCATATGTTGGATTAAGACTGTACTCCCTTGCCTACTGCTATGTTGACCTGGTTTCTATTTGCACTATCCCACGAACTGGCCAGCCATTGACCATCACCCAAACACAGATTCTCTAGCGCTTAGACCTGTTACAATTGGACTACTGCTTCATTGTATTCCTGTTGGTTACCCCTAACTATCCTCTCTCTGCTCATAACTGATGAAGCTCCCAATGTGTCAATGTATGTGTATCGCTGCCGGCCGTATATGGTTGTAGGCACACTGCTGTGTATCTGCGCTTGAATGACAATAAAAGTTTATAATCAAAAAAAAAAAAATTAGGAAGTAGTATAATACTCTTTCTAAATTCGTTTTCATCTATATATTATATATTTGGTCGGTTTTTAAATAAAAAAATATATAAATACATAGTGAGTAGTCTTTTTAAATAAATGTCCATATAGCTCATCTGACTATTAAAAGTGTTGGAAAATTGATTGTTCAGGAATACCTTTACAAATAAGAGCCTTTCGGATTTATAGCCGAATATTATTAAAGAACATATGGTAGGCTGAAATGGCCGACACTCCTAGAAGGAATAAGATTGCGTCTCCCGGGGGAGGAGCCTAGCCTGCAGCCGAGATGGCCGCCTAGTCTCTCGGCTCCGCCAGCCCTCGTGCCTTTCTTTACTATCCTGCCGCATATCCTGTGCCTTCACGCAACAAGTTACCTTGGGAAGTGCTCCAGATCCCGTTGTTTTGCTTCCCGGCGCAGTCTGGGCGCTCCCGGTGGTGCGGCGTCCCTGCTCTCTTTCCGGCCCTTTGGGGGATCGCAGCCGGGCCATAGCCTGTGGGTGAGGCAGGATACGGACACAACAACAGCGGCCGCCGTGGTGGAGGAGGAGCCGGTCAGCGGGGGTAACATTGCTGCACTGGGCCCGTCACAGCAGCGCTTCCCCTTGCTCGGCGCTCCTATGCTCCTGGAAACATTGTACCGGCGCTCTCACTTTGTATCCTTCCCCAGCTTGGCGGCGACGGATCTGCTTCTTTGTTGCTCTTCCCCCATAGCGGACGCCATTTTCTGAATCGGGCACCCAGCGCCTACCAGCGGAGTCCTCTGTTCATATCGAGGGCTGCTTGTTCGCCGGCGTTGCAACAGTTGAAGCGGTTTCAGGATCGGCTGTCCTCATGTCTGTGTCCCAGCGGTGCCTCGCAGATCCTTTGCAGCAGTGTTGTACGTCGCGGATTGCGAATGGCGGCTTTCTTTCAGACCTGCTCTGCTGCCGTTCGCCCTGGGCGGGGGACGAAGCTGTCTCCTCCGTTCCGGTCGCACCGCTGGGACCTCGTGATGTTTTAAATGCTTTGGAGGATCTTGTGGTTACCTTTCATCACACTGCTCGAGAGTTGGGGTGCCTGCTTGATGCGATTTCACCGGCTGGCCGTCATTGCCTTTCTATGCTGCACGCTACGCCACATCCTCACTCTGTTTCTGGTGGTTCGTCTACCCTGGAGCCCGTGGGGGTGATAGCTGCTCAGGCCTCAGTTTCTGCTGCTGTCCTCTCCGGAGTTGGTTTGAAGTGGTCTGGCGATACTGACCTTTCTCGATGGCTGGCGCGTCTGCCTAGTACGCCATGTTTTTCACTTCCTTTGTTCTTCGATGGCGTGCCTCTTCGCTTCATCCTGGATTCGGTGCCTTTGCCTCGGCCTGCCGCGGCAGTTGGACTTTGGATTTGCTTTGCTTCCCACTGTACTATCCTCGGACAAGCAGCAATGGCTTCTATTGATTTTTGTGACCGACTTCCCAGCCGGTGTGGCCCAATTCGAGTGCCTCGACTTCTGCAGTGGATTTTACAGTCGCCTTTTCCACCTACGCTAACTGTTTCAGACTTGGACTTCGCTGTCATGCTGGATCGAAGGGGGCAGGGCTGAGACTGCTCCTCCTTTTTGTTGAGACCTGCTGTGTATTGCTGGGGCTATGATGGACAATTGCTGGAGGTAAAGATTGGTTAGGTACTGGGGTGGGGTCCGGGGTTGGGTGGCCGTGGGTAAAAGTGCTGATTGTTTTGAATTTTCTCTGGCCCTCCTCCGGTCTTTTGTGATTCTTTTTCTTTCTTTTCTTTCTTCTGTATTTCGGGTACTCTTTTGGGGCGACAGACGCACTGCTAGGGGGGGGGTAGGCCGTAGCCTCTGCATGTGTGTTGGGTGGGGGGTGTGAGAGGGGGTTTTTCTTTGTTCGTTTCAGTTCATATGGGCCTTCATTTTTCTTCCTTTTTTTCTTTTTATTCTTTTCTTTCCCTGTTTCTTGGAGTCCTGGGGTGGTTTGGGGGATGTGGGTAGTGGCTGGGGTGTATTGTACTGTGTGTTCGTTATATATCCTGACCTATCTGACCCCAGCCTGATGTCTTGTGGATAATGTTTGATGATTTTTCTGATGATCGTAGCCCACCTTTGTCCTGGATGTATCGTTTGGACTCTGATCCTTCTTCCTTTTTGTTGTTTTGGACATGTTTTAAAACCTTTAAAATTAAACCTTCATTTATCCTCCTTCCCGGCAACGCAAGTGTTTACAGTGTACCTCGGATTAATCGCGCTTGTCTTACTAAGTTGCTGAGTCGCCTGACTGCTTGCTTCTGTGCTTTCAATGTTGTTGTGGCCGGCCCCTGGGTTGTAGGCCCGTATTTGTTTGCTTATAATTTTCAATAAAGGTTTTCAAAAAAAAAAAACAAAAAAAAAAAAAGATTGCGTCTCCCTTATGATAGATGTTGCTTTGGACTTAGATCCACAGTTGTTCCTACTGGGATATACCGCGCAGATAACGCGGACGGTTAGGAAGTATACTAATGTGTCACTGTTGCTGGCAAGGAGACACCTGGCATGTAGATGGGGTCAGGGCCGGGCTCCTAAATTCAAAGCTTGGTTGCATGACATGTTATACTGTCAGGAGCAGTACAAAATATTCTCGGAACTGTTACCTCTTAACTCCAGGCCGGCCGACATCTGGGGTCCTCTGCAGACTTACCTTCTCGCCACTGCGACGCAGGGGGAGGGGGATATTGACACTGGCGATGTACCCCTAATAGCAGTACTGGTTTAGATTTATATGCCATATTTTGAACTGGGATGGAAGGGGAGGAATGCTGTATGTCTATGCTGTTATTGGCGTGTTAGATGCGAGGATTAATACCTGACCACTGTGTTTCATTTATGTGACTATACGCATATGCAGATGTTATGTTATGTTATGTTATGTTATGTTAAAAGAATTTATTGAGCGCGACTAACACCATTAGGTTTCTTGGCGCTTATGCTGAGGGAGCAGTGGAGAGAGCATGAAACAGAACTAAATATAGAACTCAGTGAAGAGGAGGGTTTTAAGGAGGGATCTAAATCGAGAGTATGAAGAAGACAACCTAAAAGAAAGGGGGAGGGAATTCCAAAAGGTTGGAGCCAGAAATGAAAACCTAAGGCCACCATGTTTCTTCCTCCTGAATCTGGGAACTGATAGCAGTGCCATCTGAGACGACCGGAGATTGCGAGGAGGATCATACGGGTAGAGGAGAGAAGAAATGAAGAGAGGACCTTGGCCTGCAAGAGATTTGGAAATAATGCAGCCAAGCTTGAACTTACAGCGAGCAGATACCGGGAGCCAATGGAGACTTTTTAGGAGAGGGCGAATGTCCTAAAATCTTTTTAGCAGATGTGACGGATACGTGGGTCCGTGCCTACTGGGTCCTGTCCACTGTAACGGTATCTTGCCCCGATTTTTAGTTACTCTGCTGTAAACTGTGATTTTAATTTCTCCTCATTCGTGAGACCTTAGTGGATCATATGTTGGATTAAGACTGTACTCCCTTGCCTACTGCTATGTTGACCTGGTTTCTATTTGCACTATCCCACGAACTGGCCAGCCATTGACCATCACCCAAACGCAGATTCTCTAGCGCTTAGACCTGTTACAATTGGACTACTGCTTCATTGTATTCCTGTTGGTTACCCCTAACTATTCTCTCTCTGCTCATAACTGATGAAGCTCCCAATGTGTCAATGTATGTGTATCGCTGCCGGCCGTATATGGTTGTAGGCACACTGCTGTGTATCTGCGCTTGAATGACAATAAAAGTTTATAATAAAAAAAAATAATAATAATTAGGAAGTAGTATAATACTCTTTCTAAATTCGTTTTCATCTATATATTATATATTTGGTCGGTTTTTAAATAAAAAAAAATATATAAATACATAGTGAGTAGTCTTTTTAAATAAATGTCCATATAGCTCATCTGACTATTAAAAATGTTGGAAAATTGATTGTTCAGGAATACCTTTACAAATAAGAGCCTTTCGGATTTATAGCCGAATATTATTAAAGAACATATGGTAGGCTGAAATGGCCGACACTCCTAGAAGGAATAAGATTGCGTAGATTGATCACAACTGGCAGAGCGGAGGTGACGTAATGGATCACATGCACGAATGTGGGATATTTAAATCTACCGCAAAGCTGGTTGAAAAATAGATTCCCGTTTACGGTGGCGCCTTCTACCCTGTATCTTGATTTCCGAGTGTCAGTAAGGGAAGAGGAAGGGCTCGAACTGTTTATAGTTCTTGAAGCAACTCCTAGATTCAAATAGACCGGGTTATGTTAAGTCTAGAAGTTGCAAAGGATTTTAGACTGTCATTGTTTTGTAACGATACTGGTATTTAATCATGATTTCGTGGGCTAGGAACCTTGTTTTGACAATGAGATTGAGTCATAAGATAATTTTGATTAGTATGCGGGGTTCCCTATTCCTCACGTTGCACATGGTAATAAATGATTGACAGATAAGACTTTCATTGACAAATTCACTAAAATATGTATAGAGGACACCTTAGTCGAGTTAGTGTGGGCAAAACTATAGTAATATTATTGCAATACCACAGACAATATATTTGTTAAACATTCATGAAATGAGTAGAGCGAATGCTTTAGTGAGAGTAGTACAGACAGAACCTTAGCAATAACATCTTAGATTTACAGTCTAGTTTCCAGGGCATGTATATCAGTTTTTTTTCTTAATTACTAGAGAGATTGCTTGAGGCATAGTAATATAGGCGGAACCTTAGCGTTAACAGCTCCATGTTACATTTTACGTTCCAGATCTATTGCAAATTGCTAAGACGATAGATTAATATCGGAGGGAACTAGATAATAATCTAAAACTCCACAAGAAGGAAGAGAGGAAGGGGACTGATAACTGAGTCAGTGATTTTAAATGAAAGGTAAATAGAATATGTTATTATTAATAATAGTCTATTTACACAAGAAAGAAGCACTAAAACATTTTTTTATATATTTTACAACAGAGGCATATATCGGCCCCATCTCCTTCTATCATTTGGTGTGAGAAATACGAGTTTTGGAGGTAATATCTGTTTAAGTGTTCTTGAAATTGATAGTACCTCGGTGGGGATTAACTATTGAGTATTGATATAAGAAGGTCATTTTGGTTTTCCCTACAGAATATCCCACCAATTAAACAGGGGTGACTGATTGAGAGAGAGGTCTAACAACCCCTCTATATCTGACTGCAAAAGGATACTTACAGCTGATACTGTATAGATACCTTGGATTGAGAACAAGTACCTATGTATTACCTTTGGATGCCTGATTGATAAGGGCAGGGTTGCTCTAATATGCATGGGATGCGATTAGTATGCACAATTCGAGGGATAGGAGAGATGTGGCCCCTACTTTTTAAACTTATAAATTTAGGATTCTGTCTATGAGGTTGAGAGAAAGGATTGTTTGGTTTATCACCAGGATATTAACACTGTGTTACCATTTTGCCTATCAACGGTTAACTGTTTTTAAAAAAAAATTGTTTTATTCTTCTTTATGTCTTTGTGTGCTTAAGTACAGATTCTGATTATGCTCTGGGAGATATCGTCCTTTGTCCTGAAGAAGGTGGTGTTTAGGCAGTAATACCCACCGAAACGCGTCAACGCTTACTGTTAACAGGCATACTGTAGACTGTGAAAGACATTTGTTATTATTGTTAAATTCATTTATACGAAAATCAAATGTCATTATACTGAATTTTGTCAGATGTATGGGCCTGTTTTGATAATTAGAAACTATTTTTCTTGCAGGTTCTCCCAGTAATGTATTAATTTGTGTGGTTTCTGTTTGCAACATTTGCTAAACAGTTTTTTTTTTTTCTATATGTTTTATTAATATTGAAAAAAAGACTTGTATTTTCTTAGTTTTGGCCTTTTGATGGTGGTGGTATTATGTTCTGGTGATATGATTATGGGTATGAATGTATGTGTTTTGGTGAATTAGGTTGCCCACAGGGGGAATTCCTTTTGACTGAGGAGATATTAGTTAGATAAGACTTTCAAAAAGGTATTTTTTGTTTCCTTAATAACTTTGTCTCTGTTCAACGAATCTGGATTAAACTTTCCAAAAACGTTCATCCACTTTGGCTCCTCCATTGAACTTTTTGCGCTGAACAAGGGTCAAGAAATCCCAAAACATTTATTTCCCATTTTATTTCTCAAAAGGAAGTTTGGTCTATGATAGAGAAAAAAGGCTAAACTGAATTTTCTTTAGAATTAACAAAATAAGGCAGTTAATTTTGACATAGAAATTATGTTTAGTGCTCTAGAAAGCTAACAACATTTATACACATTCTCAAACATCTTCCTCCTACATGTAACAATGAGTCACCTTATTGCTTTAATCATGACAACATATACCTCTCTATTTTCAATTACTGACATTTTGTATATCGTAATAGAAAAGTATCATGCATAAAGTAGCATACATTTATACTTAATTTACCATCTTCCCGTTAATTAAAAAAGAGAGAAGGGTTTGGTGGTATGCTGTTTTAAATATGAAACCAAGGTATACCGACCAATTACGTCATAACACCCCCATTTTGGTAGAATAATTATTATGTACCCAAGACAAATGAAAATTATCCAGCCTAATGATGTCTGAAGGCTGAGTACTGTGTTCACTTGCACCCTGAGGCAAATCATGGTCTCCTAGAAAACCACAAATATTCACAGGAATAAATTAAGGACAGTAATGGGAAAGAGGAAGAAGGTGGTAGAGATATCTATGCAAGCAGTGTGTTACAGTTTTCTCTTTTATTTTTGCAACATTAATTTATTAAGATCTAGGATTGTCATGCAAGAAAAAACTTGTATTTGTAAATTACAACATAAGTTGGGTTCCCGGATTTATGGTATTTATCTTTTTAACATTTCTATCTATATTAATCGATATTCATTTTTTGCTATCTTATTTTTATTTATCCATGTTTGTTTTGAGAATAAATGGAGACTTAAAATTGAATATTTCCATGTTTATTTAACTGGCAAGTATGCACTCATATTTTGGTGCTTGTCGCGTTTAAGCAAATGAAGTAGCCAAATAACAAGGCACTACACCAACAGAAAAATATTAGGAGATACATATAAGCTCCTTCGGTGCCAATGACATAATGGTACATCCTCGACAGCTGTGTTGCTGGTCTGAGTAAGTAACAATTACGTCCTGGCACTGGCCCACGGGGGAAGCCTACGTGCTTCCACAGTGGAGCGCCCACCCACATGACTCCCCTGGGGATGGCAGCAGAAGCACTTCCGCTGCCACCCCAACCCCCCCATAAAAGGCTTAAGAAGGAAAGGTGAAGTTTAGTATGCCTGAACTCACCCTGCAATAACACATCTTTTTATAAAGATGGTTTTTGCATTATGTGTTTGTAAGCCACTCTTTCAGAAGTGGCTGGGTTTTTGTGCTTTAAACATTTCCGTGTGTCTCTGCCTGGTTGTAGATTGACTGGCTGGATTTGAAAGCGATAGGATCTGGAGAATGTCTTGACCCAGGGGAGGAGGTCAGACAGCACAGGCTTTCCTGCATCTGGAGCGTGCAGGGGGAGGAGTAGGCCTAGAGGTGAAGAGGCCTGGGCTGGTGCTATAAAACAATTGTCCCATCTCCTGCTGAGTGATTGAGATCCAGATCCCCATTATCAAAGGAAGAAGGTGTCACTGGTAGGGAGGCACCCAGAACTGGTTTGAGCAGGGGTCAGTGCCCCCTGTAACACAAAGACTTCAAAGCCATTGAGGGGTATAACTATGCGAGCTGAAGCCCCTGAACTTTGGATAATGTCTTGATCAAGTGTGAACAAGATTGGAGCTACTTCGTGGATCAAGAGTAACCTTTGCCAAGGAAGAAGCAACTGAAGAGACTGCTGGATAGGACTGCTCTTGCTGTGTGATCTGGGGCTGGCCAGCAGTTTGCTGTTTCAACTAAGGAAAGGCTGTAGGGACTTTGCTGTGTCCCCCTGCTTGAAGGACTTTGCTATGTGCTGTGTCCTGAAGTATCTATCCCCAAGGGCCCGAGGTGAGCTGGCTCCTTGTTTGGAAACACAAAAGTTTCCAGAGAAGACTCTCAGATACGCTGTGGGTGCGTGTGCTCTGTCTAGCCTGAGACCTTCGCAAGTCGTGCCCTGTGATCTTGGGCACCTGGAGTTCCAAACGAGACTCAGAGACGCGGTGTGCTTGTGCTCTGTCTAGCCTGAGCCCTTCGAGAGGATCGTTCTGTGAACGTGTGTACCAGGGAGCCAAGTAAGTCTCAGCGACACAGTGTGTGTGAGCTTGGGGGGCAGCCTGAGACTTTTGTGTGGATTGGCCCGTGATTGTGTACTTCAGAAGAGCAAGTGTGTTTCAGCGATGCTGTGTGCGTGTGCTGTTTGCAGCCTGAGACCCTCACTGGCGTTGCCCGGTGATCGGGGGCACCGGAAGATAAAGTATGTCTCAGTGATGCTGGGTGCGGGTGCTGTTTGCAGCCTGAGACCTGCGCAAGTGGTGCCCTGTGATCGTGGGCACCAGAAGATCAAGTGTGTCTCAGCGACGCTGCATGTGTGTGCCGTGCGCAGCCTGAGACCCTCGTGAGGAGGTGTCTGGTTATTGTGCACCCAAAGTTCCTGTGAGTCTCACTGACTCTGAGTGCGGGTGTAGTGTGCAGCCTGGGATCTTCCCATTGCCTGGAAATTCTGAGAAATTGCATCAGAGGTCCAAGTCGCTGGATGAGGAGAGTGGGTTCGCGCCCCCAGGTAATGTGTGTCGACTCCTGGGGCGCGGGCTCGGAGGAAGACGCTCTCGGCCGCTCTCTCTGTCCTGCAGCACAAGCCTCTGCTTCGGCTCGGATTGAGGCCCATGTGCCATGGGAGTGGCAGCACCGGGGCCCGAGTGCGAAGCTGCATTTACTGCGTTCTATCTTACCCGTATGATGGGGCAACTGTGGCCGGAGACTAACCGCAAGCCAGCACGAGTGGCGGAGAGACCACCGGAGGCACCGTGAACGGTGCCAGAGTAACTTACGTATTGCATTACTCCTGCATGCCGGAGTATCTGATGATTGTATAACGCATTGCTTTATTCCTGCACAACGGACTGCCTGTTTTGTTGTATTGCTCATTGCATTAGTTTGCCTAACGAACTGCCTGATAGGAGTGTTACGCATTGCACTAGGTTTGCATAACAAACTGCCTGATAGATGGGTTACGCCTTGTCTTAGTCCTGCATCACAATCTGCCGGATTGTCGTATTACACGTTGCATTAGTGTTGCATACCGAACTGCCGGATATATGTGTTCTGCATTGCATTCGTTTCACATAACGAACTGCCGATAACTGTATTACACGTTGCATTGCTTTTTCCTGACAGAGTACCTGAAAGGGGACCGCACGCATTGCATTACGGGGGCATAGCAGTTTACCACATTGTTGCTTTACGTATTTTATTACAGTGACAGTACAAATCGCCAGATAGCCGTATTACGACCTGCATTATTCTTATGTTGTGAAGTACCTGATCCTTGCATAACGAACTGCATATTACGACATTAGGATTATGTAGGATTGTTTAGTTTAGCTCAATAATAATAGGCCAGGGGGAGTAGTACCCCAATGGATATGCAGGTTTAGTATTGTGTGGTCGCATCGTATCTCTTTTTTTAAACATACACTTGTTTTTCTATGAAACTCGCGTGGAGTCTATTTGTGGTGTCATCGTTGGATTGCTGTGAGCGTAATTGCAAATACTTTGCACATTGGCCTTGAAGATAAGCCTGGCTGCTCGTGCCAAGCTACTAAGGGGGTGGAGCAGGAACTATCTCTAGAGGCGACCTGTCTTTTCCCTAACGCCTACAGTACCTACCTCAGCCAACCAGGGATCCTGGGAATTCCAACAGGGATTATCCTTGGTTCATGTTTAGGGAAGGAACAGAAGGAAGAGTAAGGGTGAACAAATCAATTAATTATGAATAATATATGACAAACATATAATAAATATCTATAAATAAACAGATGTTCAAGTACTCATCCGATCATCTTCTACCGGCGATCATCAACGGGGTAAACTCCCATCTGTTGGTTAATGTAGAGAAATCGATCAAACAATCATAGTACAAGATACACCCTCCTCAAATAAAGGGCATTTAAGAGGAGAGCGTGATTTAGCCCTATCTCTTTCCTGTGTAAGGGTGAAATGTGATAGGCTCCTTTTGAGTTGATCATGACTTTTTTGGTTCCACTTTCTAAGTTTGATTGCCCAAGTATACGTTCTTTTCATGGAGATATATTTATCTCTGTGTCCCCTCATTAAGAACTGTACATTTGGGTAGCCTAAGCGAATTCTTAACTGAGATATAGGTGCCTGCAGTTACCACTATGCCCCATACAACTTCTAGCTAACATAACTTCATCTTCTTCTTGATTAGACATGAGAATTCTTTCTTAATATGCTTGACCTTTGAGTATAATTACTCAAGGTCACTGGTTGATAGAGCGCTTTTATATACAAATAGTTTGAAGCAGGGTGAAACTGAACTTGCCAATGCCTTTTCCATGCATGACTCTTAATCATATACAATTAACAAATGTGAAAAAGAATGCATTTACCAATGCTTGTTTTAAAAGTTGCTACCAGTTTTATTAATATTGTTACTTTGCGTCACTTAGAAGACTAAAAGTCTCTTTTATACGTTGAAGACATAGAAGTGATTTAATTGGAGAAAAAAAATCCAAATGGAGATAGATGGAAGCAGTTCGTATTTCAACATACCTATCGACCATATGTTGAAGGCAGCAACTTAATTAAAGTGAACGGAGAAAAAAAATATATATATATCATTTTGGAGGAGGATGTATGTTTGCAAGTAGGGCGCCTAACTGAATTCTATCTCAGGACTGGAGGCTTCGATTATGCTTCTCATTTTCTTTGCTTTATTACAGCAGCCAATAGAAAACCAATCTTTTTTATTCAACACATTTTCATAAACTACAAATCCCATGAACACACTGTACTCTCTAACCATAGAGACTGTGCCTATATAATGTCCATCTGAGGCACATACGTCCTCTTTCTTTGCTGCTGCTGCAGCCAGTCAAGTGCCTTCTGCCTTACTACTTTTCTGTGATTAGTGGCGTATGGTTTGGGGGCACTGCTTTATGTGTCAAAAATTGTGTGAATAATTCATGTGTTTTAGCAATGTTTTGGTCTTAGTGTTCGCTTGCTGCGGCTGGTTTTGACGGGCACTCTGGTGGGCTCGCTGCTGGCGCGTACTTGAGGCAGTGGCGCTCGCAGCTCGGAGCCTGCCCGCCCGACTGTTTAATCCTTGATTGTCGGCAGCGCGAAGGGAGCGCGTCAGCCTCCCTGGCCAGGCGCAGGGCACCCAAGTCGATTTCTAGTGGAGTGGGAGTTAGGGTGCTTGAGTAACGCGCGGTTGGATCGCGCTAGGTCCTCTTTCTGTTTTTCACAGGCGGCCGTTATCGCGCAAGCGCGGTGACCATTTTCAGGGTCACTTTCATTAGTCAGTTTCACCCCGATCGCTACGGAGCCGATCGGAGTGGGAAACCTGTCAAATTTCAAAGTGAAGCCTGTGTCTCTTTTCCCCCCGCTGATGCCCAACACTTTGATTGTGCTGCGGGCTGTATAATCGATGCAAAGGCACTGCCTAGAGAGGTTTTGTGTAGGCAGGCCCTCCCTCCACTCCTGAATTTTACTTGGCTGTCTAGCCTGGCTTGCCTGGGGGTTGTGCCTCTCCCCCCCTTACTCCTCTATTGTTCTCTTACGTGATTGGTAGCGTTCACCCATACCATGGCAGAATACGAATATGACGATGACTATTATGGGGCAGAGTCATCTGGCTCCCTAGAACAGGACCTTGGATGCTGGGGTGCAGCATTCAGTAACTTCTGCCCTGGTGCGGGCTATTGCACCCCTTAAGCGCCATCTGAGCAAATACGCTATGCAGCAGGGTTGGATCCCAGCTCCCTCCGGTCGGTCAAAAGCTAAGGGCACACAACATTCCAATCCTCATGCTGAGGACTTTGCCCATCTATCCAAGGCCCTAGCCAACGATCACGCATATGTCGCAAGATCGGATCCGTCAGAGTCTACCCAGGGCGCCCAGGGTGATACCTCCTCCACCTCCAATACTGACACAGAGTCAGACGAAGAGGTGAATCCTCAACTGGCAAAAAAGCTCAGGAAGGAACACCACACCAAGCCTACTACCCCCAAGGTCTTAAACTTTGACCCAGTGGACATTGTCCACCCGAACTCCACGGCATGGCTTCCGCCACAAGAAGTGGCAGACTACGTGCAGTCCCATTTCCGTCGAACATTTGACAAGGATGTCAAGGCCCGACTGCGGTCGGAATGTCCCAGACCTGACTTGGCGGCGCGGGTCGCGGAGACGCCAGAAGTAGAGCCGACAATGCTTACATACTTAAGGAAGTATGCCAAGGACCCCAAAAAAGGCATAGACCACGCCTGGCAGTCATGCTAGGATAAGTTGCTGGATCTGACGGGGCCCCTGACTAAAATCTTAGAAATGGGATATCACGCTAAAGAGTCTGGAACACCCATAAGTCCTGATGCCCTCATTGGTTGGGCGCAACGGGCAGTGTGCCAACTAGGCAATGCCAATTGTGCCATGTCCAGCGAGAGGAGGAGGTCCATCCTCCTCAAGCTGGACCCAAAGCTAGCCGAGTTATCCTCATCAGAGGCAGGACCTGTGGCTCAAGGCCTCCTCTTCGGCCAACTTTTTTTGAAAGAGCTCACGAAATTCGTGGCCAATTTTAGTGGCCTGGACAAGGCGCAGGAGTCACTTTGTCCGGGCCTTCAAGCCGGTATTCACCAGGGTCGGACGAAGCAGAGGACGGACGTTCGGCCAGGGAAACAGTAAAAAGGGCTCAACGTGGCCAACAACACCACAGAGGTGGATATCATGACAATTCCTCAGGCAACCCAAACTTCTACCCTTCACGGAGAGCGAGGAACCGTTTCCGCAGAGGACGGTTCGGGGACAACCACCGACACCACCAGGACACCGGATCTACAGGTGAGGTTAATCCCATATTCAGAAGTGGTTTTGGGGGGACGTGTTCAACCAATTCTGCATCAATGGCGCTCCCTCTCGCAAGATCCTTGGATCTTGGAGACCGTGCAAAGGTACAAACTGGAGAAGTACGAGACTCCTTTCCAAACTCTCCGACCTTTTCCCCTAAATTTTTCCCAACAAGATCAGACCTTTATCTCGGAAGAGATAGACTCCCTCCTGCAGAAAGGGGCGATTGTGGTTACTCAAAGTCATTCCCAGGGTTTCCTCAGCAATGTATTCCAGGTCGAGAAGAAATGGGGAGGGTCCAGGTTGGTCCTGAATCTCAAAGAGTTCAATGGGTGGATTGTCTATCGCCACTTCAAAATGGAGGGCGTCCACCTGATACGCAATCTTCTGCAAGAAGGGGATTTGATGGTCCGGTTGGACCTGAAGGACGCGTATCTGTCCGTCCCCATTTACGCCCCGCATCGTCGTTTCCTTCAGTTTTTCTGGCATGGCGTCTATTACGAATACACCATCCTTCCCTTCTGACTTTCGTCGGCACCCTGGTGCTTCACGAAACTCCTCCGTCCTGTGGTAGAGTCCCTGCGCGCGCGAGGGGTGCGCCTGATCGTCTATCTAGACGACATCATTATCATGGCGCAGTCCCCTCAGCTGGCAGTTACTCATCTGGATTAGTCCATTCAGCTACTTCAGAGCCTCAGATTCGTAGTGAACTCACAGAAATCAGTCCTGATCCCTACGCAATCCATAGAGTTCCTGGGCTTTCAAGTGGATTCCCGCTGCTGTCAGCTGCTCCTACCCTCTTACATGATCAGAGCGATCAAGAGAGAATTGAAGTTCATTGTGAGCAGGCAGATTGTGTTCTTGAGGTCCATTGCCCAAGTAGTGGGGTTACTGGCCTCGTCGATCCAAGCAATCTTCCCGGGGCCCCTTCATTATCGAGCACTCCAACACCTGAAGATCCAGCATCTCTGCAAAGGCCTCGGTTATGCCAAACAGATTCCTCTTTCAGAGGACGCGAGGTGGGAGATGTTGTGGTGGTTAGAGCACATGGAGTCATGGAATGAGAGAGCCATCTTCGGCTCGAAACCCGAGATAGTGATAGAATCGGACGCCAGCTGCTGGGCCTGGGGTGCCCGCTGCGGTCCGATCTCAACGGGGGGCCGATGGTCTCCGGAGGAGCTCTCTCTCCATATCAACTGCCTGGAGTTACTGGCAGGTTCATTCGCCATCCGCAGTCTTTCCCCACAGAAAACAGACTGCTGCATCCTGTTGCGGATGGACAACGTATCGGCGTTGCGGTACGTGAACAAGCTTAGAGGTACGAGGTCCCGTATTCTGGCGGAGATTGCCGAGGATTTTTGGCATTATTTTCTACAGCACACACTGTCGGTAGTGGCGGAATAAACAACAACAATTAATTTAGTAGGGTCAAAGGGGATTTTAAAGACCAAACTCTAGTACGCCCCATGTATACAATGAACGACAAAAAATATCAGAGGGTCTAAAGAAGCTAAGAAGTGAACGCCAAACATGAACTAACAAGAAACTATATCACCATCCCTCGTGTATGGTCTAACTCAGGTCACCCCTACACCGAACCCACATAGTGGTCAGGTAAGGATGCCCATCAGTCACCACACGGAACCACCCTTCATCATTTAGGTTTCCTTTAAGACCACCATAGAGGGTGCCACTCG
Source organism: Lissotriton helveticus (assembly GCF_964261635.1). NCBI lineage: Eukaryota > Metazoa > Chordata > Amphibia > Caudata > Salamandridae > Lissotriton > Lissotriton helveticus. Next base: position 197,403,370 of record NC_136068.1, on the reverse strand, counting down.
TCTTTCACGGGGAGGGTCCAGATCACACAAAAGCCCTCAATCGATCAGACAGATCATCCGTGGTCTTACTACTCAATTAAGAGGATGTTAGAGTAACAAGGACTGATGTCGCAGTGCAAAAAATAGTGTGTAAAATTAAGAGAAAATGTGTGCTAAAATTGGATGAGGGGGTACTGGAAGTAAATTTTATTCTGGTGCTACCCACTCTACCAACATTAAAAAGAAGTCAGTGACAATCACAATATTTCTGGATTGTCTAGATGTACTTTAAGGTCGACATGTTTCAGCAATTGACGACACATTATGTCATTGCTTTCTTCAGGACCAAATCTACTGATAGCTACTGCAACCAAGTGATAATGAGCCAAAAAACTGTGCTCGAAACCATACAGAATAAAAACTGATACAGAGATCACCTGAATCCACTAGGTGTCCGCATCGTTTTCTCCACCTTTCCAAATCAATGGGAATTTCTAGAAATAGTGAAAACATAGGATTTAGAATAGATATTTTGCCGGTAAACACCGCGTTCACAGACTTATGATTGTATACCAGATGCGAACGTATCCATCCTGGTAATAAGGGTAAGAAAACAGGTACACCTATAGCACCGTGCTATTCAGTGCTGGTATCTCAACAGTGAATTGATATTTCAAAATGCCAAAGGAGAAAAACATCTTACCCGATTTGGAAGATGCACAGACCTCACCCCACCTGGCCACAGCTCAGGGAAGAGTGGGACGCACCGCTCTACAAAAGAAGGAGGCAAAGACATAGCATGCTGAAAATGCCGAGCCTTCACTATTGTTTAAACACACATAAATCAGCGCCACCTCTTAAGACATACTGCTTTGCCAACGTTAAAACGTGACTGAAAATTGTGTAAAGAATTAAGTGTTCGGACTCTCAACCACTCGAGTCAAAAACGCCCGCCAAACCCAGGGCGCAGACCCAAGCACAGAAATATGCACAGTGGGAGACAAACGCGGCCTTAATCTTACCGTCCAGTTGTTTGGAACAATCTCAAAACAACCGCGCTCTCATAGAAAACACCCTACCTGTCCGTAGGTACTTCAAGAATCGGCGTCCGAGCCGATCGGGGAGGTGCCAGGACAGGCATCGGCTGCGGTATATGACACGACGCGTCATTTGTCGATTGCCGGTCACATGGTCCCTGGGTTCTCTAACCACAGTATCTGATAGGCCGAAGGGGCAGCCAATCAGAACACTCGAAAAGCGATACTGCCTAAAGGATTGGGTCCTCGTTAGAAGTACAGACAGTGCTCTTCGTGGGATATTCGAAGGAAGGTGTTTAAAAAAAAAATTCAAGTTAAATAAAGAAAACTTTAGCACATGATCTCAGAAGAACAACGGGCTTACTCCATTAGTTCTTACTGGTGGGAGAAGCATATTGTGAAACACAGAACAACCCGTGCACATGAGGGAAGGATGATCTTAAAATCAAACAATACATGTTCAAACGGTCTATTGTTTCTTTTACTGTATAAATAGAAGGGAATCAGAGATTAACATTCAGATGTTTATCACACATTACAGAGAAGTGTACATTTGTTAATGTCTCACACAAAAAGGCCAAATCATATACAATGAGCGTGACAGACCCTCACCATTCTCAAATGTTACTATCTAAGTGGAGCTCCACTACAGTAGTAGCAAGAGTACAGTGATCCAAAATGGAATTTATAGAGTAGCCCAGGGTATATCATCATTAAGGCCCACACGATTTGTACCCATTTTGAAAACCCACTTTAGTTCTCTAAGTAGGAGATATTTGGACACATCAGTGATATGTGCGGGAATGTGTGGCTGTTCAATCACTGTCCATTGAAACGCTGTGGATGGATGGCGTGCCTCCAAAAAGTGATTAGTTAATTTCGTGGCTTGTCTCTTGCACCTAATGGTGCTCTTATGTTCCGATATCCTGACCCTGATCTTACGGGTGGTCATCCCTATCTATTTAAGCCCACAGGGACATGTAATGAGATAGACAAGGTTGCTGCTGTTGCAGTTTGTGAATTTAGTCTGAATCCATGGTCTTGTGGTGCCTATGTCTATTTCAGTTGATTTCTTGGTCTGTGGACAGGAATGACACGACCCACAGGGATGATGACCTGTGACTGGGGGAAGGTCCCAAAGGGAACCCAGAGCCCTGGGTTCTTCTGTACGTGGTCTAGTATGGACTAAACAATCTCTAAGATTTGGTCCCCTTTTGAAGGAAAAGAGAGGGGTCTGTATTGCAACTTGATCAGAGTTCAGGATGGACCAATGTCGTTTGATCACTTTCTGTATTTTATTAGCTAGCGTACCAAACGTAGTGACAAAAGTCAGCCTCTCCAAAGGGGGTTTGGGAGCAGATGGTTCCAAGAGGGCCAACCGGTTATTATTTCTGGCCCGTTTAGGGGAACGTTGTACCAGTTTTGCTGGATATTTCCTTGAAATCAATTGTTCTTTGAGAGCCATAGAATGGGTTTTAAAGGCCCCAGCATTTGAGCAATTCCTCTGTACTCTGAGGAACTGCCCAAATGGCAAGTTTTCCCTCAGAGATTTGGGATGATGACTATCGAAGCATAGGAGGGAGTTTTTCGCCAAAGGTTTCCTATAGAGTTCAGATTGTAGACCCTCCGGAGTTGATGTAATGAGTAAGTCCAGGAAGGCTAATTTGTCTCTTCCTATTTCGATCGTGAAACGAAGGAAATCGTTCCTGCTGTTCAACCAATTCAAAAACTCGTGACAACTCTCACTTGTCCCTCGCCATATCACTAGGACATCATAGATGTACCTTCTCCACGTTCTAATACAGTCAAGGAAGGGATTAGTGGTTTCCAATACGTGCTCCTGTTCATAAGAGTGGACATACAAATTTGCCAGACTGGGATTGTAAACGCCCCCCATGCTGGTACCCGATACCTGGAGGTATATAGTGTTCTCAAACTTGAAGAAATTGTGCTTCATGTGGCACAGGCCATAATAAAATGAACTGGGGTAATGCTGTCCAGTGTTCTAGATTGCAATAGGAGCTGAATGACTTCAAGGGTTTCATCCTGTGGTATTGATGTATAGAGGGCCTCCACATCAAATGTAGCAAGAATATCAGTAGTAGGATCAAAATCTATTTCAGGTAGGAGGCGTAGCACGTCAGTTGTGTCCTTAAGATAAGTTGGCATCTCTTGTACCATGGAGCGCAAGAAAAAGTCAACAAAAGTTGACAATGGTTCGAGGACCGAGCCAATGCCCGATATTATGGGGCGGCCAGGAGGTGGTCTTTGTTTTTTGTGCACCTTTGGAAGGGCATAAAAATATGGGATCACAGGATGTGTATTGCACAAGAAAGTGGCTTCTTGTGGTGTGATCCACCCCTCAGACAATGCTTCCTCTGTCACGATGGAAATCGTCGTCTTGAGTTCCTCAGTTGGATCAACATCCAGGGGGCAATAAGATCTCACATCGCTCAATTGGCGAAGACATTCTGCACGGTAGGTGCTAGTGTCCAAAAGGACAATAGAACTAAAAGAAAACGGGTGATTGAGGATAGTTTGCGCTGGGAAGAAATGGTTATTATTTCAGATACAATATATGGTCAGCTCAAAAGGATCAGACTCTGGTCACCCCACCAGAATCAAAGCATAGTCCTACTTTTATTTTTACTCCTCACGTAAGGTGGTGATAAGGAGACAGATAAGATGGCGCTTATGCTGCACGCCGCAATACGCTAAGGAACTTTTCTCCTTCCTGACTCTGTACTCGGAGGATATTATCTGAATCGTGAAATTTAAAGCGATTCAATTCATGGATTTTGTGGACGCTAATTAACTTTTGGAAGGACTGGACGTTTTTCGAATTGGATATGTATTTTGAGCGGGACGCTCTTTGGATCTAATATTGTTGCAGGCTTGGGACTAGAACATTACTTCTATTTGCATCCATATGACTGTTTCATGAGACATACTTGCCCTGACGAAGTCTTTTGGTCTTGACGACCTAGACGAAACACGTGTTGGCAGCAGTTGTTTCTTTCTTTTACGTGTGAAGATTGGATTCTATCAAAGAACGAAATATAAATGAAGAATAAAACGAAGAGTACTTGAAACTTTGGGACTTGACATTTGCAAATGATTTATTCTTTTTTAGCTCAGGATCTAATGTGTATGTTACAAAAGGACAATAGCCCCACCTTTGTCCGCCGGTTTGATTGTCAGTTTCTTATCTGCAGACAATGTTTTTAAAGCCAGTTGTTCATCTTTGGGGAAGTTATGGAACACACCCTCTTGTTGTGTGAACAGATCTTCGATGCTCTTCCCTATGGCTTGTTCAAAAGCAAGTACTCTGGGGGGCATAGAGTGGGAAGGGGGATTAAAGGTAGATTTATTTTTCAGCCCTTTATTAGTTTCACTAGTCTCTTCCATTTCAGATCCTTGTTTATTAGCGAAGAAGAAGTGCAACCTGACTTTGCGCAAAGATTTAGATAGTTCCAGACGGGTTTCAAAATTATCATTTCTATGTATAGGGACGGAATACCTTCCGGGACGCAGGAACGAGGTTGCCGACTGACACTCCCATTACCTACGGGATTACAGCGATTGGCGGTTACACCCTCGAGTTGTCCGGATGCTGAACATTTTATGGGGTCCTTGTCAGGTGGATCTATTTGCGTCACATCTGAACAAACTGCTCCCGGAGTTTTACAGATGGCGTCCAGACCCGGAGGCTCTGACCTCGGATGAGTTTCTTCAGACGTGGCCCAAAGCCCTTTGTTATGCCTTCCCGCCTTTCGTCATGATCACCAGGGTCCTGGCCCAGACCAGGCGGCAACGGGCGGAATTAGTGTTAGTAACCCCTCTGTGGAGAGCACAGGCATGGTTCCCGATGGTGTTGGGCATGTCTTGTGCTGTACCAGTACTCCTCCTCCAGAGATGGAATCTGTTGCTGGACCCTCACAAGACCCCTCACCCTCTAATAGACGCGGGTCAGTTGCCACTCGTGGCATGGCGAGTTTCAGGGACAGATGGCACGTCCCAGGCCTTTCGGCGGACGCTTCTGAGTTCATCAACCAGGCATGGTCAGATAATACCCAGAAGCGGTATTCATCAGCATGGAACAAGTGGCGTCGCTGGTGTGTTTGACAGGACGTCGATCCCGCTACAGCTGATGTCTCCATGGTCATGAATTTCCTAGCTTCCTTAGCTTCCTCAGGTTCGGCCTATAGGACAGTAAACAATTTTCGGTCCGCGATTTCGGCGGGACATTCTCAACTTGATGGCAAACCAGTTGGGGAGCACCCCTTGGTTTGTAAACTGCTGAGAGGCATTAGGATGGTCAGGCCACCATGCCCCAAATATTATTTCCTGTGGGATGTGTCAGTGGGTCTCCGGTACTTAGAAGCTTGGATGGCGAACAAGTATTTATCACAGAAACAGCTTTCCGCCAAGCTAGCTATGCTCTTATGTTTAGTTTCTTGCAGACGAGTTTCCGACATCAGAACTTTAGATCTGGCTGGTCGTCGGTTTTCCTCAGAGGGAGTCACTTTTATTATTTCTAGACGCACCAAGTGCAATTCTACTTCGATGTCTTATCCGATGTTTCCAGATAATCCCAAGTTATGAGTGGTACAATGTTTAAAGGGTATGAGGTAAGTACCTCTGAGTTTCGTTCTGATATGCAAGGTCAATTGTTTATTGCGTTGCAGAAACCTTTCAGACCAGTGACTCCAGCTATCTTGGCAAGATGGGTACGCTGGCTCATGAGTGAAGCAGGCATTGATATATCTAAATTTGGCGCACATTCTGTTCGAGGCGCAATGGCGTCTAAATCCTTTTCATTGGGAGTAAGCCTCGCTGACATCATGAATACGGCCGATTGGTCCACGGAATCTACATTTAAATCTTTCTATTACAAACCTATTGGGAATGTTGCATCGGTGGTGGTGGCTCAGCTTTGAACAAGCATAATCGGTGCCTCCGGTCCTGACATAGAATAAAAAATTTGCGAACATTCGTGACAAGAATTTTCAATTCTATTAAGGACAACGGAGGCGAGGATTATCCCACCCGGCAGTTATGTCTTTATATAAGGATAAATGAAAGAAAGAAAGTATGGTTTCTGTCTGTATGACACTCTCATGGCATTATTTTGCATAGTTCCTGTCCCCCCCACCCTTGTTGTAGGATTTGCTGTTGGCACATAGTTATGGGACGATTGTTATTATGCAATTCTCTCTTTTGGTTCCAGATTCAAATGGCAAGAGAGAATCACATTTGTTGGATTCCTGTTTCTGCTGAAAATGATCTCCCTCTACGAAGTTGGTGTTTCTTCACCTGGTTTAGCAAGCACAGGTTAGTCCTGCAAACCTGAAGTTTTCCTGTTGGTTCTTCGGGTTATCTGGTTCTTCTGAAAGTTTCGCACCACGGACGGCGTGCAAGAAAGTATTAAGTTGAAGATATTGGACTTATCTGTGACAGTTTCGCAAAGAAAGAGGACGTATGTGCCTCGGATGGACATTATATAGGCACAATCTCTATGGTTAGAGAGTACAGTGTGTTCATGGGATTTGTAGTTTATGATGTGTTTAATAAAAAAGATTGTTTTTTATTGGCTGCTGTAATAAAGCAAAGAAAATAAGAAGCATAATCCTCGCCTCCGTTGTCCTTAATAGAATTGAAAATTCTTGTCACGAATGTTCGCACATTTTTAATTTTATGGAGCAACGAATATCTTTAGGTAGACATATATCAGGCGTGCAACACCCATTGGGCTCACGGGGCTTCAGCCTCCTCCCCCCCCCCCTGTGTGTCAGCCCGCACCCGAGTACTTAACATTTCTTTAAAAGACCATTTACTTGTAAATTAGGCTTTTGTTGTGTTTCCACCCCTTCTTACAGCCACTCTGTCTATAATAATAATCCACATTTGTATAGCGCACAATCACCCGTTAGGGTCTCTAGGCGCTGGGGGGCCGTCGGGAAGATTAAGCGAGCTATTGCCCAGAGTCACATGGTGCTGGGCTAACCTGCCGCCAGAGCCGGGGATCGAACCGTGATCCCCAGATTCCAGCGTCAGTCGCCCTGGCCGCGGCGCCACACACCTCTATGGTTGGAAGAATTAGCCCCCCCCCCCCCCCCCCCCCGAAATTTGGCTCTAGTTGCCCGCCGGTCATATATGGAAAAAGTGACACTCGCCAAATGAAGATAGGTTGAAGAAGGTATGTTAAAATAACCACCGGTATGTTATAATCACCGCGATACATCAGACAAGGAAACTTGTGAAGCAGAAGGATATTGCTTGCTTGATAATGCCCAAGCAACTGCACCTGACTCGTGGGGCTTTCTGTCACACGCTTTGTTTTCCTTCTAGCGAAAGTCAATGTTTAACAGGGCAACTGCGCCACCGATCACCGGTGACAATGTGACACACACTAGTGCACCATAAAAACAACAGCGTGGAACGACGGTGACGGCTACGCGCTGGACAATCACTTCCGGGAAGGGAAAGGTATGTTTTCCCCTACGCAGCAGCGGCGCTTTCTTCCGCATGTTGAGAGGAGGCGGGCCATTATATTCTAGCCAATCGCCGAATTAACAGGGCAATACAGCCACCCGATTGCCTTAAATTCCCTTCAATCATTGTGTCGAAGCAAAACAGGCAATCGGAATTTAAGGTCCTCTGGAGGGTGGCGGGAGGTAAGACCCTGGCGCGGTATCCTCTAGCGTCATTTGGGAGTGTTAGCGTGGATGTGGCGGGTTTACTGCTTGCATGCTGATGACTTGTTCTCCAAACCTGTAACTTACATGACGCTAGGACGAGGGTCGGCTATCGTTGCGGGATGTTCAGATAAATGGTAGAAGCAGCAGGGTATGTGCACGACTTCCGCAGTCACTCCTGCATAAGGCCAGGTTATCACTGCTTTGTGGATGGACATGCGATACAGAGGGTCAGAATAGAAGAGGTACTTGAGTAGGACGAGGTAATATCGCGTATTATTTAACCCCACCACGTTCGGATGGCACTATTTATTCAAATAATTTCTGTTAGCCAGTGTGCATGTGTGCGTTTAGGTGGTTCATTAAACGACACACCGACTACAAGTTCTAGAATACACCGTACTCGAAAAGGAAAGCACAACATTGTAGCCAAGGAGACTAGATATGGAGCGAGAAGACGACATGAATCGTACCTTTCATCCTGTTGTCTGCAATGACTGATGTCAGACGTTTAACGGGGTAATCTCGTTAAAGTGGCTTGACAAAGAACACCTTTTGAAGGGTGACCGGTTTCAAAAGATTGTCGGAAGACCTTTTGTTTGTCGGAGGTGAATACAAGTGCAAGAGCGACACCAGTCGAATGAGGGTAAATTGAAGGTTATGCTGGGGGTATGGAAGGGATTGATATAAGGTTAAAAAGACTGGGAAAAGTTGTCACTGCAGCATGCACATAGAAATAGCAAAATGCGACTGGTGGCCTATTCGATTTACTTACAGGGCACACGTCTTAAACAAGCATTGGCATAGCCAAAAGGTCTCGCCTTTGGGGCCTTATAAGTGTTTAGCCATGCAACACTTGATGTTGTTGCACCAAGGATATTGTGCAGGATACCTAAACACTTATAAGGTCCCAAAGGCGAGACCTATTGGGTATGCCAATCCTTGTTATTTTTACACCACACTCAGCTACTCCATTGTTCTCTTCCCCCCCACTGGTCAGGTGGCTCATTACTGCTTACTTAACCCGTCCACCTGTGCTCGCTTCATTGTGGACTCCCTTTGTTTTTGTCATTGCAGTAACCATTTCCTCTCTTTTTTATTTTTGTTCTTTTTGCTGATGTAAACAGCATCAGGAAAAAAGTATTGGCAAACCAAACAGGGCTGCCTTGGCACTCTGTAGATGTGTGATGAAGCCTCGTGTGGGGATTAGTAGGAAAATCAGCTATTTTGCAGCTGACCAGATCATACGCCCTTAGAAATATAGTAATTTCCGAAGTGTGACATAATGAACATGTGTATATGAGCTGCTACGCAATAAAACATAAATAGATTCAAGAAACCATGAACTATTAACTATGATCGTTTATATTTCAAGCTCCTCCGGTTGATATTATTGAAAACCTTTGAAGCCAAAAGCAATTATTTGTGATCCGGTTATGAGTTTATTATGTTCGCGCTCTGAAGAGGTCTCTGGGATGCATGATTGCTATAATAACCAAATATACATGTAAAAGGCTTCTATTCTGTTTTGTCTTTTTTTTAAGAACTAAAGTTAGGCGTATGTTTTTCACATGGGAATGTCTGACTGGCATCAAGTACAAACATTTAAACAAACATAGTAATTAGTACTTACTTTTAAAACCTTCCATTTTAAACATGGTGTGTATATTTTTTTGTTTTCTAGGTAATGATTTACTGTTACTGTGTTTATTTCTGGTTCGTATTTTTTTCACCACAAGGCAAAAATCACCATCATCCTCTCTGAGATATTTGCACCCCATTAAACAATGATAGCGTAAATGTTGGGCAGTCCCCTCTAAAGTTAAGAGCTGCAAAATGACCCCTTTCTGAACCGTTATCAGAGTTAAAGGTTTGCAGCCATGAGGTTACAGAACAACCCGCAAGAAGGCCATATTGCACATCTATGTAAAGCTGCAGAAGCATGCATTGATAGCACGTGTGAAGAACCTTTGTGGTGGGTCATAGGGTGACCCAAGGATCAACAAACGGGGACCGATCCACTATAACAAGCATTTACAAAATCAATAGATCTTGGTTTAATTTGCCAACGCATTTGAAGGCAGGCTTGCTTAACGAGAAACCGCTCTTTGTGCAGGATCTCTGTGCAAACTACCTCCACTTGGATTTCGAGGTCGGTGCTCTATGTTTTATTCTTCATGCTGGAGGTGCCAGGCAGCAGATTACACTATGATGCAGGATGCAGCACTATTCAGAGGTGTGTGCACAGGAAAAGAGAGAAAGCAGTTGGGGTGGCAGAAGGAAAGGGGGAGATAGCCGATACTGGAATGACTGAAGGAAAGAGGGGTATCGGAACAGAAGGGTGTCACAGACCCGGAGGCAGGTGCAGCTGAATGAGAGGGTAAAGTTGCAGATAGAGAGGCTATAGGGGGGCAGCTGACAGAAACCAGAAGTGGGGCGGCTGACAAGCAAGGCAGGGAAGCGGCAGACAGAAGTGAGGCGGTGAGCCAGCCGTCTAGCACCATCGATGCTGGTGACGGAACAACTCCGTCACCAGCCACGGACGCGCTGTGCTGGTGACGGAGAGATTCCGTCACAGCCCTGCCGCCACGACTGCACGGCGCGTTCTATTGAGCGGGCGGGGCCGTGACGGAACCACTCCGTCACAAGCACAGCGCGCCTGAGGCTCGTGACAGAGTGGTTCCGTCACGAGCATGGCGGCGCCGTGCGGCCCCCCTAGCGCTGCGGCGGAATTACCGCCGCAGCCAAGGGGCTAGTGAAGTAGGGGGCAGCGCACTGAAGTGAGGGAGGACGGCTCACAGAAGCGAGGTAGATTGATGGCACATATTCATGCAAACAGATCAACAGACACAATCACACAATAGGGCGGTGAAAAGGGCACGTGGATGAGCCAGGAGGAGGTTGAGAGATGGGAGAGAAGGGGAGACAAGACAGGGAGAGTGAAGGAGGGAGGCAGGGAGTGACTCGGAGAGGGGCTATGAATCAGAGATGAATTAGAGAAAGTATAACGCAAAGGATAAGGAAGAGCTGTTTTCCAATAAAAACCGTCGCATGCGCCAAGTTCCTTTCTGTTGTTCTCAGAAAAGCATCTCAAGGTCATCTGGAACTGACTAAAATATGCCTTGGCAGAGGGAACACATTCGTAGGCTTAGACCTTTGTCAGACTACTCAGGCATGGTGTCTCAGTAATCTAAATCAATCAATCAATCAATCAATCCAGGTATTTGTAAAGCATGCTACTTACCCGTGAGGGTCTCAAGGCGCTGAGGGGTGGGGGTGCTGCTACTGTTCGAAAAGCCAGGTCTTGAGGAGTCTTCTGAAGGCGAGTAGGTCTTGGGTCTGCCGTAAGTGGGTGGGGATGGTGTTCCAAGTCTTGGCGGCGAGGTAGGAGAAGGATCTGCCGCCATATGTCACACGTTGGATGCGGGAGACAGAGGCGAGAGCAAGGCTGGCGGAGCGGAGCTGGCGGGTGGGGGTGTGGAAGCTGAGTTTGCTGTTCAGGTAGGCTGGTCCGGCGTTGTGGAGTGCTTTGTGTGCGTGGGTGAGGAGCTTGAAGGTGATTCTCTTGTCGACGGGGAGCCAGTGTAGGTCTCTCAGGTGGGGGGGTGATGTGGTGGGGGACGTTGACGATCAGTCGGGCGGAGGCGCTTTGGATGCGTTGTAGTCGTTGTAGATGTTTGGCTGGGATTCCTGCGTAGAGTGCGTTGCCATAGTCCAATCTGCTGCTGACGAGGGCCTGTGTCACCGTTCTTCTTGTTTCGGTTGGGATCCACTTGTAGATCCTACAGAGCATGCGGAGGGTGTTGTAGCAGGAGGAGGAGACGGTGTTGACCTGCTCGGACATGGAGAGGGAGGAGTCAAGGATGAATCCTAGGTTGCGAGCATGGTCGGTGGGTGTTGGAGCTATTCCCAGTGTGGTCGGCCACCAGGAGTCGGCCCAGGCTGAGGGGGTGGGTCCGAGGATGAGGACCTCCGTGTTGGCAGAGTTCAGCTTCAGACGGTTGCTCCTCATCCAGTCAGCGATGGCCTTCATTCCCTCGTGGAGGTTGGTTTTGGTGGTGTGTGGGTCCTTGGTGAGGGAGAGGATGAGCCGGATGTCGTCGGCGTAGGAGATGATGTTGAGGTTGTGGTGGCGGGCCACTTGTGCGAGGGGGGCCATGTAGATGTTGAACAGGGTCGGGCTGAGGGATGAGCCCTGGGGGATGCCGCAGATGATGTCGGTGGCTTCGGATCGGAAGGGTGGGAGGCGGACGTTCTGGGTTCTGCCGGAGAGGAAGGACGTGGTCTAGTTGAGGGCCTTCTCTTGGATTCCGACTTCTAGGAGGCATGTCTTTAGATTGCGATGGCAGACCGTGTCGAAGGCGGCCGCCAGGTCCAGGAGGATGAGGGCTGATGTTTCGCCATTGTCTAGTTGGCGCCTGATGTCGTCTGTGGCGGCGATGACCAGCATTGGCTCCTAATTGCTATTAAGTTTGATTTCGCAACCCTCCCACTTTCCACTCGGCATCATAGAGTAAGCTGCCTACCAAAGGCCAGTATCTGCCCCTATGATGACCTTCAGGGGTCTGTGATCAGGAAACCTGGGGATTAGGGAGACATGCCTTGGTTCTGTCACAAGGGCTTCCACACAGTGCTACCACCACAACTAGAGAGGGCTCTCATGCTGATTTTCCTTTGCTCTGCAGCGCACCCCGATGGCAGGAAGCGCTATAAATGTTACCTAGACAAGGAAAGTCCTATTTCGTTGCACCTCATTTCCAATCAAACTAATTACAGACTCCGGCCTGTTCATCTTCGCACTGGACTCCCAGGCTTGTGATTGCATGGCTACAACAGTAATTGCATCCCACAAGAAACCAGAAACACTAGTGGCTAGTATTGGAGTGTTATGGGGTGAAATTCTCGAAGGGGCCAGGCCATCCTTCAAACCTTCTGGGAGCGATTAAATAAGTACTGTTGACATTACAAAATGACCAGCTCTTACAGTCCTGAGATGGCCACTTGCACGTGTTACTGTTTCCACACGAGATGTGTCCAGTCGATAAATGAAGCGCAGGTAGGAAAAGAAAATGTTCGTTGATGAACGGAAAAAGAGAAGCGCTACATGGTCACAGAATGATTTGGCAACAAAAAGTGTCTATAGTCCAGTGTCTGTATGTACAGCTGGGGGTAGTATTGCCAACTTTTAAGGGCACGAGGGTCTGTAACCATCCTTTAAAATCACGCCACTGCTTTTATTTACTAGGCAAGTTTGGACATCATATGTCAACCGTTGTATGAAAATGGCTAATGAATTGTTACAGTGAAAAAAAACATCACCACAGAACAGATCACTTTTCATCTATTTTATAAAGAAAGGAAAAACACTCTAGAAACGCAAACATGAACGCCATGATAATGCAACTTTTTAAAGCCACTTTTTCAGCACAATCAAGCTAAAGCCCAATAAATTAGTTTTAAGTTCTAACGTAAACACACAATTTTATTAATTCTAATTTTGCGCTCTTACTTTTGACTGTGAAAAACAATGTCAGAACATGTGAACAGGCAGGAGCTATGAAGAATTAGTCCACTTAAAGAACACAAGTGCCTTACTTTTGTAACGCAAACCTAACTCATACTTCATTGCTAGGATTTACTGTTTAACTCAAATAGTCTATAATGATTCAGGCCATAATCGCACTTACCTATGTCCCACCAATTCACTGTCTTTAGACAGAAACAAACCCAGAAATAATCACAGTCCACAAAATAAACATATTTTTTATTATATTTTTATTGTTTTTCTTGACAGCGTACAAATAAAACACATAACATTCAAAGCAATTAGAGCAATTCGCTGTTTCGTTTGATATACATAAATTACGTAAAAGGCGTTTTGAACATGGTTATTGGGTGGCTGATTGAGATGTCCCAATGGGCTAGCCATCCTTATGGCTTGGTTGCAAAGGACCCCTTAATTTCCGTCCTGTGTCTAATTTTAAACATATAACACATACATATAACATATATTTGTTTGGCGGCTGGTTGAGGATCGACCCTCAAGCACTGTGGATGGATACCGCTATCTAGCTGTCTAGGGTGGTTTGTATGGGTCTAGGAAGTTATCTAGTGATGACCACATCTCTCTGTTAGGCTTTCTCCATGGTGTGTGCCTTAGTGCAGTGCTGTCAGCACCTCTTAAGTACGTTACCCAGTTTAGCCACCCCTTGAAAATTGCCTTGGTGGTATCTTTCCACTTTGCTAGCACTGTCTTTGTTGCACTAGTTAGGAGGAAGTCGAGAAGGTTTCTGTCTTGTTTTGAGGTAATGTCTGTGTTGCAGTGGTTAAAGTGCCGAACTCTTGTTTGAGGGTGCAGCCTAGAGCCTTGTTAATAAAGTCGAACACCTTCTCCCAAAATTTCTTGACCTTGCTGCAATAGAAGATTAGGTGGGCTAGGTCCCCTATTTCTTTCTTGCAGTTCCAGCATTGAGACTACCTCAGCGAAAGATCTCACAACAAACCTACCTCACAAAGAAGAAAGCACAGTGCTACCTCATATAGAGACTACCCTTCGAAAAATTCTAAAACAAATCTACCTCCGAGATATCCACTGTTCTACAGAACGATATATCCTTTATATGCTAGTCCAAGAAGTAGGTGTGTTTCTTTATCCCGGGGTCAAGATGGGGCGGGAGGGATCTTGCTGTCGCACGCCCACAGTACGAAGCAGCAGTGAGAGGGGGAAGGGAGGGAGAGGGAGGGATGGAAGGGGGAAAAAGTAGAGGGGAGGGGGGACGTTCGTCCTGTTAATTACGTATGTCTTGTCCGTCATGTATGCTTTGTCCGAGTCTTCGTCGTAGCCAACACAAACACACTAGATAGATCGTCCTTAACATTGAAAGCACCAAATCCTAAGGATACAGCTAGCTCACAGCACAGCAGTGCCAGAGAAAGGGTACCCATGGCCATACCAGGCCTAGCCTACTGTTGTACTAAAAATGACACAGTCTAATAACAAGACATTGTCGACAGACCTTAAGATCATCTCCCTCAACGTTAAAGGTCTCAATCACCCTATCAAGAGGAAAAAGACACTAGACTACTTAGCCAAGACCAAAGGAGACATTATCTTGCTGCAAGAAACCAAACTCTCCGCAGATGAAGCAGACAAACTCAGAGCCAGGTGGATAGGTCAGGTTGCCTGCTCACCAGCAGTGGGCAAAAAAAGAGGGGTCATTACTCTGACCAGTAGCAAATCTAACATAACCATCTAGAATGTGCAACAGGATAACGATGGCAGATTATTGATCACGCAGATGAAAAGAGGAGAGGAGACAATACTCTTGACAAACATCTATGCACCCAACACCGACGACACCCCATTCTGGGAGGGAGTAACTAAAGAACTAGAATCCTGCAGTTCAAACAACATGACGGTTGTAGCGGGCGACTTCAATATGGCGCTAGACCAAACCCTACAGAGGCAATCAAAAACCAGAGCATGTACCCCGACTTCACACAAGACGCTAACAAACCTATGCAACAGATTCAACCTAGTAGACCCGTGGCATCTTCAGCACCCCAACACCAGAGACTACACCTTCTACTCGTACCCACATAACTCATACAGCAGAATAGACTACATTCTCATCTCAGGAACCCACTCACACCTAATTTAACACACAGGCATCGCTGCCAGAACAATATCGGACCACGCCTGCCTCAGCATTCACCTCACAGGGAGGACATAACCCGTAGATGGCGACTCAACCTCACAACCTTAGCCAAACAAGAAGACAAAGATACAATCCAAAAAGCCATAGCTGACTACATCAAAGACAATGACACACCTGACATGAACCCCAAAACCCTGTGGGAGGCCCTCAAAGCAACTATCAGAGGCGTACTAATAGAAATCAAAGCCAGAAGGGATAGAGAGGCGAAAGCTCAACTATCACCGCTGGAAAAAGATATCAAAAGGCTAGAAACACAACACATCAGAGACACAACAAATCAACATATACTGACAGAACTCACAAAGAGAAAATATGAATTCAACAGAATCCTTAGCGAACGTGCAGGGTTATGGATAAAAAAATACAAAGAAATCAACCTATGCGAAGCAAACAAGGCAGGGAAGACCCTAGCGTCATACCTCAAGCACAACACATCACATCAATCACAGACACTAACAGCAAAACACAAAATATTTTTTGATTGAAATTTTTTTATAGTTATACTTTCGGAGGATGTGCCCCTCACCCGTGTCTTTTTAAAAGACACAACTTGATTTTTTTTCCAACAGGAAGCCCCAAAAGCCCCGAACATAGCACCAAACATAACAAACCACTACAGATGGGCCGGTTCTACAGCTGCAGACTTCAACTTTGTAGCATTTATTTCGAACATTAGAGCAAGTAGTGAAGCTAAAAAGAGAGTGGGCACACTTCACAAAGCCTCTGGCGCCGCAGCAAGCTCCGCTCGAACTTAGCATTTTCGGCTGTGCCCAAAACTCATGCAGATGTGCTTGCAAAACATTTAATCAGCAGGCACAGCCCCGGAGCCCGTCTCAGATTTGTCTCTGTAATCTCTGCCTAGGCGCCAATTAGATATCCTTCGATGTTCCTGGGTAATTACAGTGTTAATTGTTCAAACTGTCTTACATTGTGCATCTGCTTTGGGGTGAGAATTCGGGTGCAATCAATACCAGAGCGGTTCCTTTTGTTTACTTCAATTGGGTTGAAATGCGCGTCTAAAAATAGTGCACGGTCCCCTTTCAACTCGACTGTTTTTGTGTGTGTGTGTGTTTTGTGAGGGAAACATTTTAAGCGTTTGTGTGTGTTTGTTTTGCGAGGGAAATA
Source organism: Lissotriton helveticus (assembly GCF_964261635.1). Classification (NCBI taxonomy): domain Eukaryota; kingdom Metazoa; phylum Chordata; class Amphibia; order Caudata; family Salamandridae; genus Lissotriton; species Lissotriton helveticus. The sequence continues at coordinate 197,386,813 of NC_136068.1, read as the reverse complement.
TTGTAAGCAGTTAGCACAGGGGCAATGACACGGTAAAGTGAAAGCGAAGTGAAAGTAATGGCGAGCGATGCGGGGGAAGAGATAAAAGAGGCAGATGGCGGCTGCGCGCGTGCAGGCGAGCTTCAGGCCAGGAAAAGCTTGTGGGTAGCACTTTGAAAAACCCCCCTTACTAAAAGTCGAGCAAGCAGCACATGCGCGGCTCTAGGCTCGACCTAAAAAGAAGCGGGGGTCTAACCATGTTAAACAGTGTGCAAGGGTCATCACGCTTGTGACATCGCATGTGGTATCACATGCTGTGACATCAGATCTTAAGACATCACACATAAGTTTAGTAGGTCCATAATGAGTACATTTAAGGACATATCCAGATTTAACAAATTAGATTTTGTGTCTGGGTTGTGTATTCCTATGCTTCAATGGTGTATTGAGCCAGATTCTCCCGAGCTTTGTTTCTGTGAATTGCCGTACTCTGAGAAAGTTTGATTAAATGATGGGAAATAGTCTATTTTTAAATGCAATTTTAATACTTTTCCAAAAGTCATACATTTTGCACCGGCATTTCAAATATTCTTGGCATGCATATGGTCTCCTCCTATTTTCTAAGATATAGAATAGTATCACCCTTAGCTCTGCACCCTTCACCTCCATATACTTTCTTTCATTTCCCTACTGTGCCCCTTTCCCAATAGATTCTCAACAGGACGGAAAACCTACTTAATGGGGGCTAAATGGAAAATTTTAAATGCAAATTTTACAATCTCGGTTTGTACATATTAGAGCTGTCAGTTCATTGTTTATTGCATCTGGTTTAAAACTCCAGTTAAATTCAGATATGTATTGAAGCTCCGATGGACGAGAGTGCTCCTGCGATGTCAGACACTGCCCTTATAATCCCATTTCATCCCTGCAGGGAATGCAGAGTTGACCCCTTCCACTGCCTGGGGGCCACCTTCCTGTGGTGTATCCGATCCGCACAGCCTCTCGCTGTGACTGCGACCTTGACGGGAGCTACGGCAGCGCAGGGCAGACAGGGTGCTGGAGTCTGCCTCCTTTGCCTGCCTGCCTGTGTCGGAGGGGCGTTCGTTACAAATCTGGTATACCGGGAGCTCCTTTACCCCACTATTTTTTCCTCCTTAAAAGGTACCAAGATCCTGGCCCTATTGCTGCTGTCCGGCAGCTCTGAGCCGGGTGCCGAACACTGGATTGACTGGGACTGTGGGGGAAGACTCCATCTAGGTGACCTAAGGAGCGGACAGTGGCACCTGCTGGCCTGGGAGCACTGTGGAGATTGAACTAGTGTCACGCACCTCTCCTGCACCTCATGACCTCCTCCCAGTCTCATTGGCCTATACCTAGCCCTGACAAGGTCTTCTAAGTTTGCTGAATAACTGGTGCGCCTGACCTACTCCTGCCTTTTAATTGGACACTAACTGTACAGTATTGGGTTCGCCCTTCTACCCAGCATCCACTTCAGGGTGACCGGATTGGTTATAGTTATGATGGGTAAGGGCAATCCACAACAGGAAAGGCTTCTCTTTGATTCTAAGACTCCTCTCTACAGGGACTCCTCCACCATTATCTCTGAACCCCTACCAGGCTACAGGGACGATATACCCCCTGATTCCAATTCCACGGCAGCTGTTTTTCATGAACTTTGCTCCGGTTAGCAATCCATTGATGCCAAGATCTTTTCCATGCCACTTGCCTTATGGTGCACATGGACAGGCAAACTGTACTGATTGACAGTGCAGAACCGCAGAAATTGGACCTCAAGTATGACCACACTGACTACAACGAGAGTAGCCAAGCCAAAACAGGTTTTGTCCATTGATGGGAAAATTGAGGACCTAGAAGCACACTCTTAGCGCAACAATATCTACATTATGGGTATTGTGGAATCCACCAACACTGGTCGTATGGCACCCTATGTTGATCCCTTGCGTGTATAAATTTTGAAATTCCAGAACTTTTCGTGTGCATTCTTGGTGAAGAGGGTGCCCATGTTGCTTGGAATTCGCCCCTCTCCTGGGGTTCTCCCTAGACCCATTATTGCAAGTCTCCTACATTTTTTAGGACTGTGACACTGTTCTCCGACTGGCCCAAGGTATAGTCTCACTCATCCCAGACTTCACAGAAGCTGTTCAGGCGGCCTGACACAAATTTACTGAGGCATATTGGTTTTGTGACCTCGTCATAAAATATACAATGTTGTTCACTGCAAGACTGAATTTGAAATTCGATGGCAAGCTCCATTTCTTTCAGCAAGCTCCCGGGCCCTGACATTCTACAAATCACTTCCTGCCACCGTGTCTGTACCATCGTCTCCAGCGAGCCTGCCCGGGAGGAATCGCTCCAGTCCGATGCGATCTGACACTCCTGTTGGCTGATCAGATAGCCCCTCTGCCCTCTTCCCCTCCTCATTACCAATTAGTTTTTATTGTATCTCTGCACATGGCCATGTGGCTGGGATGGGACTATGATGATGCTATTTCTCCCCGACTCACTTCTCTGGTCAGAGCTACTGGTACTGAATTAGGATGCATGTGGGTGTGGCAGTATCTTATGCACACACACCTGTTATATTATGATTTCCTTTCTTATCTCTCCTACAAACTATGTCACACTTCATGGTGTGTATCACCCCTTGTTTACATTTGACTTCCCTATGGGAACTTTCGTTTGGAGATCCAGCTCTGGATGTCAGAAAGTTGGATCTAACGTCTACTGAACCGAAAGAAATACACAAATTATGTGATACAGCCTGAACAGTAAGCCACATAGGAAATGTAGCAGCAGTGCCTGAGGGGTTAATCTTCTTAGGTTTAATAAGTACCCATTGGTGGTACATTAAATGACATTCAATTAGTTCCTTATTGAACGATTGAAGACAGTACATGAATATATTTATTAAGATGTAAGTTCTCTCAACAAGTGTTCAGTTTATGAACCACTGAGTTTACTATCAAACATCTTTAGCAGGTTGCTGGCACTGAGAACTTTGCGAATTAGGTTTAATAAGTACCCATTGGTGGTACATTAAATGATATTCAATTAGTTCCTTATTGAGCGATTGAAGACAGTACATGAATATATTTATTAAGATGTAAGTTCTCTCAACAAGTGTTCAGTTTATGAACCACTGAGTTTACTATCAAACATCTTTAGCAGGTTGCTGGCACTGAGAACTTTGCGAATTATGCTACCTTTGGCATCCGTAATAGAGAACTGGATTTCACACCCAAGTAGCTATAGTTATAGTGCAGCTTTCTATTCAGATTAGACCAGCTGTACTCATTAAAGGACCAATGGGACACTTTTTTGTTGCTGCACGATAAAGTTAAATGCAAATTTACAAAGTGATTCTTTCGGGGAACCAATGTGTGTTTCTGAACTCTGGAACAAGGAATCCACTTCACGAGTTAAGCATTGATCACCTACAACACTCTATGTAAGAGAACAATATGTATTAACTCAAAAAAGGAGCTAATGGAATATTCTGAATGCAGTCAATATGAAGAGAGTAACCTCCTTATTTTGCCAGTAGGCAGTCCATATACATCAAGCTCCTAGAAATCCAATGTTGATGTTTCGACCTGTATGAGTATCAATTTATGGAACCCGATTTGCCATCCATACGAAGGCCCCACAAGTACTTCCACCCTCTATTTAGTGGTGTCGAGAGAGTATCCCTTTCTCTTGTCAGGATGAAGACCCGACATCCAAAAATGTCTTTCTATGAGTTAAAACATGTAGTTTATTTGTTGTATTTGTGACATCACTTTCACAAGCACTGCACCGTTTTTCAAATTGTGGAACACCCTTATGTGATGCATTGTTTGCTTTACATTGGCTAATACAGTTTGATTCTCTTACATAGAGTGTTGTGGGTGGCCAATGCATAACTCGTGAAGGCGATTACTTGTGTTCCCCTTTTTTCCAAGTTAAAAAACACAAATTGGTTCCCCCCAACAGAATCACTTTGTAAATTTATATGTAGTGATCCAGGTTCTGAGGGTTACCGAGCTTACCCACTGTAATTTAATTTTTTGCATGATGAACAGTTAGCACTCTGCTTTTTATGAGCAGTTGTATTACTGTTGATTTGAAAGTCAGGGCAGTCACTACTGAAGCATGTTCTGGCCATTGACTCAGGGTGTTTCTGAGAGGTAGCTATTATTTAACAAACTTATAAAGCGCAGCTGTCAACATTGCAGGCATCCTGGCGCTGATAAGGTCTGATGAGGCGGAAAGAGGAACACAAGGAGTGCGAGCTTCAGGCAGTTACCTTGGGGAATAACTAGGTTTTAATCATTTTTCTAAAAGGAAGGAGTTCAGTGATGTGTCCAATCTAAACCGGGAGAGTATTCCAAAGTATGGCGGCTGCCACTTCAAAGGATCTACCTCCAGCTCGGACCTTCCTGAATCTGGGGACCACTACCAGCTTAGCATCTGAAGATCGAAGTCGTCTGGTTGGAGAATACCAGGCAAAGTTTGATTGCAAAGGGGCTGGGCCAGATCCATGGAGAGCCCTGAAAACTATGCAGAGGGCCTTGAATTGTATCCTCTGTCTGATCGGCAGCCAGTGAAGTTTGCCCAGGGCAGACGGTCCATGAGATCTTCTCGGAAGCCCTAAGGCCAACTTGGCCGCCGCAGATTGGACCCTCGGGAGCCTGTCCAGCAAGAACCCAGGAGAGCCAAGCAGAAGGACATTACAATAGTCCAACCTGCTGAGGATGGTACACCTAACCACTTGGGCACGGGCATGGATAGGTAGGAGAGGCAAGACTTTCCTCAAGGAACGAAGAATGGCAAAGCAGCAGGCGGACGTCTTTTGCACGTGCGTCTCCATACTGAGCCTTTGATCCATCATGACCCCAAGATTGCGGACTGATTTCACCGGTCGTACTATGGACCCACTTTCCGGGGGCCAAAAGTTGTCTGGAAATGGCCGGGAGATCTTAGTTCCGGCGCTAAAGAGCACCTCCGTCTTCCCTGCATTAAATTGGAGGGAGTTGTCCTTTAGCCACCGAGACGTGACACGCAGGCAGTTATGGAACATCTCCAGAGATGTAGATTCCTCCCCTTCTAAGGAGAGGATCAGCTGCGTGTCGTCAGCATAGTTGACAATCCTGATATTAAAACTTTTAATCAGAGAGATCAACGGTCTGAGATACAGATTAAAAAGAATCGGGCTAATTGCCGAGCCCTGAGGTACCCCATGTGATATTAATGAAAAGGCTGACTGAAAAGGGGGCAAGGATACTGCCTGCTGCCTATCCTGCAGGAATGATTGGAACCACTGCAGCGCTGGTCCTCTCACTCCTGCCTCGGACAGCCGCCTAAGCAGGATCTTATGGTTCACCGTATCAAAGGCGGCAGACATATCAAGCAGGATCAAAAACGCTGCCTACCTTCTGTCTGCCCGCCTTTGAAGCTCGTCCATAGCGGTGATTAAAGCTGTTTCGGTACCGTGAGCAGGCCGGAAGCCGAATTGATCCTTGTCCAGTAGTTGTTGACATTCCAGGTGTTTAGACAGGGTGTTACTAACCAAACGCTCGACGATCTTAGCCGGGAAGGGTAACAGGGAAATGGGCCTAAAACTTTTCGAGCAGTCTGGGTCAAGGGAGGGCTTTTTTAGCAAAGGAGAGACTAATGCCCGTTTCCATTGAGCTGGGACAATACCAGTTGCCAGAGACTGGTTACATATAAGATGGAGTGATGGGAATAATTCTTCCTCGAATTCCTTCCAAATTTTAGGAGGTACAGGATCCAAAGGAGACCCAGAGGAAATCCCTCTGGCAAGCTTTGTAAAGGCCTCATATGTCAGGGGCGGGAACTCACATAAGAGATCTATTGTGGTCATGACAGGCCCAGTCGCCCAAGCCATGAGAGGCCCTGATCCTGTGTCAAAGGACGGAGTATGATCAGGAGTATTCAAGTCCTTAAGGATAAGGTCAATTTTATCCCTAAAGAATCCCGCAAGATTGTCACATAAATCTTGGGAAGGGACGATAGCATTTCTAGAGCACTCAGGATTAGTAACACTGTTAAGTATGTTAAAGATGCTCCTAGAGTTGTTGGTGGAATTGCAGATCACAGAAGCGTAGTGCTCTGCCTTAGATTTATTAATCTGACTCTTATAGATCAAGACCTTATTTTTCCACATCTCTTTAGAAGTTTCATTATAGTCCCGTCTCCATCTTCTCTCCGCTTGTTTACATTCCAGTTTTAGGTTTCTTAGATAATCATTAAACCAGGGAGCGGAGACTTTACCTTTGCAGCTACGTGTTTTTAGCGGAGCATGTGCATCAAGGATAGTTGTGATGCCACTGCAGAGAGAGGCGTAGTTGTCTTCGATTTGCTTATCCCCATTGAAAAACTGGTCAGTGTGGAAAACCCTGCCAGAGGAAAGCAGGCGTGCAAGAGCCCTCCAATCTCTGCACTTAAAATCCTTGGTCGTTGCAAGGCCCTTGTAGCGACCGCCGTTCATATGTATAAAAAATGTAACCAGTGAGTGGTCTGTCCACTCCATAGGTAAGGTTTCACCCATCATCACCAAGTCAGGGGCGGCAAACAGCAAATTTAAGAGGTGTCCAGCTTTATGAGTAGCCCCGATCACCAGCTGGTGAAAGCCGAAACTTTCGCAAGTTTGGAATAAGTTGCCAAGACCTGAGTCAAGGGCGCCGTTGCGCCAGAGATTAAAGTCCCCAAGGATGATCAACTTATGGTGGGAGGAGGCAATGTCGGTGAGGATAGTCAGCAAATCTTGTTGCTGTTGAAGGCTAAACGCCCCAGGCGGGCGATAGCAAACTACCCCCGTAACCGCCGTGCCCGAGTGGGCAAGAATGGATACGCCAAGAAGCTCAGTGCCCGCAATAGGGTCTAAAACCACAACCTTAATGCTACAGGCCGCACTGAAGATGACGCCTACCCCCCCACCTCTTCCACTCGATCTAGGAGAGTGAAGAAATTTAAACCCAGGAGGACAGGCAAATTCAGGGTCCACCGCACAATCAAGACGAGCCCAAGTCTCCGTCATGAAAAGAATGTCTAGTTCATGTGTTTCAATCAGGAGCTGGATCTCGGTGCTGTGCCTAGGTAAAGACCTCACATTCAAAAGGCCACATTTTAAAAGACCATTACTCAGAAAGTCGACTCGTGGAAGTGCCGTGTGTGACAAAGCAACTGTACCTTTGTCCGCAAAGTGCTCCCCAATAAGAAGAAGCGCCTCTCTTGAGTAAGGGGGGGCCAGGAGGCAGCTGTACAGGGTCGGGTAGACCGAAACAGGCAGCATAGCTGGCGCATGGCGCTACCTTGGCGCCGACGGTCTTGCCTTAGGCGCTCCCGCTGCGCTCGTCCGCTGCGCTTCCGAAAGGAGCACATGATTTATAGTTGCGGGATGACAAAAGGTAGGAGGGCGTGGCCTCAAGAAGGGGGCGTGGTCTCAAGTAGGGGGCGTGGTCTCAATGAACGCCGGAATGGCGGCAGCGCTGAACTCCGCTGCGCAGCCTGACCGAGATGAGACTAGTGCCCAGAACCAAACTGCCAGGAGGGGGGAGTGAGGTAGGTAGTACAACAGGCAATACGTGACTCTCAAATATTTAAAAGTAATAAAAAATGCATCAACCGGCGCTTGTACTCAGCGTCTTATGTATGCTCGGCGATGGGCGTGGCCTCAAGAAGGGGGGGTGGCCTCAATGAACGCCGGAATGGCGGCAGTGCTGAACTCCGCTGCGCAGCCTGACCGAGATGAGACTAGTGCCCAGAACCAAAGTGCCAGGAGGGGGAGTGTGGTAGGTAGTACAACAGGCAATACGTGACTCTCAAATATTTAAAAGTAATAAAACACACTCCCGGCTTCCGCCTCAGGAGAACTAAAAGGCATCCTAGAAGAAGGGACTAGGGCTTGAAGTCTATACAGCATGGATTTTACTGTTTTACAATACCCCATTCATCCAAATGTCCCAAATGGGTAACCTGAATTGTATAAGAAAGTAAGAGTTTAGGGGCATTGTCTGAGCGGCTAAGATGGCAGGCGCTCTTTATAGCTCTCTTGGACCTCCTCGTTCATCTTGAGGAATCCTCTTGCTGGATCGTTTAAAACGGAGTCTCTTCCAACCTGCACATCTATTTAGGTCTCTAAAGGTATCGGATGAGCAAATCCAGGTTGAAAGATGTTGCAGAACCTCTAAGTACAGGCCTGTATAGCGTGACCCAGTCAAAATGCTGACAGTGGCCCTGTTAGAATTGGGGGTCTCTGGTTGGCAGAGATAGGTACTCGTGACAAGCAGGGACCCTCTCCTCTAGTCAGGGCAAGGGTATTACTCTCTCAAAATAACCCCTGCTCACCCTCTAGGCGGCGTGGCGCGAGCAGTCAAGACTTATTTCAGAGGCGATGTAAGTTAAGCAGTTGTGACCACATACAGTAACCCAGTGACAACACTACAAATGGACACCACACAGGTTTTATATAAAAAATAAGTATACTTTATATAGAGTTATCACAAGACCAATAAACGACAAAAAGAATCCACAGTACTATTAAGTTTCAAGAGTTCAGGTTAAAAAGGCTGAATTCAAGGTTCTGTGAGAGTCGGTAGCCTTGTCCGGCTACAGCGTTTCTAAAAAAAGAACACAGAGTTTAACAAATCCAGCGGACCGCGGCGATCCGGGCCCACTCAAATGTCTATAGACTCAGTCACAGTACCTTTTTCTTGAGGCTGCCGGCACAGATGTGCGAGCCGGTTCCGGGGTTCGTCGCGGTGTAGAAAAAGAAAGCATTGCAGGTCACGGTGTCCTTCCAGTCGCGGTGCAGGCTACGGCTCGTTGACGTCATCGAGACTGAGTCGGTGAGCTCAGAGCTTGTGTTGTTCGAGGCGGACGTTGCTCGTTGCGGTGCTTCCAGCTTTACGGTGCGACGACAGAGCCGGAGTTTGGGAGCTGGTGTCGGTCAGTCCGGATAGCGGTGCGAGTCGGCCGGTGCGTCGCGAAGCGTGCGAGGCGGTGCCCAACTCTGGTGCAATCACAGGACTCAAAGTCAGCAGCAGTGACCGCGTCGTTCAGTTCGGTTCGGTGTAGCGAGGCATTGCACGTCGCAGTGTCCTTCCAGTCACGGTGCAGGCTACGGCTCGTTGACGGCGTCAGAACGGAGTCGGTGAGCGCAGAGCTTGCGTTGTTTGAGGTGGACGTTGCTTGGTGCGGTACCTACAGGACACCGGGCCGGTCGTGAGAGTCGGTCACAGCTCCCTGCCTCTGTAGCCACTTGTGTCTAGCAGCAATTCACAAAGGCTGTTGAAGTCCACTGGTCCTGGGACTTCGGTCAGGGGGCAAACTCTGTTCCAAGCCCTTGGAGATATCTGCACAAGTTGAAAGAAAAGTACAAAGTTTTTTCTCCTCTCTTTGGCAGTCAGGCAACCACTGCAGGCCCATCCCCAAGCAGCACTTCTGCTTGGGAATAGTCTCTCCTTAGTTTCTTCAGGTTCCTTCTCCTCAGCAGAGGTTTCGTCTTGTAAGTCCAGAAGTGATCTAATTTCATGGGATCAGGGTCCCAATACTTATACCCCTAAATCCTTTGTTCTCTGAGGGGAGAGGGGCCTGTGCCCAGTTCAAGCCAGTTCTGAAGTACTCTGTTTACCAGACCTCTCCTTTCCTTTCACCACGCAGGGCAGGCACATCAGATGCCCCACAGGAGGTGGAGCTAGCATTGTGGAAGGCAAGTACAGTCCAGGAGCACTTTGTTGACAGTTTTCCTTCTCTTCTTTCAGTGTGCAGGGCAGAGACATCAGACACACCACAGTGGGTGGAGCCAGCATTGTAGAGGGAAGGCCCAGCCCTATTCCGGTCCCAGGTGCAACTCCTCCCTGCCATCTAGATGTAGATCTCCCTATTCACCACCGGGCTGCCCCAGCCTGTCTCCTGGAATTCCCCAGCCCTGTCACACACAAACCCAGACAAGGAATACACAATCTCGCAGAGGCAGGCTCAAATGGTTAGGCAAGCAAATACCTACTTTCTAAAAGTGGTATTTGCAAACACATGTCCAGGCATACTAAACTCGAATTTCTACCATGTTCTCTGACTCTGCTAGGATTATAAACATGTAACAATCAAGCAGCCCATTCTGGCCTATGGAGAACAGGTAGCCTTGCAATAGTGAAAAATGAAAATAGCTGTAATTCACTATTAGGACATGCCACACACATCAGGGCTTGTCCTACCTTATACTTACAATGCACCCTGCCCTTGGGCCTACCCTAGGGGTGACTAATATGAAGAAAAGGGAAGGGTTAGGGACTAGCAAGTGGGTGCACTTGCCCAGTCAGCAAGACAGTACCAGACTGCACGCAGGCTCTGCAATGGCAGACCTTAGACACATTTTTACAAAGCTGCTTCTGTGGGTGGCAGAACCAGTGCTGCAAGCCCACTAGCAGCATTTGGTGAGATAGAGCAGGATGTCATCGGCATATAATGAGATCTTATCCACTCACTCCAACGTCCATCGCAATCCCCGGATCGACCGGTCCCACCTAACCCACGCCGCCAGCGGCTCCAATGCTAAGACAAACAGGAGTGGAGACCGGGGACACCCCTGCCTCGTGCCTCTGCCAAGGGGAAAGTCATCAGACTTATGATTATTTACCACTACTCTGGCGAGGGGGTCGGCATACAGGAGGCGCACCCAACCAATGAACTCCTGTCCAAAACCCATCTTTCCCAAGACTGCAAACAGGTAAGGCCACTCAACCCTATCAAAGGCCATAGTGGCATCGAGGGACACAAGCTCCGCTGGTTCTTGAATCGATGGGGACCTGCCCAACACTCCGTGTAGCCTACGTAAGTTAAGAGCGGTGTTTCGGTGTGGCATAAAGCCGGACTGGTCCGAATGTACAAGGGTGGTGATGATACATTTAAAAAAATATATTTTTTATTGAAAAATTCAAGACAGACCATACAACCATTTCTTATATTATACATTTGCAAGTTACATTTAGCATCGTGCTTAGGATCGCGGTCAAGATAACTGACATCTTAGACAATGTTTTCCCCATCCCTTTGCCATCGCAATTCCGATTCTACCACAGGCGATACACAAATCTCCCCACTATACGAAATCCACCGGGACCATTTCCTGTCCCACTTCTTCGGGCACCCCCTAGCTACATACACTTCCTTCTCAGCTACCATGCATTTGTCAAGCTCTTTCTGCCAGACCGCCACTACAGGTGGCTTCACTTCACCCCAGCCCCTCGCTATGTCTCTCTTGAGAATGTGAAGCCTAGCGTCACAAACTGCTGCTCCGTCTCATGAAGGTCTGTACCTTACCATATATTGAGCAAGCGTGGCGTCAAAGTGAGCGGTTTCCCTAGTGCAGATTGCATATGGGCCGTGGTTCTATCCCATTGTCTTCGCACCAGCGGGCAGTCCCATATCATATGAAAAAAGGTGGCCGACTGCCGGCAGCCCTTTAGACACAAGTCATCTGGTCGAGACCCGATTTTCGCTAGTGTTATCCCCGTCAGATATGAGCGATGTAAAATACGAAGTTGAATTAGTCGAAATCTAAGTGTGATCGCAACCCCTCTAGATGACATCAGCGTCTGTCTCCAATCCTCCTCATCAATCGGCCCAAGGTCCCCTTCCCAGCGTTCCTTTAGCTTCCCGAAGGAATCAGGCATATTATTATTGAGTTTCCTATAAGTCAAGGAGATCGCCTTGGAGTGCAACTGCCCATCCAGCAGTCGATCTTCAATCGGGGACGATTCAGGTATGTCTTCACAACTGGGTAGCACCGTCTGCAGCGCATGACGGATTTGAAGATATCTAAAGACCTCACCCGGTGCCAGCTGATCAGTCCCCTGCAGCTCCTCAAACCGGAGGATCTTACCCTTTTTGATCAAGTCATGAACTGTTGAAATACCAGTCATATCCCATCTATCGAATCCCGGGTGATGGCAAAGCATACCGAGCTTCTGTGAGTACCACAATGGCGTCGCTTTAGTAAGTACGCCTGTCCAGCCCAAACGGGAATTAACTAGCCTCCAGATCTGTATTGTATGCTGAGTGGGTCCTATATAATATTGTTTCCTTGTTTGAGAATATAGAGCCCCAAGATAAGTGGATCGATCCATATGGTATCTATCCAGAGCACACGCAGGGTCATCCGGCGGGGCATACCTCCATCTATTTACAGTCACCAATTGCAAAACCCAATAGTACAGCTGTATATCAGGTAGCGCGATGTCCCCATCATACCATCCTTTCATTAGTTTCTGAAGCGCAACTCTCGGGGCCTTACCATCCCAGAGTAATGTACGTAACTCTCCTTCCACTGCGACAAAGTAAGTATCTGGAACCCTATGCGGGCAGTTTTGGAGAACATACAGGAATCGTGGAAGGGCCAGCATCTTAAAAAAGAGCAGCTCGGCCCACCCGCGACAGTGGCAGTGACCTCCAATGCTTAACGTCAGCCCGTAGCCTTGCTAGCGGGAGTGCCAAATTGCGGCTGAAAAAGAGAGCCGGATCTGGCATGACGAAGATTCCCAAGTATTTAAAACTGTCTTCCGAGACCACCAGTGCACAATCTCTTGGGAGGCAGGGAATCTGTCCGTGGAGCACATATAGCACTGATTTACCCCAATTAATACCGTATCCTGAATACTTTCCGAAGTTCGTAAAAATATGAAGGACCGTATGTATGGATCTATATGGGTTTGTAAGATATAGCAATATACCGTCCGCATAAAGCGATGTTTTATCTTCGCACTCATGCATCCAACGCATACCCTTTGATAGTGCATCACGCCATACCCATGCTGCCAAGGGCTCTAGCATGAGAGAGAACAGCAGCGGCGACAGAGGGCAGCCTTGTCTGGTGCCTCTCCGTAAGGTGAACGGCCTGGACGTATAGTTGTTTACTCTGACCTGCCCCAGGATATCGGTGTATTGCAGCTGCACCCACCTGATAAATTTAGGGCCCAGCCCTGCTCTCGCCAGAACCTCAAAGGGTGGTGATGACTTTAACAAGTCGGGTCACCAGCAATTTCACCAGAACTTTAGGCTCCACGTTTAGTAACAAGATTGGCCTATAGGATTAACAGAGTGTTTTAGGTTTACCCGCCTTGTGGATGACTACAATATTGGCCACCCGCTGGTCATATGGGAGATGACCCTTCTTCTTACTCTCCTCAAACATTGACCGGACAAAGAGGGTCAATTTGTTAGCAGTTAATTTGTAAAGTTCCATAGGGATACCATTGGGGCCCGTAGCTTTTCTGGAGCGAACTCCTCTGATGGCCTGCGCCACTTTGTCGTCTGTGAATGGGGAGTCTAGGTATTCCCAATTGTCATCCGACAATACGGGTATCTGAATGTCCCTAATCATCTCTGAATTGTCTGTCTCTGAGTATATCCCTGAGGCAGTATATACTTTCCCAAAATATACCGAGAATTCTTCTGCCACGGCCTGTGGGTCCCTTATCATACTGGAGCTTGCCCCTTGCAACACTGGCACAAGCCGCGACGCCATCTCCCACCTCTCAAGCCAGGCTATTAGCTTGCCGGCGTGTTCATAGATCCTACTCTGTATCTCCTCATTTCGGCCCCTGGCCCTGTTTCCAGCGAGGCCTCTATAATCATCCTGACATAACTTTAATAGGTGGATATCTTCTGGGGCCGCTGTTAGCGACACTTCCGCCTCCAACCTCATCCCCTCCGCTTCTATTCTATCTAGGTCTGCGTCTCGCTGTTTCTTCCCAGCGATCATGGCCACTACCTCCCCACAAATTACTGTTTTAAACGCCTCCCACAGGGTCTGCGCCAAATCCACCGTACCAGTATTCTCCTGGAAGTATCGTCCCGTAATCTTGGAGACCTCTTTCTTAGTGGACGGATCCTTCAGATGTCACGCATTAATTGGGGCTACTCTCCCTACATACACAAGGCTGGTCTCCATCCGGAGCCAAATTGGGGAGTGGTCGGAGATTCCTCTTCCCAGGTGGCGCACCTCACGTATCATGTTGGCCTGTGCTGCCGGCAACAGTATATAGTCTAATCTAGAGAGGCTATGGTGCGCCGCGGGCACATGGGTGTAGTGCACTCCACTCGGGTTAATTATCCTCCACCCGTCCACAAGCCCCGTAGTCTCCAGGAAGTTGGAGAGCCATCTATGCGCCAGCCTCAACATACGGGCGCGGGTGTCTATCACGCTCCCCCTCCACCACTGCGTTGAAGTCTCCCCCTATCACAAGTAGACACAGCGGCAAGGTGAGAAAGATCGTGCCCAGGTCATGGAAAGTGTCTGTCTGAAGACCAGGTGGAACATAAACAGAAATGAGGTGATTACTGCTCCTTCCCACTGACCTGATATCCCTATATAGCGGCCTCGTATAGTCCACGTGGCCTGAACATTAAGGGGGAAGGACTTCCTAACCAAGATGCCAACTCCCCTGGATCCCGTAGTGAACCCAGCATGTGCAACCAGTTTATAACCCTCCCATGTAGGGCCATACAGCGGCTACCGATAAGATGAGTCTCCTGAAGTAGTACAACATCTGGGGAGTGACGTCTAATCATCTGGTTCACCATTCCTCTTTTAAGTTTGTCGCCCAAGCCGTTCACATTCCAACTGAGCACAGAAATACCCAATCCCTTTCTAACACAAGGCATTGATGCGGCATGGATGCACTACAATCATAGCTCTGCTCCTGATGTAAAAGAAAAGAAAAAAAGAAAATAACTATCAATCAACTTTCCCAACCCCCCTCCCCCCACCCTGCACCCCTGCTCATGGCTTCCGCCTAACCCCAACTTGCAGTGTGCCTGGCGCCCCATGTTCTAACTAACCAACTATCTAAAAGTAGAACTGAGGAGGATGTCAGGACCCCGTTTTCCCACCCTCCACCCCCAGATATCCCATCCTGCGCCTCACTCTCTAAAGGATCGGAGCGGAAGGAAGCACATGAGTTAAGCCCGCTACCTGACAGTACCCAACGTCCCGGACAAGTGTAGCGTACTTCATTCCTGTTCTTGCGAGACTTTTCCACCATCTCTACCATGTCCCTCAGGCCCCACAGGGGGAATTCTCTCTAACCAGTCCAATGCCACATCTGGATTATCGAAAAACCAGGCCTTCCCCCTCAACTTCGATCTTCAACCGGGCCGGAAACATCATGGCGTATTTCAGACCTCTGTCTCTGAGTCTCTTCTTAACTCCAAGGACACCCTTGCGCTGTCTCTGGACCGCCTGGGTGAAATCCGGAAAGAATGTAAGAGTGGTATTTGCGTATTTTAGGGGGCCCCCGATCTGGAGGCCTGCAGGATAGCGTCCCTGTCCCTGAAGTTGAGCACCCTGGCGATCATCGGACGAGGGGGGGCTCCAGGTTTCGGTCTTCCCCCCCCGGGACCCTATGCGCCCGCTCCATCGTGAATAGGAAACTCAGCCCCTTGGGCTTAAGATGGTTAAGGACTATGTCTTCCACAAATAGATCCAGGGCCGGGCCTTCGGCCTTCTCCGGGACACCAATGATGCGAACGTTGTTCCTCCTAGCCCTCCCTTCGTAGTCGTCCAGTTTACGGTTCGTGAGGTCACTAGAGCCTCTAAGATCTCGCACCTCTTGTTGAAGCAGCGATACATCATCTGTCAAGCTAGCGGTTTTAATGTCTAACGACTTTACTTTTTCACTGGTTTTGGTAAGATCGGCTCGAATAAGGTTGACCTCGATGGTTACCGTATCAAGCTTGTGGTCAAGCGACTCCATCTTTTGTCCAAGGGATGTTTTGACACCATAGATGGCTGCCATCACGTCCAGCAATGTGGGCTCCGACGGAGGCCCGGCAGAATCTCTACCAGTTTCTTGTGGTCTCCTCAATTCGGGCGGAGACCCTCTAGGTAACATGTAGCTGTCAAGTTTGTTGGCCTGGACGTAGCGAGACCCCTTGGTAGACCTGGAATGCTGCTTCTCACTCTCGGATTTGGTTGCCATCTGTGAATCTCCTCTCGGGCCCCCCGAGTCTCTCCGCTGCACCGGGCGTGACGATTGCACACTAAGCACCTCCGAGCAACACTGGGTGACCCGGTCGCTCTCACATCTAGTCAGAGTCCCAGCACATGGGCCCGCCAGCGAGCATCACCAGGATAAATGTCTAGCTGAAACAAAGTCCACCGGCTGGCAGCCTAGCCGGGACAGGAGGGGTTCAAATCGAGGAGACCCCAAGCAGCCATCCGCCAGGCACTCGCCCAAAGGAAGGGGGCGGAGACGTAAGTTAAAGTAGCTCCCAAATCACTTATTGGAGACCATAAAGAGCTACCCCCCTTGCAGGTCAATGCGCAGATCCAGACCGCAGACCAGGACCCTTTTCAGCAGCTTTCATCTGTACCACTGCATCCTGGGTGCAAGACTCCCACCGGAGGTGCGCCCCCACCCTCGTGAGCCCCCGGAAACAGTAGACTGGGCAAACGGCTCACCTCCGAGGGGCTCCACCTCAGCCCGCAGGTATCTTCACCACCGTCGTCACTGGGGCACCCGGTAGAGCATCGGGCCCGAGATCTATGCCCCCATGAAGGCCGGGAGTCCAAGCCCCCACCAGGCCATGGCATCAGGATTTGGCCCTGTGGCAATCTATCTTGGCACCTCGCCCCTTACACACACTTAATGTCCAGGTAGAGAGCCTTGTAGCAGGTTGGGGGGGGCGTCAGACGGCTGTTATGTGACCCTAGTCCTGTCCGTCCGCTCCTCAAATGCTGACGGCAACCCCCCGGGGCCCCGTATTTGCTGTCATCCACCGTAGCGGTCCGCTCGCACGCCGCAAGTCTCTGCACACCAGCGCGGCCAAGATTATGATGACACCCGGTCCCGACCAGCGACTTCCGGTCCCGGCCCCGGGTGTTGACCAATTGGCAGCCGGCCACACTGAGTAATCGAGCCCCCGGCTCCGCCGGACAAACAGGCCCGAACCGGCACAGCGTTCAGCTCTGGTCCCTGACCTCGCAGCGGGGCCGGAGTTATATCAACAGGCACCGCCAACCTTCCGCTACCCAACAGCTGGGTCAGTGCAGCAGGATACAGGTCAGGATATCGGGATGGGGGCCGGGTCCGACGGAGCTGCGCACCTACGCGACCATCTTGGACGCGAGCTCGGCTCCTCCCCCGTTAAATATTTTAAGGTTCCTTGCAGGAACATGTCTGGAAACCTAATCATTGATAAGAACAGGCACAGGGCCATACATTATTTTTAATAAATATGCATAATGTCTAGAAGACAATTCTATTATTGATGGGCAGCCAATGCAGCCGCATCAGTGGGTGGCTTACGGAAACATGCAGAGACAGGTTAATCCTACATCTTACGGCCATGGTTAACTTCCCTCAAGCTGCATTTCCTGACATTCAAAAAGTGAAATATTTTAAAAATGTTATGCATATGTCATGAAATACTTTTTCACCATTAGAAAGTTTTACTCTCTATGAGTGGTTGTAACCCAGGAAGTGTATGATCTTCAATGCCAGTGTATATGTCCTGGATGTTTGCAAACCACATTACATTAGTTACTTTTCGATTTTGGTTTTTTGGGTTCGAATTTTTTAATTGAAGGTTGTATTCATATATTGTATTCATTTCATTTTCATTCTTTATTTCGATCAATTAGATCATAAAAGATTACATCCAGAATTGAAAAGCGCAATTAATCATTACAAATCCATCGAGCATGAATTAAAAGAGGACAATGCAGTTTTCATCCTAATATACAGATTCAGGCTGTTACTATTGTTTACCTATCACAAATTAAAAGTCAGATTTAAAAGATCATAAATTGATTGCACTGTATTTCAATTAAAAGTCAACAAAACATAAAAATTGTTGTAAAACTTATACCGAGTCTGTATCAAGATTCATGCAACGGGTACGTATATGCCACATCGCAGTTAAAAATTTGGCTACCGCAAACACAGTCGGGGGTGATACGTCCGTCTTTAATATTCTGTAAGCAGGCAAGTAATGCCTGAACCCTAAGCTTTTAAGAAGGGGAACAAGCCAATACTTTCTGGGTTTCTGGTAAGCATTACAGAAGAATATGACATGCAAATCATTTTCCTGTTGGTATGAGCATGCTGGACATTGCTCTGGGGTAGGGGGCTGAGACCAGGTACTGCTAAGTGCTCTAAGAGGGAGTGTGCCGTACCTCCACTGTAAAAATAATTTTTTTGTCAGGACAGGGCTAATTATATCAAGGACGAGTTCCCGGTGATATGAGTCTTTAGATTGAATAAATAAATGAGTTAAAGACCCCAGGCGTAGATTCAGTTGTAAAGATGTTATTTTAGAGTCATAATAGTCCTTTGATAGAGATTTGCGTGAAACCTTACTACAAGCATTTGCTGGGTCTGACCACAGTTCCGGCCTTCCTAGACTCTCACATGTCTTTTTTATATACTTTAGCCAGGGAATGTTCGTTATGTTTGGTAAGGATAAAATCTCTTGCAACTCCATCCTGTAGCTCATGAGCTCTGGGGTACTCCAGATTCGTCGCCAGAAAGTTAGTGGTTTTAATCCCAGTTCTTCCTCAATATTTCTTAGGCCCAGATCTAGTCTGAGCGGGAAGAGTGGGGTGCTTAGTGGTAAGGCTACCATCTGCCTGATAAATTTATTCTCAGTGGTTATCAGGTTTTGGGCGGGTATGTGCCCCCACAACTCCCCCCCCGTGTGTGACTGCCACCGCGCCTGCATTTTATAAATTTGGAGCACTGGGCTGAGGGGTTTGTAAGTTGATCTGTTTGCCATCCTGGGGATACCACCTGTTAGCTGCGCTAATTTGATATTAGCCTTTGTCCGATGTGTATCCCAGGTCAGATTTTGATTGATGGTCACCCCTAGGTACTCGAATGTGTGGACCCTCTCTAGTCTCAGTGTGCCTATGGTGGGATTAGGGCGTGTAAAAAGGTGGAGGACTAAGAATCATATATTTGGTTTTCAGGGCATTGATCTCCAGTCCCCGCTCAACACAAAAGGTTTCAAACCCATCCAAGACCCGTTGTATTCCCATCGGGGATTTTGACAACAGCAGGGTGTCGTCCGCAAACATAATAGCGGGCACCCTGCTACCGTTGAGCTTTGGGGCATCAATGTCGGCTATCCTAGTCAGGTGGTCGATTACCCCATTAACAAAGAGGCAGAACAGGGTGGGTGCGAGCACACAACCCTGCCTCACCCCCCTGTCAACGGGGAATCTTCCTGAGAGTATCCCAATTCTACCACACCTAACCCGTTATTAGAACGCAGTAGCACAATACAAAATGGCTAATCCCGCCCCCACCCCCTCTCAAATAAATGTTACGAGGAGCCTCTGAGACTTCAGACGCAGACGGTCTGAATGCCAGCACTTGGCACTCAATTAGGTCACTTAACATATCGGTTTATTTATGTAGTCAATTTATTTGTGTAGGACAGATCTTGCCACAAGGACAACAAAGAGCTTCATATGTAAAACGGAAATATCACGAACTATAGTCAGAACTGGCTGATTAACAGGAGAGTTAAGGTGTGGTAGAAATAAGGTCTGGTTTAAACTTTGACAACTTGTTCACTGGCAGAATGGACCCATGCTTAATTAGGTCACCCCTCTTCCCGTTGCGCTGACTCAAGGGGTGCAGAGGTCCTCTAATTCTCCTGGTTTTGGAAAAAAGTTGAAAATTGGCACTAAACCAAGCAACCTGCCTCACTGTAAATCAATGCAGCTTATGAATTGACCTTCACTGGACATTATGCTTGACCATAAAATAAATGGTACTTCTGAGAAAATGCTTATAAAACTAATTTATACATGACAAAATACCATGTATTTTTTTCCCTAAAGATCTCTTGAGCATATTTGATTTTAGACCTTTTGCAGGTGATCTTGACATTTGTTCTTCAGGTAGTAAGTACCCTTTACATTTTTATTAGTTAATTAAAATCTTTTCTACTTTTTTAAAATGTTAGTTTTTTACATGAAGGCGACTCTATACTTCTAAGAGAATCTTTGTAAATGATATATTTCATTTATATACCAGTTACACATCTTTTAACCTAGTGTGCAAGGCACTTGGGGAACAGTTCTTGTTTACATTCAAAACTTTGCTTTATATTTGTATTACCAGTAATAAGAACATTATCAGTGTTGTATGATTTGGATCAGTGAATTTTTTTTTTTTTGCTTTAGTGTTCCACTCTCTGATGGCTGAAGGAAATGGTGTGCTGGGAAGTGAGACCTTAGAAGGAACAGAGTCAGAAAGTGAAGGGGTACCAAAACACCAAACGTATGTGTGCTCGTTGACTCCAGAACTTGTTGCAAAGGCACGCGAAGAACTGCAAGAAAAACCAGAATGGAGGTTACGTGATGCCCAGGCCCTCAGGGACATGATCCGAAAAGATTATCCAAATCTCCCAACTCGCGTGGATGATGCATTTCTTTTGAGATTTCTTCGAGCCAGGAAGTTTGACTATGATAAGGCCCTGCAGCTTCTAGTAAACTATTATGAGTGTCGAAGAACCTGGCCTGAAGTTTTCAACAATTTGAAACCATCTGCAATCCAAGCTGTTCTAGACTCTGGATTTGTAACTGTTCTGCCTCAATCGGACACCAAGGGACAGCAGGTTGTCTGCATCCGTCCAGGTAAACATAGCCCTTTGAAAAGGAGTAGGGGTGGATTACGAAATGCATTTGTTGAGTCCTACATTAATGTTTGTTCCTACTTGCCAGTTCCATATTTTACAAGAAAACGTGGAGCTCACAGCCCTCGGATATAGGCTACATATAAACTGTTTTAGTGGTGTAATGACTTCAATGTCCCATGAAGTCCTGCTTACTACCTCAAAAATCCACAAAGCTAATGAGATATGGAAGCTGTCCGCTAAATTTGAATCTGATCTTCCTCCTTGCACCTTTTAAAGCATGGGCCAGTTCATCCATTAAAATATTCTCTTGTCTCTAAAATGTTTTGTTGAATCATTTGCCACTCTTGGTAGACCAGTAGTCAGTGGCTCATCATGTGTCCCACGTTGATGGCAATGTTTACCACTTAATGTTAGGCAATGCATTTGTTATCTGTGCTCTACTCTGTAAAAGTACCTCCATTACTCACTAGTGTTATGCTCCCTAGTGTCTCATTAATGCTATAATAACACAGAGCCAATGTTTCTTTTAAGTATGTAACGGTCTCATGAATGTTATTATACATTGCACAGTTGTCAAATAAATCACCTTTACTGGTAAAATTCTACTGCTTAAACAAAAGATTATTAATGTTTTCCCCCCTTGAATTATTCATTTTAGCCAACAAAGCTCATAGACGCACTTTATATTTGTTTGACTTAATCTAGGATCATCCAACAACTCTGTAGAAGCCTTGAAGTCTTCTTGCTGAGAGGAAATCCTGGGGTTTGTCCTTTTTAGGTCTGCATCCTTTTTATGGGAATTGTATTTGCTTTAAACAATTGCAGCTGTTCTGTGGACAGTCTTTTACACCAAAAATAATCATACAGGGTTATCTTGTAGACTAAGCAATTCACCATTTCTGTTTTTTCAACAATTTTTTATTGTGAAAAGGAAGACGAAAAAAAGAGTATAGGTTGTACAGCAGGTGTCGTGGGTATGGTTTTAAATAGCATATTTAGTAGAATGTAGCCATAGAACAGCAATTTTGAGATATCAAACACTATGTCAAATCAAGCTGTCCTGTCCAAGAAATAACACTGTTATTAACAATGTCACTGACGTCTAATTGATTTCTCGTAGCGCAGTAGCAATCGTTGCTCCAGGTTTTAATATGATTACTTCTAGCATATCTCAAATATGTTTTTACTTATTTATGTGCATCTCTAGCAGTGCAGGTTGGAGCTAAATGTGAATAATAATGATGTGCTTGATTTTCAGTAGCCGGTGATTCTTTGGCATCACGCTTTACAGAGTCTTTTTTTCATTAGTTCCACCAACACTATCCACAAATCCCTGTTAACATTTATCTATATGTATTGGATGCCCAGAGTATCACCGATTAGATTGTAAATAGTCCATCAATTAGACAGGTCCATAATTGTAAGACAGACAAAAGATCGACGATTCCATTAGTTTTTATTCCATTTCTTTATACAATTCAGTTTGAACAACAGCCGGCACATGTTTTGTCATATTCGACTTTTTCAAGGGTGTAAAATTAAATAAAACATGGATTTTCTTAGATTGTACATTTCACCAAATAAGATGACAGAATGCTAGTACAAAGAAGAGTATAGTCAGAACAATTCAGAGAAAATTATGGTTTAAAAAACATAGTAATCTTTAGATCAATAGTTCCAAAAGAACATCAAGTATCACAGGGCAAGCCATGAATTAAACACAACAGATAAAAAGCTCACAGACCATATCCCAAGCTTGAAAATATAATTCAAAAACACCTAAAAATTCCAATAAAAAACGAATGAGTATGTGAACAAGGTGAAGATAAAGCAAGAATATGTAGAGAGAAACTTGTGGACAAACTTGAAAGAAAAGTTAATCTGAAAAGTGATGTAGACCCCAACCAAAACAAGAAGAAAAGGTACAAAAAGCCCTCTGTGATTACACAATCCTTAGCCCAAAAACAGGGTGAAAAGAGCTAGGAAGAAAATGTTCTTGATAACGCTACCTCCAACAAGTAGTCAACACAGATGGCTAAATCCGTGGAAATGAGAAATTAAAATCCTAGTCCTCGGAGCCGAAGAACCACAAGTAAGAATAATCTGAGAATATATTACTTCCCACAAGAAACTTCACAGTTAATATACAGGCAGTGGTATGCAATGAGAATCATGTAGCTGAACGGAAAAGAAAGAGAATGAGAAAGAGAGACGGTCAGGTCCAAAAATAAGGTGAGATGGTATCACCATGACCTGGAAAAACAATCCTCAATAATTGCAGTCTACAGTTTATTGAAAAGGCACCTACAGCAGCTAAAAGCGTATATACAGTTGTCGATAAAAGGTTTACATCCAAATCCAGAGCATAAACCCACAGAACCAGTCAATGAATTAGTAAACAGCCTAAGTGTAAGGCAAGTTGAAACAGGAACCATATGACACGTGAAATTTACACCCTCATTTCCAATTTGTACGTGGCATGAAGAAACAGACAGTCTAAAGTCAAGTTACGAAAGTGAAAATTCATATTAGGTAATGGAACACCACACCAGAAGCCGTTAGGGGTTTAAACGGAGAGGCGGTGAAACAAGGCCATGATCGGATACAGTTAACTTATCTCACAAATCCCACCATGTTTAACATAGCAATAACCGTACCTTGTCACACAGAGAGAAGTCAATAACAAAAATATATATGTGCGTCCATTCCAAAAAGAGCCCTAATAAGCTCTTGTCTTCGTATTGTTGGAAATCTAAACAAACAAGCATTGGCATAGCCAATAGGTCTCGCCTTTGGGACCTTATAAGTGTTTAGCTATGCAACAGTTAATGTTGTTGCACCAAGGATATTGTGCTGGATAGCTAAACACTTATAAGGTCCCAAAGGCGAGACCTATTGGCTATGCCAATGCTTGTTTATTTTGAGAGGGAGAGTACCTGCACTTCTCAAAAAAAACGTAATACTTTTAGTTGGAGCGTACCGGCACTTCTCAGAAACAAGCAGGTACCCTGGTACAGAATACCTGCACTTCTCAAGAAAAACATAATACTTTTAATTGGAGAGTACCAGCACTTCTCAGAAACAAGCAGGTACCCTGGTACAGAGTACCTGCACTTCTGTTTTTCTATTTCAAGCACTGACCGGCCACGACTTGCTGCATAAGCGAGTAAGTACAGTGTGGGCGCCATCAGCAAATGGGTGTAATAATCGGACCGCCACCTCTGCCACAAGTCCCCCAAAGTACAGCCAGCTACTCAGTGGGAGCTCACCCCCTGAACCAACAGGCGCTAAGGCTTGCACTGGAGACTCACAGAGTCATCACAGGTCAGCGAGCCACTGTAATTTCATTGGGTCCGAAAGTAGGAGTTACTGGCTCCAGTGCGATTACAAGATTTAGTGTAAATCCATGGGTCCTGTGTGTGTCACCACCAGACTCTTTGGCAGTTGAAAGCACCCAAAATGTCCGGGTCAAACTCTGAGAAATCCCAGCTTCTGGGGAAATTTCAAGCATAGTACTCTTGCACAGAACTCACTGGCACATGGGGACACAGCACGGCTGCCTCAGGCCTTTATGCACGCAAGCAAAAATGACACAACTACCACTCGAATGGCCAGTAAAAGACAGTCAGTAATGGGGTGCAGTGTACCCTCACACCCCAGTACCCCAGCCAGCGCCACTTCTCCCGCCACACTAAGGATTGCTACACCCCCCTCCCCAGGCCACCTGCACTGCGATTGCTGAGGTGTACAAGAGCAAAGAAATGGTACTACCACGAGCTGAGATCTGTCAAAATGAAACTGACAGCAGCAACATTACCATGTGACCCCCGAGCCAGTTGTACAGTAGGCTGCTTTGTTTATATCATTGTCGAGATGACAGACATGTTGGATCAATAGGTCTATCACTCCCAGCTTCAGCCACTGACTGGAAGCGCCAACAGGCAGCAGCACCGGCACAAGCTCCACCTTTACACGGTAATCCTTCACTGACTCACACACGACGAACGCACGAGCATATAAGACAAGAAGTGAACGGGATACATTTGTGTTCGAATTCTGTATGGCCACTAGTGTTTAGTAACTTGCTTAGTTGATTAACAATGAACGAGTTCTCTTCCAAGAACTAGAGAATTAATTAGCCAAGGTTACCAATAATATTGTGGATGCTGTTGACGGAAAGTGGGGAAAGGCAACTACAAAGCCGCGCGTTATCGCGATCGCGGTGAAAACGAAAGTGATTGCGATGACGTGCTAAGCACACGAGGGATGCGCGCGCAACAATGATGAGGCGGAGCGAGGCACGCGTGCTTGTGCACATAAACACAAGCTGGTGGCCGGCGGGTAGCACTTTGAAAAGCCCCTTAATAAAGTCGGGCAAGCAGTGCATGCGCTGCTCTAAGCTTGACCTAAAAAAGGGGTATCGTAAATGTGCAGAAAAACAAAAGGACATGACAAGAGTTTTGTCGTCGTGTCTCAAAGAGAGCCATGTTGGTTCCAAAAAAGCAAGAACTCCCCAAAGCAGAGCGAACTCGCCGTCCGTATCTAAGTCCGCGTATACGTGTTCTAGGGGCCACTCAGTGTGGCTCCTAATAAGCAAAGCTTAAAGTTATGCACGGGGCCATGAACATAGAAAAGGATGTCACATGATCAAAAGGGCTCCGTCGGCAAAGAAAAGACGAGTGCCATGTTAAAGTGGAGTCTAAGTTCGTATACCCAATATTATCTGATCTCTTATTCACAATATTACGCACAGTAAGTTTAACCACAATAAATAAGTTTATGAATGATGACAAATTAATTTAAAAATAAGTGTAAGAATGAATTCTGTACCAGTACATGTAGCAAGATAGCATAGCTATAATATCACACAAACGCAAGACAGTCCTAGAAAAAATCTTTTTCTCTAGTGGGCATCCGATCTCTGTTGCCAGGAACTCACAAGCAATGCCTAGTCACCAAGAATATAGCAGATGACTAAAGCCAGTGAAGTAAAGAAAATTAGAAAGGAAAAATGAATTCAGTATAAAAGTGACCAGTGTGTATACTTGTAGCTACTATAGGTGCCGTTTCAATAAACTGTAGACTGCATTTATTGAGGATCATTTTTCCTTCTCATGCTGATACCATCTCACCTTATTTTTGGACCTGACCTTCTCTCTTTCTCATTCTCTTTCTTTTCCTCGCAGGTACATGATTCTCATTGCATATCATTGCGTGAATACTAATGGTGAAGTTTCGTGTGGGAAGTAATATATTCACAGATTGTTCTTACTTGTGGTCCTCGGGGCTCTGAGGACTAGGATTTGAATTTCTAATTTCCACGGATTTAACCATCTGTGTTGACTACTTGTTGGAGGTAGCTTTATCAAGAACATTTTCCCGTAGCTCTTTTCACTCAGTTTTTGGGCTAAGGATTGTGTTGTCACAGAGGTCTTTTTGTGCCTTTTCTTTTCGTTTTGGTTGGGGTCTACATCACTTTTCGGTTGAACTTTTCTTTCAACTCTGTCCACAAGTTTTTCTTCACATATTTTTTCTTTATATTCACCTTGTTCACGTACTCATTTATCTTTTATTGGAATTTTGTAGGTGTTTTTTAATAATATTTTCAAGCTTGAGATAAGTCTATGCACTTTTTATCTGTTGTATTTAATTAATGTGTCAGGCTTGCCCTGTGAAATGTGATGTTCTTTTGAACGATTCATCTAAAAATTACTATGTGTTTTAAACAATCGTTTTCTCTGAATTGTTCTGAGTATACTCTTCTTTGTACTAGCATTCTATCATCTTATTTGGTGAAATGTACAATCTAAGAAAATCCATGTTTTGTTTAATTCTACAGCCTTGAAAAAAGTCGTAGAATACGACAAAACACGCGTCAGCTGTTGTTCAAACTGAATTGTATAAAGAAATGGAATAAAAACTAATGGAATCATCTTTTTTTTTGGTCTGTCTTGCAATTATGGACCTGTCTAATTGACAGCATATTTACAATCTAATCGGTGGTGCTCTGGACATCCAATACATATTTTTTGTATATCAGGCAATGATTTATTTTACTCAGGGGGGCATAGTGTTTTTTTGTTCCATTGAGCACACTTTACTGTGGATGTGTTAAGATTTTTTTCCTGAAAATTATGTATGTGCTAGCAACTTTACAGGCCACGGTTACCCTAATGTTTGTTTAGTAACCTTTATGTTTACATTTATTTACTACCAGTAAGTTCTTACACCCACCCTAAGTATTGCAGTTCCACTGATTTTGTCTGCAAGCATCAATGTTCTACAAACTCGTATAGTCCTGATGATGACCTTCTAAATAGTGCTACCCGGTAAAAACACCATCCACACCCATACGCTGAGATCTGGGGATGTTAACATAATATTATTTACTGTACTGATCATTCAGAAATTTTAGTGGCATGTTTTTGCTGCTGGTCCATGATTGATTGTGTTTGTTGTATATAAACACTTTTTCAAATTTTCAGTGTGTGATTGCTTACCATCTCTTTCTTAGTCAGTGACACATAAGATGTACAAAAATGTATTACTGTTAATAATAAAATGATGTCAGCTACACACTAGGGGCAACTTGCCAGGTTGTTTTACAATGAGGTGATATTTTGGTAATCGTTTTCCCTCCCAATGAAGAAACATACTAATAGGAATCTGTGAGTCCAGATTGAACCTTTTTCGTTTATACACATGGTGTCTATCGCAGCAGCAATATAACTCAAGGCCATTAGTCACCAGAAGTCTGCAGAAAAGTACAGTAAAAGTCTTAATTTTAGTTCAAAGTGAAAACAATTCATTATATTCATTTAAGCACTTCTCCACTGGACCACTGCGTTTGAGTGGTTGTGGAATTTTTCTAAGTCAACTAATTGTGTATTTTTGGAAATATAATAGCTTTTAGATTGGCGTAGGAATGTTCTCCTTCTAGTTTCTTGTGTTCTTTTTCCAACAAACGATATTTAGTTGAGAGGGACATTTTAAACAGTGTATTATGTTTTTAGATTTACAGTTAGTATGTTGGCATAATATCCATTCTCTGATGGTTTTGAATCTTTTCACATTTACCATATTTGTGCACTTCATGCTTGAAGTGACTTCAAAGCTTATAAACCTCAATTAAAGTCTCAGTATAATGTACTTAATATAGTTGCTTTATAATCTACCTTGTGGAAATGCACGAAACGTGTGTGGGCATCTTTAGCTTTCTTGACTGCACCTGGAGGTTTCTCTATTGGGTAAAACTGCTGAGTGGCTTTGCGGATGCCAATTTGATTCTTTATTTGGTTGCTCAATGTGTCCGAGGTGCTGACACAAACTAACTTGAGGTCTGACTTTTTGGTTGTCAGATAGCCTCTTTAAGGATCATAGCAAGCATATCTGCTTCCCAGAAGTAATCATTCTTGTTAGTACAATTTTTCTTCAATCTGAGGAATTACGCAAAAAGTAAATAATCCCTCAGATTGTGGGATGGTGGCTGAAGCACTGCAAGACAATATTGTTCCCCCGGGCTTTTGGTTCACAAAAGTGTACACAGTGTTTTCATTGTAGATTATTTGTAGACCCAAGAAACGAATAGTTTTTGTATTATCATAAATATGATGTGTCAGCCTTTTTGTTTGATCCATTTAAAACACCCATCCAAATATTGTCCTCTGGCCCTTTAAAAATTGCCTACCTGGTTGCTCCAGTTTCACTGTTTTCTAACTGACCAGCCCGTACTTTCCCGCACCTGCAGCTGCCAAGACAGGATTCTGACCTCCTGTCAGACAGTGTGATCACTCCCAGGAGTCGGGAACAAAGGGTTTAGCAGGAAGGAGGTCACACCTCCTCCCCCTCTGGCAGGCTAGTGAAATGGCACATCAGACCTGTGAGCTTAAAAGGTTGCACTGCCACGTATATGCATTCGGGCTGTCCTCTGAGGAGGGGAGAGAGCCCTCCCCTTGCGCCAGGTGTGCTTGCACCTGGGTAAGGTGGGAAAGCTAGGTATGCAGGAGGTGTACATCTCTCAGAAGGCTGGCCACACCTCTAGGGTAAGCAGCCTGATCTGTACTCCTAAAATAGAATTCTGTCATCTTTAGGAGGGCAGAAACAGTGGGTTCTGGGTAGAAAAGGTGACCTTTCTCTTCCGTGCTAAAGTGGCAGAATCAACAATACATTCAAATGGCACTTTGTGGTTCCGGTGTCCTGTTTAATACGACTGTTTTCACTTCTGTATCCCGCCTTGGAGGATACTGTTCTAGTGGCTCTCTGTATCAACTGTCATCAGAATATTTGTGACTGGACTCCAAGACGATTTTCAGTAATAGTTGTAAAACCATACTGTCTCTGATGTAATCTTTGGCATAAATAATTAAATGAATGCATCCGCATATTGGGGAAATGGTTCAACAAATGATTATCACACGAATGCAATCAGAGGTGCAGGCAGGTTACAGGTATTTGTATGAATTTTTGGTAATATGTATATAACTCAGATTCTCAACTCTGGCTGTTCTGTGAGCAAATTCGGTTTAGGGAGTGGCTCCTTTTTTCCAGTGTGTTAATTTACAGATTATTAGAAGAGTATTACATCATGACGTGGGAGAGCAGGATCTCACTGTAAAATGTTTTTAATTTTGTAGAAAACCTTATTTAATGATTTTGTGGAAATGGTTTATTTAACCTTAAGCCTTTGTATTTTAAAATCCAGGTAAATGGGTACCAAGTACCTATCCATTAACAGAGAATATCCGTGCCATATACCTGACTCTGGAGAAACTCGTTCAATCTGAAGAGACACAAGTGAATGGAATTGTCATCCTTGCTGATTACAGCGGAGTTGGTTTATCCCACGCATCTCATTTTGGCCCTTTCCTCGCCAAAAAAACGATTGGAATTCTTCAGGTAAGGAATAAAGGCAAGGAAAATGTTTCTGCAGCTTCCTGTGTAGCACAGTCCATTGTTTCTATTCGAGAGAACGAGTGAGGCAATACAGATTGACAGACAGCACATATGCATTTTTTCTTTAAACAATAATTTCCATATATCCAGTTATACCCTAGCAAGAAAAGAGGCTATCTGCAAATCCAGTGTGGTCCTGTTAGAGATAAAACGACGTTCTAAGTCGAAGAAGCTCTCTGTGATGAGCACTGTATCCGTCTTTTGATGACGTAGTTGAATAAAGCCATGTGATAAACAGCTTGAAATAGTTTTCTGCCTCTGTATGCTCGCCACCACTTTTTGGAAGGTGAGGATACCTCCATACAGTCTATAGAATATAGAATAGATATATGCTTCAATTCAAGAAAGTTAACCGATTGACATCTTTGCGTAGCTCCTTTTCTTGTGATCCTCTAGCTTCCTACCAACAATTCCATAGGACACAAATAACACAGAGTAGTTTAAAAACAGAGACTCCGTGTTTTTCCCAATGCATTATGGGTTACTAGTCTAGTCACTCATATTATGCCTTAAGTCGTAACAAAGACTTAGACCATCCCTAGCAGCTTCCTCTAGGCCAGTGCTGAAATCTAATTCAACATTTCTGGGGGATTAAGCAACTCAATAGGTCTGCCTTCTAACTGGCAACCTATTGGAATAGCAAATGCTTGTGGACATTGGGGTAGTTTGCTCTCCTATGAATGTAGTGATGCTGCCATGATGCTAAACACATGCTAATGTTGGGGTGCTTCTTTGTGCGTGGCTAGTCTCAGGGCAATCTTTTGTGGTCCTGGCTTCTATTCTTGAGGATGCCGACTCTGGGTATGTGTCTATGAATAATTTCCCACGTGCCATACAAATAGTTTTACATCTACCATTCATGCAGCTCTTTATTATCTTCACAAATATATGCTGCTTTCTTGTGCCTGATGTTGCTTCATTGAATTTGCGTCGCCTGCTGTGACCCCTTTTGACACACCCACCTAACTGGTATTTACATCAATTTACATACATGTCCAAAACATCAGTTTTAATAGTTGCACCAATCTTCAGTGACATCATGCGTGGTGATGAAGTCAAATTAGGCAGACACTTTCCTCCAGGTACCAAAATAATATTTATTTTACCATTCTATCCACAATCTGTTACAGGCAGTAGTCTCTGGCGTTGGAAACGGTGCAAAAACAGTGTGTGCATTTCAGAAAGGTGCACAGAATATTTATTTAAATTACTTACAAACGAATCTGCACTACCTGGCTTTGAGAAATTAAAAATCTTAAAGCCCACACTGGCTTCGTTCTGTATTATCTCGCTCTGTACAAAATGAGAAATAAAGTGGTTTAATTTTCAGGGAGTGGAAATGAAAGGGTGGGCCTAGCTCCCAAACTAAACATTTACAAACATGATGAACAAATAGCCCCAGAAAATTGCTGATTTTGAGAATGGTTGTTTGTTCTTTTGCAATAGGATGGATTTCCCATTAGAATCAAAGCTGTCAACATCGTAAATGAACCTATAATATTTAAAGGAATTTTTGCAATCCTCAAGCCATTTCTAAAAGAGAAGATTGCAAATCGGGTAAGTCATTTATGTAAATATAGTTCTTTAAACCATTTATTGCTGCTTAAAAGCGATGCCATTACAGTACTCCATTCAGCTCTACAACTGTTAAACTATCTATATTGCTTGTAGTGTTTGTCCAGCTATTGTGTATATTTCCGATTGGTATCACCCCATGCTTCAAGTCCTAGTTCCAGTAGATAGCATGGCTCATGTTCATATTGTGATTAAAAGTGAGGGTATCTTTTTTTAGTGTACTATTGTCTATGGTACACTTAGATCTCGGCTTCAATTGTGTCTGAGCGCTTCAATGGACTTGACATTGGTCGGCTTTGTTGTATAATTTTGGATGGTTTTAGGTTTGTGAGGCATGCATGTGAGTTGGCCACGATGTCAATCAGCTTGAGGCAGTCTGTAGGGGTCTTGGTATTTAGCTAGCGTAGGGCAGGTTTTTTTTTATGGACAGCATGAGTTGCACTGGATCTTCTCTTTAAAGTGTTATTGGAACCACCCCCTGCAGACTCATCAAAGATTGCATCCATTGGTCTGGATCAATTTTGACACACTCTATATAACTTTTTTCCAAAGTTCTTAGATTTATGGTAATTCTCAAGCCACATGGCAGAAGCCACTAAACGGTGAGGAGCTGGAGTATCAGTATTTCACTTTTGATCAGTTAGTGCTTAGTTTCTTGTGGGTTAGGTAGGTGTGGTGAATGAACATAAAGTTACTTACCTTAGGTATCGATCTCTCTGGTGGATACTCTATCGAACTGTGGATTCCTTATCTTTTGAATGTTCGACCAAAGCTCGGACTGCATCCAGAAACTTTAGAACAGTACTCCTGCGTGCCAGTAGGTGGCATTGTGGGGCTCCACGCTGACGTTTCGAGAAAGAGAGTTACTGGAGGTAAGTAACTTGTTCTTCTGATGGATAATTTTAACCTCATATTCCTTGCCTTGTGAATAGATACAATACAATAGCAGTACCTCTCCAGGTGGTGAGGTCTTTGAGCTGGGTCAGACCAAAAAGTCCTACAGGACCGAGCCGACAAAATGCCACTCTCGACAGACATGACTGTCAAGGCAGTAAGGCTTTGTGAATGTATGTGCTCTAGCCCACATAGCCACCTGACAAATAACTAGGACAGGCACTCTACATGCCAGCAAGGTGGGAGGTGCTTAGGCTCTTGTTGAGGTTGCTTATCACAAGTGCCGATAACATTCCATTGGGAGATAACTGGCTTTTGCACTGCCTTGTTCTTTTTTTGCCCTGAAGAAACCCAAAAAACTGATCATCCACACAAAGTTCTTTGGTGCAATCAATGTAAAAGCTTAGTCCCCTCTTGAGGTCCAAAGGATGAAACCTCTCTTCCTTTGTAGAGGCATGAGGTTGGGCAAAGAATGACAGTAGGTTTTTAGCCTGCCTGGCATGAAAAGGTTTGACCACTTTCAGCATACTGGAAGCTCTGATCCAGCTTAACAGGGATGAATATTGTATAAAGTGGGTTGACAGAAAAAAGCATGCAGCTCACTCAGACGCCTGGCACTTATAATGCCAACGTCAGACTTCTTAATGGGCAACTGTGAATCAGCTCAAAAGGGGTGCATATCAAAAAAGTGAGAACCTAGTTCCACAATGGCATCACTAAAGGTTCTGGCAGAAATAAATGTAGAAACGTTGTAAAAAAAAAAAAAAGCAGAAAGAGCAGACAAATAGCCTTTAACAATGCTCAAAGCAAGTCCTTGCTGGGCCAGGGACAAAACAACATTTCAGAAAGCTTGGCTTATAGTGGCCAATGTGACAGGTGCCGCACAAAGCCACAAATTTGTCTCAACGACTGGCATACACCAATTGTTGTGGAGGGATGCCTCAAAACCTAGATGACATGAATGATCTCCGGGGGAGGGTGTTGTGAATGTGGTGAACTGTTGCCGCTCAATCTCGAAGCACAAAGATTCATATTGTGCAGGCCTAGGTGCAGTACCTTTACTTGATGCTGCGAAAGAAGGCCCTCCCGAAGTGGCAGTCTGATTGGAGGACAGATGCTCATACCCAGGATGTCTGGGTGCCACACTATCCTGGCCCAGTCGTGCACCCCTGGGATGACTTAGACCCAGTCATTTGTTCTGTTCTTCAGAACTCTGGGCAGAAGAGGCAGCAAAAGGAGCATATATTCTGGAGCCTCAAGCTAAACGTAGGACTGAACGTGCCTCAGAGAGAGAGAGAAGGCTAGGAACCGCTGATATAGCTCGTTCTTGGCAATAAAGAAAAGACGGAGCCAGGGTTCTCCCCATTGCTGCCCCCATCTGCGGGCACAACTCCCATTGGTGACCCACTTAGCATTGGCAGCTGAGCACATCTTCCCTTGCATTTAAAGATCCAGCCAGGTGGTTCACCACCATAGAAATTACCTGGCG
Organism: Lissotriton helveticus; assembly: GCF_964261635.1. Lineage (NCBI taxonomy): Eukaryota > Metazoa > Chordata > Amphibia > Caudata > Salamandridae > Lissotriton > Lissotriton helveticus. The sequence goes on along the minus strand of NC_136068.1, from coordinate 197,353,254 downwards.
GTCCAACCATTACCAGAGGCCTAGAGCCTCCTATGAAAAGAGAAATGATCCCACCTCACCCCATGGCGTTTGTGTTGTCCAAGTACACTAGCCTTCCTTTGATGGTGGGCAAGAAGGCTTTTAATGCCAAGGGGATCCCCCTCTACTGCAACAAATTGATGTGGAGTTGAGTACCACAGGAGACCAAAGACCTCTGAACTGCACCTCTCCCAGATGGCCACACCAACCCAGAATGGATGCATCCGGAAGGGAGATGGGTTTGCCACTGACCAAATCATGGTCCAGGGCCACTACTGCAGAACCTTTGCTGTCTCCTTTGAAAAATTGGATACAATCGGCCATATTCCTTGGTGATATTTCACTGGGACTTGAAGTCCCACTGCAGAGTCCATACCTGGTATGTTTAGTCAGCAGGAAGCCAACAATCCTAGTAGCCTCACTCATCCATACTTAGCTCCAGGACAGAAGGCTGAAATATTGGTATCATAGCTCAAATAATCTGGATTCTCAAGTCCAGCTGAAAGGCATGAAACAGCACCTTATACAAAATAGCTCCTGTAAATTGGAGCGTCTGCAAACCAGTCATGTGTGACTTCGCCATGTTGATGGTGAATCCCAGAGATGTTAGGAAGTTCACCGTCATCTGAAGGTGGTTGATAATTGTTGGGGCCGAGCCTTGCCTTCGGCTGCTAGTCATCTAGGTAGAGGAAGACTGATATCCTTAACCTCCAATGGTGTGTTGCAACCACTGCCGTCACTTTCGGTAACACCCAGGGGGCACTGGTTAGGCCAAAAGGATGCACTGAAAACCGATAATGCTCCTATTCCATGATGAACGGCAGGTAGTGCTTGTGGACCTGCATAATGGGAATATGGAAATAAATGTCCTGCAGGTCCAACACCACCATCCTGTCACCTGGCTGTATGGCAGACCTGATCTAGCGTGAGCATCTTGAATTTATCCTCTTTAAGAAAGGTGTTGAAAGTGTGAAGTTCTAAAGTAGGGGAAAGTCCTTCATGCTTCTACAGCAGAAAGAAATAGCAGGAGTGACACCCAGTTCCTCCTTTAAAGGCTGGACTCTGTCTACGGTCCCTTTGGTCAAAAGAGCCTGCATTTCATGCTGCAAGCATGATAGGTTTGACTCAGTCAGTTGCACTGATGGTGGTGGAAGGTGCAGCGGGCTAAAAAGAAATTAGAGGTTGTAACCCCAATGTACAAAGGACCCACTTGTCTGAAGGGATGATCTAGCCATCCTTGGAGAAAATATCACGTCCTACCTCCACAGGGTGGCTGTGTGCCAGTTTTGCGGCTGCCGATAGAGGAAGGCTGGACTGAGCTACACTTTCTCCCTGCTATCATGGGCGTTGTCTTTCAGATTTATGGTCTCGGCCATGAAAGGGATGAAAGAAGAGCTGGGCTGGTGGAGGATGTGGCGTTGGCAAAACTAAAAACCTGTCCATAGCCATGGAGAGGGTGCAATTGTTGGTGGAATCATCTGGTGGTAGTAGAAGACCCAAGGTACGTGCCGTGGTCCTGCTTTCCTTAATCCGCTCTAAGGCTGAATTGGCTTTGCCGCCAAAAAGGATGGAGCTGTCAATTGGCATGTCCATCAAGGATGCTTGCATATCCCCTTAGAAGCCCATAGATCTCATCCAGATGTAGTGCCAATTTCCCACCCTTGTACCAATTGCTCAACCTAAGCAGTCGGTCATGTCCAAGCCAGAACGTATTATGAATTTGTCTACATCGCTACTTTGCGTAATAGCTTGATTGAGAGATGCTCAAAGGTCACCAGGAACCGCTGGTGAAACATGTGCCACCATGTCTCAAAGGAGTAGCAGCTTAGGAGACACCTAGCGTTGACTGACCCCATAGCAAGACTTGTAGCTGAGAAAATCTGCTTTCAAAAAGTCTCTGTTCATTTTGACATACAATTAGGAAGTGGTGGGGAAGGAATTGGAGTTGCGGGCCAGCACCACCAAACTCAGTGAGTCGGATGTTGTGTAAGAAAGACTGGGCCACCTTGTGCAGGATGATGGTAACCTGCGTATTAACAGTTTGATCAGAACATGGTTTCACCCAACTGCCAAAAGAGTATCCTTGAGGGCATCATTAAATAGCTTTAGAGGATGTGTAGAGAACTGATCAAGCTGAAGTACCTCAGTCAAAACATTAACCTTCACCTCCATTGTAGGAAGCTGTAGGTATAAGACTTCTGCTGCCTTTTGCGAAGCAGGTGCTTTCCTCAGTAGCAGGAAATGGCAAGACACAAGGGCAGTATCTGGAGAAGTTTTAAGACCACTTGCACCTTGGAGTTCTTCATACCAGTTTTCCTCATTGTACTGGGGATATAATTAGCCTATTCATCATTGTCATTGTATGAGTCCCTGCCAAAAAGATTGTGCTGTGCCACGTGTTAAGGGCAAAGTTTCAGAATCTGAAGGATTGCCTGTTGGCTGCTTACTGGTCAGAGCCAAGCTTAATCGAGCTTGCGGTGGATTCTGCTCAGAGTCAGATAGCACAATGGGCTGCAAATCTTCCCTCGGCGTTGGGGACATCTGTGCCATTGGCATCAGCGTTGATGCAATGCGAACCAGCACAGGAAGTGGCACCAGAACTGAATTCAGCACCAGAGTCACTGCTGCACCCTATGGTTTCAGGGGCACAGATGGTGCTGATGGTCACCAATGGAGGTTCGACTGGAGGCCGCTTAGGATCCTTGCAGCCCAAACACGTGCCAGAAGAAACCTGTAAATGTGAAAAATACGCCGCACAGCCTCTCTGAAGGCCTCAACTCACTGCATCGTCGCTACTGGACTTGGGATTTTGGAGTGCATCGCAGCTAAGCTCAGAATTGGCTTTGATGGAGATCGGGAGCAAGATCAGGAGGCAAGTTACTGCCCTCACACCCTTTTTTTTGTTTGGGAGTCTGAGAGTGGTGGGAAGAGGCAGATTTCTGCTTTGACTTCTTATGCTTCTTCTTTGACTTGTCTTGAAGACTTCATCTGCGACAATTATCTGCTTTGGGGATGACTTGCATGAACAGGACCTTCCTTTCAACCAATTTTGGTATCAATTCTTCTTATGTTTGGAGACTAAATATTTGGCCTTGCGATCTCATATGGTCTTCGGATTCATGTGAGGGACAGTCACCTCGGGTACTGGTCTCGTGCTCCACCACCAGGCACCAAAGACGCACTACGTTGGAGACTGTTATGGATATCTGTTTGCAACACTACGTACATGGCTCGAACTCCTTTATCTTGGGAGTGGCATTTTCCCTCCCTCGCCCACTACTACATTAATTGAGGAAAACTGGGTCTTGTTCAAGGAGAAGCTCAGAATCGGAAGCGGAAAGCAAGGAACGGACCTCAGCATTCATGGGTGGTGTTTGAATGCAGCTCCACTCATCCTGTTTTAGAACGATATTGGTGTGAAGTTGCAGGATGTCACCTACCGGTACACAGGAGTACCGCTTCAAAGTTTCCAGATTCATTCTGATAACCGAGGGAATAATCACAAGGTGAGAATCTGCAATTAGAAGTATCCAACAGGAGGAATGTAGTAGCATTTTCGGACTGGATATGGGAATAATGCCCCAGTTTGCCTGCAGATTCTCTGCCCTATTGTCCTCTGTTACCTCAATTCCAGATCATTTGTCCACTCGTTTCCAAACACAGTGGATATGCTTGTGCTTTTAGGAAGCTGTACGCTTTAATTAGATCATTAGAGACTATCTTTAGCTTGAGTGCCACACCTTTTGCCATTATTTGTGGATGGGAGATTGTGTAGACGATGTTCACTATCTGGTAGAGGTTGAACACGCCGGTTGGTGGTTGCTGCATTTCTGCTGTCCCTGCTCAAATATTGCAAACATTTTTGCATCATACAGATCTCAGTTATGTTGCAGGACACACCCTCATTCTTAAAATGCTGAGTGAGTAGACATGCCAGGGAGAACTGTGTTTGCCTATAGGTATTGCATAGTGCATTGGTCTTGGAGTGTACATACCTTTGAGTGTCTCTTATCATCCAACTAGGGCTATGTGTATCCGCTTTTTTGTATTGTATTGTTTGGCATGTATTCACCTGTAGCAGTGTATACTGAGGGTATGTATGAAGTGAATCATTCACATTGGTTGTATAAATAGGTGTGTGGGAAGAAGTTCCTATAAAAGCATTAAAAACAGTTGTCTTCCATTACTACGGGTGAAATTCTGCCCATTAAAGCCACCTTTAGTGTAGCTTAGAGTAAGACTGCTTCCTCATGGGAAAGGGTTACAATGCTTTTGACATCTTTATTAGTGGACAGCAAGTCCATTTAAATGCACTTAGTATTTTTTTTTAGTTGTATTCAGAAAGCTCAAGGATATTGAGGATAAGCACTCTGCAGGGGATTAAGAGGTACCATTTACACTGGTAGTGCCATTCCATCTTCAACTTTTCTAAGTCTCTGCTCTTCAAATAATGCTCAGGCAAGGCCCTTCAAGACATTTGGGGCCTATTGCAGTGGGGTAATCACCACATGTATCCAAGGCTGGCCTTCGGCATGTGCAAGTGGTGCACCTGCACAGGGCCACCAAACCCCAGGGGCCGCTACGCCAATATATATCCTTAATATAATAATCCTCTGAGGATGGATACATATTTGCGTGGCGGCCCCAGGGGCAGAGATTTGGTGGCCTCCGGCTCTGTTCCACTTCCAAACACTTTCTCACTTCCTGAGCTCCAGGGGGCTCCTCCCCGCCCGGACCCCCTTTTCCGGGGCCCTCTACCTACGCTCCCTGCCCAGGGCCGCCATGAGCCTAGAGCCTCCCCTGATGTATCTGACTACTCCCGAGAGTATTCAAGATGTTTATCTTTTGGCCAGATGTACAACAGTTTTCTAAGTGCAGTAAGTTGAAAAGTGTTCTACTTTCCATTGTTGAAATACAATCTAATATTATCCGCATACAATGAGAAACGTTTCAGTCTTCCCTCTAAATCTGTATTGGCAGCCTGACCTAGCTGCAACCTGAATGTTGAGTGATCTACGGTGTACATTTTATGATATTACACATAAACCTGGTAGCCCGCATAAAAAATACTTTTTGAAAATGCATCTATGCATTTGGGGAATTTTTGACATGGTTATTCTTTATCGCATGATCTTCGTTGACAGTCATAGACAGAATATTCCAAGCTCTTTGCAGAGATCCTGAAACACTTTCATTTTAAATAATAACATATCTGTTTAGATGAGGTCAAAGTCTAAAAATGTTTAAATGTAAACATAGCCTACTCAGGCCATTTTTTTCAAAGTATCCCCTTTTTTCTTAAAAAACATTTCTGCATCACACCTTGGCCCATATGGAGTAAAATATGAAAGAAACGTTGGTGGATAAGCAGCATGTAAAGGAATGCTTACCATATATTGATCCCTTAGGGAGCCAGTGGTGTCCATATCCCATCATTCTCTGCACTGGTGGTTGCCTCAAAGACTCAGTTGTTTTGGCTTTTGTGAGTAGAATCTCTGTACACTTCCATGGATTTCTCACCTTTTTAGTGATGCTTTTCTCCTCACTGTTCCCTGCCTCACTCTGTTTATATGTTTAAATTATTTCCAGTCTTCAGAAGGAGAGTTCTCTGGATTCTTAACATGCCGTCATTATTTCTATATTAACACTCCTTAAGGGGACTAGGACAGGCTCTGATCCACATAATTTCTGTGCGGTCTGTGTACAACCTTTACATACCATCAAAGGTTGGTAATTCTGTTTAAAAGAAAAATCCAAGAGCGCACTGAAGAAGATATTCACCTCAGAAATGTTTTTAAATACTCTGAGTTTAGGAGTTAACAGTAACACAGCATAGCCAGGGAAGATGTCTCTTCAACTACAACAGTATCATCCCCTCCAAAAGACACTTGCAAAGCGACATCTAAGGAAGAAGTGGCCTCACCATCACTGCCGCTTTGGTCACTGCCATCATTCCTGAGATTATCTGCCAATGTCATACTTTACGACATTGAAGACAGGTATCATTCCAACTTGCTTGCCATTAATGATGTCTTAACCGCAGGGTTAGCATTAAAGCACAATAGGTACTTATGGTTAAAGTTAGGCATCGCTTTCTTAAAATCATGCCATTGGACGTCAACACCCTCAATGCTGAGGGCCTCGACTTCCATTAGTCAGTGTTACTGCAACCGACATATTCGAATTCTTCATACATTCCAACAAAACTCATAGTCCTGTCTTCCTCATCATTTTTAGATCCAGTGGTACTAAAGCCCCTGCCAGTGGCTACCCCACCAGATCACCTGGCCCATGTCCAACTATAGCTTCCAAATCCATCTGTATATATTGCCTATTCCACTAGTTTTATACCCCTCAACCCCCACCCAGAAGTCTGCCTCCCATGAAGGCTCTTGGTCTTCTGCAGTTTCAACAGCAGAAGAACCCTTGGATCTGCATTCGCATAAACACAAGAGGTAGAGGACTCCTCCAATAAGACATGATACTTTGATTTCAAAATCCAGTAGTTTGCCAGTTTATGCACCATCAAGAACATCACATATAGATGACATCACCATGTTTCATGATCTCTTGCTGCAAGAAACAGTTACAGTAAATCTTTAAGCAGAAGTTCAACTTAACTCTGTTACACATTCACAAGGTCCGCCTCATGCCTTTTGTTACCTGATTTGCAGAAGTGACACATCCTGCCACATCTGCGGTCGCCACATTGACGCACGTCGAGAAGTACAAACTACCAGAGCAAGATGACTTGGTGATTGTGTCTGCAGTCAGAAAAAAATCACACTTCTACGCCTGAGATTTCTGTCGATCCTGACAAAGAAAGTAAAAGTATGGCTGCAGGACACAAGAAAGTGCGTGGTATAGCAGCAACCGCTTTCAAGATAAACATGCAGTATCCCTCTTAGGGAGGTTGTATAAGCCACAGTAGGAAAGTCTGCAGAACTTTTCAGACTATCATTCTAAAGAACATAGACATAATTTCATGACAATTTTACTGGAAGGTTTGCTTGTATCAACTCCACTCATTGGTGTCTTTATAGATTCGGCATAGTTATTCATTTCGGAGTTCTCTTTGGGTTTTTCTTTAAGAAGATTCTAATGGTTGCATTTAACATATCTGAAGTCTGCTGCTCACTTTAAAATAACAAATCCCTACTTACATTCAGTTCTTTTAGTCCCCAACTGATTATGCAATGCAATGTATTTAAGAATGAAGGTGAAGCAACAGAAGAATAAACTCCTACAATCCCAATTTAATGTCCATGACTTTTGTTATCAATCCAGGTTGAGGTTCCAATCTTTTAGAGCTAATCCCAATTTAATGTCCATGACTTCTGTTATCAATCCAGGTTGAGGTTCCAGTCTTTTAGAGCTAGACCACAACAGCACTGTTATTGGTAAAAAAAAGACCCGGTCAAATAGAATTTCATCTTCAGTGGATGTTCCTCTGAAATATCCACTCAAACACCACCTACAATTGCTGAGAAAATAATCTGCTTTCCTACTGCAGAGGTGGATCATAGAGCCTATTCCCACCTCTGAAAGCGGAAAGCATTTATTCAAGATATTTCTTGACCTGCAAAAAATGGCCTCAAAAGACAGTTCAGATCAGTCATGGACCTCAAACCAGCCAACAAAGGATCACGGAGAAACAATTTATTTCATGGCTGTCCATCTAAGCACCTCAAGAAAGATGCATACTTCCTCATTCCAGTGGTGAGAAAACACCAGATATTTCCGAGGTTCATAGTAGGGAGTTCATACCATCAATACACTGTTATGCAAACGGATGTCGCACCTCAGACATCTTTCTTTTGCTTGTCAGTAGTTGCAGCTTTTCAGATCAGAAAGAAATTCTTCATTTACCTACATCTCAATGGTTAGTTGATCTCTCTCAGGAAAAAACCCAACAAAACTTCAACACAACAATCGCTCTGCTGCATCTTTTGGGTCTTCGGGTCCATTTTCTCAAAGTCAACATAGTTTCCAGAACAGACTCATATCTAGACTCCATCTTTAAGGGAAAAAAGGACAAGTGGCTTCTTCAGAGTAGAAACTACCTTCCATCTTTCAGAAGTTTCCAATTCTGGCAATAAGTGTTCCAGCAGTTGACATTGTCCATCGTTCTCATTGTTCCAAATGCAAGGCCTCATATAGCAGTTTTACAACAGTCTTGGAAGACATGTGGTTTCTATGGGAAGACAGATTGTACCTTTCTCTCCATGGTAATGCAAGAGCATCAGTCTTGCCAATGGTGCCTACTTTCATCAGAACCTTCCTTTGCTGACCTTTTTAACAGATGCGTCCGTATTAGGATGTGGATCTCCACCACAGAATCTGACATTACAAGAAATGTGGTCGGGCAAGGAGCATCTGCATTGCAGCATTATCCTAAAACAGAGAGCAATCCTTCTAGCCCTTGAGGCCTTCCTGTCTTCTCTGACAACGATCAGAATTTCAATTAAATTGTATCCAAATCATGGTGGCACCAGATCCAGGAAACTTTCTTGAACTTGAAACAATCATGTAAAGGATCTTGATGAGGAATCAGTCCTTCACCTGAGTATTTAGCACCCCCAGGACGCTCTCAGCAGATTCTGTGTGAAAACCACAATACTATGAGACATTTCAAAGATTGAGGGTTTCCTTGGATCATCTTGTTTATAAAAACACAGATACAAAATGTCGAAACTTAGCTTGGAGCTTATGGAAACTGGGATTGTTGTGCAGTGTCACTTTCATTGATTCGTTGGAGAAGGTCCTTTCTGCTTTTCCTTCAATTCCCCTTACTGCATCCTTTTTAGTGAAGCTGAAATACTCCCGTGACCAGATGAATCTTGTTCTTTCTAAGTAGGCAAGACAGCATGATTTCCAGATCATCTTCACCAATGCCAAAGGCTATTCAAGATACCTCCATGCAAACTGAGTCTGCTATCCAGGATGCAAGGCCAGATGTCCTTGAGTTTGAAAGCATGGCTCTTGAGGTTGTGCAGTACTGCTATTTCCTCAGGCCTCTGGCTTTTAAGTGGAAATGGTTTTATTTGTGGTGCAAGCATTAAAACTATGATCCAGTATTCTGTCAAAAGAATGTCTTCATTCTACATCTTCTCAGCCAAATTCATAATTTGCTTTCATCTAGTTGCATTTAACAGCCATTACAGCTTGCAGGAAAAGTCCTTCTCAAAGACCTTTCATAATGATACCGGTCTTCAGACATTTTAGAAGGGATACTGAAAACATGCTCTCATGGATGCAACCTTTTCCTCCATCGTGGCTCAATCTGGATTTGTTTAAATTGCGGGCTCTCTTAATTTTTGACCTTCTACATATGACATCATTAAAGCATCTCTCAAGGAAGGCACGTTTTGCTAGCTATTACATAGTCCCGGACGATGAGGAAGCTTCAGCAGGTACCTCTAGTTGACGATTCTCCTAGTGTTAGATATTTGTAAAGCAGCTTCGTGAAAATCCATTCATTCATTCATTCACAAGAATTATTGCCTAAACACAGACTCTAGAGCTGGTAAGATAATTGCTTAGGCTCCTCTAAAAACAAAATCTGTTCAGGTTAACATTATTTCCTATCACAGATGTTTACAGTTTGTTTACAGATTGCAGACCTTCTGAGGCAAGCTAACTTTTCTGTTCTACGTTTATGGATCTTAATAAAGATTCTATTAAGTTGAACAAAATATTAGTTATCATAATTCTACATTCTGGGGGTTTTCAATAAAGTCATGAAAAAACGGTCCTATCTTCCCTATCTCTCCTTTTGAACAGCAAGCACATCTATAATCGTTAAATCTATTTGAGCCCCTCAAAAAGACGTAACCCTGTGAGGCAACTGCCAGTACAAGGCATGCTGGTAAATAAAAGCAGCTAGCTTCCTGAAGGACAGACCTTCTTCTCCTCTAATTAGATGTTACCATTTGAATTGAAGTGATCCAGGTTACTTATATACACTAAGCAATATTTAACCTTCATGAGGGTGTGTATATATATATATCCTCTGAAGAGAAGGCGGGAGCCTTCGAAACGCGTCAGGAATTCCACGGCGAAATGGGATTGAATCACTTTCTCTTGAGCTCCTCAGCTATTCAAGCACGCTGTGGCAAGAAAGGTGAGTTCAAGTTTCTCCCCGCGAGTGTGGCTGTGTCTTTACACGCGAGCGCACATATGTGGATGGAACCATCACCATCCTTTTACCGCACCCGCCAGAAGAGTGCAGCAGCGCCATGATGGAAACGAGCGAGCAGTGCCCCTGCATACACGCTGAGCACCGCCAAGCAGCCTCAGGGTAGGAGCCGACCAGGGCAAGCATCCAGCTTGCTAGTTTGACGGGCATATATCCGTCTGCTACTCCGCTATCGTGAGGTCGCCTGGTTGGCGAGGGGAGACCACTCGTCCGCCTTGATCCACACATGGGGCGCCAAGACTAAACAGGACTACCAGTCCCATCAGGCACTGGGACATTTGGACTGCCCATCAGGGGCGTGCCATGATCATTATCAGGGCTGGTACCTGCATTCCCATCATCAGTTCGCCAAATCCTCTGAAGAGAAGGCGGGAGCCTTCGAAACGCGTCAGGAATTCCACGGCGAAATGGGATTGAATCACTTTCTCTTGAGCTCCTCAGCTATTCAAGCACGCTGTGGCAAGAAAGGTGAGTTCAAGTTTCTCCCCGCGAGTGTGGCTGTGTCTTTACACGCGAGCGCACATATATATATATATATATATATATATATATATATATATATATATAGAGAGAGATAGATATAGATATATATACACATACAAATATAAATATTTTTTATTTTAATGATATAAGCTTCTATCATTAAAGTCAAAATGAAAACATTTACATGGAAAACATTTGCAGTCGTTTTTGGCTTTCGCCTAGACGGTGCATGCACTGTCTCTGGCAGGCTTTTAAAAAAAAAAATATAGTGGGCTGACAGCCCATCCATAGCTTACCATTTTTTAGCTTAGCGTTGCTCTCACTTGCTTCACTCCAGTTTGTCACTCCACGGTGGCATCATGTCCTTTTCTTGTGTTTTGCCCTCTCCTGGAGCATGGACCAAGTCCCTTCTGTCCATCCACTGCTCCTGTTTTTGGAGCTACTTTTTTATGTGTTTAAGCACTCCATGTGAGTGCTTGTGTTTTCAGTCCATCTCCAATATCCCAGCAATGTAGGTTTTATTGCCTACCTTCTGCCCCCCATTCCATGTTGCTTTGATCCTCTCCCAACCCCTTATTTATGCCACTGCACTTTACTCTGCACCCTATGCAACACTCTACTGCACTCTATGCCACTGTACTCTGCACTATTCCATTCCACTGCACTTTTTGCTACTCTACTGTATACCTCTGCACCCTACTCGGTACCACTCTAGGCCGCTGCACTCTACTCAGTAACACTCTAGGCCACTGCACCCTACTCTGTATCACTCTACACCACTTTACTCTTCTCTGCACCACTCTATGCTACTGCAGTCTAAGACACTCTACTCCAGGACACCTGCATTCTACACCACTGCAGTCTATGCAACTGCACTCTACGTCACTGCATTCTGTCACTCTACTCTGTGCTATTCTATGCCACTGCTATCTACAGCACTCTAATCTACTCTGTGCCACTGCATTCTTCACCACTCTACGCTGTACCACTGCACTGTATGCCACTCTATTCTGCACCATTCTACTCTACGCCACAGTGCTCTACTCTGCACCACTCTATTCTATTCTTCTGCACTCTACACCACTCTGCTCTGCACTTTGTGCCACACTGCACTTAATGCCACTGCACTCATCACAAGGCGGGAGCCTTCGAAACGCGTCAGGAATTCCACGGCGAAATGGGATTGAATCACTTTCTCTTGAGCTCCTCAGCTATTCAAGCACGCTGTGGCAAGAAAGGTGAGTTCAAGTTTCTCCCCGCGAGTGTGGCTGTGTCTTTACACGCGAGCGCACATATGTGGATGGAACCATCACCATCCTTTTACCGCACCCGCCAGAAGAGTGCAGCAGCGCCATGATGGAAACGAGCGAGCAGTGCCCCTGCATACACGCTGAGCACCGCCAAGCAGCCTCAGGGTAGGAGCCGACCAGGGCAAGCATTCAGCTTGCTAGTTTGACAGGCATATATCCGTCTGCTACTCCGCTATCGTGAGGTCGCCTGGTTGGCGAGGGGAGACCACTCGTCCGCCTTGATCCACACATGGGGCGCCAAGACTAAACAGGACTACCAGTCCCATCAGGCACTGGGACATTTGGACTGCCCATCAGGGGCGTGCCATGATCATTATCAGGGCTGGTACCTGCATTCCCATCATCAGTTCGCCAAATCCTCTGAAGAGAAGGCGGGAGCCTTCGAAACGCGTCAGGAATTCCACGGCGAAATGGGATTGAATCACTTTCTCTTGAGCTCCTCAGCTATTCAAGCACGCTGTGGCAAGAAAGGTGAGTTCAAGTTTCTCCCCGCGAGTGTGGCTGTGTCTTTACACGCGAGCGCACATATATATATATATATATATATATATATATATATATATATAGAGAGAGAGATAGATATAGATATAGATATATATACACATACAAATATAAATATTTTTATTTTAATGATATAAACTTCTATCATTAAAGTCAAAATGAAAACATTTACATGGAAAACATTTGCAGTCGTTTTTGGCTTTCGCCTAGACGGTGCATGCACTGTCTCTGGCAGGCTTTTAAAAAAAAAAATATAGTGGGCTGACAGCCCATCCATAGCTTACCATTTTTTAGCTTAGCGTTGCTCTCACTTGCTTCACTCCGTTTGTCACTCCACGGTGGCATCATGTCCTTTTCTTGTGTTTTGCCCTCTCCTGGAGCATGGACCAAGTCCCTTCTGTCCATCCACTGCTCCTGTTTTTGGAGCTACTTTTTTTATGTGTTTAAGCACTCCATGTGAGTGCTTGTGTTTTCAGTCCATCTCCAATATCCCAGCAATGTAGGTTTTATTGCCTACCTTCTGCCCCCCATTCCATGTTGCTTTGATCCTCTCCCAACCCCTTATTTATGCCACTGCACTTTACTCTGCACCCCATGCAACACTCTACTGCACTCTATGCCACTGTACTCTGCACTATTCCATTCCACTGCACTTTTTGCTACTCTACTGTATACCTCTGCACCCTACTCGGTACCACTCTAGGCCGCTGCACTCTACTCAGTAACACTCTAGGCCACTGCACCCTACTCTGTATCACTCTACACCACTTTACTCTTCTCTGCACCACTCTATGCTACTGCAGTCTAAGACACTCTACTCCAGGACACCTGCATTCTACACCACTGCAGTCTATGCAACTGCACTCTACGTCACTGCATTCTGTCACTCTACTCTGTGCTATTCTATGCCACTGCTATCTACAGCACTCTAATCTACTCTGTGCCACTGCATTCTTCACCACTCTACGCTGTACCACTGCACTGTATGCCACTCTATTCTGCACCATTCTACTCTACGCCACAGTGCTCTACTCTGCACCACTCTATTCTATTCTTCTGCACTCTACACCACTCTGCTCTGCACTTTGTGCCACACTGCACTTAATGCCACTGCACTCATCACCAGTCCCCTCTACCCCACCCTACTGTTACTTCACTGTACCACACAACCCCGTGCCATTGTGAAACTCTACCCCACCCCACACAGTGCCACTGTACTCTAATTAATTCTCTTCTACACCATTTCACTCTACGCTACTCCATACCACTCTTTGCTCCACTCCATACCTGTCTACGCCACTCTAGTCTACCCGCTCTATGCCACTACAATCTACTCCACTTTACTCTGTGCCACTCCACTCTGCCACTGCACTCTACGCCAGTCGACTCCACACCACTAGAATGTAAGCCACTCTGCGGTACTGTACAACATGGCTACAGTATATTGGCAAAGCTAATAGCTCTCGCTTAAGTGAAACCTGTTGGCTTTGCCAGTGGTTGTTCACGTTGACTTTTCTAATTCAGTCTGCAAAATACAACACAATAAAACAGGATTTCAAAAGTGGAAAAATTAAGAAGAAAATATAGCTCCTAGGCGGAGTGAAAACTGACTCGATTTAAAACAAAGTAATCTGTACACAAACCTGGGAACTGTAAAGATACTTTAAATAACAAAAAACATGTTTAATCTTTACCTTTTAATTAAAATATGAGGCATTTGCGTTGCTTGTAATTAAAAGATCCGATGTATGCGGTGGTGTTTGTACTTTAGTTGCTCAATACTTCTATTAGTTACTCCCTTGTTTCATTAAAAGTTATGAATATCTTTTTCCAGTTTTGTATATTTCTCCCTTGATCAAGAAAGTATTGCTTTAATACTTTTTTGTGCCTTTCTACCTAGTTTTTCCTTCATGGTTCGGACCTGAACTCCATGCACAGAAACATTCCCCGGGACATCCTTCCTTCCCTGTACGGAGGCACTGCTGGGATTCTGGACATAAGCACCTGGAACGAGACCCTGCTGTCCTCGGAAAATGAATTTATTGAACAGTTCTGCCAACCAAGCCCCCTGGGTGACGCCTCTGTGTGTGGGATGTTAAGCAACAGCGAGATATCCGAAGCTCAGTGTGAAGACACTCTTCGAGGAGTGAAATCCCAGCTGTATTACTGTTATTAATTGGATGTGGCATTAAACTAGCAAGAACAAACTTAGGGTATACCTGGTTCAACAATAGATTGAATCTTTAAAACCTTGCATTCCGAGTAATATATTGCTCAGACCACTGTATTGAGAAGCACAAACAAGCAAACCAGTGAAGTATTGTAAGCTGCATAAATGTGAGAAGTGTAGTAAACAAGGCCGCTCGACTCAAGTGTCACTTGCTTAACTCTGATTTCCACTTCTAGTTCTGAGCAAATGAAACAAGAGAACTCGTTTTAACATTGATACCAAGGAATTACCTGTGTCTTCAAGTAAAACACCTACAAACAGAGATTTTCTTTTTTTCTGGAATTAGAATTGTGCATTCCTGTCTGTTTTCAAAAGTGACCGCAAAACAGCTTCCTCACAACTGTAACCACACTTTAGAAAGAGGCGGCAATGCGTGACAGAAGCAGAAGACCTGTATATGTCAGTAGGAAACTAAGTATTGCGAGATAGGGCAACCTGCAAGTTTGTGAACAAATGAAGAAGCACTTCATATGGTCAAACAAAAAAAATCCCAGTGCAGTAATAAACCTCATGTTGTTTACTGTTTAAAAGAGTATTATTATTAAAAGGGTTTCAATGTTTGTATATTTTACTATTTGAGAATTAAAATGTGAATTTGTATCAAAGTGTTCGAAAGCAGAATGTAAGGTTGCAGCTACTATTTGAATGTGCCCAAAGAGTATTCAAGCACATCGACAGTAAAATGTCAGTTTCACATGGGTACAACTATAAATCCACTCCTATTTGCCAATTTTCATGATTGCACAATAACCTATTCAGAGCGAGAGTCTAGTCTGTACCGATTACCTCAGATAAAATTACAGGGTTAGAGTGTGGGACGGCTTTGATTTCAGGTTTTTTTGTAATGTTTTTATTTAATTTTTTTATATGAAGCACCGCTAATCTTTTCTAGAACAATTACTGGTTTTTTTCCACTGTGGGATAATCTATTTATTTGCTCAGCTATTGAAAAAAAATTCTATTTTTTTGTATTTTCATTGTCCAGCTTTGTGAATGTATGCTATATTAATTTCTTGTTGGTGATGAGTTTAAATAATTGTATTAGACTTTATTTTTTATTTAAACAGTGCACCCTTATCCTTAATACCTTGTGGAAGTATTACAACGCAATATTGAAGGTGATTTTAATCTACAGTGGGCCATACTAAGAAAAATTGCATAATTTCTTTATTTTTGCTGTGGTCGATAAAAAATACATAATAGTTTTAGTTTTCAAAATAAAGCAGTAAAAATACATGTTGCCAATTTAAGCTCATAAGAGTCTGGCATGCATTACCTGCTGCACGCCAGGACTTTGAAAGGTTTAAAGGCACACCATGCAGCAGTAACAACTGTATTAAGTAGTGTTTTCCTCAGAATTCACTTGGCCGAGGTCTGTGAAAGGGATGCATCTGTAGTCCAGCCTTAGTGGTTACATTAGTGTGTGTCTGCTTAGTGTCAAGTAAAGGAGGGCTGTTTCAATAAGGTCTTGAGCTATATTAACCTGTTCACGAGTGCAGTGCCTTGAGTCTGAGGATGTTTCCCAGAGCCTAGAATAAGTGACATGAATAAAATAGTAAAGTTGATATTTTAGCGTAATTTGGGATTTGCTTGTAATATACATACATAAGGCAAACCAATACATTGGTTTGATGTTATCCCATCAGACTTTAGCAAAAGCAACAAAGGCGGATGGAATGCATCCTCAGAAGTCCATATGAAATGACATTTGGACAGGTTTCACCTGTTCTGGTAACTAAGTCTGAATTGAGGATTTAAAATCTTTAATAAAACTCAGTTCCCTGGATGTAAATGTAAGATTATGGCTGTCTCCGTTCATTGAGACGATTTCTCGTTCTTTTGTGAAAGATATTTCCTTTCTGGCCTTCAGCCTCACTCCATCAGACCTAAAGCAGATTTGATTACATTCCAGAAGCATGGCCTAAATAAGACAGCTGAAGAGCAACTCATGTCTGTGAGCACTGCACCGGGCTTTCTTGATACTGTTCAGTTTAGGCAGATGCCACTGGTAATTGGCGTCTTCTGGTGTGGCCCTCTTGCAGTCACATGCTCAGTTTGTGCTGGAGTAATTTATTCACACAAGCTGAGAGGGAGTAGAAGGGGAGCTGTGGCAAATAATGTTTCGTACTACTCAACTCCAGGTCGCTGGACGCATGGACTTTCTATCCCTTTGGGGTCCAGCCTGTAGCACCCTTATAAGTTACAAGACAGTAATCCATTTTCACAACTACTCAACTCAGTCAGAGGTTGTTTTGCGGGTTTTGGCTTCAGTAATTCCCCTTGCCGCCACAAGGTGGCAAAAGATTACCACATATTGGTAACACAAGCGACCAGCAGCACCAAGATTTCTATAGCCGTGAGGATATAATTATGATTTGAAAAACTGAGCTGTTTTCGGGCTCTGAAACGTAAACTAAGGGGGAAAAAAATGCATGCCTGCGTTTGAGAAAGGGAGCAAGGGCGCTTATTGGTTTCGTAATAATCAATGCTTTTCAGAGTAAATCGTAATTGATGAAAACTGAAACAGTTTAACCTATTATTAATAAATATTTTATATACTAAGTTAAAGGGATTATGTGCAAAATGTTGTCTATCTGTGATTTATATTTCTGTGGGCACTTTACCTTGTTGCACCAACATCTGATAACTCGTGGAAATGCAGCGCTGAGGTATGTCCTCTAGATTTTAGTTTTGAAGGTCTCTGGTGTTTACACAGCAAATATATAATGTGTTTATTTGGGTAAGAAAATACGGTTCAAATTCTATTTGGGAAATTAATAAAACGATCAAAGAGTACTTGCTTAAAACGGAGTCGGTCTTATTCAAAGTTTCAGTGTGTATTAGTTTTGAAATGTTATATCGTGTTTATGGATATATTTGTCTCCTTTGTTTGTAGGGCCTGCTGAGCTATGTGCATGTGTGATAAACGAAGATCAGGACAGGTAGTGTTGCGCTGAGCAGTTTATTGTGTATACCGTTCATTTTAGTGTCTGCCCGAATTACCCCCAACACGTATCATACAATGGAAGTTTGAGTCCATCTTTGTTTGACTTCTCAAATCGTAGTCCTCCCTGGTCATTCGGCATCCCTCCCTTTCACACATTCGTGCCATGGCTGTGGTTAGTAACCAACCACCAGCACTCATTTTTTGTGGACCCGGACTTTTTCTTTTATCACAAGACTTTCACGCAGGGAAAAGGATTTATTTATTTATTTAAAGAGTTTTATATAGCGCGAACTTTACCCGAAGGTATACATAGTTGGCAGAATAGAGATTACACGATGATAAGATAGGAAACAGTGACATAGAGAGGAAGCAGGGGGGAGGAAGGATCTGTAACACCGGAGAGACAAGAAATGCGGGGTCAAAGAAGGCATTTAGTACAAACAAATCTTCTTAGCAGACTGCAATACCTTAGGGTACTTGTGGTCCCTGGAAGCAGGGCAGTCAGTTTCTGACAATTTCTAAAATCCGAATGGTGATGTGGAAAATGGAAAGTAATTTTCTGATGGCAGTAGTAAAAGGATACAACCCATCCGATCAAAACCCGACCCCTAGGGTCAGACACACCTTCTTTGTAGCAAGTCACATTACCTTAGTAATGCAGGTAATTACTAGAGGTCCCTAGAGTCAGGTAAACATTCTTTCTGTAGAAAGCGGCAGTATTTTTGGTAGTTTCTTCCCGACCCGTTCTCATAAATGTGTTTTTTTAGGTCCCCCCGGAGCCAGCGCATGCGCTGCTCTGGTGAGACATTTAGTGAGCGGGCTTCGCGCCAATGCTCCTCCCCCTCCCCCACCACAGAGCGCGTCTTGCAGCTTGTTTTTCCTTCACCGCGAGGCGCGCGCCTTTCTCGTCAACCTGACCCCACCGCCCTTCGAGGCGCCTGCTTCCTTCCCCTCTCTCACCTTCATCTCCACCTTGGTGCTAACTGTCCCTTTTCTTTCTATCAATGCTTGTTTAACTTGCAGCACTCATACACACACGCACCTCGATCACTTTCGCTGCTGCGTCGTTTTCCCGGCTGTGCGGCCAATACTGTTGTTGGTACTGACATTCTGTAGGTGTCTGATGGTATCTATCGCTTTTACATTGTATCGACTGTTTTTAAATCTTTTAATTTGCTGCTCTGTGTTTTATGGGTTATTGAATCCGAAATAAACATTTTTGATGACGAAGTTGTAAGATGTGCCTTTGATTTGGAGTTCTTACACTTTAGGTGATACTCTTTAACGTATTCTTTTCAACGAGTTCAAAAGTGTCCTCTAAATGTTAACTACTTTATAGAAGAAGCAGCACCTG
The DNA here is from genome assembly GCF_964261635.1 of Lissotriton helveticus. Taxonomy (NCBI): domain Eukaryota; kingdom Metazoa; phylum Chordata; class Amphibia; order Caudata; family Salamandridae; genus Lissotriton; species Lissotriton helveticus. Next base: position 197,334,213 of record NC_136068.1, on the reverse strand, counting down.
GAATCCTCACTGTGCCTCAAAATAATAATAATAAAATAACAGCTTCATTCCTAAGTTGGAACGTTGGCAGCTAGCGTGCTGTGATTTTTCAATAGAACAACTGTCAGGCCACTCACTGATCCAATTTCCAAACTCCGGGCCTCTGTTACTATTGTTGAATTTCAAGATATCAGAATGCTTGCAGGGCGAGAGGTGGCCCCCTGGTGTCTGTCACCTAATAACCACGGAAAGCGCCACGGAGAAGCCAATACAAACAGCGCAGTTCTCCATCCTATGTGGTGCTTCTCAGGGATGAAATCTGGATTTTTGGGGGGAGTTTAAAGGGGTGGGTAGAACTGAATAGAAAAATATTTTTGTTGAATTCTACAATGGCAGACAAGTCTGACAACAGCTCTGGGCGACGTCACTCCTGCTGTCTGGATGTCGGCCGCGTGCTCACCCACTTAGGACTTGGCACTTGCTTCATTAGAAATAACACAGACCCCTGAGCTGTCTGCGCAGCGTTGTCGTGCCGCTCACATTCATTACAAATGAGGTATTTCGCTTGTGCGCCATTATTGCAGACTTATCCGTGCAGAATACATAAACGCCTTTCAGCGGCGACATAATCTGCGGCGGGCCGCATGTCTGCCCTCCGCTTAAAGGCATTATTTCGTATGACGTGGCCCTGGAGTATGCCAGCACCACATAATATATTCTTTAGTGCTCACTTTTCAGAAGTGCGCAATATCAGGTCACAAGCTCATTCACTATGCTCTGCTGCGAGCATGACCTTCACGAGCATAGCACAACGTGTGTTTGTTTATAAGTGCGTCTTGCAGTGAGTCCTTCACCAGCAGCCCCACTTTGTCTCCACTTACAAGCAGAGCACAAATCCTAAACCAGCATTGGCATAGCCAATAGGTCTCGCCTTTGGGACCTTATAAGTGTTTAGTCATGCAACAGTTAATGTTGTTGCACCAAGGATATTGTGCTGCATAACTAAGGGGCATATTATCAAGAACGGCGATAAAATTATCGCCTCTTTAGCGGCAGGAAACAGCCGCTAAAGCGGTGATAATAGGCTTGATAATATGTCCTTGTGAATTCCCATAGCAGCCCAGGTTCTGGTGTTAACCTGGGCTTCTATTGGAATTCACAAGGGCATATTATCACCGTTCTTGATAATATGCCCCCAAATACTTATAAGGTCCCAAAAGAGAGACCTATTGGCTATGCCAATGCTTGTCCTTAGTAGGTACAGTACCTTCGGCGTTACAAGATGTCACAGGAGTCAGACACAATCTTTTCCTTAGCAGGCGCAGTACCTTAGACGCTCACTAGAGGTCAGTGATGTCACACAGGTGGTCACCGCCGCTCCTTCGATCTCAGGACTCCAGCAAATTGTAGAAACGAGCTTGTTGGGAGTGGAGAGTTAGTGTGGGAGCAGTACACTTGAAGTGATGAGGACAACCATAATAAGCACTGCCGTCTGATAAAAATCAAATGATATATCAGTGTGCACAAAGATCAACAATTGCTTGATGTTGGCAGAAGAAGGATTTCACGTAGGAAATCAAAACACTTCTTATAGAGTCAGGAACAAATTACAGTACACTTGCTCATTACTAGGTGTCCCTGATGTCAGAAATAACAACATACTCTACCGTATGCTAAAAGTAAATTTATATAGCAATGTGCAAAACGAAAAATAAATTTCTCAGCAGATGAAGGATGCAACTAGGATTACCAACTGCTACCTTACCCTTTTCCCTCCTGAGGCGGAAGCCGGGAGGTCTTCTCTCCATTCTTGGGCTTTTTAAAACGAGTGTGTTTTTTTCGTGTTTGCAAACTGTATTTTAATTACTGTGCAGCCTAAGATCGCGCTTGTGTTATAAGCGCTCAGCTGCCTGCCTTTGACTTCCCAGCGCTTGTAAGCGCTTCGCCTGCTCCCTCACCCTTGTTTGGGGTTTTAGACCGCCCTCGGCTGAGTGTTGACGCCGAGGGCAGGGATCGCATTTCGGCCGCCATCTTGGGGGTAGGACTCTCCGCCCTCGCGCTCTAGCAGCGCTATAAAAGGGAATATTGCTATTCTGCTGGTGATTACCAACTGCTACCTTACCCTTTTCCCTCCTGAGGCGGAAGCCGGGAGGTCTTCTCTCCATTCTTGGGCTTTTTAAAACGAGTGTGTTTTTTTCGTGTTTGCAAACTGTATTTTAATTACTGTGCAGCCTAAGATCGCGCTTGTGTTATAAGCGCTCAGCTGCCTGCCTTTGACTTCCCAGCGCTTGTAAGCGCTTCGCCTGCTCCCTCACCCTTGTTTGGGGTTTTAGACCGCCCTCGGCTGAGTGTTGACGCCGAGGGCAGGGATCGCATTTCGGCCGCCATCTTGGGGGTAGGACTCTCCGCCCTCGCGCTCTAGCAGCGCTATATAAAGCTCCCCTTTTCCTCCGCGCAGCGGACGCGGTCAGCGGACGCGCCGGACCTGCGCCTGAGTCGCGCCAGAGTCCTGCCCGTCTGCGCCCGTCAGCGTCCCGGAGGCGTTGGGCGTGGCAGGTACCTCTGGCCACTATGCTTTCATACTCCGCTCAAGAGCTCTATTCGTTGTGCAACTGGAATACGTCGTGTCACTTAGTTTATCCTGGCCGATATAGGGGTAAACATAAGTGCCCTGCCTGCTATTGGCACCCTGTTCGCTCCCTCCCTTCCCCTATCCCTGTTAAGGAGTGTAGCATAAAACACCTTTGTTTACTCCTTAATACGAGGTCGTTGCACCGACACACTCAAGAGATTTTTGATCTCCTCTCGACGACCAGTCCCACCTGTTTGATGCTCACTGAGACATGGCTTAATGATTCCTCCCACCCGGATATTGTGGCAGCCATTCCCACTGACTATACCATCCATCGACAGGACAGGGACAAGGGCAGGGGAGGAGGAGTTGCCTTGGTTGTGAAAAAATCTCTTCCGTGCACGGTCACGCATACTCACAACATTGCAGGGGCTGACTCTCTAGCCTTTACCATCTCCCTAACGCCGCAACAAGCGCTGAAGGGTATGATTGTTTATAGACCTCCGGGTCCAGTGGGATCCTTTCTTGATGATCTCCAGCAGGCCATGTCGGTCCTTGTCCTTAGATCGGAACGGTGCCTACTGGCGGGAGACTTCAATTTCCATATGGACGACCACAATGACCAGGACGCCATAAAATTGCTGGATATCGCCTCTACCCTAGGTCTCTCCCCCTATCTCTCTGGTCCGACTCACGACAAAGGTCACACACTTGATCAGGTTTTTTCCACCACACCGATCATGGCTGTAACACTTCTGCCAGTCGTTTGGTCTGATCATTATCTTGCCCATTTTGAAATACCATCCACCGAGGCTTCTCCGGCCAGGGCCACGAGGCAGCAGGGCAGCAGCTATAGGGCACTCCACCGGGTGACCCCAGATATGCTAATGCATGCTTGGGTTGATCACCCTGTGCCCTGTATGGGCGACCTGGAGAAAGATCTGGAGAGCCTGCAATCCTGGCTTCTTGCCAGACTAAATGAGCTCGCTCCCTTACAGCCACCCAGGTCCGCTGCCCTACGGGTCTCTGCCCCCTGGTTTACGGAGGAATTAGCCCACGCCCGTAGGCAATGCAAAGTTGCTGAGCGGGCTTGGAGAGCCCAGTATGAGCCTGAGGCTAAACAACGTTATAGAATCATGATGAAGTCATACCATGATCTAGTTCTTCAGGGCAAGAAATGTTATTACGCCAAGAGGATTGAAGGCGCAGCTAGCTCCTGTAAGGAGATTTTTTCAATCGTGCGTGAATTCACCAGCCCCCGGTCAATCTCTATTCAGGATGCTCCGGTGGAGACCTGGGCTTACACTATTGCCAACTTCTTCACCACTAAAATCAAGCAAATTCAGGACTCTTTCCCGTCGAGATCTCCAGATGACTTGTCTGCGGTGCCGACTGAGACAGTCTCTTTATCTCCCCCAAGCCCAGCTTTGCTAGACTTCCCTCCCCTTCCGGCTGCCACTTCCTTAGCCTTGATGAGGAACCTTAAATCGGGCTCACCGTTAGATCCGTGCCCAGCAAAATTCCTAGCGAAAATGGCAGACGTCATCAACCCCATAGCTAATCCTATTCTTAATCTATCCCTGAGTCAGGGTTGCCTGCCCCAGGCCTGGAAGCAAGCCATGGTCATCCCCCTGATCAAGAAGCCCAATCTTGACCCAGAGGCGCCTTCCAATTATAGGCCAATCTCGCTCCTTCCAGCACTGACTAAGATCCTGGAGAAGCACGTGCACTGCGTGCTTTCCAACTTCCTGGAGTCTAATGAATTACTTCATGAATCCCAATCGGGCTTTCGCTCCAACCTAAGCACCGAGACGGCGCTCCTGGAAGTCTCGGAGATCGTTAAGGAGGTGCTGGACACGGGAGGCAGGGTGATGTTAGTCATGTTAGACCTGTCGGCGGCGTTTGACACCGTCCCCCATGAGGATCTCCTCACTAGACTTCATGACATCGGCCTAGGGGGGACGGTGCTCAACTGGTTCTGTTCCTTTCTGGCCAACCGCCGGCAGACGGTCTGGGTCCCACCTGGGTCCGCCGAGATGCCGCCATTGGGAGTCGGAGTGCCTCAGGGCTCTGTATTGAGCCCTACTCTATTTAACATCTTTATGACCCCTCTGGCGACATTGGCGGAGTCCTACGGGGCCCGGATCGTCTCTTATGCTGACGACACCCAGCTCCTTTTCACCTGTTGTAAGAGCGAAGAGTTCGATGGAGAAAGGATCCGTGAGTGCCTTGGGGCTGTTTTTAGCTGGTTTTCACATAACAGCCTTAAGTGCAACTCGGACAAATCCGAAATACTATTCTTCGGATGCCCATCGGAACCAGATTGGCAGGGATGGTGGCCTGTTGACATGTTCCCTCCCGCTCAGTCCTCTAAGTGGGCTAAGAACCTGGGAGTTAAAATTGACAACGAGCTCTCGCTCAAATCCCAGGTTTCTACTCTTACGGGAACTTGCTTTGGGATCCTTAAAATGCTACGCAAGTTCTTTCCCCTTCTCTCGGTGGAACATCGGAGGATCACTGTTCAGGCACTCATAGGGTCCAGATTGGACTATGCAAATGTCCTATATCTGGGTCTGCCTGAATACCTCCTCCAGCGCTTGCAGGTCACCCAGAACGCTGCTGCGCGTGCAATTTTTGGCCTACACCGTCGCACCAGTGCCTCCAATCTCCTTGTATCCCTTCACTGGCTTCCGGTGCGGAAGAGGATACTGTTCAAGGCCATGACTCTCGCCCATAAGGCCTTGCATGGCAATGGTGCCAAATATCTTCAGAGGAGGCTGGACTTCTATCGACCTGCACGATCCCTCAGGTCAGAAGCCTTGGCTCTTGCTCGGGTGCCACGCGTCAAAAGGGCTCGGCTAGGCGGCCGGTCCTTTAGATTCCTTGCCCCTCAGCTATGGAATTCTCTACCGGTGTCCTTGCGAAACACCGCAAACCTGCTTGCCTTCAGGAAAGACTTAAAAACTTGGCTATTCGCCGGATAATCTGTCCCATCTTCTAGGCCCCTGCTCTTTCACTTTTACTGTTATGTTTTTTCAGCTCTTTTTCTTTGGTCAGGAGCTCAAAGCGCCGGGACCCTCCTTTGGAGTAGCCGTTGCGCTATAAAAGTTCCATTTTAACATAACATAACATAACTAATACAATCAAAACTCTTTCCCATGATTCAGACACACATCTTTTTCCAGAGCAGCCTGTAGTACCTTAGTACATTCATTTGAAGTCGTAGTTGTCAGAGATGAATCTTGTCCATAGCAGGCTTAAGTTGTAACTAGAGAGTTGTTTTCTGAAGCAGGGTGAAGTACTTTAGGCTTACTGGAAGACTCTGTAGTCAGACATATGTCCCTCCTGTAATCAGGGTGCAGTACCTTATTGCAACTTCTTGAGTTCTCTCTGTTGTCCACCACCGTCCATTCAGACCCTGATTCCAGAGAATGATGAGCAGAGCAGATGCCTGTGAGTCTTTGGTTGATATAAACTAAACGTTTGACTCTGCTTTTGTTTTCAGCTGGCCAGATCAGAGACGATGTAGCCTCAACATACATTTGCCTAGTCACTTTCGTAACTATCAATTTTTGCTCATGTCCTCCATAAGTATGCTAAGTTGTGATAATAGTACTTATTATGGCTCTAAACACATTCCTATATGTGGTGGAAGAAGTCACCCTAATATTCGCTAATTCCAGTCACTTGTGAGTACAAAGAGCATGTTGGGAATAGAGAGAATGTGAGAGATCAGAACACCGAGTGATGAGGAACAATTACACTCCTCACAGTTTGCTAAAAAAAAATGAAACAATGCAGTAATGGGTAAAAAAAAATGAGTTATTTGATCTCCGCAGTGAAAGGATGCAACTCATCAAAACACTTTCCATGGAATCACAAAAAAAATTTCACAGCAGGCTACTGCCCCCCCCCCCTTTGTTAATAGAAGTACCTGGAGTCAGAGAATTTTTTTTCCTCAACAGGGTGCAGAACTTTAGGCTGTTACTAGAGCTCTCTGGAGTCACCGATCAGTCTTTCCTGAAGTCTGGCTGCACGAACCTATGCATGTGTGCACTACTGCCCCTTCAATCTGAGAATTCCACATACTTATGAATGTTTATTTTTTTGCAGAGTTTTATATAGCGCAAACTTGACCCGAATCGGGTATCAGAGCACTTTACATAGCACTAGTTACCTTACATGAGGACACACATTCATTTTTGTTAGGCACGGGGAGATTAAGTGATTTGCCCAGAATCACAGGATGTTTACCATCGTTACCGAGACTCGAACCCAGAGGCACATTACCAACAAGTAGCGATATTTATCGCTAAATAGTCTTAGCTTTGATTTTTTTTATCGCTGGATATGTTGGGGGAGAAAACATGCTATTAGCAACGTTTTTCTCCATTGTGCTAAAATAGCCAGCGATAACGGCAAAATGCGTGAATATCGCTGAGAATACAGCGATATTCACGCATTAGCGACGAAATGCTCTTAGCCATGTTATCCACCTCCCATTGGATAACATGGCTAAGAACTGGTCTGAGCAGCGTTGGTTTTTGGCGATATCGGGAATATTTCCATCGCTACGCCTGCCTTGCTAATAGGCGATAGCGACGTTAGCGACAGCTCTCAGTCGCTAACAAGTTGGGTACGCCCACTTTGCATGTCATTAGCGATAAATATCGCTGACATGCAAAGCGGACCCCAAACCGCTCGCTATCGCCTAAAAGCTGTCGCTAACATCAGTTAGCGACAGCTTGCTAATAGAGAGAAAGAATTATCGCCGCTAAACCGGCGATAATTGCCTATCGCCACCCTTGGTAATATGCCCTCAGGTCAGAGGTCGAGCGCCCTAGCGGTTAGGCCAAGAGCAGGTGCCCTTGGTTGAAAGTGGAAACAAACAATGGCAGAATGTTGAATGTGTTATTGTTTGCAGCAGGCCAGATCACAGCTGGGGTGTGGCTTTAAAAATACATTTGCAAATTATCTTTTGCAAATCGTATTGATCGTGCTCTAAATTCCCACCAATAACTCTTTTTTTAAGGTAGGTTTCCATTGAAGGAAGCTCGCTCGCATAAGGGCATGCCAGTTGACAACCTGAAAGTAAACGCAACCCCTAGACCCAGCGACTTGGATCTCATATATTCCACACCGAAGTGTGCAAACTCCCAATCTGTTTTTTATCCAGAGTTAAAGCAAGTAGAAAAGGTGCAGAACTTCCAGCTCCTCCATACCAGAACCTGCTCGAGTTGGATAGTCAAAAACGATTCAAACAAAATATGAAACCCTATGGAGTTCCTTTTGAAACCTTTCTCTCTCATCTGGCTACACTGCACTGAGTGTACTCTTCAACGGACCTCCCATTTATCTTGCTCACCCGATAGCTTTCCCTCTGAATGCAGATAAAATGGGTATTGCTCCCCCTGGCCCTATATTCAGTACAGATACAAGCTACAACTTCAGACAGTGTACAACTTTCACAACTTATGTGGTACCACTAAAAAAAAATATTAAATTCCAAATTTAGTAGGTCAAAATAGGGTGCAGGAGGTAGTAATTCTAGTGTGATTCATCTCTTTTAAATGTGTATGCTTGTTTTACAAATAGGGCGTAATTAACAAAGGGTTTTTCCCTGGCAAAAAGTAAGACTCTTAAGAATGTCTTTCTTGGCTTAAAGCATCTGTAAAACGGATGGACCTGATTTAATAAAACTGGCTTAAATTAGGGCAATGGTTCTGTAAATAAGGTGTGTTCACAATAATCTGTCTTAAGTCTGCAAAACGTCTTTGTAAACCTGATAGACTTGTAGCCGCAAAGTCCATACCTTAGAATTATCATGAGGTGTCAGACTGGATCCGGAAAGTTTTTGTGAGCAGTACCCCCGTACGCTGGTAGGTGGCTTGGTTTGTCTCCACGTGCTGCCGTCCGTGCCGGAAGTGATGTGCACAGTGCCTAAATAGGCGATATCCCAGCTCACTGACGTCAGTTGTTTTCTTTCCGTGCCAGTCAACGCGGATCCAGAGAGAGCTACCTCCAGTCATTTTTTGACTGACCCTTTTATGACTTTTGACATACTTTTTTGAGAATCTTTTCTCCTGGTGTGACAGGGATGTCTACTAGGAAAACCAGCTCAAGCCCTACGGCGCCTGTCACCGACAGATGTTGGTGAAGGACCCACATCTTGTTTGGCTCTGATGCTTCGAGCACGACCATGACGTGAAAACCGCATCAGCGCCTGGCTGCTCCTTTGGGAGTAGTATTGCGCTAAACAAGTCAATTCAATTCTGCGCTGCGCCAGGCACCCCAAGACCTTGAGGGAGCGATCCCTCAAGCTCCTTGCCGCTCAAGGTGAGATGCTTTGAAGGTCTCGATCACAGTCAAGGGAAAGGTCCCTGGAACAGTCGCGGAGTCCTAGATTTCGTCACACTCAAAGTTGTCTTCCAATAAGTCCCACATAAAGAAAAAAAAGGAGGAAGTCTAAGAGGTCATCAACTTGGCCCCGTCCATCGAAGTCATCCAACAATACAAGGGAGTGTCATCATTCGAGGTCTGGCTCCACGGTAGAGCCTGTGTCTGACTCAGCTCCTCGCCTCCCCGAGTTTCCAGGAGTCAGAGTAACCCCCATCCAAATCTACAAATTTTATGAGACCATGCACCTCATATTTTATTTATTTAAAGAGTTTTATATATTTGGGCGCCCGTCCACGATGGCGAACCATTAGGCCCTGCGGGTTTGGGAGGGGCACTAATGCAGATGCAGAGTCATCCCCATTCTCACCCCCTATTCTGACACGGAGCGGATGGGTCATTGTCAGACGCCAAATGGAGCCATGCCCTCCACACCAGAGCCTGAACCCTATTTTTGTGGGCTAGGACTTGGGGAAGATTTGGAGGGGGCCCCTAGACCCCAACATGGACTCGTGTGAGGAATTGGTGGACTGGACACTTCCCCAAATACTGGCATGGTCTCTCCTCCTACTAGGACTATGTGGGAGGGAGCTTACCCTCAGTGGCAGTCAAGACTAACCTCTTCAAAGAGGTGCTCAGCCAAGAGTGACCATCTCAGAAACTCTTCTCCCATTTAACGAAGCACATGAGCTCTTGTTACCAGGTCAATTGCCCACTGCCATTGCCCTGCCCCTGGGGACCCCAATTACTCATGCGACAACCTGCCTGGGAGAGCTTGGTGGTCCAGGCCTCCAGGCCAGTGTAAATTCTGGTGCATTCTCTACCACCCGACTGGATAGAGAATTCAAGAGGCCGACACCTTAGGCAAGAAAATATTTTCTACCACCAGCCTGGCACTGCGGTCTGTGAACACTGCGTCCCTTTTGGGCCGTTACTCCCATGCACTATGGGATTTGGTTGTGCAGGTGTTGCTCATTAGTTCCAGAGGAGGCCTGGATTGTACTCTCACAAGCTATGGCAGGCAGTAGCGATGCAGCTATATTCATAATCCTATATGGGAAGTACATGACCAACTCTCTAGGCAGTGTCCTTACGGAGCCACGTCTGGCTCAGGATGACTGGCTTTTCAGGGGATGTCCAAGCTTTGCTTACGGGCATGCCCTATGATGGCTACTGTCTCTTGCAAAGCAATGCGGACTCAAGGATAGCAGAGCCACACACAGGCCCTTGAGCATCAGTCTTCCCCTATCTCAGTGACTGGCTGTTTAAGGCAGGATTGGCCCAGGCAGTCGTCTCCCACCACCAAACTACGGCAGACCTCCTGCTGGGGCTTACTATCAACAAGCCAAAGTCACATCTCACTCCCTCTCAGATGCACCCTTTCTTCAGAGCTGTTCTGGACATAGTGCAGTTTTGAGCTTTTCCTCCTGAATGGTGAGTCTAGGATATTCAGGCTACAATACCGATGTTTCAGCCTTTATCCTGGTTTTTGGTGAGACCGACTATGAGGCTGCTGGGCCTCATGCATCCTGCTTGTGACGCATGGACGCAGGCATATGCGGGCTCTGCAGGGAGACCTGATATTCCAATGGTTGCAGCCCATACCACTCCTGCCCAGAGTTCTCAATAAGATCCGGAACAACCAGGCCAAAGTAATGCTTGTGGTTCCAGACTGGACTCGGAGAGTTTGGTATCCCGAACTGCTCAGAATGGCCATCGGTCCTAATCAGGCTGCCTCTTCTGGAAGATCTTCTGTTGCAGCAGCAGGGGAAGAGTTCTCCACCTGAACCTGCCAATGCTCCACCTTTACGCATGGAAATTGAGCAGCAACAGTTGACACCTTTTGACCTTCTGCCCTAAGTCTGCAATGTTATCTTGGCAACCAGGCATCCCTTCACCAAAATGGTATATGCCTGCCGTTGAGGCATGTTTGTAGCATGGTGTGCAGAAAGACTGGTTCACTTCATTCTGACACTCCTTTCACAGATGTTTCTGTTTATTCATTCTCTTACCCAGCAGTGCTCTGCCCTGGGCACGTTAAAGGTCTATCTTTCAGCTATCTCAGCCATTCTGAGGTTGCAAGATCAGTTGTGAATAGGTTTTTAAAAGGCTTGCAACATGTTTCCACCTTCACCCATCGTCCTGCCTCGGTAATAACTTAATCTTGTACTCACTTTTCTGACTTGTGCTCCCTTTGAGCCACTTGACAATTGTCCTCTCAGGATCCTTACCATCAGGATGGCCTTCCTAGTGGCAATAATATCTGCCCAGAGGGTGAGAGCTTCAGGCTTTGTCATCTAAGCCTCCATACCTGAACATCTTCGCAGACAAGCTGGTTTTTCACACTAAAGCCTCCTTCCTACCAAAAGTCTTCACTCCCATTAATGTAGAGCAGTCAGTCACCCTGCCTACCTTTTACGCTCCACCACATCCCTCTAGAAAGAGGACCCAAAAAAAGCGATGGTCGACCTTGACAGCACAAATTTGTTCTGGGTGGACCACCAACTCTTCGTGGGGTATGTCCAAGGAAAGGCTGTGCCTTGGATAAGAAGCAACCCTCGAGGGCTTGAGTGCTCATCCTACCAGAGCCAAGAATGCGACAACAGTGTTAGCATGCAGAGTTCCAGTCCTTGATATCTGCAAGGCAGCAGCATGGGCGTCTCTGCACACGTTCACCAAGCACTACTGTTTGTGCAGTCAGGTCTGTCGGGATGGGCACTTTGCCTGTTCGGTCCTGCAGGACATTTTGGTGTGAAATGTTTTGCAGATCCTCCTACAGGGAGGTATTGTTTGGGTATTTATATTAAGGTAAGGAATATGTGGTGAAAAGTCTATCAGATGAACAAGTTACTTACCTTTGGTAATGCTTTATCTGGTAGACAGACTGTCTAGCCGTAGATTCCTTACAAACCCACCCATCCTCCCTCCCTCCTTGCTTGCTCTGCAAATGGATTTCTAGGGACAGGGCTGTTCCCCTTCCAGGGCCCTAGTTTCACACACAAGTAGTTAGTGGTCTCTGTGGCCAGTGTTCTTCATTGCTCAGTGTGCTGCCACGCAAGTCTCTTCTGGCGTGGATGACTCCGGAGACGCCAGGCAAACTACACCACCTGCCGGCGGTCAGGGTTACTTCTCATGAATAAGTTCTGGATCCCGTCTGATGCCTGGGGATATTCTAAGGTAAGGAATCTGCAGATATATGGGGACAGATTTATGTTAACTGGCGCATCCCCAGGGATGCGCCAGTTGACATTCGCCACAGTGCGCCACTGCTCCGCCACCCATGGTGCGCCGCATTTATGATGCGGCTCACCATGGTGCAAGGCAGTGAAGATGCGTGACGCATCTCTCAGCGCACGGGCGGTGCATTGCAGGAGTCATGTCGCAAGTGCGTAGGGAATTGACGTAGAAAGTGACTGAGTGAAATCTCATAGATTTCACTCAGCCACTTTTAGGAGGCGTTCCTGCGCAGGAACGCCCCCCCTGCGCAGGAACGCCTCCTTATGGCGCAGGGGTTTCCAACGTGACGCATCTCCTAGATGCGTCACGTTGTAAATAGGGCGCATTGTTTGCGCCGCCGTTGCGTCACATTACGTGACGCAATTGCGGCGCAAGGAGGCGCAAGAGCCTCATAATTCTGCCCCATAGTCTATACTAGATAAGGCGTTAACAAAGTTTTCATCAGGACTCTAATGCTAGCCTGCCACAATAAGCTTGGATTTGCAGAATTTCAAACTACACCCCACCTATGGAAAATTAATCCAAATGCTTTTGGCAGTTTATTCAAGCTGGCTTCAGTGGACGCCAAAATCATCCCTTCGTCTGGAAAATGTATGAGTTTTAGGTCTCGACATACAAACAACATCAGTTGACAACTTATGAAGATTTGCACTAGTGTAAATAAGAAGTGTGAGAGGATACTCCTCAAATCAGAGGGAAACTGTTAGAAAGGTAAATATCTAATGGATATTTTTAAACACAGATTCCTCATGTTTTGAATAGCCACAGGTGCTAGACTCAATCCGGAGAGGTTCACTAGCAGATCTCCCATGTCCCAGAACGTGTTGTCATACAGCTTCGAACTGCCTCGAAAATGACTGGGTGGTGCGGCATATAAGCATCGCACTTGGGCCCTAATGACAATTCCTTTCTTTCTGTGCCTTTCAAAATGGATCTGGAGCTCCGTTCCCAACTTTTGTCAACCTAAGATTATTTTCATAATGATTAGTGTGCTAGGGAACCAATGTCCTCTCTACAAAACTGCTGGCTTCAAAATGTGTAGATCCTCCAAGAAGCAAATGCCAGTCACAGATCTCCATAAGGTATGACTTTGGTTCCTGGGATCCGGTCATGACTCATGCAAGAAGTTTGCCGTCAGGCAGCCAAACGTAATTGGTCCCAGACAGAAGGCCATTCCCAAGACTGGTCCACATTCTCATCGAAGTCTTCAGGGAAAGTCAAAGTTGACGACCAAGTGCAAACACAAGAAGACAAACCAGGACTTACCTTACCAAGTGCCGGCTTTAGTGTGGTGCTACCAGTGCCACCACACTGGGTGCTGAAGTTGAGGGGGCTCTGTCTGGATAACAGACTAAACCGTAATAAGAGCAGCCTGCCTAGCTCTTTCTGTACGGGGCATTTTTTAGGGAATCATTACAACAGCATGGTAACTATAGTGGTTAATGCACTTAAGGCCTAGATCTGTGATATGTTTAGTTTAAGTTTTGACCCATGACATAGCGTGTAGAGGGTTACTGTTCCTACTGCAAAGCACAATGTGTTACATGTAGATCAATAATTTAATGAATATGGCTCAATGAGTTATTGCTTTTGTCACATAAATCCTTTTATTACTTAACGTTCTTGAGAAGCAATACTTCTAATATAGCACATTGAGCAATGTACTGGCATAAAAGTGCTGCAAGCACATTGAGGCCTATGTTTAGAACCTCATTATGTTTTCCCCTCAGTCTTTCTTTATTCCAAGGTTGCTGGCAAAATGGTTCCTTTGCGTAGCAATATAATTTTATTAGTATGGCATCTCAACCATTGTTACATTTATGGATTTTGACACTTATGGATTTTGACACTAATCCCTATCTTAAATTTAGTAGAAAGGGACTGACATAAAAAGATTACGTCTCAGAGGCAGGTGTACAGTTGGAGAAAAGATTTAACCTTTCCAACTTTACACATGTGCTGCACTGTACGGCACACAAAGTGTCAGTGTTTAACTTTGTGAAAGTGTAGAATTTTGTTCTGGAATTATAAAACCTAAACTTAACATCACACAAACACCCTTCCACTATGGTGAAAAGGTGTGTGCACTGGCACCAGGCAGCCTATGGTCTGTCAGCACTAGAGGAGAGAACATATCTTAGTAGATAAGGTGCTGTTGTGCTCTCTCTTCTTTTCATGCAAAGCAGCACAGCAACTTTGGTTACTGCGCATCATAAAAACTACTCTTCCCCTTTGTTTCTCCAGACCAGTCTTAATATATAATGTCTACCAGGACCAGATCTGTTCTCCTACACCTTGAAGTTCTCATTGTCTTAAGTAACATTTCCTATACATTGCTATACACACACCTGTATTACCCATTGTCACTGTATAATATATTTGTGATGTAAAGCGTTCAAACTGTCTACATTGGGATGAGTAGCACTATACAATAAATACATCTGAGAGGTGCTAAGGAAAAAGGAGGGGCATCATCAGAGAGCAGAGGGAATCCGTGAAAAGGGTAGTCGGGCGGGAGTGGTGGGGGGGAGGGGGGAAATCGCAAATGTGGTGCACCAACACAGATTCTTGTAGCAGCGCCACTAATGCTAATGTCAGCTCTGACTTTACCACAGGTGCAAGGTTGTCAAGAAAAAACATCTCAACACTTGGATATCCCAAGTTCCAGAGCAGAATCCTCAGCATGTCCCAGCATACTCAGAGTTCCTCGGGGTGTCATTGACCTCTGCAGCCCGCAGCCCATAGCAGTCAGTCAAGGAGGCCATGCTGCAAATCTCTGGTGATAATCAGACTCACTCCATTGCGCCTTTGGGTCCCACAGAGCTAAAGGGGCCTCCAATCTGATTACCACAGTCACACCCTCCACCAACGTGTCAGTCCACCCATTTCTGAGTAAAACAACAAACACAAAGTTCTTGCCCGGGGAATTGACATTCCTTATAGGCATATTTAAGGTACTGGTAAAAAGGCATGTTGTGCATCATTGTTCCAATTATTCGGCTTGTTTTTAGCAAGTTTCTCATTAAAAACGCTACACCCCTCCATAGAAGGAGCATTGGCAAAGTCTGGGTCAATGCTTTTTTAAATATAAATAAATATATATATATATATATATATATATAATTACTTTTATTGTAAGCATAAAACCACCTCGTTTAGGCTGCACCATTTTGTCTTTTTAAACTTTTAATTTATCTGATATAGGGTTTCAAAGAAAAGCATAAACAATGAATAAGTAAAACCATCGCACCAGAATTGTTTTTGACAAATACGGCCAGACCAATTGGCTTTGCTAATGCTGGTTACATATGTTTTACCTTCGTTTTTTTGCTCCTGCCCGAATAATAGATTTGACGTACAAGTGCCTGTTTAAGTGGCCTATGCAAAACCTATTAGTTTGAGGTTAAGAGCCATGAAGAATGAGTTCAGCATTTGACAATTCTTTTTTTTTTTTTTTATTCGCCCGTAAACGAGAAGTTGGCCCTTCCATGCCATGCATTGCTACCTGTATTTGGAACAGGGCACTGGGAGGAGTCAAAGTCAACTCAGAATTCCTCTGCCACCATGCTACCCATTCTCTAACGTTTTTCGGTTAATTGCATCGCAAGACAATCATGCCAATGCCCAATTGGGTGAACCAACCTGTCAATCAAGCAGAAGAAGTCTTATCGCTGCAGGGAGGAAAAGAACCAAACTGCATTCTTCTTCCTCGTCACTGCCCTTGCCTATCACTAGTGAATATTACACACTTCTTCTCTCACCCCACCCACCTCAAAAGGCCACTCAATCAGCTCTCTCATCGCCACACCTGCCTGTTCCATATTTACTTCCTCGTTATCTTCTTTACCAGCCCAATATCGAATGGGTCAGGCTGTGTCTAACAAAAATATCGTACATTCTGGTGAGTGCGTGCTCTTTGAACAGAACTTTTATGCCCTGTAGCACACAAAGCAGTGTTGAGGCTCAATGTGAGCTTCATCACACCCATTTATGGATTTTCACTCATCTAGGCAAACTGAGCAAAACAATACCTACTATTACTGCGGTATCAGCGTATGTAATGCTGGTGTTGATCACTCTCCAGTCCTTTATAGATCAAAAATTTGCATGAGAGAGACCATTTAGGACACATCAAATCACAGGGTGTTGTGCAGTGCGGAAGCAATATACCCAGTGCGTCAAAACTTCCATATAGAACCCAATGACAGTCACGTATTTGCATAGGGACGATCAAAGAACACTTTTGTCATTATTTTACAGAGACTTCAACAGTGTCTCTGCAAATTATTCAAATACATGTGACCCCCCCACCCTTACAGGTGTTGCAAAATGAAAAACACGAGGCACAATTATGCTAAAATCTCTTTATGAAATCTTTACAGTGTAAACCAGATAAGTGCTTGATGCACACGACAGAAACACAATGTCGCAACATCTTCATTAGGGATACATCATATGGAAATTACTTCATTGGTAAATAAGTACAGTAGACTTTAAACAACATTTATATGCTTGCCTAGTCAAGGCAGCTGTGCAACTTACGAAAACAGGCCTACAGCTCAAAATCTTCAAGCAGCAAAAAAATTAGGTAGTGATAAAAGAAAAATGGCTGCATTCTCAATGGCTAGGTGAAAGTCCTAATTGTAGCATTTCTTTAGCAACTGTTAAGGTTTCTTGTCTTGGGGAGCAAACTTCAACCAGCAGGGTGGTGTGCACCACTTTGAAATAGGGTTTACATTCGTGACTGGAATGGCTGAGGGCTCGCTGAAAAATTTGCACAATTTGAAAATATATTGTGTGCTGTTCTAGTGAGACAAAAAAATAAGTACAAGTAATACAACTTGGTGGAAATTGGATGTAATAAGCCACAAAAATTATGTTTTTCATTTTACATTTCACCAGAGAACTCGAGACCACAAAACAAGGAAAAACTCACCAATCCTAATCAGCTGTTTATGGATATGTGCATTTGAGGTTCATTGAGCAAATTAAAAGTTTCCTGACAGTTTAAATATTTAAAGTTTAGTTTCAAAGCATTTAAACATATTCCTTTCATAGCACTATATAGAGAAATAACAGTATTTTGCAAAGAAAACATTCACAAAGCTGTAGGATTTGTCCAAGATGTTGAATGCAAATGCAAATTTGTAAAGTAAATTAAAATTTTGTCACAAACAAATTAAGGCTTTTTGCAGCTCCAAGGCAGCTAAAATGGACTCCAGCACTTACTTTGTTTTAAATAAGGCTTATCAACCTTTGTTCAGTAAGGACCGAAACAAAATCTAAGTAACCACAATTCTGCATGAATCAGACAAAAGCCAGTTGGTTTAAGTCCACTATCTTTAAGCTGTTAAATTCACACAAATTTGGAATCTGCGATGCGTAATATTCAGCAGATCTCTAAATCAATGGGGACAGTTGGTTCTCAAGAATGTAAGCCAACTTAAAAATGGTCCCTGTAAGTTAACCTCTTTTAATCAATAGTTTGCAATGTCAATGTTAGATTTCTAGGAGAAGTTTCGTGCACCTAGTCAATTAATCTTATTTCACAAATGGTAATTATTTTTCAAACATATATTTTCTGGAAAAAACAGCAATGTAATGCCACCAAGGGTTTCTGGTGACCTAATAATCCAAACAAAAATACAGAGATGGCATAATTACACAATCATGCACTCACCATATACTTATTTTTTAATTACATGCTTTATCACAAGAAAAGTATTTATTTTTCAAGCAGATAAATGTATAAGAAAAGGAGTAAGTTGAACACTGGAGTATACTATTGGTTGGCTTTAGTAAAATAAACAGCACAAATGATCAAGGGAGAGCTATTTGTGAGGTTATATCTACTTTTATTACTTCTCGTGGGTGTAGTGCTCACTGAATAATGTGGCTTAATTAACCTACATAGCTTGTATTGATTAGTCAAAGTGATTGTCATGCTTAGCAACTTTTTAATCAGATAGAAGAAATGATTTTCAAGACTTCCATTTTGGATGAAATTTGGAATTCATGAGAATGCTGTTTCCGTGAATTGTGCGTCTCCAAATCACTCCTGTTTGTGAAATGACAAGTGCAAGAACGAAATATATATACATATATATAATATATTAATTTATTGTAGTTGAAATGATATATTTATTGGGGCATCAAACTGCCTCCTATATATACATGCAGACAGTTTAATAGAACAGTGTATTATCAAGAAATACTACTTTCTCTATGTCGCAAGTAAACCTGCTTGCATACGTGCTTATACAAATTGTTTAGGTTTAAAACAGAATGTGTAATGCAGAAAGTTATTTATATATTGTGTGCTAATAAGAGAAACGTTTAATTGAAAAAGACAATCGCTATAGAAAGGGATAAGTCCCTGCTTTGAAATAACTTTTGCTGCATGCAAAAATAAAAGTATGTGTATTGGCCAAGGTCAAAAGGCCTTGCTTTGTGCCAATGTATGTAAACAAAGGCGTTCACATGTATTACATACCAATGCGGTTTATCACAGTAAGGCCTACCCTCTTGGTTTTAACAAAGCTGGGAGAAAATGTAGCCAGAAGGATTGCTTTCTGTATAGACTCTAGTGCAAACGTTTCTTGGAAGGTGCAATGATACACTAATCAACCGATAGCATGGAGGTGGAATAGTAATACTGCCCTGAATGGAGCCAAAGCCTCGGTATGTCATTTTTAGAGTATTGGTAATAAATGGTCTTGCAGACAGTTGCAATGTTAGGCCAATCCTAATAAAAGTCGGTCTAATTCTAGACACAGGGACATATATGAAGTGTTACAGTGATTGTGCAGCACATTTTGGCAAAATCTGTGAATCTAAAAGAGAATCCAAACTTGTTTAAGCTACCATACTCACTTTTCTTCAAAAATGGTAAAATAAAGGTAAAATAAAATATAATGTATCTGTTTACATTGAGCAACATTTAAAACATAAGTTAATGAACCATGGTAATTTTCTTTCTAAGCAAATCACAGTGCTACTATGGCGGATGAAAAACAAAACTGTATATAGATAGATATATATATATAGAAAGATCATATAGTCTTACAAAGTGCAACACAACTTAACATGGCTTTACAACATTAAGCATTATTTGGTCTAGCACTCATAGAACATTACAATCTGCACGTTGCACAATGCTCGGAGGAATCCACACAACTTTCTCCATTTTTAACCAACTTAAGTAATGTGTGAAGATTTCACTCATCAATTGAAGAAAGGGAATGTGATCTGATGAACGAGGAATGCTTAACTGAACTCGCGATTGGTCAGAATGGCTGGCGCTGCCAGGGTCCAGACATACAGCAGAAGGCATACCCAAGTCGAGGTGATTTTGACCCAAACTGCTGGCCACTTGCTTGTCATAGTCTTAAAGTCTGCATCAGGGCTATAAAATGAAAATAACATTAAGAAGTGAGGAGGGAGAAAAGAAATCAAATGCAACTAAAACTAGCAACAATGACACGTTTACAGTCCTGCTAACCCTATACAGCTCCACTTTACTTCACATTTTTGAATGGCCGCGAAATGTGGTAGGAAATGGTTGCAACAGTGTTGGATTTATTCAAAAGCAACAAATCAAAATGTTGGCGTCAGCTCATTGAAAGCCTTTCTGTTAATCTCATTCTGCTACGAGGAGAGAGAAAAGGCCCAAGTTGGAAAGGTTAGGTGTAGAACATATCATATTATATCCCCACAGAACACTTTCTGATGGATACTTAGTATTCCCCAAGGCGCCACACTGGATCCGAAAACTCAAACCAGTGCTCCTGTGAGCCAGTACGTGAAGCTGTCCGAATCTGTGCAGGCTTAGTTCCACTACAGAAATAACAAAAGCAGCTGCATATAAATGTCACCTATGCACGTTGACGTCAGTTCCTTTCTTTCCATACCTTCAGATGCGGATCAGGAGATCTGCTCTTTTTCTTCATTTCTTGTACAGATGTTTTCTCTGGAAATTCTATTACATTTTTCCAGTGTGCAAGGGAACATAGCACACTCTTAAAACTACAAGGTTCAAACCTTGTAAGCACGGTCACAAACAGATGTCTGTGACAGATACCCACAAGGTCTGCCTCTGGTTTGGGTTTGGCGCACAACTCCAAGGCCTGCAATGACTGAACCCAGATAAATCCAAAAGCCATTTGAAGCATAAAGTAAAATTTTACATGCCAAAGCATTGTTGGACTCCATGCAGGTCCCATCTGGTGGGGTCTCAAGGCAGTTCCAAAGACTTATGAGCTTCTTTGGCCCAAACACGTCAGGATAACCAAGTTTGTTATTCGATCAGGCCTATATACCACATACATGCTAATGAAAAGTGTGTTGCTTCCGCGGAACGCCTGGATGAGATACACAGGCTTCTACATGGGCGTCTTGGCATCCCTAATGGACATGTCCTTTGACGTGTCCCTTCTGTGCACCGGGAGACCAGCAGACAAGACAAAAATATTACCAATGGTAACCACGAATAGTTTGCCTGCTTCCTGCACCCTAGACATGCCAGACCATAAGACAATACCCATCTTGAACCTCTGCCATTATCGACTATCTAAACAGGAAATATCTTAATTAAGTAAGGGCCTCTCCTTTGTTCCCACCGTTAATCCTAATTTTTGGATCTGCAAGCTGAACTATTGTGTTTTTTTTTAGCAAGATTCACCTACAGGTCTTTTTTCCAAGATAAACGTATAACAACCAATACCGCCTTTACTCCATTCCGACCCCCGTCTACATTCTCACCCCCCTCACAGCAGCATTCCTGCTGAAGTCCATACCTTTGATAAACTTATCCAAAGGAGGTATTGGGACTGGAACAGAAACACAAGTTTATTACATACAACCTACCTCTGCAGGAGAAGAATGCCCTCATGGGATTGAAACTGGTTGACATTGTGATTATTACGCCAGCAGATAAGGGCAGAAGTATTGTCCTCCAAGACACTGACACATATAGGAAAGAGACCTTCAGGCAACTGCCCAATACAGACCATTACAAGAGACTAGGATCTGACCCCACCGGTGAGATTCAAGAACTCATTCTCAATATCACAGAGGCAGGCAAGTCAGAGGGTTTCCTTAGCCAAAACTAATTCCTTTATCTCAATCCGAAATCCCCAAGGACACCCGTGATTTACCCGCTTCCCAAAATACACAAAAACACAGATGCCCCGCCAGGACGTCCTATAGTGTCCGGGTGTGGCTTTATTTTGGAACCACATGGACATTATGTAGACAGCTTTATCAAAGGCTTTGTTCCTAACACGCAATGCTATATTAAGGATATGATGGACATGGGTAACCTATTTGAAGATGTAGCATTTGATCCTGACAATTGCATATTGTGCACCTTGGATGTCAAATCTCTGTATACGAATATCCCTTAAGGAATCAATGTCAATCAAGATATTCTTGACTCTAGGACTCACCCACACTTGGTCCCTACACCATGTATCCTTCATCTGCTCAAGATTTGTGTAACTCACAGCTTTTTTACATTTGATGTGATTTTTTTCCAACAAAACATAGGAACATCTATGGGATCCGTTTTTTGCTCCCAATTTAGCGTTATTGTATATGGACTGGCTTGAAACCAATAAAATCTTATCTAAAACCAACCCCTTCTTGTCGAAAATCAAAATGTGGAAGAGATATATCAACTATATTTTCATGATTTGGCAGGGCTTTGAAACTACATTGATCATGCTCCATGACTGGTTAAATGCCCACTGTAATGGTTTACCATAACGAACAGTAAATTCAAGATAGCTTTTCTGGACCCAATTATCAAACCCCACGAAGGAAAATGATACACTACATTATTTCGGAAACCCAATGAGAGAAACACCTTACTCTCTTACAACAACCACCACGCACGTGCATTAAGAGACAATTCTCACAATTGCTACACATAAGAAGAATTGTTCTTTCAACCCGGACTACTTTCCTGAAGCCAACAATTTGTCCCACAAACTCATGATCAGGGGTTATCCTCACAAACTTGTCAGAAGGTCATTGAAAAGAGCTTGGTATTGTCCACGTGAAGCACTCTTGACACCCAAGTCTAAAACAGAAAATGACCGCTTAGTATGCGTGACTACCTTCTCTCCTGTCGCTAACCAGATCAAGAAATACATTTTAAAACACTGGCCAATTCTCAATGCTGGCAACATGATATTAGAACGCCCTCTATTTGCCTTCCGCAAAAACAAAAACATTAGAGACCACTTGGTTAAAGCGGCCCTTTCCACCAACAAAAAAAGCTCAAACCCTTACGGATATGTGGGGCTTTTCAAATGTGGAGGTTGCAGTGTTTGCCATCTGACAATCGAAACCAAAAAATTTACTTCCAGAAACATCCACATAACGTTGAGCCAATTCTCGAATTGTAACACCACCAATGTTATGTATGCTATCTTGTGTCCCTGTAACCTAATTTATATAGGCCAAACTACTGAAAAGATCAGAATCCAGATCTGTCAACATCGGAGCCGACTCAGATGTAAGACACCACACGGAGGACGACTTAAAATGGTAAGTCAACAATGTGATCAAACCACTACCATGCAGTACAGACATCAGTACTATCGACAACAAAGAGGAACTGAGATGGATATTACTGACTAATAGTCTACACACTGGACTCAACAGAAATGAGGATTGGACTAACTTGATTTAATCTGGGAATCCCACTTCTAAGGCCTTCTCTTTATTTCTTCCAGGCTTTTTTTGGCACCAGCAGAGATCAGACTCTCACCAACACAGCTTCCTTTTTGGATGATACTGCTACCTAACTTGATGTTCCCGAGACAGTACAAACTAATTCACATTTATTCCATATGGTTAATTTATCCGATTTTTTATAATGTGATTTCCCCTTAAAGGTCATAAGCTGGGGGCGTGGCTTGGCCACTGAGCGGAAAGGCTGCTTGATCCTGCAGCTCCGCCGGCCGAGCTGAATATCCGACATAAATCCGTACCTCACACGCTGCAACTCAGCCCCACTAGAGAGTAAAGGCTAGGTGGGCACCCGGCAACCGTCTGATGTAAAATCGGGACCGCACTAGATGAACCGGAGGTGTGGCGGCTGACATGGCCTTGGTCCGGAGGAAGGGCCTGTGCGGGCGACTGACGCCGGGGCCTCGAGTGGCAGATCCGGATGTGAAAGAGGAGCCGTGACATTGGCATTATCGGCGCAGCGCCGTGAGAACTGAACCGGCGGGCGAACGCCCACAGGGGGCACCAGGCGGCGTGTTGCAGGGCCCTGGCTCCACTCTAACCTGGCGACAAGGCAGTTCGGAAAACAGAGGGAGATTTGGACACTGGGTGGCGGAGCAGAGACACGGTGAGGCAAAGGCTGACTGTGACTGAGGTGCCGCATGTCTGCAAATAGTACTATCGGTCTTGGGGGGGGCCTTTGAGTGGCGAAGTGGCGAGTGAGCGAGATCCAGCAGCGCAAGGCGGCTTGCTCAGGAGAGCGGTGATGAGAGACACTGTGGCGTGAGAACCGTGCAAGCAACAGCAGCCGACTGGGCAAAGCGCGGCCGCCATTTTGGGTCCTCCCGCAACACTGATCGTTTGAGGCCCGGCGAGGTGGCATGGTAGAGAATTGAAGGCGAAAGTGACAACTGCGGACCTCCCAGCTGTGATAGGAGGTGACTCCACGCCCCTGGGAACTATACAAGATCTGTCTGGCTCATAGTTTGCTTTGGAGCCACATTGCACGCGCTCCACAACGCAGTTACACCGCGGGGAACACACAGCGCTCGAAAATGAGCATTAGCGCTAGCTACACGTATGGACCGCGAGAGGAGCTGTGATATGTGCTGGATCCCCACGGACGCTCAGTGTAGAGACCTGATTTAAGGCAGTGCTGCGCGAGGTGACATTGACCCCCCCATGCGAATCGGCTAGGGGCCCCCGGATGAATTACGCCCGGCATTTATCGCTATCCATGACATGAGTGGTGGGGACTACTGTCTACGACTTCCATCAGTGGCGCCATGTTGGAGAAGTGTACAGTGAGTGCGCGCCGAGTGGTGGACGTCGCATTGTGCATGGGAGGTGTGCTGTCAGGGTCGCTTCTGCTCTTACTGCACAGGACAAACTAGACGTGCTGGGGAGACTAAAAAACACCACTATTGTGATTAAAGGCCGCCCGATTTTGACCCACATTCCCTACAACCTACATAAGTGGACCAGGGCATCTATCGAGACGCAGTGTGCCGTGCAGTTGGGTCTGCTGGGGGCTCCACCAAGAAACAGAGGGGCTCCTTCCGGGAGAGACCATTATATCCTGCTGAGTGGTCATACTGTGGTGTTGGGTGCTCTAACGCTCGTATAATATGGGGAAACCAGAAACTAGACAGCCCAAAATTACGTTCGAAAAGAAAACGAATAAGCAGCAGGATGCGGGAGCAGTGGAGCGTGAACAGGCGGAAGACGGAGCGCAGGATCAGATGCCGGCTGAAGAAGTGAAAACCATGTTTCAGGAACTAAAGGCGGGGCTGCAGGTCATAGATTCCAAAATGGACACTCTGGCCGACCACATGGACAGGATCACTCAATGGATGGACAAGCATGAGGGGAGAGTCAGTGTCCTGGAAACAAGAGTGACAGAAACTGAAGAAGCCCAAACGGATATTGAAAAGAAGGTAAAAGGGATGGACAAAGTACTGGCCCTGATTCAACAGAAGAATGAGGATTTGGAGGCAAGATCGAGGCGCAACAATATACGCATAACAGGAATTGCGGAGTCGTCAGACATTCAAAACATGGCGCAATATGTGGAGACTATGTTTAAGGACTTGTTTGGGACTGATTTATCCACCATGTTTCTCATAGAAAGGGCTCACAGATCACTGGGTCCTAGGCCCAAACCAGGGGCTCCGGCACGACCCATATTGGCACGTGTGCTCAACTATAGGGACCGCGACACCATCTTGCGCCTCGCAAGGGAGAAGGGGGCAATACAATACAACGGAAATAACGTAGCGCTTTACCCAGACTTTACCCTGCAGGTGCAAGCGGCTCGCAGGGAATTCATCCCGGCGAAAAAGATCTTCCAACAGATAGGCACGAAGTACGCCCTGATATACCCGGCCAAACTGAGGGTCCAGGGCCCTGGCAGACCTACCTTCTTTGTGGACCCTGGCGCTGCGCTCACATATGCTAAGCAACAAGCGAAAGAACAACGCAGTCAGAAAAATTCAGCAGACGCCACATCAGAAAATAGATTGAGTGACATTGAATGATATGATACGATATGAACAATACAGCAAGACGCCAGTCCTTTGACAATTTACGGTCAGCGGATGGGCCAAGTTAAGCCCAAGAGTGTGACAATCTAAATGTGATGGAGAGAGGAGTGCCCACTTCAGGCTATCATTCGGAAGCTCCACCGAGTCTTACTTGGTGGCTACATTTAAAGGTGGGGCCTTGAGGTGCATATGTGGCACGAGTAGCTCGGCCACCCTGTCAAGAGTACAGGGAAGGTAGGAGGTCACTCTGCACGCCCCAAGGGATGTTTCCCGAGTTCCGGTACATGTTCCTATGGAATGTATTGTTTGGGGTATTGGGGGGGGGGGTCAACACAACCTGATTGGGGGGTTGGTGTGGGAGGGATGTTAGGGCACGAATTCACAAGGAAATGATGCTTTGGGTGGGTCATGCTCAACCGGTTTGGGGGGTCAGAGCGGGGAGGGGGGGACACAAGTTGTTTGATTATGTTTGTTGCCTGCGGTGCCTCACAATTGCACTGATTCAAAGCTCTAAACTAAGCGAAATATCCCACACATTGGCCTTCCAGGGCCTGTCCGTATTTACTTTGAGAAGGTAAATGTTCTGGCTCGTCGCTGCACACGAGAATGGCTGGCTGAGATGGAGGGACTGATTGTAGTGGGATTTAATACGTGATGGGTGCCCCCAATAAGACGGTGAATTGTCTATCCTGGAATATTCGAGGATTGAACGACAGAAGGAAGGCGAGATTAATTCACTCGTATCTGATGCGCCATGAGGTAGACATCTGCCTATTGCAGGAAACTCACTTGACCTCAGCCAACACTAACATGCTCAAGCACCATAGATGGGGGGAGATTGTAGAAGCGCCTTTTTCCAACTACGCCAGGGGGGTAGCTATCCTCATACGCAGAGGCTTACAATGGAAAACTCACACGTCCATAATAGATAAGGATGGTAGATATATTATACTGCTAGGAACACTATGTGCTACCCCTGTGCTGATTGTCAATGTGTATGGTCCAAATGTAGATAGCCCGAGTTTCTTTAGTAATATGTGGCATAAAATCCAGACATGTGGACAGACGCCGATATTATGGGGAGGGGACGTTAATGTGGTGTTATCCCCCGCAGCTGACAGGCAGGGAGTGGCCCGGGAACATCACCCTAAAACTGCGGGATTTCTGAGAGACTTGATGATTGAGGAATGCCTGGGGCACACCTGGAGGGCTCTACACCCGGATGGACGAGAGGGCACGTGTGTGACTGTACACAGGAATGCATGGTCCATGGTTTAATTACTGGTTGCTGTCCAGGGATATACATGCATAAGTGACAATGGCAGATCACTTGCCGAAGTCATTTTCTGATCATGCGCCTGTGCATATGCGCTTGGCGATTCCACCTCAATATGTACGACCTTTTAGTGGGAGATTCCCCTTGAGAGCATTGATAGACCAAGTGTTTAGGGAAGAGCTGAGGGAGAAATTGTCAGAGTACTTTGAGCTCAATGACGGTACGGTGGACTCGCCGGGTGTCCTATGGGAAGCGTTTAAGGTGGTGACCCGTGAGAATTGTTTGGCGCTGAAAACAGGGGTGCTTAGGTCTATAAGGAACACATTGAGTAGCCTTGAGAAGGACATTGCAAATCTAGAGAGAAATAACAGGAAAAGCCCATCCCCGTCCATTCAAGCAGAACTTAGAACTAAACTAACAGCCTTCCAGGAAGGGAACAGCGTACCTCAATAAATATGCACAAGCCAGGAGGTATGGAGAAGGGGACAGAGCAGGGAAGACATTAGCTTCATTACTGCGAGCACCACGCGGGGCGGAATAAATCACGGAATTACGAGGGTTGGACGGAGAGACGGTGAGAGAACCACAGGCCATACTACATACCATGACGGAATACTACAGGTCGTTATACACTACACGCACAAAGCCTAGTGAAACTGATATAGCAGATTATTTGGACACAATTGCATTGGCTTGGTTCAATGATGGGGCCAGACAATACATGAACCAGCCTATTACAATAGAGGATGTGAGAGAAGTGATTGCCGGAATTCCGGCTGACAAAGCCCCGAGCCCGGATGGGCTAACAGCTGCATTCTATAAAGAATATGTAGATATAGTTGCTCCTAGATTGCATCACGTTTATATGGAGGCCATGGAAACTGGTATGCTACCACCCACACTCAGGGAAGCCGTGGTGGTTACCCTCCTCAAGCCAGATAAAGACCCGCTGTCCCCAGAGTCCTACCGCCCCCTTTCCTTAATAAATCTAGATGCGAAAATATACACTAAATTATTGGCAGAAAGACTGAAGCCCATGCTTCCACAGATAGCGCTCTCTGACCAGTCGGGGTTTGTCCCTGGTCGCGCCACATCCCACAATTTGAGAGTCCTCTTCGGCCTACTTCACTATTTGGATCCAAGTGTGCAGGCGGCCGCTACTCTGTTGGATGCCACTAAGGCATTTGACTCCCTGGAGTGGAAGTTTTTATTTGTATTATTTACCCGCATGAGTTTTAGTCCATTATTTATTCAACAAATCAAGCTCCTGTACACGTCTCCTACAGCACGGCTGACAGTCAATGGTCAGATCTCGGAACCGCTTGCCATAACAAGGGGCACAAGACAGGGCTGCCCTCTGTCGCCGCTGCTCTTTGCCATAGCCACAGAACCCCTTGCGGCGCGACTGCGACAACACCACACTCATCGTAGCATTAGTTTTACCTCCAGAGGTCTGCTCGTCTCAAGGTACGCAGAAGACAAGACAATCTATATGACCAAGCCTGCAGAAAACTTGGTGGCCAGCAGCATGGCCGGTTAGGAGGTGAAACTGCGGAGCTCCTGGGCGACAGCCGCATGATCCGTCTTTACAACAGACCGCAACTGCCCTGATACGTCCTGACCGGTGGCTGAAGGGGCCCTACACCCGGTGCGAGGAGCGGAAAGCAGAACGGTGGTGTTTGCGCCGGGAAACTTGCACCGGAGTCCCGGGTTCGTGCGCTGCCTACACCAAGATGGCGGCCAGTGACTGAAGACACCGAACGCTGTGGGGTCCGTTACCCGACTCGTGCAGTTGCCCTGTGTGTGCCCCAGCCGGGGTGGAGGCGCTGCACGCCGGAGGTAAATCCGCGGGCACTACCCTGTGGGTGCTCGGTCTCCCGCCGGCAGCTGAAGACCTGAGCGGCGAGGAAATTGCCTGCACCAAGATGGCGCCCGAAGGTCCGGAGAAGTCCCCGCGGTCCTGAGCGGAGGGCGGAGAGTCGCGTGCGGGCCGGCAGGCCCAGGGCACGGATTGCGGGCGAGAGGAGCAGCGGGAGACGTGAGTGGTTGCCCCCTTGCCGCTGCCTGGAGTGAGGGGATCTGGCCCTACGTGGAGGCGAGCCCGCCAGCCCTGCCGCCTGGTTGTGGTGATCCTGCGGAGACGAGCGAGCGCAGGGGCGCGGGAGGTGAGTGCAGACGTCTGGCCCCCACTGCAGGGACGTTCAGCAGTGCCAGACCGGTCTGCGCCCAGAGTCTCACGCACTGAGGGGAGATCGCACTTACACGGCCATGCAGCAGTACCAGACCCGTCCACACCCGTGGAGTACCACGCATTGAGAGTAGATCTCGCCTGAGGGGACGAACAGGAAGGGACACCCGGCGACATTTGGGGGGCACTGGAACATACACCACACCACCCCCCCCCCCCCCCCCCGCGCAATATTGGCTAGTCAAGACCTCTATCACAGGTCTGGCTGGGGACACTACGCTGAAGACCCGTCGGCCACGTGCTACGGAGGGATGCTAGCCCTGTGAGACCAAGGGTAATAGAAGGGGCTGAGGAGGTGGGCAACGCCGTCTGGAAAGCAGGGGACGGCCTGCCGGCGCCACCTGCCACCCGCGGGGGGAGGCCTCTCTGGCCCCCGGACTGTGGGGCTAGCGGACGCTCGAGGAAATCATGGGGAGGGGAAATGTCCCGCCGAAAGGAGCAAAACAGGGCCCGATGGACAACTACGCGGCCCCGCGCCGGGGGGCGGATGGCCTCCCAACGGTCCCCAACATAGACTCTGACACGGAGCGGCTCTTGGCAGCAATCCAGGCGTCGCGCACGGACATACAAAGTCCAGAGCTGCATTAGAGGTCAAAATTGGTGGGGTGGGGTCGGAGGTGACGCTCCTACGACAGGATTTTCGCAACCTCTCGGATAGGGTCACGGCGGTGGAATCACGAGTGGGAGAAGCGGAAGACACCATCACAACATTACGAAAGGATGTGGCAGAGCTCCGGGCGACGCAGCGCCAACTCGCGTGGAAAGTGGATGACGCCGAAAATAGGGCACGGCGCAACAACCTACGCTTTGTGGGATTTAGAGAAGGAATTGAGAAGAACGACATGGTGTCCTTCCTGCAAACATGGTTACGAGACACTTTCCCACTGGCGCCGTTCTCGCAGTGCTTCATAATAGAGAGGGCGCACAGGGCGCTCCTTGCGAAACCGCCGGAGGGGGCCCGGCCACGACCGGTGATTGCAAGATTTTTGAACTTTGCTGACAGGGACCTGATACTGAGGGAGGCGAGAAAACTAGGCGAGATTCGGATTGAAAACTCCCACATCATGATCTTTCCTGATTACAGCCAAGAAGTGCAAAAGCAGAGGCGATCCTTTGACTCAGTGAAGGCAAAGCTCAGAGACATGAAACTTCCGTACATGCTACTGTTCCCTGCGAAACTTAAAGTACTGTTTAACAACCAAACACTCTTCTTCACCCACCCGGAGGACGCGTGGCAATGGCTGGAGGAACGTCCAATCCTGAACAGTAGGGAGGCTGCGACACGGGAGGAGCTAGACAGGGCAATGAAAAACAGATCGCAATGGGAACTTCCAAAACCGCGGCGGATGCAATCTAGACGAGGCAGGAGACAAACGCCACTGACGCCATACCATAGCCGCGACATGGGACAGGCGAGGAAGGGGCGGTCGGCCTCTCCAGGAGGAGCAGCAGCCTCGGCTTCGAGATACGAAGTGCTACGTACCACGGCGAGATCCGAGGGTGAAGAGGAGGACGCGCGCGACGGTCACACTTCTGGTGGAGGTGAAGAAGACGCAGATGACGTACAATCAGATCATCCATTGGTGCAAGTGATTAGGGTAATGGAGCGAGACGGATCAGAACCTCACAGTGCACCGGAATCTGACTCGCAAGACTCGAAATCCTGACGAGTAGCGACATATGGCGAACATGGCATCGGCAATCCAGGGACATTCCGGTGATAGACTACAGACTCATACGAAGGCAGGCGGAAAAATGTGGAGTGGCAGTCAGCTGAAGGGACACACGCAAGTTGACACTCCTCCCCCCTTTTTTGTGTTGTGTTTGACACGATTGTAAGGTTGTTGAGGTTTTGTTAGCGGGGGGATTGGGTGGGCGACAGGCCTACTCCTCCGGAAAGAGATGCCCGTGCTTAGGGCACACCTGGATGGGGAGGGAGGTGGGGTGGGGAGGGGAGAAGTTCATGTTTGTTGGGGTACAAGAGAAGCGGCACTGCGTTCACACACTTCGACACACCTGTGCTTACGTCAGAGGCGGACAACACTGGCAGAAGAGCAACAAACTTCGCAATGGCAGATACACTGGATTCACCACATCGGGGAGACAGGGGAGTTTCCATCCTCACTTGGAACGTGAATGGCTTGGGCTCTAAAATTAAACGTGGGTTGGTATCGGCCTATCTCAAGAGACTGGCGCCAGACATAATTCTATTGCAAGAAACACACCTGCGAGGGAATAACTGTGCGTTCATAGCGAGAGGGAGGTATGAGGTCCTGGCACATGCAGGGTACACGACAGATTCCAGGGGGGTGGCGATACTTCTCAAAAAGTCTACACCGTTTTGTATCACTCGTACCTGGAGTGACTCCCAGGGCACCTATGTAGGAGTGCAGGGAACGTGGAGGCGGCTTAGATACACCATACTCTCGATATATGCACCACCGAAGCTCCAAAAGCGTACACTCACCGCAATTGCGTCCATTCTTCTGGATACAGCTGACACAATCCAAATAGTGGGAGGGGATTTTAACGATGTTATGTCTGAAGAACACGACAGAACTGGCCACAGCCGGAAAGTAACCACCCGGACAGCACTGTTCCAGCAGATGGACGCAATTGGCCTCACTGACTTATGGCGCTGGCGCCACCCTGCTGAGACCGCATATTCCTTTTACTCAGGGGCACATAAGGTCTTCTCTAGGCTTGACTATATATTTATAGCGCGACAATACCTCACAGCAGATGATGTAGCGGAATACAAAGCGCGAGGGATCTCCGACCACTCGCCCCTGTTTGCAAAGGTGGGTGGGGTGCGGAGGGGGAGGGGGGCGGAATGGAGACTGGCGGCCTGGGAGCTCCAAAAACCACAGATTGCACGCGGCATCAGGGCAGACATTAAGGTGTATGTGGCTGAGAATGAGGGGTCGGTGGCCTCAGGGGTCACATTCTGGGAGGCGATGAAACCGGTCATGCGTGATAATGTACGGAGGAGGCTGGGGGAGGAGCATCGGAAACAGCAAGTGGTGGTGGCAGACTTGGAAGCGGCGATCTTAAGTTTAGAAGAGAAATATTTACAGCATAAAGAGGAGGGGACGCTGAGACGCTTGCTTGACACACAGAATGAATATAGGGAGGTGGTATCCAATGAGGCGAGGACACAATCCCTGGCAACTCTCCATCGTTTATACGATGTCGGAGATAAATCAGGGAGGCTGCTGGCATGGCTGGGTAGACGGGAAAGACTGGCTAGGTGGGTGGAATGCATCCGGCCGACAGAGGGACCCATAGTGCGCAATGACGGTGGGATAGCGGAAGCTTTCGCGTCCCACTACGAACGCTTCTACGCGGCCAGGGACCTAGGGGACGAGGCGGCGGCGCTGCGATATATGGAATTGACGGAGGTGCCGGTGCTGTCCTTGGAGGAGTGCACGGTGTTAGACGCGGATATCACGGCGGATGAGATCTCGGACGCTATAACTAAACTGAAAACGGGGAAAACGCCGGGACCGAATGGATTCCCTGCGGAATTCTTTAAACGAGCGCCTGATCTTTTGACGCGACACCTTAAAGTCCTATTCACCGAATCCTACCAAGAGGGGACCCTTCCACCGGACCTCCAGCTAGCCACCATAGTGCCGATCCATGAGGAGGGCAAACCGAAGGAGGAGTGCGCCTCATACCGTCCCATTTCACTCCTTAATATGGAGGTGAAAATCATAGCGACCATACTGGCACAGCGCCTACGAATAGTGATCCCGACCCTGATCCACATGGACCAGTCTGGTTTCCTGCCAGACAGAGCAACTAAACTAAACCTCAGGCGGACCCACAACTGGCTTCAGGAGGTGAGGGGGAGAAGTGAACCACATTGGTTCCTCTCCCTCGATGCAGAAAAGGCATTCGACGCGGTACACTGGCCCTTCCTTATGGCGGCGCTCCAGAAATTTGGCTTGGGCCCCAAGTTCCAGGGATGGATACGCCTGCTATACTCGGCCCCGAGAGCGCGAGTAAGGGCACACGGGAGACTGTCTCGTGAGTTCAAGATTGGAAGGGGTACGCGCCAGGGGTGCCCGCTCTCGCCGCTCCTATTTACGCTGACGATCGAAATCCTGGCCGCAAGGATTCGGCAGAACCCAGCGATTCATGGCTTCCTTAGGGGAACCGCAGATGTCGAACAGGAAAAAATTTCCCTGTATGCAGACGACGTGCTGCTATACATCACCCAACCTGACACTACTATACAGGCGCTCTTTGCGGAACTGGACGGTTATGGGGCAAGAGCGGGGCATAGGATCAACTGGCATAAGTCGGTGCTGTATGATCCGCGTGGAACGGGGGATTGGGGGACCTTGCCCGAGGCATTGGTAACTACCACTGTAGGATTTCAGTACTTGGGCATTTACATCACCCTAGATGAGGCGGTATCATTCAACAGGAACGTAGCACGGATCATGGGGGAGGCGGTGGCGGATATGACCAGATGGAAACAGCTGCCGCTTACTCTGTTGGGCCGGGCTGCCATGTACAAAATGATCGTGCTCCCAAAATTCCTCTATGTGCTCCAAAATGAATATTACCCACTCCAGAAGGCCACTATACCAAAGATACATGCCGATCTGCGCTCCTTCCTGTGGTTGGGAAAGCAGCCACGGATAGCATTGCAGACACTCCAGCGCCACCAATATAGCGGAGGGATCTCGTTACCCAACATAGAAGCATATTACTGGGCGGAGCACTTAACCCCTATAAATGACTGGTTACATGCCCCGGCAGACCACCCGACTTATGCACTCGAAAGACACAAATTGTCACCCAAGTCTATACTGTACTACCTATACGGCGGGGGGTTATGTAAGTCGCTACTGCCGGCTACGAAACTTACACTGAGGGCCTGGTCCAAAGCCACAAAACGCATGGGCTGGGAGGGCAAAACCACTAGACAGACACCGCTGTGGCAATGCCAATGGTTGACCGAACTTTGTAAGTTGAGGGGTTTCCAGAGATGGGATGACATCGGTATTTCTACCATAGGTGATGTGGTCTCACGGGGAGAGCTGAAAACGTTTCAGGTACTACAGACAGAATTTGGTTTACACCACACACAGTTGTTTAAATACACGCAGCTCAAACACGCATGGAGGGCCCAGAACATCGAGCTTACAGAAATGCCAGAATATGCGCCTCTGGAAGGCAGACTCCTCCAGGAGCGGATATGTAGTCAGGCGGTATCCCTCACATATAAAACCCTCACTAACAACATGCTAGGTGACCTGACCAAATTAAGGGGCATATGGGAGGCGGAGCTGGGGGCGATGGAAGAACTGGATTGGGAGTTGGTCCTCATGCACCCCCGGGAAGTAGCAATAAAATCGAGGCTCCGCCTCATACAGCTGAATGTGCTTCATAGGACCTACTATGATAGAGAACGACTTCTTAAAATGGGGAAGATAGATGACCCGACATGCCTGCGTTGCCGCCAGCAACGGGGGGACTTCTTCCACACTATGTGGGCTTGTGCACACATACACCTATATTGGCAACACATTCTTACTGAACTGGGGGCGGTGTTGGGAACGGATCTGCCACTAGACCCTAAGTTAGCCCTCCTGGGCATGACGAATGACATTGATCTACCACGACCACAACTCATTTTCCTGGTGTTAGCGTTGGTGGTAGCTAAGAGAGACATTGCTAAACACTGGGGAGCCGCAGAGACACCTGACATCGAGGAATGGAGAAGGGGGATGGACCTCTACATGGCGGCCGAGAGGGTGACCTATAAAGCTAGGGGCTGCCCCAAAAAGTTCCGCAGAGTGTGGGCCAAATGGAGGCAATACCACGGGCTAGAGGGTGGAGCGCAAGAGGAGACCCCGAATGGAGCAGGGAGGGGTGAAACTGCAAGTTTGATTTGACTAATGTACGGCTGATGACACGGAGCCATGAACGTGGATACTGGGGGTTGTTGGGGCGTAGAGTTGGGGGATCGGGTATTGTGCTATACTGTCATGTGCTGGGGGTGGGGGGCTGGGGAAGTTCCGTACTGTCTTGCTAAAGTATTCGGACTGCCTTCTGAAATTGAAGATAGAAATGTGTGACAGGCCCGCTTCTATAGCACAGGCACAGGTGTGTGTTGTTAGTGTACAGTTGGGGGGGAGGGAGAGTTGGGGAGTGAAAAGTCAGAAACCAAAGCGGGTTAACAAGTGTACGGAAACTGGGAAACAAGCAGACAATTTCGTGTGTCGTGCCGATATACCTGATTTATTGTGAGAGTGACTTCTGATGAGACTTGCGAATTGCCGCCCGACCCCTGGGTTGCGGGCTGAAGGGCCGTGTGATAAATGTAACTTCGGAAAATGTTTTCCTGCAGGGGGAGTCCCTGGGCTCCACAATGTGCTGTACCGTTTTGTGTTTCTGCAATAAAATAAAAAAAAATATTTCAAAAAAAAAAAAAAAAGCCTGCAGAAAACTTTAACCCACTCATGCGGGAATTTGTACGATATGGAGGCCTCACAGGCATACAGGTCAATTGGACCAAATCTGTGATGATGCCCTTAACTGATGGTACAACTAGATGCGATACAGAATTCCCCATAGCCTGGACGGACGACAGCGTTAAGTATTTAGGTATCTGGTTCAGTAGATCAGTACAAGAAATATGGTTAGCAAATTACGGAAGAATGGTGGACTGGATGGAGGGTAAGGTGCAGAGATGGCAAAGTTTGCCTCTCTCCCTGACGGGGCGCATAGCTATATGTAAAATGGTAATCCTACCCAAATTGCTATATCTATTCGTGAATATCCCTATACCCCTTAATGTCCAATTTTTTAAACGGCTACGAACTGTGTTTTTGGAGCTAGTCTGGGCGGGACGTCAACCCAGAGTTTCATGGAAACTATTGACACTTCCCTTTAGCCAAGGCGGCCTTGCTGCCCCAGACTTCGAACTATATGCGTTCAGTGCTCAGGCGCAATATTTGTACTTTTGGCAGCATCCCATCTCATACCAACCGCATGTAGCAATTGATCTGGATATAGCTTCCCCAACTCCACTGAACACGACAGTTTACCACCCATACAAGAGATCCCCATCGGATATAAATACAGTTGAAGTGACGAGATGGGCCAGGTCGAAAATAACGCAAAGGGCGGGCATTGCAGAGCTCTGTGCACCGTCGATGCCACTGGGAGGTAATCCCCGGTTGGGTCCACTAACGGACAAAGCAGTGACAGAGCGAGCGCGCAACCATGGCTTAAAAATAGCAAGGGATTTATACCCTTCCGACGAATTTCTGACGCTGCAACAGATGTGCGCAGCGGAGGAGCCTACGGCCTCAGAAATGTTGCTCTACTATCAGTTGAGAGCCGCATGCAAAGCTCGATACACAGAGTTCCCGAAGGCACCTTCCCCATTGCCGGCTCTGGAAGACATATTATCCAACAGCTCTCCTCGTAAACCGATCACCCGTATTTATAGTAACACGCAGGAACATTCACCAATACTTATGAGTACGTCCAGGACTGAGTGGGAAAGGGAATCAGGCACGATAATTAGTGAAAAGCAGTGGGCCTTTTGCTGCTCGCAGCTTGAGAACTTATCTCCTAATTACAGGCTGAGGCTCATACACTTCAACTATTTGCACAGAACATACCGCACGCCTAAACAGCTTTACAGAATGGGCCTTCAGGCTGATGTGAATTGTTGGAGATGTGGAGACGCCGAGGCAAACTTCTTCCATCTGACTTGGGAGTGTAGGCATGTGGCGCTCTACTGGGAGGAAATCTTAGGACACATAGGACGGATTATTACTGGACTTGAGCCCGAACCCATTATTGGCACTGTTGGGTTTTGTGCTGGAGGTCCCACGTGGGTCGCGTAAATTAACCGCCTTACTGCTGCTGCTGGCTAAACGCCAGATAGCATTACAATGGAAAAAGACTGCTCCTCCTACAGTGGCGGGGTGGCTACAGTCGGTAACATATTGCAGAGACCAACTGACTAATTATTGGGAACTTATGCCAAGCGGATCACGGCCTTTAGATATTTGGGAGCCATTTGCATCGCGGTTGGGGTGGGGCGGCGCGGAACTGTGAGCATGCTCGATTGTATAGGGATGCTTGGTGGTGAGGTGGGGTGTGTACTGTGTGCAATAGAGTTACGAATCTGGTGTGAATGATCGGGATGGGTGTCTGATAGCAGGGTAAGGATTATTGGGCGTTTCGGGCAGGTGGGATCGGTTGCAGCGAGAGCTAGGTGCCTTGCCTCGACATTGAAGTGCTTCCAACTGGGTGAATTGCAGGCAGGTTTAGGTGTGAGATTGACTATCATGAATAGTGACCGTTCATAGCTTAGCCTAATCAATATTGATACACGTTTTCACATAAATAGTAGATACTGTATGGTATAACTTCAGATCTGCCACCGGACCGTGTAAATGGCTGTGTTAACGCAACTAATATGCTTTGAACTTTCATGCTGCCGGCCTTTGGGTTGTAGGCTTCAAAAGCTGTGTAAATTGTGATTATGGCAATAAAGGTTTTTAAAAATTTTAAAAAAATAAAAAAATCATAAGCTGCATTATATTTTTGGATATGTGAAGTGGGGGTTTACATCCTATAACTTGCCTCATACGAGTACTTCATTCTGTCTCTTTTTCAATTTGTATTTTTTTTATTTTTGTTGTAGATATCAGCAGATCCTGCATTATCTAATTGATAGAGTAAATTATGGTAATGAAGATAATTTCACTGTACGCTACATATCATTATGCATTTGAAATCCATGTATCGATCCTATTGGTTGCCCAATGTTTATTTTCCCTGATCTTTGTTTAATGTATACTTTAATTTTTAACAATGATTTTATGCCTCACTTCTAGTGATTTGTTCCTCATAGGTCCCCTTATTTTTCTTCACGCTGTATTCTTTGTGCTACTTTCCTTTCATCTGTAAATTTGTGGCTATGCACTACACCCTACCCTTCCTTACTCGTTTCCTTCATTGTGGTTGTCCATCATGGTGCTAATCCCCAACCTTCATTTGCTTTCCTGATACGCCTATTAGCTCTTCCTTGTGTATTAGCTAGACGCCGGGTTGGTTCAATATCGTGCACGTAGAGTAATTGCACCTCCTCTGCGCTTCTGAGTTTCCGAAGGGCTCCTCCACATCATGCTACTGCGCGTTTTGCATTGTAAGCCAGTTCTGCTTTCACCTGTAACGTCCGTAGCACCATTTATCCGCTTGAATTCCCTTTTCCTTATGTCGCCTTCAGACCCATCATTGGCTTTTTCCGCATCGGGGCTCCGATACAGGGATCCTTGATTGTAGGCGGCTGGTTATTCCTTCTCCCGCGATTTTCATAATTTGCAGTAAGTCGATTTGCACCCCCACCCTGTTGGCGACATTGGCCACATTTTAGTCACATCACACTTGTGACCCTTTTCAGTCTTCCTTAGGTTGCTACTTTATTCTGAGCGGTATCAGGCTCATGCCTATGGAGCTTCGGCCTCAATATTCATACTTACTCAGTATTCTTCAAGGGAAGTTACCCTGGAAGGCTCCACAGGTCAGTTTTCCTGCATTAACTATTCGATTCACTTGTCGCTCACTGCCTCTTAAGTTTCTATGTGTGCAATTAAAATCACACTCTGCTGGTCCTTATCTCGAGGGGCATATTGGCACCCAGATTTCTGACGCCTCACGCACATCTTGAATGTATATGCACTTCACACTGGTGCCTTGTTCCATCGGCCCTATTCGGTACTAATTTAACCTTTCTAATTTTTCCCTTTTTTCTTCTCTCCTTTTTCCCGAATTTGTTTTTACTTTTGGGTTTTTTTCCAGCCCCTTCTTCCATTTTTCTCCCCTCTACCCCACTTCCTCCCTTTTTCCTACTTGTGCAGGCTTCCTCTCAGGCAACACTTCTGTGTCCTATTGATGATCCCCCAATTTTAGTTAGGATCGAAACGTCGTCGACTTGTACATCTTGACTCTAAACTGGCTCGTTTGAATTTATGTGGAGCAAAAGATGTCTTTTTTACTGTGACTGTTTCCAATATGTATATTGTTGAAGTCACTATGTGCATAAATGCCTGAGGTGTGGAAATCTGTTGACTTCCAACCTTTTACCCACATCATTTTGTATTTGCTTTGTGTTTTTTGATGATTTTGTAAATAATAAATGCACTGTCTCTCCATTAGGAGAATATCAACACAGGTCTTAATGCAGTTCTGTGTACCATTATCCTTACGTTTTTTTTTGTAGGGACTTATGTCTCTTATAATGTGATGTCACTTCTGTACATTAAAAAATCTGACTTAGCCTTGGAACTTTTTAAAGATATCTGAGCCATGGCAAGCTCTTTGGGCCTTACAGCATCAGTTTGCTAGTCGCTCAGCCACATTCAATCTTTTCAGGGATATGACTGGAGCTTGGATCATTAGCAGCCCCACGGCCCACGGTCCTTACCACAGGCCTTCCAGCCCTTTCAAGGTTGGGCTATGGCCCCAACAGACAACTATCAGTGCATCAAGGGCAGAGTTCCTCCCAATCCCCAGCCCTTCCGGCAACAACTTCAAAACTTCTTTTTGGCACACATTACCCGGTAGAATACAGTGTCCATTAAATCCTTCATGTGAGGCAGAGCAGCACATCGGACAGGTGGGTCCTACAAATTGTACAATGGGGATACATCCTGCCTGGATAGTGGTGTTGGACCTGCATAATGCCTCATTTCATATTCCTGAACAGGCCACAGGTGCTAGCTGTGGTTGAAGATGGGCCATGAGTACTTTCATGCTCGCTTTCGGCCTCACCAGTGCCCCTCAGATCATCACAAAAGGGATTGTGGTGGTTGCTACCCATCGTTTAAGGTACCAGTCTTCTACCTCTATGATAGGCTGTTGCAGGTGGGACCCACCAGGCAGTCGCAGACCACCTCCAGATGACAGGAAATCTCCTAATATCATTGAGGTTCTCACATCTGACTTTTCTGCAGTAGCTTCCCTTACGTGCCTTACCTCCAGATGAATAAGTCCAGGACATTCGAGATAAAGGCTTTGAGGCTTCTTGATCTACTGCCCTCCTGCATCCTGTTCACTGACCATGCCAGGTGGCACATGCAAGCTCTACAATGGGATCTCAAGTCTCAGTAGGCCCAGCACCAGGGGAACCTGTTAAGATTCCATCCAGCTTTCAGAGGAGACTACAGACATCTGCAGGGGTGGCTGCTCAACCGCAATTGGCCCGGAGGCAAATATCTATCCCTAGCCCACCCAGAACTACCGGTGGAGACGGGCATGTCAGTTTGGGAAATGGGCAGGCCATCTGAGGTAGGTGGAGTTCAAACAACTCTAGTCTCCAGTGAAGACCCGCCTCCACATCAATTTGCTGGAGTTGAGGGCAATTCTCCTGTCGTTGATGGCCTTTCTGCTAACCATCAAAGAGAGGCTGGTGCAAGTTCTCATGGGCAATACCCGTCTATGGGATACTGAAACAAGGAGGGTGAGGTGTTTAGACATGTTAAGCTAGTAGCTCTAGACACAAAAGCTGGCTCTTTTTTTGAGATGCCATTGCATATTTTTTGTCCCAATCTGGCCTCGCTTTTACCCATAGCTTGATGCTAGTATTCAGAGGGGAAAAAAAAATCACCGAAGCACTTATAGACTTTTCTACATATGCAAATGAGAGAGAAATGTGCATGAGCACATTCAACTTTTTTTTCTCTCCAAGCAAAGTATACCTTTGCCTGCACTTTTGCCATATATGAGGGGTGTTCTTTCACGATCTCACTTGCAAAAACACTTCTGCATGTGACAGGAGCTATTCAGCATGTATTTCTAGGGTGTCAAACCACCTCTAAGAGTTATATTGATACCCGCAAATGTAAGAGTTGAAGGGTGTTCACTACTTTTTCAGCTAGGACCACCCAGTAATGCTATCAAACCTGTCCAATACAATAATACTGGCAGAATTTCCACATCTGCACATCCGAATTGTTAGGGTAAAATTCTGCCAGTCCCGAATATGTGAATCAGTGCGGAGAATGCCCTCATTTTTTTGTGCACATAAGTTGTGCTTGGGTACACACAAAGGTTTTGAGATTTTTGCCCAGTATGCCAAGTTGAACAACATGAGGAAGACACAGTGGAGAGATCTTTTCTGCAAAGGTGTTGAAAATCAGTGCTGAGCGAACCTACGCAAAGGTGGCATTTTGTCGATTCAAACACGTATGACTCCAGCTATCCCAGGAAGCTGCAATATGTTTAAAATGGGTTCCATGGCTGACAAAAGTGCACACTAGTGTACAAGCAATTTAGTACCTGAAACGTGTGGAATATATGACAGGACAGAAAGCAGCATTGAAGGTACGAAAACATACCACATATCCCTGTGAGAGAATTGTGGGTACAATTTAGGATTAATGTACATTTTAGTCAGTGCCTGTAGTCTCGCCCTGTGAATATCTTTTAAACTTTTCATGATGAAGAGAAGCTCGGAAATGTCTAACAAGATCAGATTCAGGATCACATTTTGTCTTCTGGGATTTCCTGCAGACCTAATTAAAAACACACACTATCATACTTTTAGCAAGGTTGTGTGACCATTCAAACTAGTCCAAGTGAGCCACTATATTACAAAAAATAAAGGAAGAAAATGAATTAACATTTCTGACTCCAATCTTCAGACATGTGTTTAGCGATGTACTTGTGATAAATATGGCAACTTATAGCTCTTTTTAAAAATGATGATTGAGCAGTTTTGAACTCACCTGTACCAATTGGTAAGGGTCATCATGATATATAGTGATGCGAGAAACAGCATAAAGTGGAAGAAAGAATAACTGTACTGGACAGCATCTTTTTCATTGTCCACCGCACGGCGCACACCTCCATCTTCCCCATCTCCACTGGCGCCTCCAGCACCATCATCCAGTATGACAGCGTCACTGGCAGATAAAGTTAACTTATTCACCTGACTGTTATTTGAAGAGCGGATACTACATTGGGAAAATAATAGAATATTAACATTTTAGTTGCAATGCTAAAATCAAAATATAAAATATAAAAGTAAGATTTGGAAACAATTGTGAATACAGGCTAAAAATGTCAGTATTCGTTTTGTAAATGTATATTCCTACTAAATCAGATCTACTGCCTTTGCAGCAGTGCCCGTCGACACAGACCTTGCAACGTTCATACATGTACTTCACTTATCCTACATGGTCAGAGAAGTGAGATTTAGCCTTAATGAATCAAACATAATCATCCCATCATATCCACTGGACACCTCCTCTAAATCCACCTCCCTAACTATAACTGCTCATTTTCAAAGGGCACTTTCAGACATTCTATTGCAAACAGGCCACATTGGTGTATTCTATGATAATCTATAATCCACCCTGGATCTGCT
Source organism: Lissotriton helveticus (assembly GCF_964261635.1). Lineage (NCBI taxonomy): Eukaryota > Metazoa > Chordata > Amphibia > Caudata > Salamandridae > Lissotriton > Lissotriton helveticus. The sequence continues at coordinate 197,291,820 of NC_136068.1, read as the reverse complement.
TCCCCCCAATACTCTACTCATATTAGTGGAGCTAAACCTTAACCTAAAACACAACCAGCAATACATAAACATTGCCCAACTTCTCTCCACTCAGTCACTTATCAAAACTCCTTTGATCTAATGTGGATCTTTAATATGATATTCATGCCCCTCCATCCTCTGAACAGGCTACAGTACACATTTGCCAATGTTCCCAATAAACTAGACCTGCAACAAATACGGCTATCACCATACATATGATAAACCCCATTTCAGATGACCTTAACCAGGTCCATCACAACCTAGTCTCACAACTCAATTTTACTTCCTAACCTAACCTCACACCTTAATTTAACTTCCTTTGACACTTCTAATAACATGGCATCAAGTATTAGACTGCACTTACCCTCACGTTCATGCCAAGAGACCTCCTTTATATATTCGTAATCTTAAGACAAAACCTTGCATTCACCTCTACAATTGAAGAAATACCCAAATACCAAAACACTTAAATAACAAGATAGCCATCTCCAAATTCACATTGGCTTTTGTCTACACTGAACAAACTTGCCATTTTTTTCATCAAGTGATCACATTTCAAATGCTTGTCACACCCTGCTTTCACACTTCATCGAACGCTCCCTTTAAAAGCCATCACTTTGTTGTTTTTCATACCTATTAATATTGCCTACTTTAGATTGAAAATCACGATCGTGAGAAACCCTCTTCACACAGCTCTCGGCCTACCTCTACCACACAACTCTTAGACTTCTTACTCATCCTGTGCAACTCCCTGTTTTAAACTACTGCAGAATTGTTCACTTTAGTTACTGACCACCACTCCATCTTTTACAATTACAGACTCTAATAATCCCCAAATAAATAAACTACCTCACCTCTGGAATTCTCTATTGCCTGGCTTTTCTATTTCATTAGTCCATTACCCTTAGCCTTTATCCATGAAACTTCTATTCCACTGTAGCTTCTAATAAAGGAACTCTCTGCCGAGCCCCTCTAACCTCTTTTATTAGTGTCCAGGACCTAAATTTCATTTTGTCTTTAAAATCTTTTGACTAACCAACCCTTTCTATTCCACCTTCTGGGCATTTATTCTATTGAGACAGCACTTTGCCAAGTGTGCAACATTATTACTTGGGTCTATCCTTTATTTTCCTACTACCAGGCCTCTTAGCAGCATCTGCAGCGGTTGACCACCTAACTGCACTGCCGACAGGACACTGAAATAGTTTTCCTCCTACCTAGCAATTATTGCTTTTCAATGTCCTGGTTCTCTTCTCATTCTCCTCGAACTTCCATTCCTGTTAATACCACCCACTGCTCAGTTCTCATTATCATTTTTTCACTCCCTGTACTCTTTGTCTAATCATTCCTTATTCAGCTTCTCCTATCACCTCCATGCTGACGTCACCCAGATGGTCTTACTAGACTCATTCGGCATTTGTACATTATACCCTGTTGTAGAAATAGTGGCGTGCTTTTCACACTCACCAATAATCTGGAAAAGGTCATTTCTGCCACACCTGCCATATAAGAGTGGATGAATAGCTGCAGAATCCAACCCCTCTCTCAACATTCTCTCAGGCAATGCAAGGTTCTAGTACCCAGCAAATCGATTATTGTAAAAGTCTTCTTGTTGGCCTCCCCTGATATGCAATTGCACCCAGAGACAATGTTACCTACTTTATCTTGTGCTCCACTGTCAATCCAATCAACACAAAAACCTTCATCCATATTTCAACAACAGCATGGATGGCATTCTCTGCCACATGCAGAGCAATCTATAAATTGCTAGCAGAATTCTTCAAGTGCTTGTAAGGAATAGGTCCTCCAGACCTCACACACATGATCTCTTGGTACAGTTAACTTTCAATCTGCAGATCAAAATCTACTATCACCACCATAACCACTCTAACCCTCACTCAATTGGCAATGGAAATGGCTTCCTGGCCAATGCTGAAGAATTACATGTCCTTCTTCTCCTCTTCCCAGTGAAAACCTTCCAATTGGAACATCTTAAGAGGACAAGCTACAAGGCCGAACAGCCATCATCTGGTCCTGGACCATTACAAATTAAACATCAGTGGTGATAACATGTAACTTTTTCAAAATATGTAACAAATTGCGCTTTTGTAATTTGTGTGTGTTTTTTCAGTGGTATTTCAACCATACCTAGCCTTGCGCAAAGTCTGCATAATCCAAATAACATTCCTCAATTTAGTAGCTGACTGCAGCGCGAGCGCTTAGCGCGCTGTGTGAAAGATTGTTTTTAAACCTTACTTTTGCTTTATTCTGGTCATCTTGACCCTGGTTTTAAAGCGCCCCTCACTTGCACTTTAATCTGTTCCCCCCACCGCCGTTTGGGCGGGTCTGGGCCTGGGGTGGGTGCCTTCATTGATCCTGGTCGCCATCTTGGAGTGGGGTCATTGGGTTGAGGCATTGCGATCTGCCTGCGCTTTACTGCGCATGCGCGGACTTGGAACACCTTCTTAAGGCGAGTCCCTGCTAACCGCGCCCCCTGACAAGGTAGCTGACTGCAGCGCGAGCGCTTAGCGCGCTGTGTGAAAGATTGTTTTTAAACCTTACTTTTGCTTTATTCTGGTCATCTTGACCCTGGTTTTAAAGCGCCCCTCACTTGCACTTTAATCTGTTCCCCCCACCGCCGTTTGGGCGGGTCTGGGCCTGGGGTGGGCGCCTTCATTGATCCTGGTCGCCATCTTGGAGTGGGGTCATTGGGTTGAGGCATTGCGATCTGCCTGCGCTTTACTGCGCATGCGCGGACTTGGAACACCTTCTTAAGGCGAGTCCCTGCTAAACGCGCCCCCTGACAAGGTAGCTGACTGCAGCGCGAGCGCTTAGCGCGCTGTGTGAAAGATTGTTTTTAAACCTTACTTTTGCTTTATTCTGGTCATCTTGACCCTGGTTTTAAAGCGCCCCTCACTTGCACTTTAATCTGTTCCCCCCACCGCCGTTTGGGCGGGTCTGGGCCTGGGGTGGGTGCCTTCATTGATCCTGGTCGCCATCTTGGAGTGGGGTCATTGGGTTGAGGCATTGCGATCTGCCTGCGCTTTACTGCGCATGCGCGGACTTGGAACACCTTCTTAAGGCGAGTCCCTGCTAACCGCGCCCCCTGACAAGGTAGCTGACTGCAGCGCGAGCGCTTAGCGCGCTGTGTGAAAGATTGTTTTTAAACCTTACTTTTGCTTTATTCTGGTCATCTTGACCCTGGTTTTAAAGCGCCCCTCACTTGCACTTTAATCTGTTCCCCCCACCGCCGTTTGGGCGGGTCTGGGCCTGGGGTGGGTGCCTTCATTGATCCTGGTCGCCATCTTGGAGTGGGGTCATTGGGTTGAGGCATTGCGATCTGCCTGCGCTTTACTGCGCATGCGCGGACTTGGAACACCTTCTTAAAGCTCCTCCCCTAGCGCAGCGGGATCGCGCAGCGGGCGTGTCCTCGCGTGGCCAGAGTCGTGCCAGAGTCCTGCCCGTCTGCGCCCGTCCGCGCTAAGGACGCGCTGGACGTCGCGGTACTCTGGTTAAGGACTATCATTCCTTCCTGGGTCCACCATGCTGACGTACTCGCGTGATTGCCTGTTTTCCATCGGTCAGGTAAGCCGCTGTTGTAACCTTCCACTGGTACACCCATTGCGTGGCCCTTATCATTGCCCTTGTAATGGGTGGGCTCTTGACTCTCCGTGTCCTCTCCCAAGGACTATTTCCTCGGAGACCCGCCGTACTATAGACATTCCCACTACTCTGAAGATCTTGAATTTAAACGTCAGGTCCGCGCTGAAACACTATCAGCACATCTATGACCTTATCGAGGAGGAAGCTCCAGACGTATTTGCCATTACGGAGACATGGCTACAGGACGCTGATACCGCTATTACCAATCTAGCTTGCCCACCCGGCTATTCTATGTACACCTTGAATAGGTTGTCTAGGGGTGGGGGTATCGCGCTAGTGGTAAAATCTATCTACCCTTGCGTCTGGAGTGCCCTAAACATCTCCGGATGTGAAAGTGCCATGTTCAAGGTCTCTGTCAGCCCTGAGTTCACCCTGTCCGGGATGGTCGTTTATCGCCCACCCGGCAGCGAAGTGGCGTTCAGAAAGGCTTTCCCTGATATTGTCGGCCCTTTGGTCGCCGACTGTGCCAACTTTTCTATCATGGGTGATTTAAATCTGCATTTCGACACCCTCTCTGGCTTGACAGTGCGTTCCATCTTTTCTGACCTGGAGGCCTTTCAACTTCCCCAGATGGTTTCCCAGCCTACCCATCGGGGTGGGCATATTTTGGATCCCCTGTTTACCAATCTGTTGGGGATTCAAGTTACCTCTGTTTCTCCGGTGGAATGGACAGACCACTTCTTGGTGTCCATCCTCTGCCCTGTTTCGGCCACTCCTTCCATCTCTACGGCTAGACGGGTTCAGAAGAGGGCTTGGAAAAAGCTTAGGTTAGAGGACTTTCATCGTCTTCTACTAGAGGAGCCGCTGGGCCCTTTGACGGATGTGGAAAGGGGGTATGACCTCTTCTGTTCATGGATAACTAGGGCCTTGGACTCTCTGATACCCATCGTTTCTACTAAAATCAATCCCAGAGAGTCGAGTCCCTGGTACGATGGCACTCTCCGGGCCCTAAAGGGTGCCTGTAGACGAGCAGAGAGGGCTTGGAGGAAAACCTATGGGGCTGATCTAAAAGCTGCATATGCCAAGTCCGTTAAGCTCTACCATCGAGCTATCTGCCGAGCTCGTGCGGCTTTTTATGCCACCGAATTCCGGAACAGTCCGAATCCGTCAAAAGCTATCTTCAAGGCCGTAAAAGATCTCACGGCGAAGCGGACTACCACTACGACCGTAAGCTCTCTTTCCCACTGTGAATCCCTTGCATCTTACTTTTTGGGGAAGGTCCAAGCTATATATAGGACATTCCCTAGCATAGGGTCCACTGCGGAAAGTATTAATGGGGTTCACCATCAGACTACACTGCTTGTTTCCCCCCCCCTCACCTTGGATGGTTTTGACAAACTTGCGCTGCAGGTCAAATCTGGGTCTCCATCCGATCCAGTAAGGCCTGCTCTCTTCCGAGACCAAGCTTTTATGGGGCGTACAGCCGTATGCTCCCTTGTCAACCTTTCCTTGGAAACGGGAACTGTACCATCTAAGTGGAAACAAGCTGTGGTGTCCCCGATTATTAAAAAGCCCACCCTGGACCCCTCTAAGCCTGAAAGCTATCGCCCCATCTCGTTGTTACCCTGGCCAGCCAAGATCACTGAGGCCCACGTCAACTTGGCCCTGTCTGAACATCTGACTCGGACCGATGCCCTCGACCCCACACAAAACGGTTTCCGTGCTGGGCACAGTACGGAAACTGCGTTACTTGTGATGGTGGAACATCTCCGGGCAAGGTTGGATGCTGGTCAAACGGCGGCGCTTATTTTGTTAGACCTTAGCGCCGCCTTTGATACGGTAGATCACAGCATCCTCCTGCGTCGACTCGAGGAGACTGGTATTGGCGGTCAGGTGTTGCAATGGTTCCGCTCCTTTTTAGATGACCGCTCCTTCTGTGTTGCCATCCCTCCCTTCAAGTCCAACTACCAACCACTGGCCATGGGGGTTCCGCAAGGGTCCTCGCTGAGTCCCACGTTGTTCAATCTATACGTGAGACCGCTGGCTGATGTCGCTAGGCAGTGGGGCCTTACTTTGGTCTCATATGCCGACGACACTCAGCTGGCGGTTACTCTCAGCGGGGATGCGGAAATTGAGGCCCCCAGGTTTCAGTCCGGACTGAAGGCGGTGGCTAGTTGGCTGACAGGTAACTGCCTTCAGCTAAACGCCACTAAAACAGAGGTGATGGTCGTCGGGAAGGGAGTGGAGCCGTGGGGTGACCACTGGTGGCCCTCAGAGTTGGGACCTACTCCGATCCCGGTATCGGAAGTGAAAAATCTGGGGGTATGGCTGGATGCGGGCCTCTCCTTTATAGGCCATACTAAAAGAACCGCGGCCTGTTGCTTTGGTCTCCTGAGGGGCTTGAGACCTGTTCTCAAGTTCTTTGACGCCCCGACCAGGGAGCTGGTGATCCAGGCTACTATCATCTCCCGCCTGGATTACGCCAGCTCTCTCCTGGCTGGGGCTAACCAGGCTGAACTAACCCGTTTACAACGGGTTCAGAATGCTGCGGCGAGGGCGATTGTTGGTTTGCCCAGATTCTGCTCAGTGACAGGTGTCCTTCGCTCCCTACACTGGCTTCCGGTAAGGAAGCGCATCCTCTTCAAGGTCTTGTGCCTTGCTTTTAAAATCTTGAGAGGTACAGGCCCGGAAATCCTGTCGAGTTGTTTGTCTTTTTATGTCCCTGCCCGTAGCCTCCGCTCTCAAGGTCTGGCCCTTGCGGTGGTTCCCAGATTCAGGCTCAGCCGCATGGGAGGCCGCTCGTTTAGGGTAATGGCTGCGTCAGCATGGAACTCCCTGCCTGTTGAGATCCGCTTGCTGGAGGACCTTCTGACCTTTCGGAGGGCTATAAAAACCTTCTTGTTTTAGTTGTCTTTTAGTCTCTGTTTTTAGCCTCTCGTTGTGTTACGCGCTACCTTGTCTCTGCGCCAGGACGCTCCTTGGCTGGAGTATCTGTGCGCAAAATAAATAGTCGTAACATAACATAACATATTTCCCTGCCTTCCCAATGAAGTCAATGGATCCAAACACCTGCCTTTGACACTTTGCACAGCATCCCCAAGATATATGCTTTAAAATTGTTGGTACAAACAATAAGGTGAACACATAAACTTATGTCCTTAAAGGAAATACAATATGAGGTGCAGTAAAAGGAAACTGACAGATTGACAAGAAACAGCTGAGATCCTGAAATCCTGCAGCATACTATTGTTTTGTTAACAGAAGTTAAAGAAACATTATTGTACGAAGGCATACCAAAGCAGTCTGTGTGGTAGCACCGTGTACAAATGCTGTACATTATTTAGCCCAAGTGAAAGTGATGGTACACTGGAGAAGTAAAGCAAGATTGGGTTACAAGGGTATTAAAGAAAACGATTGGAAGGAAAACAGATTCCCTTTGTTGGGAGACCCCGCAGAAGAAGACGCACTACCTTCAAAACTTTAACTGCAGAAAAAACATTCCCCAATCATTGAGATCGGCTACTACATTGATTTAAGATTACTGTAAAGTGGGCTAGCAACATACAATAAGGCTGTATAAATCAACAATCATGTTATATCTGTAAGAAGAACACAGTGTGTTCTATATTTACAGGAAATAAACTACCCTGGCATCTGCTTCATGATCTCCAACCAACTACGTTCTTACCTTGAGTACAAAATACAGAGGACAAAAATGATAAGCCCAACAATATTTTGAGCATCCCACCACTGCATGGATTTGGGGGGGAAAACAGTAGGCTCTATGTCACTTCCATTAGCTTTTGGCACAGTTGTTTGCGTAATCAGGGTCAACAGGCTTGGGTTACAGCTCCGTTCTAAAAAGAGAACATATAAAATATGAGAACATCCTAATACACACACTACATTTTAAAATATGACCTGTAGTCAAAGCATTCTATTTCTTTAGAGTAAAACAGCATAATACCTTTGGAAGGTCTGATAGCAAACAAAGAGTTTGAGGAGCCTCTCTGGTGAATGACGTCACACAGATCTCAAAACCTAGTCATACGCCATCAAACAAAGCAACATTCTAGAATGCCTATTGGTGGTGCCTTAGTGACACAGAACTGGGTAAAGGGAACTCCTTTTTAGGTCTCGGCTAGCGTAGGCTGAGCACATGCGCAGTCTCGATGGCGAGATTTTATGTTTCTTAGTAGCGAGGGTAAACCCCGCCCCTCTTCTCCATTGGCTGGCTTCCTAAACAGTGGCCAGCCATTGGAGAAGAGGTTTTAGTGATGTCATTTTTTAGGTCTAAGCCCAGTCTTTTTCGGATTGAGGGGTGTGTTCTTTCGCTTCTTTCTTTCCTCTTCCCATTGGCTGGAATGTAAACAACAATAAGTCAAAACACGCCCGTTGTTTACATTCCAGCCAATGGGAGGAGGAGAGAAAGAAAAACACGCCCCCCCAGTCTGAAAAGGACTGAGCTTAGTTCCTTCCACAGATATCGTCCTTAACACACATCACTCAAACGCGCACACTACTTCACTGCAGAAAGTGTATATCGGTATGTGAAAGGTGCCTTTATTTTTTAGCTGTATTTGTATTGTTGTGGTGAGTGGCCACGCGTGAATTCACGTAAGGCAACATCCGGGGATATATCACCACGTGCACACTACTTCACTGCAGAAATTGTATATCGGGATGTGAAAGGTGCCTTAATTTTTTAGCTGTATTTGTATTTTTGTGGTGTGTGGCCACGCGTGAATTCACGTAAGGCAACATCCGGGGATTTGTCGCCATTACTGGTGCTGGAAAACAAAAAGGTGGGGGAGTACCAAAGATGGCGCCCTGCGCTGGAAGGTGCGAAAAAAATAGATGCCTTCGCTAAAGCAAATTGGCGTTACTGTCGCTTCTGATCAAGAACCAACAGAAACATTCAAACAATTCCCCGGTAACAGCGACCGCCATATTTGTTTGTATTCTACAGAGAGGAACGACGGCTGCAAAAGGAACATGGCGGCTTCCTGACCGGTGTGCGCGCGCTGACCGAAGAGGCGAAGGCCCCCAGTTTTGCCTTCCTGCACTTGGAATACAGCACGGCAGAGCTGGAAAGAATGCAATATCCGATGCACAGCACATGACCAACGCTGATACAAGTGGAGAAAAATAAAGTGATATTAACTCGTAGCCGCCATTTTCTTGGAGGAAGATGACAAGATGGCTGCTCCCTGACAGGCGTGAAAACAACAGGCGTAACCAGAGAAGAAGTCACAGCGATTTTTCTTGAAAGGAAACACAGAGCCCGATGCATTTAGAAGGGCTGTTTTGATAGAATATATTTATATGCACTTAGAAAATATGTTATTTTTTGGTATGGTAATTTGAAAAAACTTCCTTTAACGGTCACAAGATGGCATCTCCCTGCGAGATCTGAGGAGATCCCGCTCTGTACGGCAGCGTGCGCTGGGAAGAGACAAAGAACCCCCCCCCCCCTTGGGCCGAGCTGTCATATGATTGTCAGAGCGTTTGTTTTCTTTACTTTGGAGACGCCACGGTTCTTTGTTTTGGTCGCCTGCCGTCCCTCCCAGTGTCCCCGCCTCCTTTTTTATAGTTTGAAGGGTGGGTGGAGTTTGCCGTAACAAATGCACAAGATGGCGGCTCCCACAGGCTCCATGTCCGGCCTGTAAACCAGCCCCCTCCGGTGCTCCCGTGAAACCCCCAATAACGAAGAGTACCCCCAGTCTAAACCCAGTTCTGTGTACTTTTTTTTGTCGCATTTGCGGTTTATTTTTCTCGGACGCAATGGCTGCCGCTACCCCCCCTGTGGCCCCTGCCTCCCAGCCCCCCTTCAATGCCTTGCAGCCCCGCCGGAAGTGGGTGGTGGGCTGGTCGGGCCCGGTGCCGAGGCCCCGGCACGGACATCGCGCAGTGGCCATCAAGGAGCTCATCGTGGTGTTCGGAGGCGGCAACGAAGGGATAGTGGACGAGCTGCACATTTACAACATCGGTGAGTCTGTGGTGCAGGCCTGCGAAACCTGGGGGTGGCGGGGTAAAACTATATTGCCCAAGATGCAGTTTGCAGGTACCTGGCAGTAATACCAAACGGAGTTGGACTGCTGAAAAGGGCTTCAAGTGGGCCGGGTCCTGCCGAGCATCGGTAGTTCTTAAAAGCAGGTGCTGAGACGGGTCCCTAGTGGGCTCTATATTTTTGCCCTCACCCGGAGGGTGAAAAAACTAAACTCTGCAGCAGCACCACTGCTCAAAGCCTTTGATATAGCTTTACAGATACTCCTCTTAGTTCTTTTAGAGAGCCAGAGAATGTAACCAGTGATGCTCCCTACCGAGGGGGTGTAACCTTAGAGGTCTGTCCTCACAGGAGACAGTGCCAAGAGGCCTGTCTGTGAAGGGAATGTAACTAGCGCCTGCCTACAATGGGAATGTAAGCCTAGATGGCTGCCTGCCAAAGCATTGCTTCTGTAGACGCCTGGATGCCCTGAAAGTACCGTCCCATATGTCTTAATACAGGGGAATGACTGTGGAATGTAACCATACATGTGAACACACTGGAATTACTAGATGATGTAACCTCCACAGCCAGGAAACGTAGGTGTGTAAATGTCCCTGTAGTATGTAGCTGTATATATCCAGTTACAGTTGCAGTGTGACTACCAATGGCAAAGGTTACGAGAAAGCCTAACCGCACAATTCTCGATTCTTTACGACTGTGGAAATGTCATTAAAGACTGTTACACACCCAGGGAATGAAATTGCAGATGCCTCCTAAGCAGCTATTGTACATTTCTGGCGACCCATGGGATGTTGGCGCAGCTGTTTAGGAATGTGTAGTGTGTGTGTGGCTCTGTGTGGCTCTGTGTGTGTGTGTGGCTGTGTGTGTCTCTGTGTGTGTGTGTGTCTCTGTGTGTGTGTGGCTCTGTCTGTGTGGCTCTGTGTGTGGCTCTGTCTGTGTGTCGCTCTGTCTGTGTGTGTGTGGGGCTCTGTGTGTGTGTGGGGCTCTGTGTGTGTGTGGGGCTCGGTGTGTGTGTGGGGCTCGGTGTGTGTCTGGCTCTATCTGTGTGTGTGTGGCTGTCTGTGTGTGTGGCTCTGTGTGTGTGTGTGTGGCTGTGTGTGTGTGTGTGTGGCTGTGTGTGTGGCTGTGTGTGTGGCTCTGTGTGTGTGTGTGTGTGTGTGTGTGTGTGGGTGTGGTCTGTGCGTGGCTGTGTGTGTGTGGGTGCATGTGGATCTGTGTGTGGCTCTGTGTGTGGGTGCAAATGCAATAGGTCTCACATTTGCGAGAGATTAAGCTATTGGCATTGTAAATGACAAAGCCATTTACTTATATGATTTAAAAACAAAAATAATGTCATGAGCAATGCCAATAGCTCTACCTTTAACAAAGATGAGACCATTGCATTGTAAATGCTTATTTTCTCTGCAATGGATGACCCATTTAATATCCCACACATTGGGGTGGAAAATGGATTATGACTGTTTGTCAACCCTGGCCTATATTACAGAAAAAAAATACGAAATATACACATTTGGTAATGAAGTGAGCCTTACTGGCAACTTGCTTCAATTGAATGAAGCAGGTCCTAGCAGACAGTGTGGCAAGGGCTCCACCCTCAATGTCAGCCGCTTCCAGAAATGGCTTGAACGTTGCCGCTTTCCTGAAACTACCACTATTGTTCGATTCTACCAAATAGCTAAATATTACCGATAGATAGACTGCTTGAATAGAGACATTTGTTGATTTTCTTGATGCACTTGCAGAGACTAATAACAAAAAGATTATTAAGTATCTAAAAAAATGTTGCTGGTAATGGTGTAAAAGAAGTCATAAAGAAAATGTTGCAAACTTCAATGCCAAATGTTGATTATAAACAATATATCTTCAACCAAAAACATCAGAAAGTTGGTGAAATCATTGATGAATTTGTGGAGAGACTCGCCAAACACAGACATTGTAAGTTCAATTCATTTAATGATGAAGAAGCTATGCGTCTGAGAGTTACTGACGGATGCTTATCAGATTCCTTCAGAAGACGAATGCTGAGAGAAACACTTAGTCTGGAGCAAGTGTTCATGGCTGCCGGAGCTGAAGAGAGTACTGAGAGACAAGCAGCTGACATGGAGAACGGAGGTGCCCAGAATAAATCCGTCATGCATGTGAAAAGTAAGCCAAAACAATAGACTGAAGGACACAAAGTGATGTCTACACATAAAGAAAAGTTGTGTTTTAGATGTGGATTTTCATTTCCACACGAAGGTAAATTTCCTGCTCTATGACAGATATGTAAAGGCTGAGGGAAGGGGGGCCATGTTGTGACCGTTTGCAAAGCAACAGAAAAAGATAGTGAGTCAAAGCGCAAAGACAAAGTGGCTGACAGAACGTTCCCTATGCAATGTTCAATGCTCACCCACAAGGCCAAGCGGCGACATCAGTTAAGACACATCGACAATGTACAAACTTGATCGGCATCAAAATCATTGTCAAACAGTTCTTCTGTATCAGTAGCAAGTGAAAGTGAAGAAAATGATTGTGCCATGTCTATGTTTACCTCAGCAAAGCGTGTGCATGTTGGGCTGGCTGCTTGTTAACAAAGACGTCAGTCAAAGAAAGAGCGACACGCCAAAGTACCAAAGTCAATCAAACACTGTCTGAAGATTACACTGAAAGTTAATGGTTGTTCGATACCTTTCATTATAGACAGAAGTGCCTCAATAAACGTTATGCCGAAGGAGAAAAATATTGAATTATCTCCATTGCCGCAACTTACGCCATCGAAAACCAAAGTGTATACATGGGTTACATCGACACCCTTAAAAAGTCAACGTTCTTTGGTAGCGAAAATGAAACACAAGAAAACTAAGGTGCAAGCACCCATCCGTGTGATTTAAGGCACAACGTCTAGTGCCTGTCTACTCCGTTTCAGCACAACCACTGATATGGGACTGATATATGTGAATTACAACATGAATGCTCACCACAAAATAGTAAGTCAGTTCCCTTTATTTTTTCATGGTTTGGGAAAGCTTAAGACTATGAAAGTAAAGTTGCATATTAATGAAGACCTTCGTCTTGTTGCTCAAAGACAGACAAATTGCTTTTCATGTGCAAGAAGCTGTTGAGAAAGAAGTTGAATCACTACTTTAGCATAGCAGTATTAAGTGCTCTACTGGTCCTAAACCATGGGTTTCTCCCATAGTAGTAGTGCCTAAAAAGGACAGTGAAGGAATTGTAAGCATATGCTCTGACATGCGTCAGGCAAACAAGGCAATTGAATAAGAACAACATCCAGGTCCTCACACTGCTGACATGATAACGCAACTAAATGGTGCAAAGGTCTTTTCTTGCCTTGATTTAAATAAAGGTTATCATCAGTTGGAACCTGAAGAAGATTGTAGGTACATTACAACCCTTTCTACACATGTTGGTCTGATTCGGTACAGAAGACTACGTTCTGGTGTGTCATCGCTGCAGAACTGTTTCAAGACTTCATTCAACGTATCATACAGCCTCTCATGAATGCATTTAATTACAGCGATTTTCATAATAGTTTTCGGAGCTACACAAAAAGACCCAGCTCTGATGTAATGCAATCAAATGTACTGTCACATTGTGCCTAATTTTTGTACCAAATACAATAAAAACAGGTTTAAAAAAATAGTTGTTTCATTATTTTTATAACTAGTCCCATTCCTGAGATACAGTATTAGGAATCTGCATTCTGGTTTTCTACATAGGACAGCTAGGCCTGTCAGTGAAAAATAGATTTTAGGTGCTAGTCACTGTAAGGATGTTAACATTAAATTTCTACATGCCCTATGTTTAAATACCATGCACCCTGACTAGTTTGCTAAAAGGCCTACATATGGTTGCCATATTAATATTTAACCCCTTCGGGGCTGATGACGAGCTCAGCTCGTCATGAGCGTAACCTGCCGTGAGCTCATGACGAGCTGAGCTAGTCATGTAATGCGGTAATTTCAAAATTACTGCGTACAGCGGGAAAAGCCGCCGCATTGATGCGGTTAAAAGGGAGGTTTTTACCTGTCAAAAGGGTTTATTTTGGCAGGTCGATTTGCAGTGTGTGTCTTCCACAGTCAAGCTCCAATGGAAGGCCTGAAGCCAGGTTTTACACTGTCACTTGAGTGGATGGTACAATAAGGAACATTTTGAACCACATACTAGAGACTTATGATTAAGTTGAATATACCAATTAGGAATATGCCAATTCAACTGTGTTTAAAGGTGTAGATAAGAGGAGGGGGTCCCAGTAGCAATGGAACATAAAACCACACAGTTGAAAAATAATCAAGGAAACATAAATTGAGTCCACATTGTTTACTTCACAATGGGAATGCGTATTGAATATGCAGAATGGATACACACAATAATAAATCACTAGTTTGCATGGTGCCCCAGAGAGGGAAGCGGGATGGGGTGGTGTAGTGATGGTGGGGAAATAGTGAGGTAGAGAGTGACAATTCGTAAGTGACAGTAAAATCAACAGTTGTCAGTCGTTTGACAGAGTTACACACTATGTACAGAAAAAATGAGACACACAATGTTCATAAGATTGTTCGGAAACAGTCATACTCCAAATAGTCCAATAAATGTAGACAGTGGGGAGTGGGGTTGACGAACGAAAATGGATGCCGATGTTTCGACCCTCAAGGATGCAGATATCAGTGGTTATCTTGCAGGGGGGTCTTCATCAGGACTGGAGGGACACAACCACTGATGTGGTATCAGCGGGACCGAATCAATTATGTAGAAAATTCCACGGGTTGATCGTAGTATGCACCGAACGTTGTAAAATGGTGGCGGGTAGAGCATGGGGTCCATGAATCCATCTAAGATCGCGGGTTGGCGTCTCAAAGTCTCTTATCTACCTAATTACCCAGGTCCCCGTAACTTTTACTGGGTCAACCCCCCTACTATTAATCTGTGTTTAAAGGTGTAGCACAGACACTACTGGTTAGGGGAGGTAAAGTACAGAGAGTTCTAATTGTAGCATAATATATAATCGAGCAAAATCTGGAAAATACAAGGTAACCACATAGAAAAGATGGCTTTCCTACTCCTTATCTAATTCACTTAACTCTTTTGCCATGCTAAAAGCTTGAAAACCCGCTCAAAGATTTCCTCAACACATTGTTCACCAAGGAGCTATCTTCTCTCTGCTCAGTCTACTGTGAGTACTTATGGCGGAAGGGTAAATCTGCTTTTATCTTGTTTCTTTGCCGCCCATGGCAAGTATGCTTTTTGGCTTGACAAGCAATCAATTTTAAAGGCCTTATTCATTATCAGTCTCATGATAATTGACAGATATTTCAGACACTTAATCATTTACTCTCTTCTGTTGCTCCTGAACCTTCTCTTGTACATATTTTGCAGATTACTTCACTATCTATGTTACCTTAAACAATTATAATATTCAGCCATTATTCACTTCTGCTCAAACCTAGTACCTGCTTATGTAGTTCTTCATGACAGATCAATGACCCATGCTAATCCGGTCTTCTACTGCTTCGGACGCCCTTGGTCTTGGACCTTCTTCATGTTGCCAAGCCCACTGTTTCACCTTCAGATTCTCTACAATTCATACTGGTAAAACTGCTGTTTACACTTGTTATCCCAGCTGATCTGGCTCTCTCTTTCTTCTGTAATCTTCCCTTCTTCCTTTAACCCCTTGCGTGCACATGACAGAACCACGCCGCCATGAGCCACGGGAGGCGTGTGCTCAAGACAGCGTGGTTCAGTCATGCGGCTGATACTCCACCAACGCGGCATTAATTCCCCGCCTGTGCGGGCGAATTAATGAGCGTGCAGGGCCGTGACGGAACGGAAGCGCCACGCTCAACCATATATTCCAATTCGTTTAGACCCTGCTGCTGCCTTTGATACAGTGGACAATTTATTTTCTGGCTTCTCTTTTTTCTTCGTGTATTAGGGACACTGTTCTTAGCTGGTTTTTGTCCCATCTTTCTGGGGGCTCCTTATCCATCTCTTGGAACGAGTTGTTGGATGTACATCACCTCGTCCAATATGTGATCCTAAAGCATTCAATCTAGGGTTCCATTCATTTTTCTCCAAATATACTAATTTGTTGTTTTACACTCTTTCTGCACATTAATTCTCATGTTATGCTGCTCTCCATTTCTTTCTTCTCTAGATCTATCCAGGAAAGTATCTCAGGGTTCCAGAGGATATGAAAATATGGATTGCCTCACCTTTCCTTAAACTAGATCCCAATAAAACAGAGATATGTTCCTTTCCTGCTCACTCTTACTATTCAGATCCACTGACAATCCTTTATTCCTCCACTGATATTCCTTATTCTTCCACTGATATTCCTTATTCTTCTTCTGTTTGCACACTTGGGCATTGTATTTAACTCTTCTTTTGGACTCTGCACTGCAATTTGTAACAGTAATTTAAACCTGACAATTCGTACTTTAGAGGATGATCTCTCTGTTGAATTTAATTATCACTCATCTTTATATGTGGGCTTGTCCAAATACGTAATCAATCCTCTTCAACTACTTCACAATGCTGGTCTTTAACTTTTATTTTGTCTTCCAAGTCACACTTCAACATCTATAACAATTGAGCTCGTTAGCGGTTTCCACTTACAGTGACTTTTACTTTTTGTGCATCGTGTTTGAATGTTACCACATTTTGGCATTACCTATGATCTTTGCAATCTTGTTCAAAGTATTTTCTAACCTTCCTTCAGCCGCCATATAATTTATTTCTAAGTTTTGTGTTGTGTGTGTGTTTCTTTTTTTTACAATTCTTTCTTTTACATTTTCAAATAACATGATATGAAAAGACAGAATTTAGAATATCTTGGGTGAGAGTATAAATTGTAATGATAACACAAAGCCAGCCACTAAAAGAGTAAGGCGTTTAGGAGAGACATCAGTAAATACCCAACATCATGTTACTATGTAGAGTAAAAGTAAACAAAAGACATAGACCCATACAATCTGAGTACATACACGGAACCGCCATTGAGCACATGGGGAGTGGCTGTGTGTGGGGAGGGGGGTTCATAAAATTGTGCATCTCACAGGGAAAGGCTCAAAGAGAACTAGGATTACTAGCAGGGTGTTGGCCCCCTCCCATTGCCTCAGACAGAGGCCAGAGAAATGACCTTTCAGAGTCATACTATTTTAAATTATTGATGGGGAGAACCATCACTCCATATCAGGTCTAAAACTTCAAGCAGATACTTGATTTAAAGATCACCTGTAATTATGGTGCAACATATGACAGTTCAGTCGTCTGTTTGCTTTTCTCTGATTGGACTGCTGCCGCCAGTGACAGAGACTGCAGAGTTTGGACCAGACGTTGCTAATCATCTGCTCTTGTGGTTGTGGTAAGAGTGGCAAGTCAATTGGCTGGAGATTCAGGTAAGCAGTGTCAGGTACTGGGCCTTCACAGGCTGAAAAGATTAAAATCCAGATGTTGAGCCAGTAGTGGGCCAGTGCCACAGTATATGTATCAGGTCACAGTTAGACCAGCCACAACACCAAGAGAGGGGGAAGCAGGCCCACTTTATGTAACTTCCTGATGGACCAATACCACTTATGTAAGATCTTGTAAAACAGAAATTGTAACCTGAAGTACTTGGTGCGGGTTTCTGTAAATAGAGACCAGTCATCAGCAGAATATGTGTTCAACATGGAATGCTTGAACTTTCTATTTTCATGTAAGGTCTTGTTTGAAAAAAATTGATCTATGAGCGCATAGTATATATCAGACAGCACACCCGGATGGATGCCCAGGTTATGAGGTATTTCTGGACAGGGGTGTCTGATAGTGCTGTAATCTGGTGGCTTGAATTTCTACGCAGTCAGTTGCCAATTTTGCAAACAAAACAACTCGTTTAAGTTGAATTCAACCTTATGGAAGTCAAAGGATTTGTGGGTCCACTGAGTGAACACTTGATCTATAGGACATCCTCTGTTTTGCACTGCGCCTAGGGGATTGGCTTACTGCAGAGTTGGAAACCCACATTACGCCATATATGAGTGCTATGGTGTGTATATAGGGGTCAATTCCCATCTTTTTGTGAGCATGTTTCCAGTTCGACGGCTGGCATTAATAGTGGTGTTGTTAAAGGATGTCAGAGTAGGACAGGAGGTGTAGGCAGCAGCCTGTGTCATACGTCCTATGGTTAGCTAGAAGAGGGACAGGGGCGATACCAGGCCTAGGAAGCAGGGTTATGGGCCACATATTAAGAGAGCAAATCAGGAGCTTTCCGTCACCCATAGTGGTATTTGCATAGCATTTCCTAAGGATCAATCTAGATAAGTACCATCCCACAATAAAGATCTGATGGGTGAATCAATCTCCAGCAATTTGGATCTACGAATCAATAAGGGTGGCATGCTGAATACGTAGTTACATCTGTGTGCGATGACAATTTTGAATACCCTGATCCTACTTCACAGAGGTAGAATAAGGTGTTTCCATTGTGTGCTAAAATTCTGGGTCCTCAGAAAGAGGGTATTATGGTTATGATTTACAACATTGCCAACCAACTACTTCAGGAACTTCAATGTCCACTTCACCAGGTGTTTACTTAGACTGGATTAGGGCATCAGATTTGCCCCAGTTAATTTTTAAGTCAGAAAAAGCTGAAAACTGCATGTTCATTCGATATTAGAGAAGTGAGAGATGCCTCAGGGTTGAGTAGAGTTAGCAGGACATCGTCTGCATACTGGAAACAATTCATCACACCAATGTGTGCTAGGGATGAGGTTCCAATGTAAGGAGAAAAATCAAGGCGAAAGCAAGGAACTCTAGCAGGTTCCCTGTCCAATCACGACAGGTAGCAACCCACCCAACGTTCACTAGGGCCAATAAGTTCTGATACAATCACCTGATTTTTGAAAATACGTTTGTGTGCCAGGTCCCGGTTTCTCAATAGTCCTAAACAGATAGCCCCATTCAACAACAACGGCCTTCTTGGCGTCCAGTCAGATGGCCAATGCCTCATCAAAATGAGAACAACAAAAAAGAGCTGCACACTAAAGTTAATCATCTGGAAGAAAGGGCTTGAACGAAGAGAGCAAAGGTTTGATGACTTGTACAAATTGTAATTTCTTGATGTGTGATTACAGCAATTGTTTTTTTTACTATAAGAAAAAACAAGAAAACACCACCCTGCCAGAGCTAAACAAATACTGGCACAGGCTAGGTTAATTTGGGAAAAGGCAGCCTCAGCACCAAAATTGAAACTGAGTTTTTGATGTTGAGAAATTTACTATTTCACCATGTTTTCAGACTTCGTAGCCAGTTACCATATTTCATAGCATTTATTTATATAATGGCTAAAAGCTACAGAAAAAAATATTTGACTGTTGAGAAACGAAGGCTGAAATCTTTCTTCCCCTGTAACAAGGCACTGGATTGGTAAACTGCTGGATTACTCTGTATAATATAACGTGTAGCTTTAGCCTCAGCAAACAGGCTTCTGCTTGCATTACAAGTTTCTTCTACAAAGGTAGCACTGCGTCACTAATATTTTCCCATTTTGTTTACCAAGAATTTTTAGCAACTGATATTTAATGAATACGAGGGACAGTGCAGATCTGAAACCAACTGAGCCCTCAGAGGCACTGCTTCCCCATCCAGTGATGCAACTCTAAATAGGGGTTAAGGTGGTTTATTTCCATGTTATCTGTACACATGGCATTAGCTGAACTTTTAATGGATCCCTCTCTCCTACTTCTGATGGCTCATGACCAAATCAATAGACTCTTGAAGTATATGGCCCGTGCTTATTTAGGAATATATTTAAGTTGGCAACAGATGGGATCTAACCAATGGCTGTTTCTATGGCGCCAAATCAATGAATGGATTATGCAGCTTAGGTCATTGTGTACCATAAAGAGACTATGAGCATGTGTTTACTAACAGACAGATAACAAGAAAATCTCAAATTATTTTGTTATACGTGTAGCCAAAGAATACGTCTTACCAGGTTCATTGGACATCGCAGACCAGGTGAGATACATAGTGTATAGAGTGATGACGGAGGACTGAAGAAGACCAGACCGAGGCTGGTGTTCCTAAGAAAACAGAGGGAATGCAAGAAGGTAATAAATGGAACAATACAACTATGCCATAATATTTCAATATTTACAAGTGTTATTAGTATTCTTTAGTAAAATTGCAAAACAGAAGTAACATGTTCATCACATACACATTCCTCTAGAAACCTGTTTTTTTGAATTTGCAGCAGCCGACTTTTTCCTGTATACGTTTTAAAGGCTAAAAAGAATCGCTGTTCACTCTTTTGTAATATCCAATACCCCTCCAAAGGTATTTAGTTACTAATTTGACAATTTCTTAGTAAATCTGTCATCCTCTAAACAAGACCTGAATATGAGTAAATACATTGGTACATAATCAAACATGAGTAAGCAGTATTAACTTAATACCAAGTGCATTATCTCTCCCCATCTAGATTTTTGGGAAATCAATTTCTACAGTTAACAAGATTGTTTCTGATTTCAGGGAACACTGATAATTGAATAGCATCACTGTCGTGATCAATATGTCTCCTTTTGATAGTCCTTTACAATTCATCGTAATGGCTTTCATTCCCCACTGTACAGCACAATCCGGAGAGTAGGTTTTTCAGGGCACATTGTTTATGGTCATCTATATTCATTGTAGGTTAGTGCTGTGCATACAAAATCCAGACCAGTTTTAGAACATCAATGACCAAGATTAATGATTACACCTGGGAGAAATCGTTCACTGCTGCTGGTTAGTTCCCATTTTCTCCATGACAAATTTCAATATTTTATTGTGGCAGCATTTGTAGAGTGGTTCTTACCAATTATGAGACCACAAAATCCTTCTGGGTAGACAAGCAAGAAGCTACTCCGTTTATTGAGGTTGGATGGTAAAGTGTGAGTTCATAATATGGGAGGGGTTTTGGTAACGCTGTACCCTTGTAATGTGCCTATGATTGACATGAGGTGAAGAAGAGTGAGATACAGTCAAACATTTGTGTACACTTACCATTTCTATATGTGCGTTAAACCCTACTTTATGAGAACAGGCAGCCGATTATTTAGAGTTGCTCTTGGAAATGGATCATCTGTTCTCAAATTATTGAATTCCAAGTGATTCTGAATGTTTCTTACTTTTACCAGCAGAGATATCTAGAGCACGGCCGTCGGATCATAGAAAAAGAACCACCAACGCACTGAAGAAAGATGATCAAACCTTGCGGACGACCAGATGTTGTGTACAAAGTGCTTTCAAGAATATGAAGATCTTTCACTCTTCATCCTCTCAATTGAAGATCGGTGGCAGGTACAGTAATAAACGAGTAGAGACTTAATTGCTTTCAACTGGTCTACAAACAAGTTCAAGGCATACTTCATTCCTCTGAAAACTGTGGTGATGCGAGAACAGGCTATTTTATTCCAAATGTTTACAGAGCAATGGGCTATCGAGGTTTTGTTTCTTCATGATCAATATGATGTGGCAAGTGGGAAGGCAGTTAAGAAAGCAGCCTTGGTTAGTGATTCATTAGCAGGAGTTCTGGTTGGGTCAGACACAGCTTTGGACAGAAAATCTCCTAGAACATCTGAAATGAACAAGTGTCTGCAAGCGAGCAAGCAGGTCACTGTCCTTGAGCAATACTTTGAAATTAATGGGCGAGAGTTACTTGAAAGTGTCCAAGATTTTTGTTCGCACAACTGGAACATTTTGGGGAGGGAGCTACCTGAAGGAGAAGTCTGTTGGAGGACTTGCTCTACAGAAGTGTTCCAGGGGCTTTCAGGAAGAGGTGGTCTCCAAAACCACTGCAGAGGAACTGACTGTGAGGGATTCAGGTCCTGAAACATTCTGGGTTACAGATTTCTGAGAGGATTTTCTGAAGTTCTCTGTTTTGGCATGTGAACTGGCATTTAGATTCACAAATCCAAATGGAGCAGAGCCGTTTTCTTGAGGGAACTTTTATACTTTCACAAGGGTCGTTAAAAGCAAAGCTAATTGTTGCAGGTCATTTGTTTTTCCCACCAGAAGAGTTCAGAGCAGGCACAGCTAGTTAAGAGCGGGGGAGGGGTCGCGGGGGTTAGAGTCGACAGATGACGAATAGGTCAAATAAAAAAAATAAAGCTACTTACCTTGCTCTGGCCATATCGCCGACTCGGCGATGCGGTGAGCGCAAGGTAAGTGGTTTTATATATTTATTTATTTTAGAAACCTATTCCTGTGTCTGTTGACTCTGCCCTGTCCTTGGCCCACTGCTCTTTCCGGAACCGGATGCGCCTGGTTCGGAAGTTATATTTCATGTCTTACGTGTGTTGTAAACATTTCACAAATTTTGGTTAGAGATATTGGAGTTCAATTATTATGTTCTTACGTTAGCACCTACACGTTACTCTGGACCAGAGCTTTCATTACTGCATTCGCTCTGAAAAACCTCTTGCCTGAAGTTATGTCTGCCAGCATTATTGAATATCGGCCGTTCAATTTGCCTGGTGTGCTACTTGATGAGCTTTTTTTCTCAATTTATTTTTGCAAAGAATGCCAGGTCTGACCCTGTCCTGTAGATGGACAGGTTTTATAAAGGTTTATGTGCAGCCAGAGCATTTTATGTGAGTGTAGTAGCCTATAACTGTTTGAGTTTTATGCTATTTGGTTCAATAACTTAGCTCTGTGGGTTAATCTATCCACTGAAATGCAGCATGTGTGCACACTTACTTGTAAATAAGGGTGCGAGACAAAGTGTGTGAGAGAGAAGAGAGATTAAACAAATGTGAAAACAATAAAAAGACTTTTATAAACACAGTACCTGTATTTTTGGTAAGATGGAGACAATAGACACTGCTATGCACAAAATCATATTAAAACTGATGAAGAACTTGTTCTCAATGCATCCCTCAGGCTTTGTGTAGAAGACATAGAAAAGCACAACAGCGATTCCAGATAAAATGTAGTTCAAAGCGGTTGCAGACAGAAGTGCTGAAACAAAACAAAGTATGACAATTAACGCAGTGTCACAAATTATGGGTTCACCGCGTTTTCTTTCATCCTTTAATGTTCTTAAGTGCTACTCCAATCACCTATTCGTTTTCAACAAAAAAAACTTGAACAGACCACCACACGAACCTACACATCTATCTAAATAAGGCAAACCTAAAGAGAAGTAGATCACATACCATATGCAAGTTAGACTTAGAAGGAATACATGGACCAATAAGATAGAGGAATCCATGGCCCACACTCCCTAATATGCCTTTAGAAACAGCCCGGGAAGGCTGAAAAAAGACAAAAATGGAGAATGGGAAGGAAAGATAAAGTGCCCAGCGGGACAGGGTAGGCTACTACACGTTGTACCTGGCAACTTTTGCAAGTAATGGTGCACGGAGATATTTTGACAGGGCCATTGTGTGAGCAAAGTTACAAGTGATGAATAGCACAAAAACATGGATGGGCCAGTTTTTGGAGGAAATTGGTGGTCATGCCCTTGGCCACAAAACAATGCTCTGAAATCACACACTTCCACTGCACGATATAAGTGCCTACATATTCAACGATGTGGTCTATGATGACATACTCCATGTTTACATTCTGTTTCTGTTCCACAGCAACATTCAGCAATGCACTGTTTAAGAATACAAATAAGAAACGAGGGAGATGCACAAGTTACTACTTGTGTAATGATATATCTGTAAGAGACATTAGTTAGTGATAGTTTCCTTACCTTAGAATATCCCCAGGCGTCAGACTGGATCCGGAAACTTTTGCGTAGCAATACCCCTGCGCGTCGGTAGGTGTCGTCTGCGGCTCCGCGTCCGTCGTCGGCGTCGTTAGCGCCGGAATGACGTCGCCGGAGTACTTAGACGCAGCCATCGCGCACTGACGTCAGTTCTGATACACAGCTTTTCCACGCCAGATACGCAAAGCCATGATAGAACCAACACTGGTGCCATGAAACTAAGGCCCTGAAAGGGGATGACCTTAACCCTAGATATCGGTTCGCAGAACGGGGAGGATGGGTAGGTCGGTAAGGAATCTATCACTAACTAATGTCTCTTACAGATGTATCGTTACACAAGTAGTAACTTGTGCACCTGAAAGAGACACGTTAGTGATAGATTCCTTACCTTAGAATAGATACCCCAGCAATACCAACCCCGGTGGTGGGTCTGCAAACCAATAATCACACCAGAAAGTCCTGGAGGACGGAACGGCCAAAGAAGCCATCCCTCCGGACTTGACTGTCCAGGCAGTAGCGTCTCGCGAACGTGTGCAGCGAGGCCCACGTAGCTGCCTGACAAATGTCCTGCAAGGGGACTCCTCGGCCCAGGGCAGTAGTAGTCGCCGTGGCCCGAGTGGAGTGGGCCCTCAGCCCAACAGGAGGTTCCTTTTTAGCCAAGGAGTAACACGCCGGATGCACAATACGATCCACCGAGAGATGGTCCGCTTGTGCACCGCCCGTCCTTTCTTAGCGCCCACGTAACCAACAAAGAGTTGGTCATCCACCCGGAACTGGCGTGTGCGATCCAGATAGTAAGAGAGCGCACGTTTTGGGTCCAGACGGTGGAGCCTCTCTTCCTCTTTCAAGGGATGCGGAGGCGGAAAGAAGGTGGGCAAGGTGATGGACTGCCCGATGTGGAAGGCTGTGACTACCTTGGGCAGGAAAGAGGGCCTTGTCCGCAACACAACCTTGTCCGGATGGACAGAAAGGAAAGGAGGTTTGGAAGAAAGAGCCCAGAGCTCACTCACTCTCCTGGCAGAGGTGATGGCACCCAGGAAAGCAGTCTTCAGAGTAAGAAGGCGGAGAGGACAGTTATGAAGTGGCTCAAAGGGAGCGCACATCAGATAAGTAAGTACAAGGTTCAAGTCCCACTGAGGCATCACGAAAGGAACAGGAGGGAACATGTGTGTGATGCCCTTCAAAAACCTATTTACAATAGGGGACTTGAACAAAGATGGCTGATCAGGTAGCCTTAAGAAGGTGGAAAGGGCAGAAAGGTAGCCCTTAATAGTGCCCAGAGCAGAGCCCTGCTGGGCCAGAGAAAGGAAGAGGAGAACCTCAGAAAGGGGGGCAGAGAGTGGATCCACAGCCTTTGCTGTGCACCATGCCACAAATCTGTTCCACCTGCAGGCGTATACCGACTTTGTGGAGGGACGCCTGGCTGCCAGAATGACATTACAGACTTCAGGAGGCAAGTAAAATGGCCTCAACTATCGCCGCTCAATCTCCAAGCTTGGAGGTGGAGACTGGACAGGTTCGGGTGGAGGACCGTCCCCTGCTGCTGCGACAGAAGGTCCTCCTGAAGAGGCAGACGAATCGGGGGATCGACAGACATGCTGAGTAGCTCTGGATACCAAAATCTTCGTGCCCAGTCCGGAGCCACAAGGATAACCTGGGCCCGGTCGCGCCTGATCTTCTTCAGCACTCTGGGCAGAAGTGGTATAGGCGGAAAGGCGTACAATAGATCGCAACTCCACTCACGACGAAAAGCGTCTCCGAGCGAGTGCCGCCTTGGAAATTCCAACGCGCAGAACTGATAACATTGCGCGTTCTCTTCTGTGGCAAATAGATCTAACCAAGGATCTCCCCACTGCTGAAAGAGGCCTTGCGCCACGTCCGAGTTCAGACGCCATTCGTGATCCATCATGCACCAACAGCTGAGTTTGTGCGCCCTGGCGTTCAGAGAACCTGCCAGGTGTTGAACCACCAGGGTCACGCCCTGATGTTCCAGCCACTGCCAGAGGCGCAGAGCCTCCTGGCAGAGGGTCCACGACCCCACCCCGCCCTGTTTGTTGCAGTACCACATGGTGGTGGTGTTGTCCGTGAACACCTGCACTACACTCCCCCGGACAGAGGGGAGGAATGCCTTCAGTGCAAGTCGGATCGCCCGCAGCTCCAGAAGGTTGATGTGGAGTTGGGACTCCGCTGGAGACCAGAGGCCTCTGATCTCCGCCTCTCCCATGTGGCCCCCCCAGCCCTGGAGGGACGCGTCCATCACAACTACGTGCTCCGGTTGGGGTAGGGAGAGGGATCTGCCGCTGACCCAATCGCGGTCCGTGAGCCACCACTGCAACTGTCTTGCAGTGCCCTCCGAGATCAAGACATGGTCGGACAAGTTGCCCTGATGCTGGGCCCACTGAAACTTCAGGTCCCACTGCAGAGCCCGCATCCGCCACCGGGCGTGATGCACCAGAAGGATGCAGGAGGCCATCAGCCCCAGAAGCCGCAGCGTCAACCTGACCGAGACTCGGGATAAAGGCTGAAAGATTGGAAGCAGAGCCTGAATATCCTGAACCCGCTGTTCGGGAGGATAAACCCGAAACTGCGCCGAGTCTAGAACCGCTCCGATGAAGAGGAGCTTCTGAGAGGGACACAGGTGTGACTTCGGCACATTGATGGAGAACCCCAGCAGGTGCAGGAGGTCGGCCGTAGTCTGGAGGTGGCTGACGACTGTCTGGGGCGAGCCCGCCTTCAACAACCAGTCATCGAGGTAGGGGAAGACTGAAACCCCTAACCTGCGCAGATGAGCTGCAACCACCGCCATCACTTTCGTGAACACCCGTGGGGCGCTTGTAAGGCCGAAGGGGAGCACGGTAAACTGAAAGTGCTCGTGGCCTACCGTGAACCGCAGGTAACGCCGGTGGGCCGGCAGGACGGGGATGTGGAAATAGGCGTCCTGCAAGTCCAACGCTACCATCCAGTCTCCTAGGTCTAGGGCAGCTAAGACCTGAGCCAAAGTCAGCATCTTGAACTTCTCCTTCCGGAGGAAGCCGTTGACGTTCCGTAGGTCCAAGATAGGGCGTAGGCCCCCTTTGCCCTTCTTAGGTACTAGAAAGTAGTGGGAGTAACAACCATACCCTACTTCTGGCCCAGGAACGTGCTCGATGGCCCCCTTCGCCAAGAGAGCCATAACTTCCTCTTGCAGAAGTTGCAAGTGATCCCCCGACACGCGGTGGTATTGCGGTGGCATGGCTGGAGGGGTCGCCTCGAAGGGGAGGGAGTAGCCCCTTCGGACGATTTGCAGCACCCACATGTCCGACGTGACAGTGCGCCAGTGGAAGAGGTGATGACGAACCCTGCCCCCACTGGTGTCACATGGGCCTGAAAGCACAGACTACGAAGGTTTTGAGGCGGGTGCTGCAGGGGAAGGTGTGGACTGGCCTCGCCGTTGTCCCCGACAGCCGCCACGGCGGTTTCCACGGCCGCCACCGCGCTGTGTAGTAGCCTGCCGTGCGTGGCTGGCAGCACCTGTGGGAGCGCCCCTTCCTTGACCACGAAAGGAGCGAAAGTCACCCGTTTGCTGGCGTGGGGCCGAGAGGCCCAAGGAATTGGCGGTAGCCCTGGAGTCCTTAAAACGCTCAAGCGCATGGTCTGCCTTGTCGTCAAAGAGGTGACGGCCATCAAACGGCATGTCCAGAAGGGTGGCCTGGACATCAGCCGAAAAGTTGGCGGTCCTCAACCAGGCGTGGTGTCGAACCGCCACAGTCGTTGCCATCGCTCTGCCCAGTGAGTCCGTGGTATCCAGCCCACACCGGATGGAATAGCGTGCTGCATCTCGTCCCTTCACAAGGGCTTGGGCGAGTTTAGTCCGGGCCTCCTCTGGACATTGTGGCAGCATGTCCGCGACCGTGTCCCACAGAGTGTGGAAGTAGCGGCCCAAGAGGCATGCGGTATTGACTGACCGCAGTCCCAAACTCAGGGACCAGAACACCTTCTTACCGAATTGCTCGTACCTCTTGGATTCCCGATCAGGCGGAGCCGTTGGGAAAGCGGTCTGGGAAGTAGAGGCCTGGATGACCAGGCTCTCGGGGGTGAGGTGGGTCGACAAGAAGCAAGGGTCGCCCGGAGCCGGGCGGTAGCGTCTGGCCATGTTCCTATCCACAGGCTGACCTGTAGCGGGCTTGGACCAAGTGCCCAAAAGAACGTCACACGAGGCCTCATTAAATGGCAGCAGAGGCTCAGCCGAGCTTGCCTGCGGTTTAAGGACCTCAGTGAGGAGGTTAGTCCTCACGGCCGCGACGGGGAGCTCTAGGCCCAATGCCTTGGCTGCCCGCGTCAAGACTACACTGTATGCAGCCCCCTCCTCCGTAGCCACGGTTGGAGGGGAGACAAAACCAGTGTCTGTTGAAGTGTCCAGTCCACTGGCATCCCCAAGCTCCTGTTGAGACTGGCACTCCTGTGCCAGAGGGTCCACAGACCCCTCCCAATCTCCCTCGTTACCCATCACCTGAAATTCAGGTTCAACGGATGGGGCCGGTTCGTGGAAGTAAAAGTCTCCATACGACGTCGAGAGCGGTGCCGCTCCGGCGCCGGACCGAATCAAGGGCAGATCGGGGACGGTGTCGCCTGTAGGCGGCGCCGGGGGTGACACCCTAGGGGCCGGCATTAGTAAGGTCGACCGGCGACGACCCGGATCCGGAACCGGATCCAGTGAGGGCCTGCGGCGCCGGTCCCGAAGTCGGCGGCGGCGCCGGGGCCGAAGCACCCGACGGCGTCGGAGCCGAAGCACCCGACCCGCTAGGCCCTCCAGCCGGGACAGCTGGGCCCGAAGGCGCCACGGAGCCCGGCGGAGGAGGGAGAGACCTCATGGCCATGAGGTACCGCTCGATCTCCTCTGGCGTCGCATCGTGCCCAGGGACCGGAAGGTATGGGGCAGGTTGCGACGCCCGCGACTCCGTCAGAGCCGTGTGGGTGGTGTCACCCGAACCCCCGGCCGCGTCGTGCGAGCGTCGGGGTGGGTCGGAAGAACAATGACGCCTTTTCGACCTCTCATGCCTCTTACCTGAGGACCTGGATCCTGAAGACCGATGCAGACTCTCGGAGCTAAGAGGGCTCCGACCCCGCAACTGGTCCCTCGACCTCCTGTGGGACCGGGACCTTGAACGGCACGGGGCCGACTGCCGGAGCTCAAGCCGCTTGCGGGACCGTTCCAGTCTAGCCTTAGACGTCAGGGCCCGGCAGTCGGAGCAGGTTCGGTCGTCGTGGTCGAGGCCTAGACACTGAAGACACCGGCGATGGGGGTCGGTACCGATATCAGTCGGCTGCACTTGGAGCAGGGTTTGAACCCGGGCATCCCTACTGGCACCGTAGGAGTCGAGCGACTCGAGATAAACAGATCAAAAGATCAAAAAAGTTTAGTCAAAAAGTGACTAAGGGGTAGAGCTTCTCCGGATCTGCGCTAGCTGGCGCGGAAGAAAGAAGAACTGACGTCAGCGCACGAAGGCGGCGTCTAAGTACTCCGGCGACGTCATTCCGGCGCTAACTACGCCGACGACGGACGCGGAGCCGCGGACGATGCCTACCGACGTGCAGGGGTATTGCTACGCAAAAGTTTCCAGATCCAGTCTGACGCCTGGGGATATTCTAGGGTAAGGAATCTATCACTAACGTGTCTCTTTCAGATTATGTATATCACATAATGCTGACTTGGAAGATTCCCATTCTTCTTTGTGTATGCATAGTTTAAATGAAGATTATGCTTCCGTGCAGTTCTGACCCTCTTGTTGAGTTGCTGCCTAGACAAGCAATACTGCAAAGTGATTTTATTTATTAGTGTTTGAGACACACTTATACCACTGCTAGGCCAATCGGGTGCTAGCCTGTGCAAGTTCAGTATGATCAGGTACTTGAATTGAAGGGGGGGCTGTCTGTAGAGCATTTGAGTCGCTGTAGGCTGAACAACGTAGAAAAGACAGCGTTCAAAATGTAAAAAGTGTGATGCTGTTTAGAGCTACTGGAGAAGACAATTTTGTAAGACAAAACGCTGTGTATGTATAAATCTACTTCCGAAAATCTATTAAGTGTTGTGTACTATTAGGGATTCTGAAACTGAGCCGTTCCTTTATCACGTAACCATCATGATGTTTGCATATGCTGGGATCTTATTAGGCATATCACTAACTCCAACGATAGAAGGGAATTTGGAGCGGATTCTACAGGAAGGTTAGGTATTCACCAGATGGGTCATCATCAAAGGTAAAGAACGTTTTCTTCTGCTGCATAAATATTCATGCAGATTCATCCCCCTATAAATGAGTCCCAAAGTAAAACCTCTCTGGGACGTGTAAGTAATCAGTGCGAGTTAACTAAGAAAGCCATGTATGACATCTCAGGCAAAGTACTCTTCACTGCATGTATGAGACATAAGGTAGGAGTGATATGCAAATTATGCAAAGCTGGCTAAGAAGTTGCCTGGCAATGTGAGCAACCAGGTCTTTCTTGGCCAGGAGATAGCAGATCCCAAATACAGAGAATGAATCAGTGTGATATGCAGCCCTTGGCCACTCCCTTGCTCTTAGTTCTGGCATTCACATGAAGAGCTATCATCATTTCAGGGTCCACCCTATGATGTGGCTCCTCGTCCATCCTTGGTTGGATGTGGAGGAGGAAAGAAGATGGAAGAGTCATAGACTGAGCCCTATAAAAAGGCAAACACATATAGTCAGACAGAGCGGTCGGAGAGATAACTATGCACTGTTGCCACTGCTAGACCCTGCTATGCAAGGGATAGCTCAAAGATCTCCCCCCCCCCCCCGTTAACTGTGCCTAGCGCTGCACCTACATCTGCGAGGTCAAAGAACAAAGTTGGCATGTTGGGTGGGGGGGATTAGTAGGGGCTCGGCCACTTCTTCTCCTTCCTCTGCATACTGTTTTCAGAACTGTGCAATCCATGACTCTGGTACTACATTGTGTTGTGGCGGCAAAGCTTACCCTCCGCTTCCTCACATTATCAAGTGCCAAAAATTGTGAAGATTTTTCCCAGAGCTAGCCATTCGCAGATCCTGCCATCTTTGCTCGTCCCAGTCCTTGTTTGCTCTACACTGAGAGGATTTATACAATTTCCTTGCCTCTTTGCTGCTGGTCTTATTTTTTTATGTTTTTGCAGCTGCAAGCAATTTATAGGCTTGCCTGCAATACTTATTGTATCAGTTTTCCTGCACTCCTATGGGTTTGTAATACTGACTAGGTAGCTTTAGAAAATAGGTCTTTATTTTATCAAAAAGGATGTTTTGGGCCCTAATTATGATTTTATTTAATTCTTCGTGGTTTTGCACTGCCTGTAACTCTTTTAAACTCATAGTAGCAACTAACATTATTGCTGATACTACTTCTGGCTTTTCACTAACCTTGACCCATCTCATATTGTTAGAGAGCAGAACATCTCTAGTCGTGCACTGTCACCCTCCCTAAGCTTTTTTCAGACCCGAGTAACCAAACCCTCAGGTCCAAGCCGCGCCAAAATATGGGCGAGAGCACCTCGTGGAGCCATAAATGGCCCTTGGACCCCATACCGAGGGCCGGCTCCTGCTATGTCCCTGGGTGCCCACCCTCAGGGCATAGGGGTTTCTCTTCCCTGATTGGCGCAAGATGGGAAACCGTTGTTTGCTCTAGCTTGGATAGAGCAATTTCAAAGCTCTGGCCAAGCGAAAGCAAACACTAAGTGCGCTCCCAGCAGGCATGAGCATGATAAATGGTCCGGGGAGGAGGGCTGCATGCCCCCCTCTCACTTTATAGAATAGCCGGACTTTGGGTGGTGGGGAACCCGAGGCCAAAATCGGCCTGCGGTGTGGGGCCACGCAGCCCCCTTCTCAAATATTAATAAAATAGGCCCTGGGGATGGGTTCCTGGGGCCGAAATTGGCCCAGGGAGGGGGCTACGTGCCCACTCCCCCTTTTAAATATGACCGGGCCTTGGGAGATGAAGACCCCAGGGCTAGAAATCAGCTCTGGAAGGGGGCTACGTGCCCCCTCCTAAATATGGCCCTGGGAGAGGGGGTTTCAGGGGACAGAAATCAGCCAGGAGAGGGGGGCTGCATGCCCCCTTCCCATCTACAATAAGGCTGGGCCCAGGTGACAGGGCCACGTATTCCCCCCCCCCCCAAGCAAATGTGGCAGGCCCATTAACCTGGTTTTGTAAGACAGACTGGGTCACGGGGGATGGGGTCCCGAGTTATAGTTAACAAGTTCTAGTTACTTAAGGTATTTTCAGTGAATATATATATATATATATATATATATATATATATATTCCAAATTCCCACCTCAAACGCCAAAGTGCATTCTGGAACGGGTGCGTGTCCGTTACCGCGGTGGTGGAAAACCGCGGAACAATTACTGCTCAGTTTCCCTTGCGTCGGCAAAAGGATGGACCGCACTCACGTAGCTCAAGCAGGTACACAGTTTATTTTCTTGTAATCAGCAAAACAGGATGTGTTTCGGCATCGCGCCTTCTTAGTTTTCACATTTTTTTGGTTGAAATTACGTCATTTCCCTTAATTCATTTAAACAAACGATGCACTTCAATACATATACTAGTAGTGAGGCCTTCTTAGAATGTGTTTTGTTCACATACATTTAGCCTAAGAAGTATGGCCTCAAAACTAAAACAAAAATTATTACTGAGAGACACATCCTGTTACACCAAAATCAGTAAAGATGAATATAAACAGCAGTATAATCAAATATCATGAAATGCTTGAGAAATGGGTATCACATGGGATGCTTGACACTAATGAATTCAAATTCTTGACATGCCAACAACCAGTCATACCGACCTTTTACCATCTGCCCAAAATTCATAAAAACGCTACTGTACCACCGGGCAGACCCATTATCTCATCGAAGGGAAGTCTGACTGAAACAATGTCACAATATTTGGACTTCTTTCTGATTGATCATGTAAAAGCTTTACCATCTTATATTCTTGATACTACTGATTTTATTAGAACAATCTCAGATATCGTATGGGAGCCTGATATGCTGATGATGGTTTTGGATGTTACAGGATTACATACCTGAGATGTTAATTGAGTTTTTGTCTTTCTGCCTTCATAATAACATCTTCTTGTTCCAGAAACAATATTTCAGACAGTGTAGGGGTACGGCGATGGGAACCTGCTTCGCCCCCAGCTACACAAACTTGTTTGTCGGCTGGTGGGAGAAGCAGGTCGCCTGGGCCGAGGAAAATCAACACTGGGTCTCATCAATCATTGGGTGGCACCGATCTATTGATGATCTTTTCATCTTTTGGAAAGGTCCTAAAACTGAAGCTGAATCTTACATTAGACACCTGAATACCAACAGAGTCAACTTACATTTCAGTGGCAATATAGGTGATACAGAAGTAGACTTTCTAGATCTAAAAGTATTCATCAAGGAAGGAAAAATTTGTACCTCATTATTCCGTAAAGTTACAGCAGGGAATTCAATTTTGGAAGCCAATATCTGTCATCCAAAATCTTTATAGAATAGTATTCCGTACGGGGAATTACTACGTCTTAAGAGAAATTGCACATTAGCAAAAGATTTTGAATTAGCAGCCAAGGAGTCAATGTTAAGATTTAAAGTTAGAGGTTACTCGGACCAGATTTTACAACAGGCCTAGGAGAAGGTTCAGAAGATTCCGAGAACCAACCTACTTAAGGAGAAGACTAGATTAGTTAATGCAGTTGATAATACGCCTCGCTTTATTACAACTTTTTCAAGTGACTCCAGAAAAATCCATCAAACTATAGTACATAATTGGCATATTCTAAAATCAGACAGCATTATTGGGGACGAAATAGCTAGTTACCCTAAAATGACCTACAAAAGGAATCAATCATTGAGAGACCTTCTAGTGCACAGCCATTTTGATTCAGTTCCCAGGACAGCAAGATTAGGCAATTTGACTGGATTTTTCCCTTGCCAACACTGTAAAGCGTGCAGGGCGAGTACTAAGATAACAACATATGAAATCCCAGGCACTTCGGTGATCAGGAAAATTAATAAATTCCTGACATGCACTACTCTGTTCTGTGTCTACTGCTTAGATTGTCCCTATAAATTGCACTATATCGGGAGTGCCATCCACCCAGTGAAAAGAAGAATACTTGAACATGCAAGGGCTATTCAACAAAATGACCTAAATTACCCCGTGGCGAGACACTTCGCCAAAGAACACAAGAGTGATCGCAATCTCCTGCGTTTTTTCTGTCTAGACCAAATCCCTATAAATGAAAGGGGAGGAGACAGGGAAATCCAGCTGCGGAGGCTGGAATTGAGATTTATTAACGATCTCCAAACAAGAACCCCATTAGGTCTCAACACAGAAGAGGAATTAGCCATACATCTAGGTAAATAGGTTCTCCTTTCTTCCCTAATGATTTAAGACATTACCTACCTGTAACTCCCAGCCCATTAAGTATTCATATATTTTTCTCTTTCACATTCTAACATTTGTTTTTTTCTAAAAATGTGAAGAATTGCATATTCGAATATGAATTTCATGAACAGGGAGATGTTCAAAATCTGATTGAGTTATTTAAACGGATTGTAGGGATCATTTATTGATTGCATGTGTATACACAATGGATTCTTTGGCAAAATGATATGCCCATCCAGGGCTTAATAATTTTTGTTTTAGTTTTGAGGCCATACTTCTTAGGCTAAATGTATGTGAACAAAACACATTCTAAGATGGCCGCACTACTAGTATATGTATTGAAGTGCATTGTTTGTTTCAATGAATTAAGGGAAATGACGTAATTTAAAAAAAAAATGTGAAAACTATTTAAAATATCAGACAATCTACTAAGCATTAACAGTTGGAAGAAGGCGGGATGCCGAAACTCGTCCTGTTTTGCTGATTACACGAAAATAAACTGTGTACCTGCTTGAGCTAAGTGACTGCAGTCCATCTCTTTGCCGACGCAAGGGAAACTGAGTAGTAATATATATACACACACATATATATATATATATATATATATATATATATATATATATATATATATATATATATATATATCTTACAACTGTTTTATCCCTTTGCTTGGAGATGCACTCAATTAGACAAGCAGGGCCCCATCAGTGATAACTGAGTCCTTTAATGAAGCAAAACCAGCTTTTCCTTTCCAAACTTTTCCAAAAGCCCTACGCGATTCAGTGCTCCTGCACCTTGGTCACGGGCTAGCACATTAGTATTAGGCAGTTTCACAAGGGTGTCAATTCACCTAATTTTATATTTCAATCACCTGCCCTCTGGTGGGCTGGCTCCGGTGTAATAGATGGAACAGCATGCTGGGACTTGAAGTGTTCCCTTGTGTGCTCTTGCCCTTCAGTGGGTTCTGCCAGTAACAAATCATTAGTGCACATTTTGAATCCCTACAGGGGGTTTTTAGAAAGGATTCTGGTTTTCAATAGCGCTGAAACTTGCCATTCCGCTATGTTGAGATTCCAGTATCTCGCAGCAGCCCCTCAAATTTCGAAGGCGGTGCGAACTCCCCGTCCAAGGACTGGCCAGTTTAATGTCTTATTCAGCGCTATTGAAAACCGGATTCCTTTCTAAAATCCCACTGGAGGGATTAAAAATTGATCGCACCGGAGCCAGCCCAACAGGGGGCAGTTGATTAAAATATAAAATCAGGTGACTTGACACCCACGTGACACTGCCTAATACTAATGTACTAGCTCGTGACCAAGGTGCAGGAGCACTGAAACGCGTAGGTCTTTTGGAAAATTTGGAAAGGAAACGCTGGTTTGCTTCATTAAAGGACTCGGTTACCTGATGGGGCCCTGCTTGTCTAATTGAGTGCGTCTCCAAGCAAAGAGATAAACAGTTTAAGATATATAGATATTATATATCCTACTGGCGGTCGCCAGTAGGTAGTTATAGTTAGGACCTACTTTCCATAGGAAATCCACAACATTCTATTTGGAATAACTTTGGCGCTGGTGGATGAATCTTCGCGAATTTCTCCAAGAAAATGGCCTGCTCCGCTCCTTCCCTAAAAGTTTGGGGGTGATTCGTCAAGTGGGGGCCGAGAAATAAGGGGGGTCGCAAAACGTGACTTCCCCATGCTATTTTCCATAGGGACCTTTAGCTAGGGCTACAGCCCGAACGGCTGAACGGAATGACACCAAATTTGGTAGAGAGGTAGAGTTCGGTTCGCAGATTGTGCTTTTTGTTAAATGGTGTAAATCCGTTCAGTAGTTCCTGAGAAAATCAAAAGTAAAATCATAGCGATAACTAGAGACGAAGTACGGCACGCGTACCGAAATCCGTACAATTACGAGCACGAGCTGCATGCTGATTGGTTGTCAATTGTCTGTCAACAATCCAAACCAGGAAGTGTTGGCAGCCATCTTGTGCCTCGGTAGCACCAAGTCACAAGAAAACAGTAAAACAACGTTGAAAAATAAGGAAAGGGGGCAGGGTAGAAACATATTGACCCCTCTAGGCCTGCTCAGGGGGTCCCACATGGATCTTTAGGCGCAAAAATGTATTATTATTTTTTTTAAATAAAAAAAAATGCGGGGTACGCGTATTGTACTCGTAAATGGTGGAAAAGGAAAGGAAAAAAACTAGAAGTCCATTTTATTCTTAATTAGCTCCCGGGGGCATTTTTTTTCTATAATGGGAGGCTTGGAAGTGTCCAACAGGAACAAAAGAATGGAAAAAAAACTAATGTCGAGGACAGCGATGCTCCTGCTTCCTGGGTTTTATCAGGTCAATAGACTGTTTCCCATAACACAAAAGTTTATTCCAATAAATGCATAGAATTTTAACTTTAGCAAAATCAGGATCAATTTGTGGGTGTGGACTGCTTGCTGACAATGCTGCTGCAGCAGTTGATGTGCTTGGCGCAGTAGCAGGTGGGTTGTCCTTCAACCTCTGTGTTGCAGCTCAAGCAAAGTTGTTGGGGTGTAAGTTCTTCACGCATCGCTCCATATTAACTGTGCCAAAGGAGTATTTTTGAGATGGATCTCCCCTTGAAAGAGTTTGGAAAATTTTACAGGTTACTTTTGGAGCATTAACCTTTTTTTGCCTTTCTGGAAAAGTAAAAAACTGCAAAATTAGAGCTTCTTTCCTCTTCTTTGGAGGTTCTTCAGGAATTAAATATTCCTCTGAAGAATGGCTGGAAGATGAGTCCATTGCTGTTATTATGGTAAACTTAGTTCTATTTGACAAGATTCTCAGAAGAGATGTTTCTTCTTAGAAAGTCAAAGTAGAATTATTAAAATGGGACGGAAGTTTCAACAGTTGTAATAGGAAGTGTTATGAACCAATCAAATCTCTTCTTCTAAAGTCACATGGCTTTGCGTACGCTTACGCTGTG
This sequence comes from Lissotriton helveticus, assembly GCF_964261635.1. Lineage (NCBI taxonomy): Eukaryota > Metazoa > Chordata > Amphibia > Caudata > Salamandridae > Lissotriton > Lissotriton helveticus. Next base: position 197,255,091 of record NC_136068.1, on the reverse strand, counting down.
CTAACGGTGCTCTTACGATGCGAGTACGCATGACATTCCACCATGATTTGTGTAATTGCTATTAAAAGTAATATAGGATTTTGGAACTTAAATTTTTTTTTTCAGAATTATCCTAGATAATGTCTTCTGTTCCTATGTTCATTAAATACATAAATATATGTTTTTAAACAATTAAAAACATTTGCGTCTTTGCGTACGGGGCGCCGTACATGACGTCACACGGAAGCTTTGATGCGACGTGTAACGTGAAAGCGTATTCTTAGCGAATGCTGAGAATGCTTAGCAGTACAAACTATGGTGCGATCACTCTCTCACTCTCAAAGTAGAGCACAGGGCGCGCTATGAGAATGGTTAGAAGTGGTCACTCATTGGAGATCCGATTCAGCTGTGTGGCTTATCCACGGTATCATAACGTTACTTTTTAGCCTGTTTACGTTTGAGGTTTGCATGAAATACTATGCCATAGGCAGATATGGATCTTTAGGCAGCGCTTATCTCCATGAAGCTTGGTTATTATCATTTACATATAGGTGCCTGAGGGAGGGAAAATAAGTCTATCTGAATGGCGAGGATTGCAGAATAGCACCAGATCACTCCTTAATTTGAAGACACATACAATTGCATGGTTCTTGTCAGCCTCGGGTTGGTAACGGAGCACTCGGGCAATGGCCGAGGGGCCGGTATCCGAATTCCAGCCGTGGGCTGCTTTTTTGGGCAGCCTGGGGGGCCGATTTGGGCAATGTCTGTGTTGTTCATGCCGAAAGAGGCCCAGTGGGTGCCTGAGTGGCCTTTCTGGAGGTAGATGCTTCAATTACCTCTCTTTTATCAACAGGCAGTGAGTGGTGTCACTCCCTTTCTCTCGCTGGGCCGGCCCGTTAATATATGCATTTTGAGTGGGGGCAGGGGGCCTAGGCAAAAGTGGCCACACTTGTTTTCATGTGTATTTCACTAGTGTAAACTGATCCGTGCATTTTTTTTTAACCCCCACCCCCTTTTTTAATACAATTTCGCCAAAACAGTGTTTTGCGGAAAGGCGATATGCAAATGTGGGCAACATTTTATTTAGCGTGCCCGGGCCGATTATTAATCTCAATCCAACCCTGGATCTTGTAAACAAGATGCGCCTAATTTGGCCTGAGTTTTGAAAGGCACTCCGACACCTGCTATCATACCAACGTTCAGTTTACTGGAAACGTGAGTTATTTAATTTGAAATAATGCAGATTTTTTTGCAATGTTAGCAGGCATCGCTTACATGATTACGGTAACTGAGCGTGTGGTTTGCTATAAAAAAGTTGTGTTTACTCCTCTGCATGAGAAGCTGGATGTGTCCATCTGGCCGTCGATTCCGAACTTGAAAGAAGAGTCAACCAAATGAGCCGTATAAGAGCACTATTGTCTCAAAAAGAGGTCGCTCTTACATCTGCTAGAGAAACATTTGTCCTTCATGTAGCAAACACCCGCACAGAAGTGCATGATTTATTGAATACAGACGTGCCCCTGCATTTTGGGGAGTTAATTCAGAGTATCCTTAATGCGTCCTTGACTACGGGGTTACCTTACTTTTTTTAAGTTAGAAGCAGTGGCCTTGTGACTTCTTTTCAAACTATATTTGGTGTCTTCTCTGCATTTTTTCATTCATTCTAAACTAAAATAGATAGCCTGCTTTGTAAATAGGTGGCTATTGGCAACAAATGCCTATGAATTGAAGTAAAGGCTAGTCCTGCATTCTTACAGGAAAACATAAGGGGAACCACAGTGCATTGTTCCCCAAAGCATTTCCATGTTGTCACATAGCACAACTGTGTTGTATTGAGTCAGGCTTCCACAAGAATACTCGTACGCACCAATGTCAAGGTAAGTGAGCCCAAAATTATTTTATCTAGACCTTTCTAATGCATGGCGCCATTTTACGCCCACCCATGATCACAACTTTTATGCACTGTCTGCACTTGAAATGTTGACCAGCGAAGAGCTTTCTTCGTCTCAAACCCAAAGCAGAAATAGATTATGTGCCTTATATCAATCAGTGCGTTGTGGCAACCTTGTATGACATTGAGGGCAAACTTTAAGTGGTGATTTTCCTATTCGACAGCCAGAAAGGAGTCATTCTCGTACGAGCTGGAAGTTGAGTATGCAGCAATCAAGCTTTTTGGCACCATCTCTTTTCTCTTGCGGCAATCAAAATCCAGTTTTTTCTGGTTGTAGTGTGGTTTTGCAGACAGAGCACCCAACTTTTGATCCGAACTCAATTGGGGAAAAAAACACTGAGTCTGTATACATGGGTTTCGGATATGTGATCACAAACCATTCTTGAAACTGAAGCTTAACCTCTTGAAGTAAACAACTTGTAATACTCTATACCCAATACTAGAAGGCAGGGCAGTGGACACAGCTTGTGAGCTACAACAGCTAGTTGATGCCTTGGTTCCAAACAGGCATGTCTTTCTTACTGTAGGAAATTTACTTAGGGGGTTAAGTGTTTTCTCTTGCAGCTTAAAACTTGCTTAAATAACTTCTGAAATGAACTTACCAGCATACCAACACTTTGAGTTGCCGTCTTCCATTCGATCAACCCAAGATTCATTCCACGAATGTGCAAAGTCCACCAACAGGACCAACTGGATGAGAATGAAGCAGAAGGCTCCACAAGTTCCAATGGCAAACCATGCTAGGAAAAGAATAGAAGTTTTATGATTGCACCATTTCACAAGCATCTTTGAATCACATAGTTAAGATTCTTTGTTAATAAAGTACTGTATAAATACGAACTCTGTTAATTAAACAGAACACTTATCTTTTAATTCTTATTCAAATTACAAGGGAAGAAGAAAGATATGGAAATGGCAGGCATTACATTTCACCAAGTACCTAATAATGTTTCATATTGAACTTATTATATAAAGGCTATAGGTCATGCATAATGTTCCATCAGGATACTATCTATATACATGAGGTTCTTGTCCACAAGTTTTTACGTATTTCCTGAATATTACGGACTAATGAATGCTTTTTTGTCATGTTAGTTATGTACACACAAGTATGACATTTGTGTTCTAATCTCTATTCTACGACTGAATTGCTGAAACCTCCATTGAAGGTAGAGGCTCAGTATGGCTGCTATGGACATTTGAATGCAGCATTGTAATGCTTTCTGTTTCTACTTATTTAGTTTAGAACCATATGTGGCATGTTCTAAAAGCTTCAGAGGTTTTTATACTGGTCTTTAAAGGGCTTGTCACTGGTTATGGGCCCTTGCCTGCAGCTCTGGTCTGTAACTCATGTAAAACCTGACAGCTTTCCTGAAGAAGTGTTGGGTCCGAGAATGCCATAATAGTTAGAAAGCATGTGAATAGTTAGGCAAGTGATCAGATAATTCTGAGAGAGTGCACTATGATACCATGTCCCCTTTCAAACACCTAATGCTGCCAAAAGCTTTAATGGATATGCGGCTATACCAGTTCTCATACAATAATAAACCACATATTAAATTGGAATTACTTTCTAGGTAAATTCTTCCAAATGAAATTTTACGCTGTAAACATTCTGAGAGAGAAAATGAAACGTAACCCTTAATGTGTTTTAAACTCTTCTGCGGTAACACAAATGGCATTACACATGTATCACTTGTAAATCCTGCAGAGTGACACACAAATACCCTTAAAAACCCGCTTCGAATGAAATTGCAAAAGAATATTTTTTTAAAAAAGAGTCTTTAAATATCCTCGTTGGATCACACTTACTGCTTTCACAATATATTATGTAGCAGTATAGAGATAAGCAGTCAGTCAATCAGCCTTGAACACTTACAGTATTACCAATGGAACAAAATACCTCTTGTGAAAGGTCCTTCTGGAATGTAGAAAGCTCCCACCATGACTCCAATTATGATAGCTATTTTGAAGAACCAAAACCTATTAAAAATGAATCGGAAAAAAACAGACGTCAAACATTCTACATGATCATAGTCTTCTTTGTATCAAATGTGTATAGGAACTTGGCCTCATTTGATGTATGTAAAAGTTTCATCAAGTGAAGGCTCTACACAATTTAAGGAATCATTTTTAGAGGATCAGACTTAAAGATAAGATTTACCATTAAAAAATAACATAAGGCTGGTTACACTGATCAGCAATATCTGTGGTATTAATAGCAATTGCTAACATAAAAAGACAATAACATTTCTGCTGAGTTTGGCATGAACAGTAGCATTTCTTTCCCTCTACAGTATTACAGCCCACCACAAACATCTATCCTCAAATGATCAAACTGTTCCTTTCTATAGAAATGACTACTTCGCGTCTAAGATAGTGGACCGTTGCTTCTGCAGGTCACGGTGATCCTGAAGACTTATGCCCGCTACTCTACCAGAGGATGTCAGTGATAGTCCCATTTGGGGTATTCTTCTCTCCTAAAAAACACACTGATCTGCCTTTGGCTTTTTCTAGTCAGAGACAGATAAATCACATTTTCTTTGCCTTTCCTCACTACACATATCCAACAGCAAATAACAAACTTGTATTCACGCAATTCAGTACAGAATAGCTCAACAACGCATTAACCTCAACTGACAAATCAAAAATTGTGTACATTCTTTTACTTATAGCCCCCAACAACAATCACTCTCCAATATTCTCAGTGTTAATGAACAAGTTACTTACCCTCGGTAACGCCTTCTCTGGTAGAGACATGATCTAGCCACAGATTCCTTACTTGAACTTCCCAGGCATCAGACGGGATCTGGAAGTTTCTTGTTCGAGCAGTACCCCTGCACGCCAGTAAGTGGCGTCGTTTGGATATCGTCGGCGTGGTCTACTCCATAAGGGACGTCCGTGTAATCTACATAGGCGACACCCTAGCGCGCCAACTTCAGTTACTTTTCACCACTTTCCACGCCAGAAGCAGGAAGCCATAAAGAGTACTGACATTTGTGTGTTAAAAACTAGGGTCCTGAAAGGGAACAATCTTGACATTAGAAACTTGTCCCCTTTGAGGGGAGGATGGATGGGTCGGTCAGTAAAGAATCTGCATCTAGATCATGTCTCTACCAGATAAGGCGTTACTGAAGGTAAGTAATTTGGCCATCGCATAGAGACATCTAGCCACAGAATCCTTACCTTTGAATAGATAACCAAGCAATACCATCCCCAATGGAGGGATGCAGACAAATTTGAAACTAAGAAGTCCTGCAGGACTGAACGGGCTAAGTGCCCGTCCCTAAAGACCTGACTGTCCAGGCAGTTGTGTTTGGTGAAAGTCTGTGGGGATACCCACGTTGCTGCCTGGCAGATGTTCAGGACTAGGACTCCACATGCTAACGATATGGTTGCCGCTTTAGCTCAGGTAGATTGAGCTTTTAAGCATTCAGGAGGCTGTTTTTTCGCCAAGTGTAGCAGATCTTGATGCAGAGAACGACCCAATGGGAGATGGTCCTTTGCTGCACTGCGCAACCTTTCTTCACAGCAACATACCCCATGAAGAGTTGGTCGTCCACCCGGAACTCTTGTGTGCAGTCAAGGTAGAACAACAACGCTCTTTCTGGGTCCAGAGCATGGAGTCGCTCCTCTTCCTTAGCGCGATGTGGAGGAGCGTAGAAAGTAGGCAAGGAGACATATTGTCCCACATGAAAAGGTGTTATCACATTCGGGAGGAAGCTCTAGTTCAAAGCACAAGTTTGTCTGGGAATAGTGTCAAAAGGGAGGCTTTGACGATGGGGCCTGCAGCTCACTCACTATCCTATCCTGGCTGTGGTGAATGCCACCAAAAAGGCTGTTTTTTAAAGTGAGCCGCTGGAGGGGGCAATTATGGAGGGACTCAAAAGGAGCACACATGAGGAAGGTGAGAACCAAATTATGATCCTACTGAGGCATAATGAAGGGGGAAGGTGGAAACATATGTACAAGGCCTTTGAGGAATCTATGTAATGGGTGACTTAACTTCCACCGCTCAATCTCCACACAAGTATGCGAAGAGTTGACAGGTTCGTGTGAAGGACACTTCCCTGCTGCTGCAACAGAAGATCCCCCGAAGTGGCAACCTGATAGGAGGATCGATGCTCATTTGCAGGCGTTTGGGGTGCCAGACTCTCCATGCCCAATCCAGAGCCGCAAGGATGACTTGTGCCCATTTGTTCCGGATCTTGGGCGGAAAGGCGTACAGGAGGCCTGAGTTCCACTCTAGACGAAAAGCGTCTCTGAGCCAGAGCAACGACACCTTGGCACCGCCGCAATGAGACCCTGGTCTCAGAAATGCCTGGTGACACCGCCACCGAGCCGCTGCTCACACCACGACCTGTGGGCACCGCACTCCGCACCGCTTCACGACTATGCCTTGGCACAGAGGAGGGCACCACCGCAACGCGACCCTGGTCTCACTGACGCCACCTGCTGACGCCGCCACCGAGCCGCTCCTCGCACCGTGACCTGTGGGCACCCGCACTCCGCACCGCCTCACTTCACCATGACGCCTTGGCCTTCCTGACTACGCCGCTCCATGCCGAAATCGACACTGCTGCTTGCACCATGGCTCGAGGGCACAGCTCGTAAAGTTACATGACGTACCGCCCTCATCCCGCACCGTAGCCTTGGCCTACCGACGCCGGCACCATCGACTCCAGTTCATCAGCCAACGATAGCACTTCAGCAACAACAATGACGCTGCTTGCACCGTGACGCGCCAGCACCGTAGCGAGCGCCGCCTTCATCTCGCACCGTGACCCTGGTCTCACCGCCGCCGCCATCTGACTCTACCGATCCGCTGCTCGCACCGCAACCTGAGGGCACCACACGCCGCACTTCGCACAGCAGCACACAGCGCCTGTCGACGCCAGCGCTCCTGACTCCAAGAGCGAGGAGATAGACCTGCAACGCGTTTGACTTCGCGGCCCCAACGACTCCTGCACCAACCTCTGGAACCGACGCCTGCGGACGCCGTGTTTTCGGAAGCTCAACGAGAGGTCGCCCACGCCCTGCTTTTCTAAAAGGTACTGTTTGCGGGTCTTCCCGACACTGTAGCTGGCCTGCGACGCCGCGGTCAGCCAAAACTGTTCGGATGTGTTTGCTCATGACGCCGTTATAGCCCCGGACAGAGCTATCGACATCAAGGAACTGTTTTTAAAGCGTATTTTGATAATTGTGGATTTTTATCGTTTTTGGTTGTGTCTTAAGTATAGAAAAATATTGGATATTTTTCTAAACTGGTGTGGTGTCCTTTTGTGGTGTTTACACTGTATTACTGTTGGATATGTGCAAATGCTTTACACACTGCCTCTAAGATAAGCCTGACTGCTTGTGCCAAGCTACCAAGGGGGGGAGCAGGGGCTATTTTAGGAGTGTACTCCCTTATCCTGACTAGAGTGGTGGTTTCTGCCTGGCTTTGGCACATGCCCTAGCCTGCCAAAAATCAATTTTTTAACACTTATACTTCATCCAAATCAACATATATATATATATATTAGAGATATTTTATCCTGTGCAAAACATTTTATCTCCTTCTACCTCAGTTTATTGAGGAGTTATCTGTAGCGTGAAACGTATTACCTTGCCACCATTGCAAGTGATTTAATTCACGAAGGATACATGGGGTGGCACTAGGAGAATCCACGTATGGGCAGTGACTTGTTTTGTTCAATTTGAATTTGTATTCTTTACACTCAACTGTTGGTAGCACAATTTGTAGAATCATTACTTATTGAGTAAAGATATTTAGTCCTTATTGTGAACACACTGACAGGTACTGGGGTATCTCTCTCTCTTTATCAGACTCTACAAGGTGGTAGGGCTGTTACCCAGTTGTAGGTAGGGTTACTTACTGATTATATGATTTTACTTGTTTTCTAGCCCAGAAGTAGTCAAGGAGAAATTGTGCATCACAAAACACACATTGGCTAAAGTAATCCAGAATGGTCTGGTGGAAGACCCTACACTTTAAGAATGAAATATATGAAATCACATTGACAAATTATCTAAGTGACTAAACTGTCATATTTCGGTGTGCTTACAAGAACTTTCTCATACCTTTCAGAACCATTTATATGTTTGGTCCTGCAAAGAACTGTTTTGCCCACACATTTTTATTGTCTGAATTTTTGTTGCTGGATAGTATAATTTGGTTGATCTCAAGGTCCTGGCTTGTGACCAAGTGACAGCCATTTTCTGCAGGCGGCCTTAGGCCCCGTTTCCAAATGCCCAGTGAACAGTGTAGCTGGCATCACATCTCAAAGCCAATCCTGGATGATTTCAAAAGACACTACACAAACACCCATCACATGCTGTTTTCTATTCTTTGAAGCACAAAATGCTAAATGCGGTTTTGCTCTTGGCTTACACCAGGGCACTGTTCTGTGTATGTACTGAAATCCAGTACTGCTGATATTGAGTTTCAAAGAGGAAATTAAAGGAATATATACATTGTTCATACTTTGAAGTTCTATGACTCTGAAATCTTAAAAAATAGCTCAGCAATAACAGGACGCTGGATTAACGTAATCGGAACTCTACTCATTGGCCACCGTTGCGACAATCATCAGAAACTAATGTGCAATTTTTAAAATGATAGTTAGCCCATCGACTGGACAGGTGAAGTGTATGCCTGGGCATCAAGAAGGCGCCTGTCTGCATGTTAGCAGACTGATAGGGGTTGATACATTCAGGATGCGGAACTTCCTTTCTTAGTTGAGACAAAAATGTTGTCACACTTTTATCACGATTCAACTCTTTTCAGTGATGTGAATGCTAAGCAACAGAATATAAAGATACTGAAAGATATATCAGCTGATAAATATAGGATTTAAAAACAAAACATCATAGGAGGTGGAATTAACGGATACATGAGTATTTCTTGATTTTACAATCATAGATGAACTTGGGGAGCCAATGCTATTTGACGATTTAGGATACCTCCAGCAGGGCAGGGATTCCATTGCCCTCACCAGCATTAAATGTGTCCAAACTGCAAGGGGCAGGGCAGCAGTGGACACCACAAGATTTAGATGCAAGCAGCAAACAACTACATTTTGTAAACAGAAGTGCTGGGTGGAAAATACAACTGAAATTAGACCTTCCCTCACCTCCAAGCCCCAACAGTGATGTCAGGGAGTATCTCTACGGAATCATATATATATTGGGTTTTTTTTTTAAATGTTGTGCAATTATTCGTGTGTAAAGAACCAGCCATAACTGTATGCATTCCAATGAAACAACAATGTCCGATGTCCAATATACATACCCATTGTGCACTGGAGCGCGTGGGTCCTTGCTGCTTTTGACGTTTAGCATCAGTATAGCGAAAAGAAAGAAGAATATTGCCATTGCAAAGCTGACTCGATACACAGCTTTGTATCCAACCAGCACATCGCAGTTTACATATCCGTCCACATGTGGTAAACTGGTGCCAAATCCATTTTCACAAAAGCCAGGTATCTGCAACAAACACTTCATATTAGTACCTCTGTGGTGACTGACTCAAAAATATTTTAGGATTGCTGTAAATAAAGAAAAATTGCTTAAGTAGAATAGCAGTGTCTGCAACGACAGACAGGCAGATAAGCCTGCAGAATGAACGCTGTGTGTGTTTCCCCTTCAGCAAGAGGATGGTGATACAACTCTGTATGGCCTTGAACCCAGGTCTCTGGTACGAAGTCCCTCTCTATCTCTCACACTGGGTTCTTAGCTTTTATAACGTATCTGATCGTTGTTGAATTCTTTGAAATAAACAATTAGCAGAAAAAGAACCTTTCAATTTCTCACTTTCTTACATTCTGTGAAACATTTGTATGGCTTAATAATAACAAACAAGAAGTTGAATCACCAGCTTCCATGGAATCGTGTTCATAATTTCAAAACAAGTAACGGAACAGAGAACTCCATTCATATGGAATAACATGCTTACATTCAGGCACTTGATTATCACGTTGCGATTAACAGGGACATGAATAAATGTGCATTTCATATTCATCAATTATATTTGAATGACTGATGTATAATTTAAAAAAGGGGGATACTTGAGAGGATAAAAATGACAATTATAACACACTGATGGGCTGATGGGGACTGCAAACTGCAGATGGGGCAGGCTGAACAGGCAGGGGACCAAAGTTCCTGAGGGGCGAGGTGTTATCCTACCGTGTGACAAGGTGATCAATTGTCTCTAGAAATGTGTTTAAAAAAAAACAAAAAACAGTTAGGTGGTCTCTCCCTTAGATGGGCTAATGGCAATGCCATAAGGCCCAGTGATGGGCAGCAACTGTGCCTTGGGGCATGATCGGTATTCACACTTGCTCCCAAACTATAAACAACAAAACTTTATCATTAATGCCGCCAAGGCATTAAACCCCAGTTTGTTCACATGCTCATTAGCATGTTTCAATCTTTGACCTCACCTTTAAGGGGAATAATTTTTTTTAGATCCCTCAGTAGACAATGTCCTTTAGCTGTATGAGGTAAGCACAGTTATGTCAAAATTTCATAATACTCTCCAGGCACTATGGTCCCACTTCCAAGGGAAAGCCTGTCATTTGTTTGAAGCTAACTATCTATTCACTCCGAACCACCTGCAAGAGTCACCTCTTCCTTAGGGTGCAACCTTCAGTAGAAGAAGAGATGCTTCAGCTGGAAGCACCAGATAATTTCCACAGCTTAACAGACACCAAGGAGTCCCAGTGACTTAACCAGTTAACTACCACACTCATCCGGTTGAACTCCGGGGTGTGAGGGCTTTCTCCATGAACCCAAGACAATGTATTTAATGATGCACGAGTTTCCTCAACGGAGAAAAAAAGAGTATGTTTTACAGCTTCCATGCTCACACCCATCCTGTCCACCTGTACTCCAACAGCATCCTAACTACTTCTGCAGGCAGGAGGTCCTTTTCCTTTTTCCTTCTCCATTGTCCTTTTAGGAGACCTAGAGGACATGGACACTACTGTCACTATCTCATTAAATGGAAAAAAGGTATCTTTCATTCTCTTACAATCTAAATAAATTCCTGCCTATTCTTAAGTTCAAGAAGCTAATTTGACTCCGATATTGGAAATCTGTCCTGAATGATGACTGTCTATGAATTTGTAGGATGCTTACTTTCACACTTCAGTGCTGCAGTAACACAGAAGGTACCTGTGTTGTAGGTTGGGAAAAGTACACCACTAGTATTATACATTGCCAATTGGTCTGAGAGATGCCCCACAGTTCTGCATACAAAATACTGCCACTAGGGGCAGAAGAAGACCCACACTCTACTTCAATGAATCTGTATTCCAAGCATCATCATTAGAGCAGCCAGAGTTCGGTAAGTCCTGACTCTCATGAAACGATAAAAACAAACATATGCTCCTTGATACTCCCACCAAAAGGGTCTAATTAACCAAGACAACCCTAAACTCCACCCTGGTTCAGCCATTAACCTCTACAGAGTGGATGAAACCATATACCTGCTGGTGAATCATGTTATTAGCAATGGGACCATGTCTGTCTGGGGATTTCAGAGGCCTCAGTGACTTGAAGATACCCCCATGCCGAGGGCTGTGTGTGTTTGCTAAAAACCCCATCTGATGGGGCAAGTTTCTGGACAACCATTTCTGGCTCATCACTGACCCCTATCCCACTAACTCTTGTTATGTTCTATTGATTTGAGTGTATATCACACTATTCACCCAAGTGGGTATCCAGGTGCTTGGGCAAGATGTGAAGGAATGTGGTCCCAAGGAGTTTATATGAAGAGACAACTTCTTGTGGAACTCAAGAAGTGAGAAGGAGGCTCTGATGTGTTCAGGGAATTATTTTGTGCAATGCAGGATAATGGGCAACCTCAAGTTTTGCTTTCATGGATGTGGGGCATGTGTATGAGTTAGAGTGAGGCAGAGTGTCAAACCTTACCAAGAAGAACTTACTGGAGGCATCGGGAAGTAACAATATATTATCAGAGTAGAGCCACAATATAAGGAGAGTGGATACATGGGAGAAGCTGGACAGTTGGCTCTGGTTACTTTAATAAAATACTAATTTGAAAGGCGAAGAACAAGAGATTGAGAGAGAAAATGCAGTGGTAATTGTAATATGTATTTATATAGCACTTATTAATCCTTTTCCCGACGTGCCATGAACGTGCTTTATGGCAAGTAGAATGCTGCTCTGGAATCACAGTTGAGAGGTAAATGAGGCAGTATAGGTTTCCTTTTCTTTTTAGGATTCTTGTGCTCTTGAGATGTCATGCATTTATTCTAGAATTTTGAATAGAAATTAACTACTTGAAGTGGATTATTAAAGGGAAGATGTGAGTTGTTATTGAGAGTGGTGGACACATGTGCCTGTTAGTTAGAGGAATTGGATAGAAAGCCAAAGGGATCTGAAAAGCATGTTCGGGGGTCAACTGGAGTCTGAACGGTTTGGGATGAGTCAGGGAGAGGCAGACTTGTTGCATCCGGCAGGTGTGGCACAACAGTAATAGATGAATGTTTCTTTAAAAGCATAACAGCGCACAGTTCTAATCCAACCTCGATTCCAACAAAGAAAGCAAAGAACAGTGCTGGAAGAGGGTCAACTGCAGATTTTCTTTGTGAATTCCTGCACATGGCTGCCCGCCAGCGGAACAGAGACAAGACTGCAAGGAAAAACTCCTACAGTAATCTATTTCAGGACATCCCAGGAGTATGCTGAGGTACTGACGTTTTTTGCTCAGAAATGAACACCAGGTCAAATTCATCATCTTCATTGGATTTCTGCAAACTTGGACCGCTTGGCCTCTTTTCTACTCAAGCAGGTACATTGCCTAAAAGGTAAAACTACTGCATATATTTCATAACATCATTTTCTGAGGATGCTAGCATCAGTCCATCTGTTCTTCAAGCCTTCCACCATGATGATTGTACTTATTTTTAACAAATTGGAAACAATGTTACAGAGGTGATGTTCGGACATGCAGTGCCATCTGAACAAAATTGAGTATAAACGTAAAATTCAAATCTTTAATAATCATTGCCATTATTGTAATTCTTTTATTGACAACGCTATAAACCCCGGGATTGTTAGTCACAAAAACTGCACGACCGCCGCCTTCATCAAAGCCACCCAGCCATTATTAGGCGATTTCCAAAAAACGAGTTTCCAACCTGTCAATAAATTGAACGATTGTGTTATATCCAACCCTCTTCCTAGCAAGCTAAATGGGGCGCACAAGTGACACTGAAAACAATGTACACGTCCATTTACAACAAGCCTGTACCCCCATGTATTGATTTAAAGAAATGAGCCTTATTTGGCAGTGGAGAAGAATTTTACATGTCCCTGATTTAAAGTCAACGGCAGTTTTTGGCTGAGGAAAAGTTCTGGTTGGTCTGATGATTTGTATAACGAAGTCCTCCTAGATAGGAAAGTTAAAAGGGTAAAACATGACTCAGAAAGTCTGAATGGTGATTGTGTAATGGTAAACTTCAGAAAGCCTAGGAAGGTTCAACTTCTGCTGAATCGACTCAGTCACCTCCACTGGGGTTCTTTTATAAGCCATATATGCTGGGTCATCCAAATATTGTCCATGAGCCACCTGCGGGAACGTTACTTCCAAGAGGTTTGAACATTGAAAAAATAGATAGTTTTGTGGCCCTTAATCCTGTAGATGGTCTGGTTTGACAGAAGCCTGCATGGGAAATTGGGAAGAGCTGTGGTTAACAATGTCAAACGTTACATGTTGCTTTGCTGTATCCTTACATCTAAATGACGTCATCGGCAACACAATTCCCTAGGGGGGTCCCGCTTGGGGACGGGCGTTTATTTAAGTTCTTGGAACAGCTGCTTGCGTAATAATCCAGATTGGCTAACTTCTGTAAATAAATATGAGTAATATGCCTTTAAGAAACTTGGATGAGTGATCACTGTGCAGTTGATGGGTTTCATACTTACTGTAATCCAGCAATTCTCTCTACAGCTGGGCAGGTGAGAGCGGGGTTGGCAGTAATCGTGTCAGTATATTTGTCATCTATGAAGGTTAAAGAAATACGTTGTTCCACTTGGTCTCAAAGTTTACTTTTAACCTTATCGGATTCTTTGAATGTGATTTTGATTTACTTTTAGACCAATGTTTTTTTAACACAGGGGTACTGAGGTTGTTGATTAGCTTGATGAGTTTATTTTGACTTTCGTCTCAAAGATACAATGTACGGTATCAATTTTGTGGGCAGGAGATTTTATTATTAGCGCCGGCAAATTTAGCGGACAGTCTGTCTATGGTCTGATGGATAGGAATGGAGAATGGAGAACACATTTCCCATTTCAGTCATTGCCCTTATGGGGAAACCCTAAATGGGATTATCAATAAAAATCATATTTTCGTTTGTAATGGATCTGGCTCCTAAGTCTAGATTGCTACTTTCTACATAGCTTGGTAATGGTAAAGGTAACACCATTGATTTTATGGCAATTTCTGAAGATTCCTCAGACTTTATTCTTGATTTTTTAATTAATCCTGACTGTGCAAGTAACCATAACTCACTTTTCTTAGTACTCAATTTGAAACTAGGTAAGAGCAACAAATTACTCAGCCAATAAAGACTTATGGCTAAATAGGAGCAAACTTAATCCTGAACCTTTTACTCAAGAGCTAATTCAGACTGATGAGGCTGCCCTTCAGTTATGATTATCCACCAAAGCGGATTCATTATTGGTTATTAACGGATAGGTCTTTTTTGCTCCACGGTGTCTCAAAGGTGTTAGTTAGAAAATTTAAGAAGCGCTCTCCAACATGTATGTGGTTTGATACTGCATACTCTGCTGCTCATCAAAATCCTAAAGAGGCACTGAAAGTTATCCCTAGAGATAAGGAACAAGTGAAATCTGCTAGAAGGGTCTATAAATGAGTCCTCATTGTTAGGAAGGAAAAAATTAGGCGAGAGACTTGGGGCGATTTGGAAGCTGTTGCGAGGTTAAATTACCAGAGCAGGTTCTGGGAAGTTGTGAATCGCCCTTTCTTCACTAACTACAATACCCCTAAGGTATGAAGCTTAATTTTGGCTGATTCTTGGGTAACCCATTTCTATAATGTGTTGGATTCAGACAATGTCTCTAAAAAAAGAGGCAAGTCAAAAGGTTTCTACAGACTATGCAGCAGCTGTAGCCTTGAATCTTTCAATAGAGGTTAAAGAAGTGTCTACCGCAATAAAAAACAGTCCTGTGGGCAATGCTCTTGGTCCTGATGGTGTACAGGTGGGTCTCTATAGATCTGTGGGCGCCTTTAATCACCAATGTCCTCCTAACATCAATCAATGGCTCCATCTTGGAAGGAGGCTGTTATCATGCCCATTTACAAGAAAGGGGAGGGAACCAAACGTAGTTGTTATAGACCAATCTTGTTACTGGATTCAACTTCTAAGATTTTGGTGACGGTCCTTCTTTCTCGACTAGAAGCTTGGGCAGACACTAATAAAGTTATTTCCTTAGTCCAATTTGGTTTCCAGGCCGTAATACACACAGTCGAGCAATGCCTTAATTGATCGCTCATAACTGGAAAATGTGTTATAGATAGGAGAGGTGCGCTACATTTGGCATTAATGGACCTCTCCTGCACATTGGATAAAACAAATAATTCCAAATTATGGAGTATGATAGAGGCTGTAAAAGTGGCCCTTGTTATCTTACTTAGATGCTTGCAATGTCATATGTGATGTGATACTACTGTTAAAACACACTACACTCAGAATGGGGAATGTATCACACAAATTATTTCTAACAGAGGGGTATGTCAGAGCTGCATCTTGGCACCTTTATTTTTAATCTACATAAATGGTTTGAACACCTACCTAATCAACAAAGGGAAGGATATGCCGCAGATTGGTAGTCTACATGTCGCATGCCATCCTTAATTCGGACAATGCCGTTCTAACTGCAAAAACAGCTAATGGGTTACAGTTAGTCTTGGAGTCTTTTACTTTCTTTATGCACGATTTAGATTTAAGAGTTCACTACTCTAAATCGTTTTCAATGGTCATTGGGTCAAGTACACAAAAGCCAGGAGCCACTTGATCAGAGGAGTCCAAGTGGATAGAGTCCCGTTTTTAACGACTTGGGGATACCTTTCGACAGTTGCTCAAACTGGGCCCATTTACTCAAAATTAGATCACAACATATACAGGAGTCACGGAAGCAGTCTTTCACTTTTCGTCTAGGTTAGGCGCCAAGCCAATGAAGGAGTTTACTCAAATATATAAAAGTAAATGTATTCCTGTGGGACTTTATGGCACTTGTGTTTGGGGATATGCAAATATAGATCACTTCAGAATATAGAAAATAGATTTGCCAGCCACCTTCTATCAATCGCCGTTCTGTATCTACTTTTATAGGCCATGCAGAATTGGGTTTGAACTATCTAGCCGACACGGTCCATCTTGCCCCCTTAATGTTATGGCTCAGGATTTGAAGCACCCCAAAAGCAGATTTCTCGAGGCAGGTATTGAATGATTGCTTAGCACTGAAGATGTGAGCAAACCCCTGGCAGAACCATATTATGTAGACTTTTGAACCAGTAAGTGTTATGGAATTTTTTACTAACCTAGTTTTGATTTCTGCTATGTCTAAAGAACGAGTGAATACCCTGTATTATGACCACTGCTGTAATGTTTGTGCAAAGAAGGCAAAAAAAGTACAACCTGTTATTACTCATTTTATTCTAAAGCAATTACGAGCACACGGTTGGAGCCATATCTTGCACGAATACGTATCCCACAATATACATTTTATCTTACAAGGTTGTGACTGAGCACTGTACACTTTTGTTTGCATGTCCTGCACGGGGCACCTGATTTAGGTCTCTACTTAAATGCCCTTGCGATAATTCATCTAACCAAAGCACAGTCCACTTAATGCTATTTTGCACAACCTTATAAATCCTGGTGCTTTAGCTTTTTACTCCCAATTTTATGGGCTGGGAATATTAAACATTATCAACCTGCCTTTGCTTACTTACAACAGATCGGTTTACCCGTAATATGTTATGGAGTGTTGAATTATATTAGCAGTCCTCTGGTAGTAAGGCATAGGTATGAAAGTTTAATTTTGTCTCGCGGAAGGGTGGTATGCACTACACAGACAATGTGGGCTCCCTTCTGTGAAGACTGGAGGGAGACATAAAACACTGGAGGGCCACCCGCTCTGAATTTTGTGGTAAGATGATTACGTTACCGAAGTTCACCTACATAATGCAGAAAAGCCCATTTGGCATTCCAGATACCTTTTCCAAGCTAAGGACGCTTTGTTGTGGTCCCTCCACTGGTTAGACGGCCCATCACATATAGAAATGTCTACATTGTGGAGATCGGTCTTTGAGAGGGGTATTGGGCTCCCAAATGTACAAAAGTATTATGAGACTGCACAAGTACAGATTGTCAACAAATGGGCATACTCGCCGCTGGCAGACCCCACGTTCCGGATTGACAAGGAGGTGCTGAGACAGATGGGCTATATGCATATGTTATTTGGGGGCAGATACCACAAAGCGCTCCCCAGGTACCGCCACAGTCATATCAGTCTGGCGTAAACTCACATGGGAGATGGGATAGGAAAGGTGTTCATGCTGTGATCCATCTAAACTCCTACAGAGTTGTTAGGATCCAGTCAGGCCATTAAATATATTCAAGAAGGTAACTGAGTCAACCTCTGCAGAACACCAAGAAGGTGGACTAGGTCATGGGCCTGGTAGGAATGCTATTGAGAACGCTCAACTGTAAGAAATGTAAAATATGTTTTGGCAAAGGCACCAACTGCATGTCTAAGGTAGGGCATCTATAAAATACAAAAATGTTTTGAGGGGTAAAGTTCGCATAAGATATTATTCAATACTTCGGGAGGCTGAAATTAGTAGCTAAATGGTAAGAACGTCTTCTCTCTAAAACATCAAAAAAACTTTTACTAAGCAATAAACTTACAAAGTAAAAGGAAATTATCTTGTTTACAATAAACAGGAGTGTGGGGGGCGCTAGAGGGCGCACGAGTGGAATGGCTGCTTGAACGAGTAGCTCCCACGCCCTGGCACATAATCCTTTAATTATCCTGCACTACAAGGTGACGAATCGCCGACAAAACTACACTGCTGTATGCAGGCATGCTTTCTACACACTCGTAAGTTTGGAGCCGCTGCGAGCTGCGGGACCGGAGATATCACGGACTACACTTCTGCCGGGGCTTGCTCTGGAACCGGAGGAAGGAGCGCGCTGGAGAGACGACCTACGTGAGTCCGAGGTCGCCCACGAGGGGCTAGGCCGCACCTCTGGACGGCTGCTCAACATCGCAGAGACAGGCTGCATTGGGGAATGTGGTCGGGACTGTGTTGCTATCGCCCCGCTGCCTGAATTTGGTCCCTGCTGGAACGGACTGCCGAGGTGACGGCTGGGGAAGTGTCATCCTGCAGCGCCCAGCGGGAGGAACATAGCTGCGGCGCTCGTGAACTGCCCGGAGCGGCGGCCGCCATTTCCATCTACATGCTGGGGTAAGGGACGCTGTGCGTGCTCCGATCCGCCGGAGGGACCTACCACCTGACCGACCTGAGCAACGAGGATCCCAAGTGCAGCGCAGCATAGAGAGACTGACTGCTACCCCCCTCCTGAGTTGAATTCTATCTGAAAAGGGCAGGCTCCATCGTCCTCACTGCCATAATCTGTCTGCCACTAACGTGGGGTGTGTGCTTCCTCTGTGCTCTGCCTAATGGTGGCGGCTGCGGCCTACATACTGCCCTCCCTTCGTTGAATCTTGGCGCTCAATTCACTGGTGACAGGGCTGCTGAGACACGCACCACTGGGGCTGCGAAACAACATAAACTTGCTCATTGCTTTCTCCTTCCACGTCGTTGGCGTGCTCAGGACCGCGGGGGCACCCACAGGCCTGTACCCCCCTACTTATCACACTGCCCCATACTTACCAGCGACTACCGCACTAAGGGCTGCTGATACTACCTGGGACCCCACACTGCCTGACAGCCCCGCCCGTAGCCTACACACGCACATAGTGCCCGCCGAGCGCGGGGTGTCTGCGACCTGCTCCCTACTGCAGCCATGGGACGCCTCGATGGTCGTCAGGCGAAGCTGAGCTTCGATGGCGCAAAAAAAGGCGCGAAATCGGTGCCTGGTGGTCCTGGACCCAGCGGGACGCCCCCTACGGCCACTGCACCCCCAGCAACGGACCTTTATCTTCCTGCCCTGTTCCAGGAAATGAGGCAGGGGTTTGCGACGGTGGTTGAAAAAGTAGACGGGGTTACTGCCCGACTAGACGCCCTGGTCCACAAGGTGGATCGCCACGAGGAGAGGCTGACGGCTGCGGAACAACGAGTCTCTGCCACCGAAGATACTGCCGCAACTCATACGACGCAGTTAGCTCGGATGGACAATTTGCTCCGCATCATAGCGGCGAAAAATGAGGATTTGGAGGCCCGCAGTCGCCGCAACAACATACGCGTCACGAATGTGCCGGAATCCACAGACATGGGCAGAATGGAACTATATATTGAGAGACTGCTTAAGGGATCGATTGGAGATGACGCTTTTTCTCCCCAATTTATCGTCGAGCGAGCGCACCGCTCCCTTGCACCAGTGCCCAAACCTGGATTACCACATCGGCCTATTATTGCCAAGCTGTTGAATTATCGAGATCGTGATACGGCACTGAGGGCAGCCCGTACCCAACGCAACTTACAGTACAACGGCATCACCTTTTCCATATATCCGGATTTCACGCCGATGGTGCAGGAGGAGCGCCGTAAATTCCTACCCGTGAAAAAGAAGCTTCGGGAAGCCCAGGTGGATTATGCTCTTTTATATCCGGCGAAGCTGCGGATCACTCATCAGGGACAGCAACGGTTCTTTACAAACCCGCAGAAGGTAGAAGCCTTCCTTAAATCGCTCCGGAGGACACGGCGGGAGGGACAAGATGCTGCAGCAAATTTGGAGCGTGACGACTTGCCGCCGGGATCGGGCGAATGACACTGGCCTCCACGGATTGCGCTAGCTCACTCTCCAGTTTTGTTTGAACTTTGGTCATCGCATAGACTGTGGCACCTGCACTGAACACGAACGTCGATCTTGCATGGCGTTGACGCACCTGTGGTAATGTACACCAGGGCCCACTCTCTCAGCCCTAGGCTCCGCCGAGGGTAGAACAGACTGGAGCTATGGGCCGAGGGGTGGCTGTGCGTACTCTATGTCTTACCCCCACAGGGTGCTCCCCCTAAGGTTGTTATTGACTGTTTTGTTATTGCGGGGGTGGAGGGAGGTGGGGCGGGGGGGGAATGTTGGGTGGGGATCAATGGCTACTGGCATGATTGGGATGCTGGGGTGGGAGGGGGGTTGGGCTGTTTCATGATGAGGCTATACTTACTTGGAATGTGTAGGCAAATTCTGGGATGGTGTGCGTGGCCTCGGTGGTGGGACGTAACGGACCTGGGCTCATTATATTGGCTGATAATACTGTTTCTGCTGTGGACCGACCTATGACTGCGCAAACTGCTAGTGGGCATTTGACTTGCTTATCCTGGAATGTTCGGGGGCTGAATGATGCTCGAAAATGTCGCAATGTTATTGCTTACCTTAATAGACACCGGGCTCAGGTGGTTATGCTGCAAGAAACTCACTTACCGACACGTGATAGAGTTACATTTGCAAGTAGATGGGCCGGGGACCGCATTTTTTCTTCTTATTCCACATATGCGAAGGGGGTGGCTATTCTTGTGGCCCGACTGTACCATTCCACAGATATGGTGACCTAGCTGATAGGGAAGGGCGATATGCACTAATGTGGGGCAGACTGGGCCGAGACACTTATACATTTGTTGTGGTTTATGCGCCTAATGTGGATACACCTACCTTTTTCACTACCCTATGGGGCAAGATATTGGCTGTGGGCTCCCGACACATCATCTGGGGGGGCGATTTCAATCTAGCACTGGTACCTCGATTGGATAGAGCTGATGGGGAGTGCGCCTATAAGCCTCGGGCCCGTGAGGCACTGGAGGGAGTGATAACAGAGGGGGAACTTCTGGATGCTTGGAGACACCTGCACCCGTTGAGGAGAGAGGGCACTCACTTCACCTCGCACACAGGAACATGGGCACGCTTGGACTATTTCTTAATTACCAGAGGGATTGCCGCAGAACTGGTGGGAGTGTCTCATTTACCTAGAACGCACTCTGATCATAGCCCAGTCGCACTCCACATTCGCATTCCTGGGTGGGACAATATACGACCTCATTGGAGACTTCGCCCAGACATCCTTCTAGACACCTTGTTCCGAACTGAATTGGGGGAGGAAATAGCTGCTTTTTCCATATTTCCCCGGCGCCTTCTTCTTTAAGACGCTAAAGACCGAGCTGCGCAGGCTGTTTTGGGGAGGCAAGAACTCGCGGCTTCAATGGTCCACACTTACCTTACCCTATGACAAAGGAGGATTCGATGTGCCAGACCTCGAGCAGTACTACCAGTGTGCTCAGGCACACTTTGCCTACCACTGGATGGCACCTACACCTTACATGCCGCATATTGCGGTCGAGGACTGGATAGTGCACCCCGTCCCACTCTCAGGTTTGCTTCACTGCCCGGAATCGTCCATAACCACGCCGAACACATCCGTTTCATGCACGATGGACGCGTGGCGTCGTATGGCCAAAAGCCTGTTGTGCCGGCTACCTTACTCACCGAAGCTGCCACTTACCTATCACTCAGAACTCACCTTATTGCTGGAGCACGGGTTCCGCTCCCTATGTGCTACCCTACGAATTTACTGCTGGGGAGACTTGTTTGTTAATGGTCAGTTTAAAACTGCGGACCTTGTTTTTCAGGCACGCGATCGTACCCCTTTAGAACTTTTTTATTACGTACGTCTACGTGCGGGGATGCGGGTCATACTCCCCAACTTCCCTGATGAACCTGAGGTTTTGCCTCCACTCCACTTCCTATTGGGCTCCCGAGATGGGACACATTTGATATCTGGCCTCTATCGTCAGCTCAGGGGCGCTGTGCCGATACTGGAATCCAATGCTCGGGCGCGATGGACCGCTGAGTTGGCCACTGACGACCAATGTCTATACTGCTGTGCGCTCACCTCCCGTTTATCTGCCAGTAGCAGATTCAAAATCATACATTATAAATTCCTGCAACGGCTATATTATACACCTGTGCGCAAACTCAGATTTGGCTTGGCGGAGGATGATCGCTGCGCGCGCTGCCATGCCGGCCAAGCGGATATTCTGCATCTGTCGTGGGAATGCCCACAGGTGGCCCTTTATTGGCAGCAAGTGACGGACGCCCTTACAAGTATGACGGGCACTACAGTGCCTATGGACCCATTGGTAACGATTCTTGGGTATACCCAGCAAGTCCCTAGCTCTAGCCGGAAGTTTATTGATACTGCACTGCTTCTGGCCAAGCGACGTGTGGCCTGTCGATGGGGCCGTGGCAGGGCACCCAAATTTAAGAATTGGCTGACGGACTTGACCTACTGTCAAGACCAATATATCACATTCGCGGATTTAGTGCCCACATCCTGCAAACCTAGGGACATATGGGGCCCTCTGCTGTACTACCTGCTCCAGCGGTCGGTGGGGGGAGATACGCCTGGGGAGAGCGTTGCCCCTCTTTGATGCTACACGGTACGGCCCTGGAAGAGGCCTACACTCTGGCTGTAATATCCGTATATCAAGGTGTTCAGCATGGGACGTGCACTGCCGCCTGCGGTTAGGCTTCAGTGGTCAGCTTTTTTCGTGCCAATCCCCCCCTGTTCACCGTTGGGGATTTCCCCTCCCACCGGTAGTTAGTGTTTCCCCCCTTCCCCCCCCTCCCTACCTTGGCCCATTGCCCCCTCCACCATACTTTACACATTCCCGAACTCACCTTCCTCCTTACAGCGGAACATGCCCTTCACAGCACATGTCATTGCTTTCGGACCTGCTAGTGCACTGTTCGGGACGTGGTCCTACGACTGCGGAGTGCTACGCTATACCACCTACCTAGATTACCTTACTGATTTGTCATGATTTCTCTTTTCAAGGAAGAACGAAATGCCTCTTAGTTTCCTTCAAGTTGGGAAGTTTTTTTATCACTGTTCTGACACTGAAAGTTCAAACGAATAACACTGTTCTGCTGCTGCTCATCCTTCAGGGGCCCTACAACGCCTACTGTATTATTACCATCGCTCATGCATGTACTATGCCGCCGGGCCTCAGGGATGCCGGCTACGAGGCTGTGTATTACTAATTGTACCACGCTGCTAGCCTCCGGGTTGTGGGCACGAGAAGCTGTGTACTTTGCCTTGTATTATGCAATAAAGCAGTGTTGAACTAAAAAAAAAAAAACAATAAACAGGAGTGTGTGATGTGGAGTAAAGGTCTAAGAAGATTTATATTATCAAACTTAAATTATGGCATCTTAACACACCAGCTGAAAACCTCAACAAGATGGTTTACAAATTTCCAGCAACAAAAAAAAACTCTTTCAGAAGCCAGGTCCTACCTTGCTGTCCAAATATAATATATAAATATTGCAGTAAGGAGGTAGCTATAATAACAGACAGCATACAACCTGAACACATAAAACATTTTTATGAAGTACAATTGAAGGAACGATACAAGACGGAAGATATACATGTTACAGTGCAACATCAAAGAAGATACCATCAATCCCACAGGAAGTGGAAGAGGTATGTATGGTACTAAAATATCAGAGGATCCTAAAGGATTGATCTGGTCGCATGGGAGTAATATGATATTCAATGTTTGTTGCTCAGCAATTCATAGCCTACCAGTGTTTCTATCATATGTATAATAATTATAAAGAACAGTGGTCCCTATAATGAAGATACTGTGAGTAATAATCATACACTTAATAAGTTGTATGTCTTCTGTCCGTCCGGACAGGAATTTATTTTTTAATCAGAAGAGTAATTTTTCGGTTTGTTAAAAATGTCAAGCGGGCACAGCCGTGACCTTCAACATATACAAGACAACAACAAAAAAAATGGAAAAAAGCACGAAATTTGTCTGTGCACTTAAGTTTCAGTGAGACAGACGTGGAGTGTTAAACCACACCATTGCAATTATCAATATTACATACACAGTTTGCATATGGGGTTATGTGTCGACGTTTCGATGCCTTTCTTAGAATATGGGCATCATCATCAGGACATTGGATGACATTATTGTTGTCAGAACCATCGTAAATACAATTGTCGGCATAGTTTCCACGGCGGGAAAACCTCGAGATCTTGAAAAATTAATAAGCGGTCGTGTTCCCAGACAATTCTGCAACCGCGGCGTTCGGTTAGAAATCCGGCACGAGGTATTTAAAGCATTTGCGCATACATAGATGCCTCGAAAAACACATTGGTTATTTCGGGAGTTGAAGACACTTGCCACGAGTCTGGCGATCTGGTCAGATCGCCAGACTCGTGGCAAGTGTCTTCGACTCCCGAAATAACCAATGTGTTTTTCGAGGCATCTATGTATGCGCAAATGCTTTAAATACCTCGTGCCGGATTTCTAACCGAACGCCGCGGTTGCAGAATTGTCTGGGAACACGACCGCTTATTAATTTTTCAAGATCTCGAGGTTTTCCCGCCGTGGAAACTATGCCGACAATTGTATTTACGATGGTTCTGACAACAATAATGTCATCCAATGTCCTGATGATGATGCCCATATTCTAAGAAAGGCATCGAAACGTCGACACATAACCCCATATGCAAACTGTGTATGTAATATTGATAATTGCAATGGTGTGGTTTAACACTCCACGTCTGTCTCACTGAAACTTAAGTGCACAGACAAATTTCGTGCTTTTTTCCATTTTTTTTGTTGTTGTCTTGTATATGTTGAAGGTCACGGCTGTGCCCGCTTGACATTTTTAACAAACCGAAAAATTACTCTTCTGATTAAAAAATAAATTCCTGTCCGGACGGACAGAAGACATACAACTTATTAAGTGTATGATTATTACTCACAGTATCTTCATTATAGGGACCACTGTTCTTTATAATAGTTAATGCCCAAGGTCCCTATGCTATACCTTAAGGGTTCCCTTGTCTTGTTGAAATATATCTATCATATGTATGGCAGGGCCTGCTGGAAGTGAGCTGTATGTAGCCAGGCATATTTGATTTGGAGGTTTTTCCTCTATTTCTACAGAGTTTGACATGCATGTCCAAGTTCTGCATAACTCTACAGCTGGTACTTCTGCTAATTGTTACAAAAAAATTCAAATAGGATTGGTAGAACAGCAAGGCAGATGATGGATAGGAAAGCATTTTTAACAAGCATGCAGTTAAAACGGTGCATTAACTGTGAATCTGCAATTAGAGGTTTGTTGTCTTTCACGGGACGTAAGAAAAATACTGCAACCAGTCTCACTCATCCACACACGTGTTCCATTTCTAGCCACTATGCAGGATGCAGATGATCTATGCCAGCTAATTCTGCAGAAAACAGGATGAATCAGCCCAGCTATGAGGAAAGGAATGTCTAATACGTTTGTTCCCACTTGGCCTCCTTGGTGAGGTCTGATACTTCTGTTTGTTTCTGTACCAGTCTTCCCAAACCTGAGGAATGCCCCATTGTTAACATCCGGGAGCTGGACTCCACACCATGACGCATTACAATCTCTTAATAAGCAGAGAATAAGCTTTGAACGTAGAGCAGAACCTGACTGAAGATCAACTGTTCCTCCGATGGAACGAGGAAGAGATCCTCCTGCGTGGATGCTGGAGGAGAGCGAGTACTACTGGTTGTTCCTGCTCGATGACCTTGGTCTGCTTTGCTCTGCTAAGCTTCTCTTGTAATTAAACAAATGTTATCACGATTGCTGCTCACCTAGCACAGTAAATAGACATATATCAAAGGCTTCAGAATTTTTACCGGATTGCAGCACCGAACATGGTCGGTAAACTAAAGAATATAGACATAAAAGTGGACTAGGCTCAGGTATGTGGATTTTAATGGTGTTTGACTAACAGCTTAAGGGGTTTGGCATGTGTATTGTCCTGCATCTGGGTTTCTATGTTGCAGGTATCATTTTAGTAAATAAATAAAGGAGTTTCTATCAGAATAGTTATAGTTTTCCCAGAACACTTCACTCTGCGAAGTAAACCCACAAAAACAAGTTATTGGAGGCCCACGATGCACACTCACACACGAATTTCAGTCACTTGTAGTGACCTGAGCGGTCATTAAGTAGTGTGTATCCCTTTTGGACAGCTAGGAGCCAGCTCCAGTCCACCTAGCTTGAACTCCCTGTTAACGAACTCTAGTTAATCCATTCATGTTGCAGAAACAGGGAATCTGCAATCATCTTTCAGTTTTATTGTCTTACGTTTTTGCATCTTTTCCTTCTGTTTTCATATTTCTTATTTTAAACTGTTTAGCAGTAGGTACTTGCTGATTGCTACACCGGATCATGATGAATCACAGTAAGGGTCATTTTTCAACCTTTTACCTAAGCCAGTCTCCCCCACACCAACTGGGTTTGGTAATAAACCTATTCTAGCTGGGAGACTGGCAGAATTAACAAAAATACACAAATGGCCAAGAAGACCAAGAACCCGAAATACTCTCACAGCACCATCAACAGGATCCATTCCTGCTCTCCGAAATAGGCAAGCCTTCCATGTCCATATCTGCTCTAAGCAAAGGAACATAAGTGACTGCACACTTCGACAAAAACGTATCTTCATTGACAAGGTTTTACCTTTCCGGTAAATACCAATTGGCCAGATTCTCTCATACACTCTTCTCCACTATAAGCTGCACTGTTTTCTCTCTTTCCTTATTTTATTCTGTATCATACACATCTTTATCAATGTCGTCTTCTCTCATTCATGAAGAGCTCTCTGGATTCAGAGGTCCATACTCGAGTAGCTCATTCAGTGCAGGTTTATTCTTTACATTTTTAGACTTGTAGTTCTAATGTTATATTGGGATAAATAGAGACACAAAAAACCAGAATGGAAAGAAAACACCATAAGCAAAGCCAATAGGTTGTGGCTATTAAATGCCAAATTATTTCTAAACAAAACCCAAAGAACGGTGCTATGCAATGCAGGCTAATTGTTGAATGTGCAATTGATGCATACATCATAAGGCCCAAGTGCATTAGTGTCAAGAAACATGATGGCCATTTTTAATTTACTGTTATAACATTGCAGGCGACTAGGTTAGAACAGTAAGTTAAAAAATATAAACCAACATTAGGCAGTAAATGGGAATCATAAAGAAAGGATGCTGGCAGCAAGGCAGCATTGTGCAGCGGCTAGGTCCTCATTTAAAAATCAAATAACAGTGGGAGGGTCAAGGGGTGGGGAGTGGCTTATCTATAAATAGGGAGGAGACATGCAATTGAGTGGATGGGGTGAAGAGAAAAACTAGAGAGCAAGGAAAAACAAAAGAATTAACTAGCAGGGAGCAGGCTGTAGAGCACTGGTACTCATAATACGGCCCGCGGGCCGCCAGCTGCCCGGCACGCCTTCACTGGCAGCCAGCGGATCTTGCCTTGCAGTTTCCACAGCCGGCAGTAAACACAAAAGATGACCACAAGAGCATACGTAATGAATACGTATTAAATAGGTATTCTCTACGTATGCTCCTGCGGACATCTTCTGTGTTTACTGACTGCCTCTGTGACATAAGTGCACCTTCAGAAAGCTTCCCAAAAGGCCCTTTAAAATACAGCTGTAAGCGCTTTCCCAGCTGACTTTTAAAAGGGTGTTTTGGGAAGTTTCCTGTTTGGACAGAGACTGATAGAGATACAGAGGCAGATAGAGGTAACAGATAGAGGCAGAGACACAGAGACAGATAGAGACACAAATACAGATAGAGACAAAGAGACAGATAGAGACAAACAGACAGAGGCAGACAGAGACAGGAACAGAAAGAGATAGAGACGGGACAGGCAGGGACAGATAGAGACAGGGACAGAGAGAGACAGGGACAGACAGAGACAGATAGAGAGAGAGACACACAGAGACAGATAGAGGCAGAGACAGGTGGAGACAGAGATAGATTGAGACAGACAGACAGGTAGAGTCAGGGACAGATAAAGACAGGGACAGACAGAGACAGATGGAGACAGGGACAGATGGAGGCAGAGACAGATGGAGACAGACAGAGACAGGTAGAGGCAGAGACCGATAAAGACAGGGACAGACAGAGACAGATAGAGGAAGAGACAGCTCGAGGCAGAGACAGATTGAGACGAGCAGAAACAAAGATAGATAGAGGCAGAGACAGACTGAGAAAGAGAGTGATGGAGACAGAGATGGAGACAGAGATGGAGGCAGAGATAGAGGCAGAGATAGAGGCAGAGATAGAGGCAGAGATAGAGGCAGAGATAGAGGCAGAGATAGAGGCAGAGATAGAGGCAGAGATAGAGGCAGAGATAGAGGCAGAGATAGAGGCAGGGACAGATAGAGACAGGGACAGACAGGCAGAGACAGAGACAGACAGGGAGATGGAGACAGAGGGAGGTAGACAGACAGAGGGAGGGAGTCAGAGGGAGACGGACGCAGGGAGATGGCGGGAGACAGGAAGGGAGACGGAGGGAGACAGACAGACGCAGGGCGATGGAGGAGACAGAATATAGAGGCCATCCAATAATGAGCAAGAGGCTCACCCAAAGCACAGTTTATATACTTAAATAAATGGAAACAACAGGCCTGGTCAACAAACACCAAAAGCTGTAACCAAGAACTAAATATCTGGCAGGGAGTATGAACGCATACGTGGCACTGGGAAACCCGAGGATGCCGTTCACTTACGTTACAAAACACCGCTGCCCTAGTGCCCTGACCCGCTAATAAGCTCGAAAAGAAAGAATCCCGCTCTGCACACATTCCCACCACACCTTATCAATTTACGACTTGGTTTCTTTACTGTAAAAAAAGAAACCTTTGATTTATAAGTCCAAATTTCTTTTCCTTTTACATGTAAACTGCCGATCAATTGTAGGGTGTACTTTCCAAATCCTTCAAATTCACAATGGAATCCCGATTGCTTGAGGCAGCCGAAATAAACCCGAATCCACGTTGGCCTGAAACTGCTCTTGTGCCAGCTGGTGAGTCATACATGGGAAATTCCCTGCTCACTGCACAACAAGCTCAAGGAAGCTGCGACAATGGTGTGAGAACTCTGCAGTCCACATTCAGTCTCATGTCATATTTTAGATTTTCCAGCAGATGTGTCTCGTGAACGTCTAATAATTAGAAGTATGTGTGTACTCAACTGTCTGGCTTTCTTTTTTAAGCAGCCTTATTTTATTTGGCTTCGTATGCGGTTGAATGGATGTGGCACACTATGCTAATTCCTTCCAATATGACAGTCAATGCACTTACTGATGTCAGGACAAAAACAGACCAGTGCATTCATTCTATTTGATCCCTTACCCAAGCTCCCTCGCCCCATACACTTAGTGGGGGCAGCAAAAAGAAAGGTACCTACTTATAAATCACCGGAATGTTCATTTGTTTTATAAACAGACAATACAATACCTCTGCTAAGGTGTGAGATCTCACAATACTTGACTTGACAAGAAAAACTTTCCTCGTTTCTAAGGTAAATTTTAGTTTTTTTTTTTTTTTAAAGACAGCCATCCAAATTTCTCCAAAAGAATAATTTAGAGAAAGTAGCCCCAGAAGCATTTTTAATCCCCCCTTTCTATAAGAAAAATAGGACAGAAGATGAGCATGTAAGCAGCATAGCTTCGCACACAGACTGGCCAATCTCAGACAGCGCTACATTAATTGAGAGACAGTTCAATAGGAAGCTTGGAACATGCAGTACCATCTCAAAAGTGACCATCTTTCCCTCTCTGTTATCCCAGACTCTCTGGTCAGCAATCCATGAAGTACCTGTCTCCTCTTCGCCATGGACTCTTCAGGGTAACACATGAACAATGACTAGAACAGGCAGTCATGGCCATCATAACAAAGTTGGAAACGAGAACAATAAACTGGAAAAGGGTGTTAAGAGAAGGATTTACAGCCAGTTAAGCAAACCGAATTAAAAGAAAAGCCCTGCACCAAGAGGGGACATTTTCTTGACTCCCTATACAGCAGTAGTGCATTGAAAAGGTATGAGCTGAACGCCTGGTAAATACAATACACATTTCTACAACCAGACCTGTCCAAGCAAGAACATAGCTATGATTCTCCCAGTAGAATAGGTACTAGGCTTCCAGAAAGGGATTTAAGCTTTTGATAAAAGACTACTATGAAACATGCAATCCAGCAAACTATGGACTGCTAGGATGTTGCTAATCCTGTACAAATTATGCCATAAAAAACAATGTTTAGTATTTTCTAATTTTCTTGTCTAGATAACAGACAGGAGAAAACCAAGAAGTGAAGGATGGAATGTTGGAATAATAGCCAAGAACAAAAATGCCCCTTTGAATCAAGGGTACAGAGAGATATTTATTTATCATTTGGTGAAAATGAATGTTGCAAAAACATTGTAAGCAATATTCTTTGATTTATTGGGAAACCAAACATCAGTTTAATGGTAAATAGTGGATGGATTCTCAACCTTAGTTATAGTGCACGCAGTGTAAGGTTTACTGGAACACAGGGCTTGTTTCGCAGTAACCCTGCATGCTGAAGTGATGGTAACTAGGAATGCTGCTTTCCAGGAAAGATGGGAAAAAAAAAACTTGACAAATACATGGACCTGAAAAGTGGACTTCTAGATTTTGAGCTCCGGATCTCTAAATCCAAAAGGGGAACAGACTAGAAAAGAGAACTATGTTGGGGTTTGAGAAATAGGGGGTTTGGGAATGATCTTTCTCTCATGATATCTGGAACTCGCTTCCTTTTGAATTGCGTGCCGAGACTTGCACTTTGTGATTCCGCAAATGTCTTAAAACTCACTTGTTTCCTGCTTGACTGCACTAATCTTGCCATTTTTATTATCTGATGGTGTCTGGAAAAGCGCTGGGATGCCCAAGGGTAACTGCGCGCTATATAAAATTTTAAATAAATAAAAATAAAATAGATATCTGTCATCAACAACATGTTTATGCGACACAGTGTCTCCTTTTAGAACCACAGCTCCGGTACCAGAAGTTGGTCAACATGAGTTATAAATCCCAGCAGAGGGGCATCTGTCACCATGGATTTGGTGTGGAAACAAAATGGCTTCCATCTGGGTTTTGTCCACCACCAGAATAAATACAAAGCGATCACTGATTGCCAATTGTGGTGCCAAGGTTCTCCCCCATTTTCTTGAATCCTTGGGAGAGGAAGGAATGCTGTTAAAAGTGGACTCCAAAAGCGGATGTGGGGACAGCAGCTGTCCTAAGACTTTAGTAGCACACTCTAAATTAGCTCTCCTGGAATGCTCCTGATCACCGAGCCATATTCTTTTCATGTCTGCCAATATCTTGCTGGAAATGTTTTTGCAAATAGGAAATTCCCCAACATTTGGACTGACAGAAAGACACAGACTGAAGATGGCTTTTAAATATTTCCCAAACGAAGGGTCCTTCACAAACAGTAAAATAATGATATTTCTATGGAAAATGGTGTCGCTTAAGGTCACTTACTTATTTCATTTTTATTTATGCATTGTAAGCAAATATTTAAATGTATTTATTTAAAAAGTTACCTATGGGAAATGTCAAAGTATTTAAACCTATTTCCTTAAATTGGAAAGAGTTCCACAAAGACACAATTGTACCATTACAAAACAATATGCCTCCCATATAATTCTTCACTCTGTCCTTCCACTATTCTACTTGTCTTTTAAATATTATACAAACTCTTCTTCACAAAAATGATCACTTGTTTTACATTACAAGAATAAAAATATACAGTATGTACCACTAATGAAATAAATATAGTGAATTGTGTGCTGCTTCTGAAGATCGAAGTCTCAGTGGTCATATGCCTCTGGATTACACTTTCATGATAGCTGCTACGGTCATTTGCAAAGCACGGGGAATAAATAGTGTTCCATGGCAGTCACAATGTGAGTGTCTAATTTTTAATTTAAAAAAATGGGAGTAAAAAACATTCTCTAGATTTACTCTGTAGAGTGCTTCATTTGCAAAGAAGCACACGTTGCAAACAGTGTTAGCTTGTAGAAGGAGCAGTGTATCTGGAAGTTGTTATAGTAGAATTCCTACAAGGAGACTTATGCAATCATTTGCCAAATAAGTTCACTACACAAAGGCCTGGGAACTTCATACATTCAACTAATTCTAATAGCACAAAATGATATGGAAAACTGTTAGGTGGATTGTGTTGTACCACTACCACTTAGAAATAACCTTTGACAACATTCTTACTTGTAAATATTCGGTAGCAGACAGCATTTGGGATATTCATACTAATATGTACCTTTTAAGTACCCTTTGCACAGGCAAAGTGGATGATCATTTCAGATATCTGAGAGAATTTCAACTACATAGACTAGGCCCAAAATAAATATTTAAACAACAAGGCCCTGTGAGGACTTAAAAACGTCCGTATGAGTAGGTTATGATTGAATTAGAAGGAGTCTGTAAATTGAAAAATGAACTGTTTTCAGAAACAAAGTCAGTAGATAATACTGTTAACTTCCACTTTAGAAAACATACCCCTGTGTGGCATCTTAACAAAAATATTGTCAAATAAAGAAGCTGACGAGGAAGTAATGTGTGTCACTAACTTTTTTTTAACCTTTTGGATGTGCTTTGAATAACTTAATTATACATAGCTATGTGAGCTGAATTAATGCAACCATATAAAGAAAGTATTAGATCTTACACAAGCAATCTTTGTCCATTATATCATAAAATAGTACAGTGAATAAGTAAGCTATTAAGTTATATAATTCAGTAGGTTAACACATAGTTCAGCAGGTTATTACAACTTTGACAATGTTCAGTGTCTAATCTAAAGGGTACTAGTTCTGAATCCTTCCTCAAGAATTTCTCCTTGCCAAGGTTTATTCAATAAGTGTCACACCTGTTGGGTAATAGTTCTTTTAAAAGCTTTACATAGAGTTTAGGCCATGTGGTATAACTAAGGCAGATTCATGCTACACACACAGCATATCACATGGGATATGTTTACATACAGTTAAAGTACATGGGAATTATTCATGCAGTCGTGAGTTATCCTAAAAATCTGCAGAGGCTTCAATTGTCTTGGGCCAACATTGGACGTTCCTTGCCTTGTAACTCTCCATGTATTACTGTGTGTTACCTAGGTACACATATTTTGATTACTGTCTATTAACATAATGACAGCACAATAGTGAAGCACATGTGTGTTTCAAAGTAGCTGTGTAATATGTTTGCATACATAAAACAAACTCAGAAATTATAGCGACAGATATATCTAAAATAGGCAACTGTTGCTATTCTAGGATCTTCTTTTGCAAGAAACATGGGCAGTTAGCACCACTAACAGAAGCAAAGGAAAACATAACGTGAATTAAAAACATTTTTTGGTGGCTTATAAGATGCACATTGTTTCAAAGTTGTAAAAACAAATTATGGTAGTACCGTTCCCAATTACCTTTTTCAGTTGTTCTCCTATTCCTGGTGCCAACATTATACAAGAGACAAGTGTGCCAAGGAGAAGAAGAAAGGCATAGACCAATCGAGTTACAGTGGAATTGTTGGTGTTGGGACAACATCTGCACAGTAAGCATGCTGCACCACTGCATAGACATGGCACCTGGAAAAACACACATTTAAATGTTGATCGAATCTTTCTCAAATCTTCGCAAAAGAGCATTTGTTACTGAGTAGTATTCATTAAGCATTCCTTTTAATAAAAAAAAAACAGAAATAGATTTACTTTGTTACAATTCAGAATATGGCATCACAACTAGTCTTTAAAGAACAACACTGCAACTAGACTTTACTTTTCTACAGTTCAACGGTTAACATTGGACAAGGCAGTGCCATTCATTAGCTGCAAAAACAAATTCATCAGACCACCACAGTTTGGTAAACATATATTTCGGACCATACAAGGTTCGGTATTATATGGGCAAATGTATGTCAATACTTATAGGTTTAAAGTTGTAACCTGGCAGGCGGCAGCAAGTCTCAAGGTGCGGGGGCGCGACGCTGGTGTACCGCACCCTCCTGCACCGTCGAAACTCGTAATCGCCCCCTTAGTGTATCCAAAATTCCTAAACACTCAGTTACCAAACTAGCAATTGAGAAAAAATGTCAACGTTTACCTTAATGTGGAAGTATAAGGTAAAAGTAATTCCTCGTGCATTAGACAGACGCCGGTAGATCATACAAATCAACCCAATAAATGCCTTAATTAGGTACTAAGCATGTGGACTGTGCCGGCATAAGATGCTAACCACTTTGATCGAGTAGTTATTGTTGTGAAATAAAATACTTTTTATTAACATATAATACTCATTTGGCTTAACCTGGACAGGACTGTACTAGTCAGCTGAAAGTGGTTAGTTCTGAGAAGAAAAGATATTTCACAACAGCCCAGTGTCTCTGAAAGAAATACCGATCTTAAAAGATGCCTCGACTTACCTGTAATACTCCCATTTCTCCTTAGTCCAATCTTCCTTGGTTAGCCAGATTTGTTTTACTATGCAATGAAAACGTATATTCATGGTTATTAAAGTTAGACCTGCTTTTGCACAATGAAAATGTTTTATATTGATTGTTTTCCTATAATCCACTATCATCACCTATGTGGCCTCTTGTTGTTACTGTACTGCAGTACTGACATACATATTTTAATCCTGCATCAGTGACATGGGTCTTCACCTCTAACTTTGCTTTGCATCTCAGCTTGAGGCACATCCTAGAGTCTCTCCACTTCCATTTTGGAATCAAACTCTATAAAGAAGTCTTCCGACTCTGCCCATCTGGATTCATCAGTTTGCTGCTGCTGACTTTGGGTCTAGCAGCCATCACATAGACATCTTAGGGTTGGATCTAGAGCCCTACAGAACCCTTCCATCTACAAAACATCCTAGGT
This sequence comes from Lissotriton helveticus, assembly GCF_964261635.1. Classification (NCBI taxonomy): domain Eukaryota; kingdom Metazoa; phylum Chordata; class Amphibia; order Caudata; family Salamandridae; genus Lissotriton; species Lissotriton helveticus. The sequence continues at coordinate 197,220,146 of NC_136068.1, read as the reverse complement.
CTTTCTTCAGGCACATTATCTATTCGATCTTATATGTATTCCAATAAGCCTGACTACAATTTATCCATTAGGACGTGGAAGAACGAGTCTACCAACACTAGAAGAAGGAAGGTGGTAGGGCACCACCACCTGTTTGCCTACAAATTATCTGTCAGACTTGGTGGCCTCACTGGCCTCTATATTAGCTTCCAAGCTTTGAGCTCTTTCTCTGGCTGATGGAATATCACATTTCTCTCCTAAACTCACACCACCCACACCAGGGCTTTGCTTTAGATCCATGTCTTCAGATAACAACGCTGGTAGCATGCACATTACATGCACCAACATAACATCCACTCCCCCACCTATCACCCCAGCCTTCTAATCATTGCTCCTAACTACTTCCTTTTCCCTTCTCTTCGTATATGGGTTTCAAAAACCCTTCCTTGTCTCCGTAATCCAGGGTGTTCCATTGTAACCCTCAACCTCTCCCCTTATCTCTTGTTCACTCCAAGTTGTTGCATGTGCCAGTGCTGTGTCTAGAAGATGACCCTTCCTCTGTGCTCTCCACCATTAATTCCATCCCCTTCTCATATCCTTCCCTCCTGTAGGTTCGGGTTCGACAGAACTCCAAAAAGCCCACAAGCTTACATAGCGTTTATTTATTACACAACATATTTTAAAAAAATTTAATAAAATCACCAGGTACATAACCTGTGTTTTTTCTCTGGCACTACATTGCAATAGACTGTCATAGCTGACCTGCATGGTATGGTATTCGGATACCAAATTGGGTGACTTTGCGTCTTTTAGAAATTTAATTTAGATTCTTAGTAACTTCCATCAAAAATATACATTTAATACAAGTGGAAAAGTCATGAACAACTAATGAACTAAAGTGATTAAAGATTTCAACTTCATGAAGCGATTCATCCACTTGGGTTTTATTCTGATTCCTAACAAAATCTGCTCAAGAAGTAGCAAAAAAAAAATCTTTGGAAACTGCTAAAAACATGAAATGCTTAATTATCAAGGGAAAAAACAGATTCACAAACCTGTCACAAGTTAATGTAATCTGCGACCTTGTTTTGAAGTAATTCGCTTTTCTTTTAGAAACCCGGGCCCTTTTTCAAATCAAAGAAGTCCACAGCTCACATCCCAGTCAAACGGCAGGGAGGCGATGGAAGGGAATTCCTATGAAGTCTAAAATGCACAACAGGCCTATTGTAGAGGTACATGAAAATCAGCTGAATGGTGCCAATTTTCTTTTATTTCAGCATGTATGGCTAATTTGCCTCGAGCACACAAGAAGACAATAGTCTTGCCCCGTTAGGAAAATATGATATATCCCACTTTAAATGTCATTTCGTCAGTTCCCCTGAATGCTGATATTTTTTTCGATCTAACCGTCTTGAGTTTTTTATCTTTTGTCCTCGTTCCTTGCCTATTTTCTTTACAGCATCTATTTCAATGGATGCTTTGCTGATTTATCCAGATACTTTATATGCCTTATATTCCTTAAACTTTCTTATTGCGACAAGTACGCCGTCTTGGAGCCATTTTAATGAGGTATTTGGTCACACTGCACACCAGCCTTCCCTACTTACTCCAATTAACTTTCCAGATATCCCAATCACTTCTCTTCTGGCTCAAGTCTCAGCTTTTGCCATCATTCACTTATCCCTCAATTCTACGTTCTCTTCCCAAATGGCCTTTTTTAGGTCTCGCCTAATCCAGCGCATGCGCTACTCTGGCCAAGACATTTAGCAGGTGAGTTTTCAAAGTGCTACTGGTTGGCTACTCACTTGCGTTCACGCAAGCGTGCACACGCGCAGCCGCCATCTGTCTCCTCCGCCACGGGTCATTAAGTTGCTTGTTTTTATTTCCCGTACTTTCCCCTCTGCCTCCGTCTGATCACTTTCACTTTCGTTTGAATCCAAATGTAAATTACAATGGTGTGCAAACTTTTTCGAGTTGCATCAAAATAGTCTTATTATTATTAGTTTTATGAATAAATGTATTGGTCTCAAACTTTGTAGTCTCTTCCGTGCACGACCACGTATTTACCCTGCTCGTCAATGCCTACCAACTATACAAATTGGTATCGGACCTAATTTAATTGCTCCCAACAAGCAATTTGCATGAATTACAGTACGCACACACACACACAACCACACACACAAACATACCCACAACCACACACACAACCACACACAACCACACCCGCAACCAAACAACCATACACACAACCACACTCATCCACAGACACAATCACAACCACACACACACACACCACAAGCCCACACACACAACCACACACCACACCACACAACCACACACACACCACACAACCACACACACAAACACACACACACACCACACACACAAACACACACCACACACACAACCACACACCCAAACACCACACACAACCACACAGACCACACACAACCACACACACATACAAACAACCACACACAACCACAACCACACACACACACACCACCACACACAACCACAACCACACAGACACTACCACCCAGACACAACCCACACAACCACACACACATACAACCACACACGCATCCACACACACAACCAAAACACACGCATCCACACACACAACCACACACACGCAACCACGCACACACAACCACACACACACAACCGGACACACACACAACCACACACATACACACAACCACACATACACACACACAACCACACAACACACACACACAAACACAACCCCAACCTTACACACAACCACACACACAACCACACACAATCACAACGACATACACAACCACGCACAATCACAACCACACACAACCACACCCAACCACACCCACAACCAAACACAAACACATAACCACACACACAACTTCAACAAAGTTTTATGAAAAATTGACTTTTAAAAATTCTGATTCCATCAAAATCCGAGTCGTCCACAACACCCTGTTTTTTTGGCTGTCGGCTGTGAAAAGGAGACCAATATTGCCCCCATTTGTATTATTCTGTATACTCGGTTCAATTCTGGGGTGCTTTTTTAATTTGTCTCTAGTTCATTTTGAATCTTACCGTTACTAATTCAAATTGTGTGAGCTTTGGATTATTTGCACTGCAAACCTTATCTCAAAAAGTTGCTGTAACAGGCTGCAAGTCCGCTACGGAAGCCCATTCATTTGCTAATTATTTTGCACATAAGGTTGCAAGACCATAAAGTGAAGTATTCAGGATTTTGAATAGTTTCTTGTTTGAAGATGTTACTCTCGCCTGCGCACCCCACTCCTGTACTAACGTTATGAGTGACCTGGCACCTGCCTTTCAGAGGTTCTTGCATCCACCCAAGTCTGGCCTGGCACTGGTGCGTCCCAGCCTGGCACACACCGGGTGATGATCTCCGCACCTCCTTTTAGACCCAGGTCACTACTGTTTGCAGTCTGTCACTCACCCCTCACCTCCCTGGCACTCACCCTTCACCCCTCAGGCCTGGCAGTCACTCCTCACACCTGGCACTCACCTTTCTCCCTCTTTGGCACTCAGCATTGACTCTCCGTGACACTCAACTGTCACCTCCCTGACACTCACCCATGTCCCTCCTGGCATTCACTACTCGTCCCCTTGGCACTCACACTTCACCTCCATGGCACGAGCCCTTCATCCCCCTGGCCTGGCAGCTACCCTTCACCTCTTGCACTCACCCTTCCCCGCCCTGGCACTCACCCTTGACTTTCCGGACTCTTACGTCTCACCTCCATGGCACTCAACCTTCATCTCCCTGGCACTCAACCTTCACCTCCGTGGCACTAGCCCTTCACCTCCTGGCCTAGCAGCTACCCCTCACCCCTGGCACTCATACTTCCCCCTTCTTGGCACTCACCCTTCTCCTCCCTGGCACTCACCCTTGACCCTCCTGACTGTTATGTCTCATCTCCGTGGCACTCACTCCTCACCTATCTGGCACTCACCCTTCACCCCCATGGCCTGACAGTCACCCGTGTCCCTCCCAGCATTCACTCCTCACCTCCCTGCCACTAACCCTTGTCCCTTCTGGCACTAGCCCGGTTTCCCCCAAGAACAAAAAAATAACAAGCATTGGCATAGACAATAGGTCTCGGCTTTGGGATCTTATAAGTGTTTAGCCACGCAACAGTTGGTGTCGTTGAACCAAGGATATTGTGCTGCATAACTTAATACTTAGAAGGTCCCAAAAGCGAGACCTATTGGGTATGCCAATGCTTGTTCCTTTGGTGTCTCTGCTGATACCCATCCCATCAGGAGAAACCATCTACAAGCTTCCAGAGCACAACAAAAATAGTTACCCTTATTCCCTGCCTATTATTGATATTGCTAAATATTCTATTTCTGCAGTGTGGCACCTTGAAGTCAAATAATCTAAGCAGTGCCAAGCACAAAAATTACAATGACTCAGTGTTGGAATGGGAATGTCCCCTGCAAAGCTGGCTAGCATGTAAGTGTATTGCCTGCATACCTGTGGTTGGAGGGTGCAGATCCAGACAATGAAGTAAGAAGGGAGGGAGGGAAGTTTTTGTTAGCAAAGTGCTGCCGATTAGTTCTTCCAGAGCATGGCCATTTGATTGAAGAAAGGCATAAAGGATGCGACTGCAGTTAGTAGTTCAAGGTGAGGACGTTTCTGGGTCATGCCTGCGCTTTTGCCTCTCCCCGATTACAGCTTTAGAAAAGCCATTGGTAGACTGGGGCAGAAAACTCACACTTCATTATGTCAATGTTGTGGGTGCTCTTGCTTGAAGACCTCCCCAGTGCGGACTCCTGTGAAAAGCATCACTTTATACAGAGGCTGTGACTGGAGAGCAGCCTAAGAAGGACACTTGAAAAGAGAACAAACCGAAACCGATCGAGGTTGAGACACTGGATCAACATCACAGGTACGGAACATGTGTATAAAAATGAAACCCAAACTACCCTTCTAGGTAGTTCCAATTCCAAGACCTTCATGAACAAGTAAAGGAATGCTCTGCAGAGTACTTGAAGGACTGCTGTGTGACAAGGGTTGTGGTCCACCTACCAGCCAGCCTACCAGAGGTGAGAGGACAACACCTGTAGTCTGCATTTTCTGCTGACAGACCTCATGCTCTCTGTTACTGCCTGCCTGCCTGACCGCCCACCTATCCGCCCACCCGCCCTCCTGCCGGGCAAGAGAGGAAATAAATCTGCCTGGCTGTGTAGGAGAAGAGACTGGGTTTAAGAATAAGCAAAATGAATGAGCATCCAAACCTGTGTGGAATGTAATCTGCACCTGTGCCCAATTCAAGCCTCTGCCAAAGGCTCTTAGGGACTGTAGCTGGGTGAGAAAAAATACTGGGAGTGTTGTGGTGTAGCACCATAAAGATCTATATCAGGGGTAGCACCCTGTATTCACAAATTACATTTGTTCAGCATTTAGTTCTTCTGTTTGTGATTAAAAGTTCTTAATTTTTCAGATATAATATCATAGGAGTGCTGCTGAAGACCCTGTAGGTACCCGCAGTCCTATAGAGAGGCTTCCTTCTACCTCGGAACATTTGATGACAGCGCTTTCACTGAAATATCTGTTTGCAAGGAAAATGTCATTACACAGTGGAAACTATGTACTATTGGCATTCTAATGTTTACCTTTGACACACTCGTTGTGTATTATTACCTTTGTGTAACGCTGTTCCAAAGAGAAAACTCAATTAAGAAAGTTTGACCAAAAAAAGTACTTTCTATTACAAACTGACAAGCACTGAGTTGGACATTAAGGGGCAGATTTACAAGCCTCTTGCGCCTCTTTTACGACTCCTTTGCGTCACTTTTGTGACGCAGCGGCGGCGCAAAAGAGGCTCCACGGTGCGGGGTATTTACAACATGACGCATCAAGAAGAGATGCCTACAACAAGAACTACCTGCCCCGACTAATGAAACAAGGCCCCAAAGAGGGGTCCTTAGATAAACACACTGTCACCGGAGAAATTTAAGTGCAGGGAAGGTCAGTAACTCCAAGTAGTACAAAAATATAGGCCCACATGCATCATTGTTACATTTTGCACTTCCTAATTTGCGAAAAATAAGGAATCGCAAATTAAGAAGTGCAAAATGCTTTGCATCATTATTTTCGGTATTCATTTGGGATTCGGTAAAAATCGCAATTTTTACCGAATCCCAAATGAATACCGAATTCTTAAGTAAATTTTCGCAATTCCCATTGATTCCTATGGGCCAAAAGGCCCATAGGAGTCAATGGGAAGGCATCAGCAAATTGCGAGTGGCACTTAGAAAATTTCATGGGTGCAGGGGGAGGGTCCAAAGGACCCCCCCATGCACCCCTGAAATTTATTTTTCGCATCATGTTTCACACACACATGTCCTAAGGACATGTGTGTGTGAAACATGAATGTTGAAAAAAAAAAATTTCACCATTTTAAACACTTTTTCCAAAAGTACCGAGTGGTTCAACCACTCGGTAAATTTGGCACCCTAATTGCGAATTTCCACTTGTAAAAGTAATGATGCATTGCTTTTAAGAAATCGCACATATGCGACTTCTTAAAAGCACCCGCAATTTTAGAACTCGCAACAATGTTACGAATTCTAAAATTGCTTCATGCATCCCAAAAAGCACTTTTGCATTCGCAAACGGCCGATTTTAAGGAATCGCACCGTTTGCGACTACAAAAATGCTTGATGCATGTGGGAAATAAAGTTTTATTAACTTTTAACAATTATTTCAAAAGGATAAGGTACTTAACATAATATAGGTCAGTGCATCAAGAGCAGGGTATTTCAAAATATCCAACCCCACACTCCTCTTTCATACTACACATTCAGTCCTTCACATATTACCAACACTCAACACACAACTCCATATCTCAATCACACAATTCACCACATTCACAAAGGCAGAGAATAGAGAAACGCCACAAGATGGTCCTGAGACAGAATAGTACAGCTCATCATGGCAAGGGGGATAGGGGTATGTATCATCCAGCTTCCCATTCACGAAAATCGCCAACGCGCGTTTCAGTGTGTTTTGCCCCAGCCGGGGCTACACCATCAGGGCGAAAAAGGAACAAGGAATAGAGGGAGGGGACAAGAATCCAACGGGCCAAAAGGCTATGATCCGCCAGACGCCGGCAACAAGGTAAGAGGCACTGGAAAAGGAAACTCAACAGGTATCGAGGAAAGGCGCTCTGCTCTGGAGAGCTAACAAGTAAGTTCCAGAAGGTTCCTAAGTTGGGCACGATCCTGGAGTTCGGTTTCTTTCAAGGCCAGTAGCACACAAACATCTGTTCTGGAGCCGGGACTTCCATTGGTTGAAGTTTTTTACCCCCCGATCCGCAGATTCGGGAGTTCTCTGCAGTAGAGGATTAGCGACGTGGCGCAAATGGTCGAGCTCCTCGCTTGCGTTTCGATGATAGCGGCGCATATCACATCTGAGAAATGCATCACATTGTAAAGCCCTGCGCCAGAAGTAGGCGTTCCGGCGCGGGGGGGGGGGGGGTTCCGGCGCAAGAACGCCTCCTAAAAGTGGCTGAGTGAAATCTACAAGATTTCACTCAGTCACTTTTAAGCCCATGCTGCGTCAAAACCCTGCGTTGAATGGAGTTCACATACTGAAATTGCAACATTTGGGCCCTTTTTCCGTCCTCACTAGACAAGAGACGCCAGAACTAGACAGTTACAGTCAGAGAGCAAAAAAACATTTTTGTGGTTGTAGGAGGTGGTGGGTAGAGACATTCACACTGTCACTGCTTGGAGTGGAGAACACTGGACCAGCATATACCCAAAATATGTTCCTACGTCCTCTGAGGTTGATAACATGGGTGTGTTCATAAACAGTCTTTCAACAGGAAGTAAAAGTATGGCATTTCCTTATATGAAGTTTTCACCAAGCTTCCTACCTGTTATGTCATCAGTGTAGGCCTGTGACCCTGAAAAAATTTGATGTCCTAGACACTGAACAACACAGCTCGAGGTTAGAAGTCGACAAAGAGACATTTCTAGTTAGAACAGGACAGGAATAGCATGTTCAGAGGCAAGCTCTCCAGATGTAGTGTGCTCCTAGTTGCCTATATGAGACCTAGAGTACTGCATCAGTTTCATCTACTGGCCAGGAGTTAGCTGGAGAGAAGTTATGTTATTTTTTTATTTTACTCGCTGCCTCATACTGTGCATACATCTTTTGCAGCATCATTTGAAATTCTGGCCTGTGATCTGTCTTTTGTTCCCCTAACACTGATATCCACAAGACTGAAACCTTTGGGTACCATTAGGATGTTTGAAGATCTCACACTTACAGTAAATATCTACAAAAGCACAAGGATTCTGTTGGAAAGGCACTTGAGTAAACCTTCTGTCATCATTCTGGACTTCCATAAACTGTGCAGCATGCAGATCAAGCTCAGAACGTTGCCTCCCTTCATCCCTTCACCTCCATTTATATCCCTGGACCATCATTAGGAAGACAAACTGATCTCTTTTGGCCTATTTGGAGGGGGAGGTGGTGCTTTGGATGGGTGTTAGGATTTTCTGTGTGACAGCACAGAAACCCTACAAACATCACCATTCTTTAAAGTAGTGCCACCCACTTCGTCAAGCACAGGGATATAGTTGTGCTGCCTTCGAAGAATAGCAATCGGAACATGTGGAAAGTTACTTTTATTTAATGACACCAGGGCTTCTTCGTGCAGCGTTGGCTGCTGGGTCACCTATGCAGTATGCAGCTAGAGTTCCATACAATGGAGAGAACACACTGAACAGCGACAGTCCCATCATGCTGATGGTCTTCGTGCACCACGAAGCAGCAAGTAAACTGTGTATCACACCGACAGAGCACTGTAAACTGTGATTGTGAATAATGACCAAAGGTTAAGGCCCCATTTTAACTGTGAACCACAGAGCCTATTGCTTAAGTACCATTAAAACATTGAATTCAGATCCTTGGGATGGAAAGAGCTCAGGAGCTCTGGTTTTCAGTCCTCATCTCAATTTTAGGTGTAAAACTTAGTTGTGTGTGGTGCTTTTGTTTTTACAGAAGCAAAGTACTGACTGGACATTCATTTATAATAATATATTTAGCCATTTTACTATGTTCCGAGAGACTATTCAACACCAGCTCCTTGAGAAGCCTTGGGCTGCTCCACTCCACTACCCTGAGAGAGTCAAGTGCCAGGGAGGAGTACCTTGTAATCCAGTTACATAGTAAGGAGGCCCCAGGTTGTTTATCCCACTCGCGGGGCCGATTGCTGTGCTTCAAGATAAGTTCGGAAAGGGCCCCATATATCTCTGGGCCTAGATGTGGGAGGAGTTGTGCTTGCATAGATTTCGCTTCTTCTGGAGCAGGACGCCAAGCTGGTAAGCCATCCCTTTACCGTGGGGGCTGATCTGCCGCCCCAGTGAATGGCGACTTCTCTTTTGGCTAATAGCAAGCCAATGGCTACAAACCTACGCAGTTTCAGGGCCAGCTGGACTACGTAACCAAGGAGGGCAATCTCAGGCAGGGGATTTATCGTAAGCTGAACCATTTTGCTGAGGATCCTATGCACTTCTACCCAGTATGTGTGTATACGAAGGCATGTCCAAGCAAGGTGGGCAAAATCAGCGTAAGGGGTCGCACATCAAGGGCAAACATGGGGTTTGGAGGGATCCATTCTATGGGGTCTAGCCGGAGTAGCGTACGTTCTGCGAAGAAATGTCAAATGGATTAATTTGTGGCAAATATTAATAGAAACATTCTGCGTCATTGCACAGCATGCAAACCATTGGTCATCTGTAATTTGGTTCCCCAAGTCTGCTTCCCAGTCTCCACGGATCTTTGCGTCATTAAGAGGGATAATGTCAGCGCAGGTCTTGTTAAGTTTGGATATGAGATGTATACCCTTATCACTGTCTATCACCATAATGAGTGGAAGGAAAGAAGGAGGTTCGAGAGGGAAATCCGGGGAGATAGTATGTAATGCTGACCGCATATGCAATAAAATGAACTTGTCCATAAATGTTGCGTCAGGGAATTGGGTCTCGTTGTTGGACTTGAACACATGCCCCTCTGGAAATAGGTCGCCCAACTTAGTAAACTGAAATTTAGTGCATGTACGTTGAATCATTTTTTTGCCTGTAATTGGCAACCATATATCGTTTGGGAGAGGAAGCGAGGAAGAGTAGAGGGTGGGTGTATTAGTTATTCGCCTCAATTTCTCCCATGCCCAGCTGGTGGTAGACACAGTTTGGATATCTTTAGGGTCCCTGGGTAGGCCTGTAGGAAAGATGGTAGCCAGAGTTTCAGGGAGGACTAGATCGGATTCCGGTCTGAGATATGGGATCCTTGCATCTGGATGGTACCATGTCTGAGCATAGCTGCACTGGGCAACCAAATATTATAACTGAAGATCTGGTACCCCATAACCCCAACCGGTACAAGTTAGTAGTTTAGGACCAAATCAATAAAGTGATCATGTGCAGTGCAGGCTCCTTATTTCTGACACAATCTGACAAACAGAAACTAAGTACTTTCAGACACATCAGAAGCAGGCAGCTGCTTTTGCTGTCCCAGGGACTTCTGCTAATTGCAGTTCTACTGAATTCATTCACTGCTGCCATCCTTGATTCCAGTGAAACTAGTTGGCTTTGCCTTTATGCTTGAAGAGAACAGAAGGAGGGTCTCTGGAGTTTTGGATAACATGCCTGTGCCATCAGGAAGTTGTGAATCCGTGTGGTGTCATCTCACACAGATTACTTAGAAAACAATCTGCCCGTGTAATATCGAAGTGGAAGGTCTACTTAATTACTGATTGCATGTGTTTGTTCTGTGATCCAAGACCACGGGACGAACTGTAGCTGTGTTAAAGTGTTCAGTCAAACTGATGTTGTGATTCACTCAGTGGTTAGGAGCATGGCTTTTGACTGCATGAGGAACATAGGAGACAATCAGAATCAGACAATCAGAATCAGACACAGAAGTCTGCAATTGCACCATCAGGCCTGCCAAGTATCACGCATCAGGTGTGACGCTAATGCATTTCAGTGTGGTGTTCCCGCATCACCGCACTGAAATGCATTATCACGCATTTTGCCACTGACCACATGGCTGCCCACTTGACGCCAGGTGCTAGCGCGCGCCGGCGCTGACAGCGTGTTTTCCGGGCCACAGCAGACTTCATTCAATGCCGGCAGCAGCAGCTCAACAGTTAAAGATCTGCTCTGCCTCTCTCCGACTAAGTGCTTGCTACAATGTTACTGACAATCTGCCTGGCTGCTGCCTGAAATCCGGCCTCACGTCCTCCTGGAACAGGAAGTGTGGCAGTATGAGTGAGGTCGGTGACCAGAAGCGGCGGGGCTGGACCAGGGACTCGACTGGAGGAGTTGCAGCTGTGTCGTCCGGTCCGCGTGGCGTCCCTTAGAAAGTCATACTTCTGAGACTGTCTGAGTCAAGTGCGCTGCTGCTAGGCCTGCGCAAGAGGGGCAATAATTTGTATTAAAATCCAGCCCGGCCGTGTTGTTGGATTGGCGGGACGCCGGCACAGCATGATCGACCACCTGCTGGCAGTCACTCAGGGTCAATCAGCCAGCTGCCGCATGATGATCGGGCACTGCGGGGGAGACTGCACGCAGTGCTGCACAGCCGTGCGGCTCAGTCACGGTCCGCCGTGGCCGCGGGAACCCCTGTGGGCACAATAGCTGAGCAAGTGGTCACTCGCACCACCACCACAGCGGTATTGATCTCATAGACCCGGCGGAACCCACTGGCGCCAGCAGTCAGGCTGCTGAATATGAACTACGCCAGCCCGGGTCGTCAGAGTGGTTCAGCAGCAGAGTCCTGTCGTCTGAGTCCTGTGAAGCAGATTGTGTGCCAGAAACATGCTGTGTTGGTTGCCACGGCAGTCTCCTCCAGTCCTAGCAACTGCCACCACGGGGCCCAACTGCAGAGAAGTAAGTACCTGAACAGACAGTAATCATCTCTTAGTTGCACTGATTTGCTATGCTTAAAATGTACTCTTTCGGCTGGCGCACGGTCATGAGATCATCAGATCTTGTATCCTCCAGGGCCCTCTCACTTGGACACTGCATTGTTCTGCGGTCCATCTGACTCCTGCGGCTGCCCTCTAGTGATGCTCCTGTTAGGTGACCACAGAATATGGGCAGATCTCCTCTCTGTCCACCTGTGGCCTGCCCAAAATGTCATCTGCTGTACCAAGTTCTGGAATACTCCAGGGCTAATTTTCCCAGCTACAGAAAAACAGTGGGCAGTGCTTCACAAATCTGCATATGTGGTATTCATTCAAGCTTTACCCCTCAGTTGTGATGTTTGTGGCACACAGCACTGTGGGGATGCTGATTCTGGGAGTCAGGAGTGGAGTGCTAAAACACATGTCCACTTCATTTGACCACAGGCCACCAAATTTGCATCTTTAAATCTAAGAGTTATACTCTTATCACAAAGGTATTCCTTTCATGAAAATGTAAAAAATACACAGATCATAAATGGAGTCATTTTTGATGCAACGTAAAGAGGAAAAGGAAGTCCACCCTTGCCTGTAAGCTTTCAACCAGTCTGCAGTTTTATTTGAGAGTACAAGACATATGTGTAGTGAAAATAAATATGGTGTTATTTAGAGCACGTTTATTAACTAAGCTGCCTGCCTGCCCTTAAACTACAATCACGCAGTCTGTGTCCTCACTGTAGTTTCAGCTAGTGCGTTACCGCACTACTCTAACTCATTTTGGGTGTGGGTGAGGTAGACTTGGAGCCACTGTCATCATTGGTGCATTGCAACTGGTGTTACTAAAGTACTGCCTGTGAAAGACTTGTTTAATGTTTAATATCATGATTACACATTTGTTTAACAGTACAATCAGGTTAAAAGGGCACTAGGTTAGTGCCCTTCAATTTCAGGTGCTTTGCAGCAGTTTTAAGATGATATTCTTAGAGTTTTTCATTGTTCAAATTAGTGTAATTTCTGTTATTTATATGTTTATATGTTTTCCTCGTCTTCATTGCTTGACTTTGCTCGCAAGAGAGTATCACTCATAGTTTTTGAAATGTCACTCATAATTACACTGAAATTATGAAAATGTCACACATAGCAATCTGAAACTTTGGCAGCTATGCACCATACCCAAGCATTTTTGGAAGGTACTTGACCCAAGACCGCAGATCTTGTATAGACATTTTAAGTTGAGAATGATCACTTGTCATAAATAAACCAGAGAATTCACAAAAAGATACACACTGTGTAGCCATGTGAACACACTGCTGCCATGTCCAGATCTAGACAAGTGACAACACCAAAACAATCTCCTGTTGGAGACAGAGGAGAACCGATCTAGTCTTCATACACCATGAAGGACACCACCATGTTTTTAGGATGATGCAGTGATGCATTCCAGAACCCAACACCAAAACTACAGATGGCAGAAGGCAATGATTCTAGTCTGAGAACAAGCATACCACTAATGCCTGATGTGGTATCTAAAGTAGAAAGCAAGAGAGTATAATTCACGCGTAGCGAAGATGGTTTTCTTTTTTTTTGCCAAAGCAACATCATCTTCATTCTCTGAATCATGGACAGAATATCCAAAATATATTGAAAATAGAATATCTCTTGGCCAATCCTGAATCAAAATGTACTTGTATTTTCTGACTCTCAAAAAATCCTTGTCCATTCTAGAATATAGTAGTGTATCCGGGGTGACAAGGGCCCTGCAAACAGGGAAAATGGCTCCACCTGTAGCCCAGTACGAAGGTTAGAAAAAAACATAATTTGGCTGCAGTTGGTCCATCACACTTCTGGGCCCGGTGACGCAGCCATGCTGCACCAGTGATAGCTATGCAACTTCCACAATGACGGCAAGTGATCAACCATCCAGCTTGAGCGAGTGCTCCAGTCAATTCCGCCCTTGCTCTCTCTCCTGGGCCCTGCCTTCTCTAAGCCCCAAATCCATCAGCTTCCCCACAGGCTGACACCCTGGAAACTATTCCAAGGGTAGCAAGTCTGGTATTCTTCCTTAGTGAGCCCAACCAGAAAACCAGGTCACTTCTCTCATTGTCTCTTTTCAATTACAGCTATCTGTCACCGACTGCGCTCTGTCACACCTCCATTCTCTCTTTCAACATCATCCTTTTAGAGCCTCTAGCGGAGGCTGCACTTAGAGTTGATTCAGTTCTTAGAGCAAGCATTAAAAGCAATTAAAAACGCTTATGAATGGTAAGTGGTTATTATTTTCCTATTGCCTAAGAGAAGGAAGATCTTTACAAAACAGATGGGATGTATTATCTTCCAAAATGTAAATCGCCAGAAAGAGGTAGTATAATATTGTGTTCATATAATTTTGAGAGTTTCAAATCACAACACCTCTATAACCCAACAAAGCTAACTCCACGGATTGTGTGTAACCTGAAAGTCACTAATTCATATTAAAGCAGTTATTTCAGCATTTAATCCCCATGTGCGATCTTTATGTGTGTGTTACATTCTTGCTACTACATATTGATTTATTTACATGTACTGTTGAATTATAAACTGCTAGTCAGAAACCTTTTCAGAAGGTCATGAGGCAAGCAGGGGTCACTGAGATCATCTGTGAAGATTGTGGCATTTGGCTCCTGCTTTCCCAAGGCTTGGCTTACTATGGGGCCCTTCAGCCCACAAAACTCGGTAGTGGCGTGGTTCAAGCAGTCCAAGGCTCCTCAGTGGGAGGTAAGTGTAGGTATGCTTATGCTCATAACTCAGAATACCCACAGTGCCCCCAATAAAATCACTGTCAAGTCCAATACTTTATTTTGGTAAGAAAAACAGTATTTCTTCTGCATGCAATCAGAGCACATTTAATAAGTCACACAGAATGTCTCTATAAGCTAAAGCCCTAGCACTGATCTGGGTCGTGTTTTCCCTGTGGGTCCACTCCTTCTCTTCTTCTCCAAGCTTACCAACATGTCTCTGGCAGACCGTAGGAGGAGACTCCACAGGTACTGGCCGCACTAGAGAGGAGCATCAAAGTATGGCTTTGGCCTGGAAAGTTTCAGCTCTACAGGCGTTAATCCAAGCCTGCAGCCCTGCTCCAGACTCACCCAATCACAGCCTTAAAACTCCGGGGCATGTCTTTCCACGTTCCAGCGACATGGAGCTTACACCGAATCCTCCTTCGTGCTAAGTGTACTGAGGCACGTGGCGGGAACTTCGCGGTTGCAGCCAGTAAATTGTTGGAGATGGGGTATGTAGGAAGGTGGATATCTGAAAATGGTTACCCCCAACTTTTTGCCTAGTGTTTAGCTGGTTTTCAACTTAGTTGGCCTGGGATCCTGCTAATCAGGGCCACAGGCCATCTGCTCTCACTGTAAAATGGACTCCGTGTACTTTAGGTACATACCGAATTGGATGTTGGGTCACCTTGTGAGCCCCTGTATAGTGTACCATAGGTACCCAGGGCATAGGTGCACCCAAGGCCTACCAGGGGCTGTAGCATATATTATGCCACCCCTGGCTGGCCATCCAAATTGACACAACTGGCTGATCACTCAGCTGGGGCAAGGTTGTGTAATCACCCCTTGCTTAGAAATAGTATTGCTATATCTAACTTTATGTATAGACACATATGCACCTATAAGTCACTCCTATGGCAGGCCTTAACAATCCTGGAGGCAGGGGAGGAGCCTAGCTCGCGACCGAGATGGCCGCGTTTTAGCTCGGCTCCGTTCACCCGCCTGTTTTCTTCGTTTATCCTGTACTTATCCTGCCCCGGGAAGCCCTCCTTGCTGTGTTTCTATATTGAGGACACTTTGCAGACACTTACCCGTTGCTCCGGTGATCCTGGGTGCGGTGGATCCTGTGCGGCGATCCCGCTCGCTTCGGAGCCTCCGGGCGGGCCGGCCTGGACCTCCTTGTGACGCCGGGACGGACGGAACACGATGATCGGCCCTTGATGGCGCGGTGGACGTGGTTGTGGAGGCCGATGTGCGGGTAGGCCTGCTGTGCCCGCTGGCAGACCCGGTGGACTTGGGCCTTGGGGTGAAGGCGCTGCCTCTCGTTGAAGAGCCAACTCGTCTATCCGGCCTGGACCCCCCTTTGTTCTCCGGCCCGGCCATCTTGAATTTTCCGCCCGGACTCGGAGAACGGGGCCGGCGGCACGGGGGGACCGGCGAATCCCCTTCTTCTGGTGGGTCTCCTTCCTGCCTCGGGGTGCCCTGTCGCCGGTCGGCTGGCCTCCTTTTGCCTTGGTGTTGCCCCGGCCGGGGCTGCCGACGGCCGAGGACTTGCTGGGCTCCTAAGATGGCGGCCGACCCTGGATGTCTCTGCCGGGCCTGGGCGAGCACTGGGGGCCCGCCACATGGCCCGGATGCCGGATCTTGTAAAGGGTTTCCTGCACTTCAAGTTGTCCTGGATGCACTAACCTCCTGGCGGACTTCCATGGCTGCGCCTGTCTCCTCTGTGGAGGCGGACCCTCCTTTCGAGCTCTTCGGGCCCCCGGCGTCGGATTTGGCCTCCTCGTTGCAGGGTGCGGCTGGCGTGCTCCTGGGATCTGTGCCCTCGGCGGCGACCACATCCATGGGTCGGCGAATCTCCGACGCCCTTCATCGTCCTGCTTTGTTGCCTCGGCCGCTGGTCCGCGGTCCGCTTGTATCCTGGCCTGGCCTCGATGATCCTTCCTGTTCATTATCGCATCGGCTCCCCGGCCGTGGCGCCGGTGCCGACCCGGCTTGGCTTGCCTCGTTGGACCTGTCCTTGGAACTGTGCCTGCGGTGTGTACGTCGTACCATGACTTTCCTGGACCTTCCGTATTTTCTTTCACGTTTTTTCTCAGGACTGCCGCTGGATCTTCCCCTGTGCCCTTGGTTCCTCGCAGTTTGGTCTTTGTTTGTTCGGACGGTTACAACTTTGGACAAACGAGGACAGGGCTGAAACGACTTTTTATATGCGGTAGTCTTGTATTGGTTTGATAATCGACATGTGCTGGTATGATGATGTGTCACTTTATGGGACTCCTGAAACTTATCCTGATATTATTAACTTCCCGTGGGCTCAACCCCCCCCTTTTTCACAGGTGGTGGGATGGATGCAGATAATACTGTTTTTGGCCCTCTCCCGTGTGTGATACTTTTCCTTTCCCTTTCCCTCTCCCCTTTTTGTCTTTGTTTCTACCTTGCTCTTATTCTTCTATATTTCGGGTTCTATTTAGGGCGACAGGCACGCTGCTGGGGGGTAGGCCGTAGCCTTCTGCAGGGGTGCAGGGTGGGCTTGTGGGTGGGTGGGGGGGTCTGTTGTTTTTTGGGGGGTCTTTTTCCTCCACTTTTTCTCCCTTTTGGTTCTATGGCCCTTGAGTATCCCTTTTTCGGGGCTCTGTCTCGTCATGTGTCCCCCTGGTGTCTTTCTGGGGTATTTCTTTTCCGGTATTACGATGATTGTGATTTGCTATGTGTGTTTTCTTGAAAATATTATTGTTTATTTTGTATCGGATTTTTGTTTTCCTGTTTTGTCGCCCGGGGGCGAGTGTTTGGGTTGGAGTCCCTTCCTTTTCCTTTTCCTTCTTTCTCCCTCCCCTCCCCCCCCTTTTGTGGGGTTTCCTTCCTTTATTGGGGGTGCGTTTCGTATTGTTTTTGTGATTGGGTCCTCTTCTTTGATGTTTGGTAGGATGGGTGGCAGCTGCGGTGGGTGGGCATTGGACAGCGCGCGTAATTGCCTTTCCCTATGTCCATTGTTTTGACCGGTGCTTATTGGTATATTTTTCTCTTATTTGTTTCTCCTGTATTTCTACGATCGCTGGGTTGCTGCCCGCCGCGGCCCCGCCCCTGTGGTTTACCTCACGGCCCGTCATGATCCTATACTCCCCGCCCCGTCTTTTAAAAGAAAACTACCTTTCTAATGCTTGTTCCTGAAACTGCTCTACGATGCTTGTTGTTTCTCCTGTTTCATTGCCTTCGTATCCTGTGGCAATCTGTGCATTGCTCTTGATGTTTTTGCTGTGTGGTGGCCAGCCCGGTGGGTTGTAGGCCCGTGTTTGTGAGCACTATATGTACAATAAAGGTTTTCAAAAAAAAAAAAACAATCCTGGAGGCAGAGTGCTTGGTTTTATGTGAGATGGTGCTCTAGCATGAGCTGAGCCTGTCTGCAGCTTTTGGAACCATGTCCTTATAGCTGTTCTATGATATAGCCATACCATATACTCTTAAGTGCATTATAATCCTCGCGGTTGAATGCTAACTTTGGTTTGGCTTTATCAAAACATGTTGTGTAAGGTGTCATACGCTTTGGAATTCTACCCCCTCGCCAGTTCTGGCGACGGGGGTAGCATTCAACCCTTCTAGAGGGAGAAGACATGTTGTTCCTGTTAATCCCGATTAAAGTTAACCAGAGCCTCAGCATCACAAAATGGATGCTGCTGCCACAGACACAAGTCTGACCTCCTGCTACTGGGAGTCCTTCCAGCGAGGGAGGCTTGGACAATAGGTTTCCTGTCTTGGGAGGTGCTAGCACCACCCCAGACAGACCATAGTGTATTGGGGCAGGGAGGGCTGAATGAAATGAGACACTGCCTGGGGCACACAAGGTGTCCCATGCATAGCCCGGTTCGAACCAGTTGCTGGGGCACTCCAGCCCCAGCTCTGGCGCGAAACTGGACAAAGGGAAAGGGGTGTAACCACCCCTTCCCTGGTCCCATCCATAGGAGGGACCTAGCAGGTAATCCAGCCCCTCAGATTGGTATATAGGTAGGAGCTGAGTTAAGAGACTTTAGCTTTATCCTGAACTGAAACTTGAAACGAAACTCTGGACCTTCGACATTCTATTGCAACTAGAAGACTGAAGAATCTCCCTTGTGGTCAAGGAGTGACCACCCTGTGCAAATAGGCACCATCCAGTGATCTGCGGTTTACTTTGTCGACGCTCCCGCCGGAGCCCGAGCACAGAGTCCGACAAGAGCCAGACTTCCAGACTTCTTTGACCCCGATCCACAGCCACAGCAAAGCTGAGACCCGTGGAGGCGACGAGAGAAGTGGGACCGGCCATCTTGAATAACCTGCTCTTTGCTACTTGTGCAGCTTCTGAGGCATCCTCGGAGTTGTGCATTGGGGATTGAGAAGCCCTAACCACGAGCACCTTCTGCACCGACGCACAGCCCTCCACACTCCACGAGTGCCGCGTGGGGCCTGCTAGTGTTTTTGTGCTCGACGCGTCTGTCCGGTTACTTGCCCGTTGGCTAGTGGCCTCTGTGACGACGAACCTTTGAATTTGAACCGCCTGCCTGGTTGCTCCAGGTGGGCCCCTGCTTCCCTGCAAAGGAGAAGCCCCCTGGACCTTGCTGGACCTTGCCAAGGCCTGTTGACTCCAATCCGGAAGCCGACGCCGCCAACAGCGAGATCCATACAATCCAAGAAGAGCAAGGATGAGTTAAGTACACAGCCAAGGAACTTTACTTGAGTAGGCTGTTGGGCACCACTCCATTGGCATGGGTAAAAAGGACTGTTCACATTACCGGTTCCTAGGAAACACAAAATAGTATGTTGCAATCACAGTACACTTGACACAACTCCAGGTGAGGGCAGTAGCCATCTACCACTCCCAGGATGGAGCATGGTGCACCCCCCTGGACTAACAAGACCACTTCACTGTGAGACAGGTCTAGGTCATGGCACACATACATGGTACATGTTTGCCAATTACTAAAAATCAGAACTAGGGAACCAGATATTCATGCAGCTGGGGCACTTAGGGTAGAAGTGCATGTCCATTACTATGCCTGGGACTTTTCCATATCAACACAGCTGTTAGCCTTAACTTGTTTAAGGTAAAAAACTGCTTTCTATTTGAACGATAATGTAATTGATAAATGAACAAATAATGAATATGGGGTTTATAATGAGTTCCATCTGGTCTCGTGATAATATCAACTAAAATGAGAAACAAGTCTGTTTGGTTTGTACTATAGAAATAGTCAATTGAATTGTAAGCTCCTTAAGTCACAACATTTTAAACATGGCTATGTATTTCACAAACATGACACATAATCAAACAACCATTGCATAAATGTCAGATTACAACAAACACATCGCAGCTAAAACGAAAGCAAAAAAAATGCATGACAAGTCGTGCTGGGCACTAGCATGTTCTCTTCAAAGTTTAATCTGTCACGGTATAGTAGCTGATTGCTGAATTGAAGTACTAAACAGGTACTGCGATTACTCTGTAGCCCTGCCAGTATTGTGTGTGCTTGATTTATTCAACACTGTCATATAATTATTATGAGAAGAGGAGTAATGTGAATAAAAACAACCAATACTATAATATAACCCTAAACTACACTGCAATGAGAAATTCAGGCGGAAGTAGTCTTTGTTTGTTTGAAACGATTCCACAATCATGGGCGAAATTATTTTTAAAGCAGATGACCCAACCAGATGCACAAAGAGAATATTAAAATGAATAATGTTATTAATTTTACTGAGTCGTTTTGATTATTATGATAGATTATGAGCTTTTGTACAGGCAACGTTCGCCAAACGGGTGATGTTGAGCTTGAGATAATGGAATGCTTTCAGATACATTAGATCTCACAAGATGATAAGGAAAGACCCAAAAAGTATATGTTTCCATTTCCCAAATGTGAGAAGGTGTCTACTTAGCAACAAAGGTGGCAAACTGTTAATTAATGGTAGGTGCACGCCCTTGTGCTCTTCGAGTTCTGTGAAATCTATGGAGGAGTAAAGAGAGGGAGGAGGCACAGAGCCCTTGTTATGCAAACTACGTAGAAAGAGGTATTTCCTAAACCACAGCTGTGAAGGTTAAGAAGACCCTGCCGTTCACTGGTTTCTAATGGGCGGTTTGACCGTCCTATAGGTCTGGGATGGTACAGTACATGAGAGAGAAAAAAACAGCAAGAAAAACCTTGAGTGGACAGCCCGTCCCAACCTCGCTACGTGAGTGCCCATCCCAGGGAAGCTGCTCTGGGGTCATGTCCGGTACTCTCTCACGAAAAGAAAAAGCTGGGATCCGGTGCTGCTGCCCTGCTTATAGTTACCGCTATTGGAAAGCTGGTTTGTGACATTTACAGAGAAATTGTACATTGCATAGTCCGAGATCGTACTGAAAACAAGGTTCCCACGCAAGATATAATGATTTCCCTGTAGTGTTAACACCTGTAGCCCTTCTGGGGAAGGAGGTCTACATTTGGCACACTCTCACTTCTCTCTCATTTAGCAGAACGTATCTTACCCAGCTGGCAACGGAGCAGATACCCAGTATGGCCCCCATGGCTGCCCCGGATCAGACGGGAAGGCTCTTTGTTTACTCTGTACGAGTAGCTGCGGCGACGCCTGTCACTAGCCCCAGCTGACTCCGTCCCAATGTCGACAAACCCTTCCGTGCTGTGTAGACACCGAAGAAGGACAATGCCCTTTCTAGGAACGTGTCATACGGAACGCCCTTTTCCTGTTTATCTGAACGCCATCTTGAAATTACATATTAGATCTCGACAAACATACGGTAATTAAGAAGGAAAAGCGAGTTCTTTACTGTGTGATGAATCTTAATTTCTAAATGTATGTGGTAATCAAGGAAATGTAATGTTAGATTTGGTTTTATATTTTAAAGTACAAACATAAATATTTTGATTACATTTTCGAAAATATTTGCTACACGTAAGTCCTCTGTAGCTTGCGTCTTATTGATGGTCATCTATAAAAGTTAACAACATTCGCTATATATATTCTTTCACAATAAGCTCAGTTAAAGTACTACAATAATAGGACGTCATTCGGCTTGGTGTTAACAGGGAGATACCATTTTGGATTGGGGAATTTAGTTCTGCTTTGTTGCGAAATAAACACAAAACATAAAAGTTCTAAAGAAACTTGGACTTCAGAAGTGCTAAAGGTTGATAGTCCCAATTTACCAATACGTACGAATTCATTATGAACAAAGTCTTAAAATGTTAAGTGCAGTATGATTGCATTTGGCCATACTGAGCTTATTTTGTGTGATGATTCTAGCAGGTGTACAGAGCTGCCAATGGTTCAAATTGCTATGTGTGACATTTTCATAATTTCAGTGTAATTATGAGTGACATTTCAGCGACAATGAGTGTCACTTCTTCATGAGCAAAATCTAGCAATGAAGACGAGGTAAACATATAAATAACATGGGACCTGGCCCAAATGGATGTGTGAGGCCCCAACGAGGCACAAAAACACCACAGACCTGCCTGGACATCTGTGTTGCTGGGCAGTACAGCTGGGACTGGCCCCCCTGGCTCCTACCTCGTAATTAAAGAGGCTGCTGAGAGCGTCAGCTCCCAACAACACACTCCTCTGGTACCTACTGTTGCCAGGCGGGCAGGCCCGCAGAAAAACAAAACTCAGATTGCCAGCCTTTGCCCAGGTCTAACAGGATTACTTTAGAGGCCATCTCAGAGTCATTGGATGATCATCCAACTACCTTAGAAGTCGTTTTCACATCATCAGATATCATCAAGCTCTTGAAGCCATCAGCAGAGTTTAGAAACTTGAGCCTGATGATTCGAGGATGACATGAAAATGAGTATCTGATGACTTCACAAGATGGAATTGTTTCGGATGATCTGAGAATGACTTGTAAATGAGTATCTGATGACTTTACAAGATGTAATTGATCCTGATGATCTCAGGATGAGTATTTGATTACTTGACAAAAGGACATTGTTCCTGATGATCTGAGGATTAATAGAAATTGGGTTTCTGATTATTACGAAGGCACTAGCCATATGGAATAATAGCTTGTGATTCAAGAATGATATGCTGAAGACTTGACAAGCCTATTCGCCATTTTCACTCCATTTTTTGTTTAACATGTTGACTAGTTGGATGATTTTGCAATTATTTGCTGATTGCTGCACAATGAACTCCATTTAGATACTACATGATTTTTTTTTAATTATCTGAAAATATGCATAAAGTCTGCTTAAGAATACTGTGTGGAGTCAGTCACTGCTTAATAAGGACTGGGGGAAATTTACATTTTGCCAGCATGATTCTCGTAATGCTGGGAATATTCCCAAAAGGATGCTATTTTGCCAGTGCGTCGCTATTCATGGTAAAAGTAACAGCGAACCGTGCCATTTGCAGTTAACATTTACTGCCAACGCGCAGTACTAACAATAATGTGAGCACCTGTTGTTCAATGTGCTTTTGTTTAATTGTGTCCTTGCACTTGCAACAGAATACATATAAACAACTCGACCTTGCACGCACACAAATTCTACTGTCTACATTCGACTAAGAAAAAGAGCCTTTCAAAGGAAAATACATTTCGGGCCTGATAGAGCGCGCGAGGTCACCCAGCCAATAATTGCGCCGTTTCCGGCTTCGGGCCCATATACTTTCAATTCACACTATTCATTGACAGGGCGACTTCACGGGCTGCTACCAATTTGTGTGTATTCCCTAATATTATTACTCAGTGTACCCGACTTACCATCCACCGACACGGGTACCTATGACCACAACGGATCAGGGAGCTAGCTGTAAAAGGAAAGGCAGCAAAATACCAATTCAAATGACATTCAATACTGTTGTATAATGACCACGGACAACTGGAAGTTTTAAAAGCTTTATCTAAAGTTCGTTTTCATTGAGCATTAGGTTTACAAGAATAAGACAATCAATAATCAAGATAATGAAAAGGACATAACTATAGAGAAATAATGTCAGGGTAATCATAGAATATGCTAATATGTTATGCAACAGGAAATACTATGCATTTAGGGCAAAAGTTCTTGGGACAGTTTAAGTAAGGCCGTTCTAGACCATATCAGAAAATGACAACTGCAATGCAAAATATGATTTCTAACAGGGAGGGGAACATAGGAACAAGTTATGAAAATATGCAATTGACTTTATGTTTCAATAGTTGCGGCAAAAGCATGGAAAAATCACCATATGCAAAGGTGTATCTTTATTAAAGCAAAAGACAGAAAAATAGAAAGGTGCAAGTTTAAAGAATTTAGAGCAGTATTTACATAGACTGGTGTGGAAACCAAACCCTGGCCACGGGTCAGTTAAAGACAGGAAACCCTCAAGTAAGGATACCCCTCAAAGGACAGCAGGTGCAGAATGGACACCCAGGACAGGACAGGATACCCTCAGATTAGGAATCGGGATAGGACCCTCAGGACAGGACAGCAAACCCTCAGGACAGGACCGCTCAGGACAGGACCGCACCCGCAGTTTGGAAGCAACTCCTGCGCTCCACCCTCTCTGCAGCTATCGATCAAGACCCCGATTGGATCAGCGAACTCCCAGCAAAGTGCTTCGCCAGCACTTTAAGGTTCAGTAGAACCTTAGTCTATGGTCAAATTCGGACAGAGTGCTCCGCAGCTCTCTGTATCTTCAGTCACCTATTGAGTGCGATGGGTCAGTGACAGGTCAGCTAAACCAGACAAGTCGGACAATTTCCCTAGGCGAACCCAGGGTAGTTATACTGTTTTGGGGCCGTGTACCACCCCCCAATGTTGCAAAGTGTCAGAATCCCTCAATTTGGATTGGTCCTAAGGTAGGATTTGGGTAACACACCAATCAAAACACACTATTTGGATGCCTAATTTACATCTCTGGGTACCGCCTAGCAAGATTGGGGTTCCCATGAGAAACTGCACAGCAAACAGTAGCGCAACACACAATGTATCATATGAGGAGCAACATTCTCCGCTCTCGTAGCGCAGAGGTGGCTTTCCCAGGCGCATCTTGACTGTGGCTGCCAGCTGGCTGAGTTCCACTGTCCAAAGTTGCCACCTTTCAGTGCTCCATGATCATGCGCAGACGAGACCGTCAATATGGCTCCCAACCAGTTCGGGCCCCCATTCCCCGCGGTACATGAAAAGTAAGCGAGAACAAATTAATACATTGAAATAACATTATGAAAACACATCACAGGGTTTGTACTTTCAACTTATTACTAAGAAATATACTTATGCAGTCTAAATGTTAGCTACATATAAACAGATACAAGAGCAGTGGCACGAGCAGTACCACGTTATTGGCAAAGCTATGTATTACGCATGCGCATAAATTTCCCTCCAACTCTGCAGACACGCCAGGACACGTGAGTGTGGCTGACGCATGCGCAGTAACTAAATACAAGCAGCGGCCATTTTAATTTACTCCGATAAGTCGGTTTAGTAAAACACATTTGCAAGCTTCGGGAAACCTTGTTTAAACATAGAATAATCATTAGTAAGACATACAAATTATTACCTTGTTACACATAAACGAGGTTCATGAATTCAGCAAGTCGCAAAATATGCGAAGCTTTGCTTCATCAATCCCCTCTTTGATGATATTTACTATCATCACAAATTAAATGGAACCAGATGCCAACTTATTACACCTTATACATCTCTATCTCTTCCAGCAAACAATTCAATTTCTCCTTTTCATCTTTGGTAGGGTGAGAATTCTTCACCCTTTTGTATATCTGATTATTCATTTCTTCCAATTCGAGCTCATCCACACTTCGTTTCACTCCTCTTGCATTCACTTGATGCTTTCCGGTGTGTTTACGACACTTGCAACAGACAAATATGAAAAATAGGATAAGACCTATGATTCCAATTGGCATCAGGACCTTGAACAATAAGCTTTTACCTAAGCTAGCAAACCAATGACCTACATTTGAGAGACCATCTACCAGTCTCTTCCAGGCACTATCAACCTCGAGTGGTTTGAGTTCCTTTGTCAAATTAGTAATGTTTTTCACGTATCTTTTAAGCTGTACACTTTTGTCCGGAATATAAGTGCAACAATGTTGCGCCTTCAACATCCGGCAGACTCCGCCCTCTTTCGCTAATAAGGTATCAAGAGCAAGTCTGTTCTGCAAAACCATTGATCTGATCGCAACCATTTCGGTATTGACCAGCAGAAATCCATGAGCTGTGTCAGTAGACAACACATCCACTATAGTAGACAATTTGCAAATTCTGTGAGTGTTCAGAACCACTCCCACTCCAGGTATCAGTGCACTGAAAATACTACCCATTATTTCACCTATACTTTCTCTTTTACTACGCACTAAGCCATTAGTATTTTCACTGCTTCCAGCATCTCCATTCACATGGTATATTTTCTGGAAGACAATGCCAAAATAGCAGCTTCCATACCAGTGATCCGGCAATTTGAAATAAGCCTTGTCCCCACAAATATAATAAATTCCAGGAAACACAGGCTCTGACCCATTTTTGAAACCCCAACCTCCAATTACCTTGTAATTATGTTCGCATTCACTGGAACCAATGAAAATGTTATTATAATAGCTAGTCTTCTCGCGGTGAAGACATAGCTTGCCTTTCTTTTCAAAATCCAGCAACAGAGCAGGACCCGCTCCACTATTTGAGGTGCCTTCCATGTTCTCTGCCCACCTTGGCCTTTTCTGACTTTCGTCATTTGCCTTCTTTTGTATTTTAATTCTCCTTTTCTCTGCCATGTTCAGGAACATCTTTTCCTGCTCACGCAAAGAACAAGTCAAGTTATCTCTGTGTGCGTCAGCTATGTCGATATTACCTATAGTCAGAAAGTAGTCTCCCATATATCTTATTACGTCACTTTTGGTATGTACAGGATTCAAGTTCCCACGTATAGGAAGTTCAGAAAAGATCACGTCATTGTTAGAGTAATAGTACTGTAACGGTCCTCTTTTGTAAAATAAACTAGCTAAAATGCTACAGGAGATTCCATATGTCAGCGGCAAGTGATGGTATGTCACGCCTTCAGCTACAGAGGTAGGTAGCTTCATGCAGACATAGCAATCTTCGATTTCCATAGTCTCTACATAATGTATTAACAAGTTTGCGAAAACATTTAAATGAGTCCTGTTCTTTATTCCATGATAATGTAGTCCTCCCTCATCTGATGCTTCTAAGTTTTGTTTTGTTTGTCTAAGTGCTCTTTCATGTCTTGCTACACTCTGTGTTGTCAGCTCCTCACTGTCAGTATTTACAATTTCAGTAGGGACAATATTAGTATTTTTGCTCACAGCAAAGGGAATGAAAACTGTTAGTCCTATCCAGAGTACTATCAGTACAACTATACTACAGACACATACCTTGCAGCATGTTTTGCAACGACTACAACTAGATCTACCATTCACGTTTGAATCAGACATTTCGGCTTCAGAAGAAGTTTCTCAACCCCTCTTTGTTACTTTACACGAGTAGCTTACTTTGTGCAAATTCACGGTGGCTCTTCTTCCTCTTCGTCAGAGTACTCAGGGACGGGCTCTCCGTCGCTTACGTCAGTTATATCAAGATCTTCAAGTTCTTCCAACACAAGTGTCCATTCAGGTGACTTGTACTTCTTGTTTTGTCTTTTTATTCGATCACTCCTTCTTTTGGAAGTGTCTTCTGGTTGTTCTGCTATGCGAGCACTTCTCCTTTCTTCTGCACGTTTTTCTTCTACTGTTTTTATTCTCAGTCTCAATTTCTTTATGTATCCAGGCTCAATGTGCTTTCTTTTCTTAAGTCTTTTAGTTGGCACTTGGACTTCGTTTTCTTCTCTTGCCCTCTTGTTTTCGCTAGTTTGTGGCAATTCCTTTTCAGTTTCTTCCTCTTCTATCTGACTAATTCCAGGGCTCGCATCTATTTCTTCTGCCTGGTTACTAATCTGGCCTTGTTCAGGATTGTTTTGCGTTTGCTTTTCAAATGTCTCTGTTTCTGTTTCCTGAACACGTTCTCCTAATTCTATCTGATCCTGTTCAAGCACTTCGATCTCTTGATTTTCTTCTGCTCGAACTATTACACTATGTCTAGTCTGTCCCTTCTCGATATCAGGAGTCAGTGGAGGAGTATCAATTACTTGCTCTGTATCCTTCACTTGTTCTGTATCAATCACTTGTTCAGTATCGAGTACTTGCTCTGTCCCTGTCTGACCTTCTCCTTCCTCAGTTTTGATGTGAATCTCAAGACCCTGAGGTTCTTCGCCTTTGCCTTGCTTTTCCTCTCTAGTCCACTCTCTACCTTCCCAAAGTCTCTCACTGGTTCGAATGGGGTCTTCAGTGAGATCAATCAATGGAATCCACTCTTCTGGCCATATGCTCGGCAGCTCGTCTTCAGCTACTTCTGGCTCAGCTTCTTGGACCCCTTCAGCAGGTTGGGCTCTTGGTAGTTCGTTGTCAACTATTCTTGGGCCAACGTCTGCTGATTCTGCAGCTCGACTGGTACTGGGCTGTACGTTGTCTTTAGGCTCTTCGTCTGGTAATACCTTCTGGGTGTGGCTGGCGTGTATCCACCGTGGAACCCCTGCACACTTGACTGCTGTGGTAGTTACCAGGATCACCTGACGTTTCTCTCCCCACCTTGGCTCCAGGCAGCTCTTCCGAGTATGCTTCTTTATTTTTACCCAGTCCCCCGGGACCAGCTTGTGGAGAGGAGTCGTTGGATTGAGGATGGCGTCTTCTCCGATCTGGCGAGAGATAGAACGCACTTGGTCACCCAATCTCTTGCAGTATTCAAGCACCAAATCATCAGTAATACTCAACAGTTTGCTTCCTGGCACCCATGCTTGTCTCATCACTCTTCCCATAATGATTTCATGGGGACTTAGGCCTGTCTTGCGGTCAGGAACACTTCTGAGTCCCATCAGGACCAGGGGCAGGGCCTTCACCCAGGTCATGCCAGATGCATCACACAGTTTTGCTAGTCTGTTTTTGATAGTCCCATTTATTTGTTCCACTATTCCAGAAGCCTCTGGGCGGTAGGCACAGTGAAGCTTTTGTGATATTCCAAAGGCCTTACAGAGTTCGGCGATCACTTCATTCTGAAAATGTGAGCCTTGATCTGATTCAAGAGTGACTGGAACCCCGAACCTAGGTATCAGTTCTTTCAATAAACACTTAGCTACTGTTTTTGCGTCATTTTGGGGAGTAGGGAAAGCTTCCACCCACTTTGAAAATAAACAGACCATGACAAGGACATATCGCTTCCCTTCACAACGGGGCATGGTGATGAAATCAACCTGTATTCTCACAAAGGGACCCCCTGATCTCCCAATTTTCCCCAGTTCCACCACAGTTTTCTTCCCTGGGTTCATCTTTTGACATGACAGGCACCTCTGGCAGAGGGATTCTGCTACTTTCCTGAACTTTTTACTGTACCAAGTCTGTTGGAATACTAGAATCATGGCGTCCCTACCAAGGTGTGATCCTTCATGTATCAACCTCGCCATGTGCTAAGTAAGTGTCTCGGTAACACAGGCATACCAGTTGGGCCCAAGATGACACCATCCACACGTCTTGGTCGACACCCATCTTCCTTCCACTTCTCTCTTTCTTGCCAAGGTGCCGCCTGCTGCCACTCTTTCACTTCATCCCATGTAGGCACTTCTTCAATCACATGATGTTGGCAGCTGGTTCCTGGCCCCCCTCGTTTTGGATTTATGATATACCGATCTCTGGCGCACCATTGGGCCACTCGATCAGCAAAATCATTTCCCAGTGATACAGTGTCAATGCCCTTCTGATGAGCAACACATTTTACCAATGCCAGTTCCTTTGGTAACTGGATTGCCTCTAAAAGGTCTTGAACCACTTTTCCATTTCGAATAGGGGTACCTGATGAAGTCAGGAACTCCCTCTGTAGCCACAACTGGCCAAAGTCATGCACAACCCCATAACAGTACTGACTGTCAGTATACACTGTTATGCGTAGGTTTTTCCCAATTTGGCAAGCTTTTATCATCGCGATCAATTCGGCTACTTGTGCAGACTTTATTTGATATAGATAACCTGCTTCTTCAATTTTGTCTAAGGAGACTACCGCATAGGCAGCACTCAAGCCTCCTTGTTCATGTCTTAGGCATGAACCATCCACAAATAATTCCTTGTCATGCTCAGGCAATGGTGTTTCTTTAATGTCTGGACGTGGCTTGGTATTGAATTCTGTTAAATCAATGCAATCATGCTCATCATCCACCCCACCTTCCATATCCACTGGGTCGGGAAGTAAAGTGGCTGGGTTCAGAATACTGCACCTAACAATGTTTACATTTGCAGCACCCACAAGAATCCTTTCGTATTTAGTCAGCCGACTAGGGGTGAGATACTGAGTCTTTGTTCTGGTCAGTAAAATTACCACTCCATGTGGGACATACACAGTTACAGGATGTCCCATGACAATGGACTCACTCTGCTCTAAACTTGCGCAGGTAGCAGCTACTGCTTTCAGACATCCTGGTAATCCAGCAGCCACTGGATCCAGGGTGGCAGAGAAATATGCTACAGGCCTTCTCGTTGTGCCATGATTTTGTGTCAGGACTGACAACGCGCAATTATCGCGAGTGTCACAGAATAGGGCAAATTCCTTGGAATAGTCTGGCATTCCTAATGCAGGGGCTGTACACAGACAATCTCGCAGTTTGGTGAAGGCTGTTAAGCCTTCATCATCCCATTCTACAATATCTGGAGTTCCTCTCTTGGTCATTTTTATCAAGGGCCTAGCCAGGACTGCAAATCCCAGAATCCACTGCCTGCAGTATCCTATCACTCCCAGGAACATTCTGATCTCTTTCTGAGTACGAGGTAACTGCATCTTTTGAATTATTCTCACTCTTTCGGATGTCACTTTCCGGACACCTTTCTCTATCTGGTGCCCCAGATATTTCACCGACTTTGTACAGAACTGTAATTTTTCAGGGGCCACTTTATGTCCCTTATCACTCAGGTGATTCAGTAGGGCAATGGTGTCAATCACGCAATCCCTATGACTTTTAGACGCCACCAAGAGGTCGTCTATGTATTGCACTAGGACAGAGTTCCCAGGTAAGACCAAAGTTTCCAAACATTTTTTCAAGATCTGATTAAAGATAGAGGGGCTCTCTGTATACCCTTGAGGGACCCTGTTCCAGACATACACGTGACCATTGAAGGCAAATGAAAAAAGAAATTTGCTATCTGGATGCAAGGGAATGGAAAAGAATGCATGACACAGGTCTATCACAGTGAACCACTCAGCATCCCAGGGAATCTGATACAGAATCACTGCTGGGTTCGGGACAATAGGGCAGCAGGGGACCACTATTTTGTTGACTTTTCGTAGGTCCTGCACTACTCTGTACTTGCCACTAGGCTTCTTGATGCCCATAATCGGGGAGTTACATGGGCTACTCATTACCTCCTGTATGATGTTTCCTTCTAGCAATTTCTGTATTTCCAGGGTAACACCTGCTCTCACTTCTGCATTCATCCTGTAGGGTTTAGTATTGGGGTATACTGCATTGTCCTTTATTGCTATCTGTATTGGGTCCACATTTTTCATTAACCCTACATCTTTCCCAGTAAAGTCCCATACCTCTGGCTTCACTGCTTCTTGAAGTTCTTTGGGCAAATCCTGCATAGTCATTCGTTTAATTTCTGAGTCGGGTCTGATTAGCATTAATTTATAAATGCCATCTTCATCTGGGGTCTGAATTTCAACACCCTTTGGTGTGCAAAAGATGGTACAGTTCATTTTGCACAGCAAATCACGTCCCAGTAAGTTCACTGGACTGGTGTCACAAACGACAAATCTATGCATTTCTTTAAAGTTTCCGATTGAAATCTCCATGGGCTTGGTAACAGGAGTACTAATCAATTGATTAGATACACCCACTACTTGGATGGCTTCTCCCGAGAGGGGTAGGTTTGGAACGTCCACTGTTCTCACAGTAGAACGGGTAGCGCCAGTGTCCAACAGAAAGGTGACATCATTTCCGTCAACCTTTCCTTCTATGTATGGTCCGGACTGGTCTACCGGCAAGGAGGCGCCAAGTACGCACTCCTCGTCCTCCCCTCTCAGGCCCCGTCAGTACTGGTCATCACAAAGGAAGGTATCGTTTAACAGATACTGCGAAGTTGCTGCATTTCTATTCTCATTGCTTTCCCAGACTTCTATTTCATCACCCTCTGTGCCTTTTCCCCTATGTACTTGCTTAGGAGCTCGGGGCACCTGAACCGTTTTTACCTGTGGTTGGGTCTTTCTTGGTCTTTCTTTCTGCGTCTGTGGAGTTAAATCAGGTGTTTTGGGGTTATCGTCAGGCAAATAAGGACACTCGTTAGGCCAGTGTCCAATTTCTCCGCACTGGTGACAGGGAAATTTCTTCATAGCCTCTTCCCTGCTCATTTTGGGCCGGGGCTTGCCTCCTCCCCCACCCCCGGGACCTTGGTTCTGAGTGTTTTTGCTCATATTACTCAACTGTTTTTCCTGCTGTTCTGCTAGCTTCACCTGAGCCCACATGACCTTTTCCTTGAGAGCCTTTTTCTTTTCTGCCATCTCGTCCTCGCAGTACTTTGCGTACCGCAGGACCTCGTCTATCTTTTTGGAGTGCCAACAAATTTTGTTATCTTTTATCCACTGACAAATTTCAGGCCTTAAACCGTTTACAAACCTGTAAATGAAATGTGTCATATCCTTCATCTCGATGTTATCTATACCACTGTATGTTTTAAACACCTGCAACAGCCTTTCATAATAGGAGTGCACTGTCTCGTCTCTTTCCTGCGTGGTTCTATCTATCTTGGTCCAATCAGTTTCCTTTGCTGGCACTTTTAGTTTCAAATGCTGAATTACTTGTTCATATTTTCTCATCACTTCAATCGACGGCTCCCCTGTGTTGGAGTCCCTCGGGTACTCCTCACTAGGCCAGCCTATGGCAATCTTACACTCGGTCCATAGATCTACCGGGACCACAATATCGAAAAATCCATCCAGGTCTTTCCACAGGCATTTTTGCACCTTTACGAACCTTTCCACATGTCTGTACCAGTCAACTGGCTTCTCGCGCAGTTTCGGGACATCGTTAGTAAAGGACACAATATCCTGCCTGGACCACGGAACGTGCACATACCTCCCACCTGGTACTTCCCGCATGGGGCATAACGTTTCGGGCTTGTCTACTTCTCTCAGAGGGAACTCAGGGGTCGCTTGCCTGGATCGAGCCTCATCTTTCTTTCGGGCCCACCTTGTTTTCCACCGTTCTACGTCTCCCCATTTTTGCAAAATCGCAAGCAACTCTTTAATCTGCAACTTTTTCCCTGACACATTCAAGTTCTCTATATCCTTGTCTGAGAATTCAGCTCGGTATGGTTTCTGCAAGGGCTTTGATCTGGAAATATCTATCCCCATACTAGCTGCAGTGTCTGTCAGCTTTTCATGGAGCACTCTTGTACTTCTGGTAAGGCTTTTACACATAAACAGCAACTCTTCTTCCGAGTAGGTATTTAATCTGTCTAATCCCACATTTCCTGCCATTAATTCCTCTATTTCTACTCTCAGTTTGTAGAGATCTAAAGGTTTCGTTTGCGGAATCTGCTTTTCTAATTCACGACTCCAGTTTTCAATTTCTTCCGGAGTTACCAGAGAGACACTCCTAGTACCTGAGGCTGATTCTAATTTAATTTCTTTCGCATTAAAAGGATTATGCCTCTTCTGCACTCCCTTCCCGGTCTGTTTGTTGGGCAGGTCCAAGAACACAACTTCAGACTCACACTCACTGGACTGATCGTCTATCAGTAGGGGCTCCTGCCTTGGTGGGGCCATGATTGGGTTCACAACTGGAGGGTTTAGACTTCTTTGACTATTCCCGTACACCGGAACTACTGGTCCGATTGTTACCGGAATAGTCAAAGCTTCAGGACTGGCATATAACTGGGAGATTTTCTGAATTATTTCTGTCCTCTGTCTAGCTATGGCCTCTTGCTCCCTTTCATCTAGTGCTCTTCCTAATGTTCGGTCAGGTATTATCTGTGGGGTCAGGTGAGGGGTAAAACTTGGGGCAGTAGGATGCGTTTCACTTGGTCCTCCACCATAATTTGGTTTTGGGAACAAAGTTCCCGTACCAAATGACCTGCGCTCTTCCCCATATGGAGGCTGTAAAAAGGGCATTCCTGAACTTGATGGTTTCTCTTCGTTCTCATAAAGAGGTCTGGGGAAAAACGTTCTTTCACGGGAATATTTTTCCCCCGGGCTCATGGGCATTCTAGGATATATATCTCGTACCTCCGCGGGTCCGGGATTCTCAAAATAGGGCAGTACCTGCCCACCTCCCCCCCTACTTAGAGATCTGTCCTCCTCCTTAATAGATGGACGCTGGGGATTTTCTCCTGTACTGGAAGGTCGGGCTCCCTCATTATAAGGGGGCGGACTTCTCGTAAAGATGTCATCTAGCAATTTATCGTCTGATTCCCCAGGGGCTCCCCAGTGCTTACTCTTTCCTGTCCTTTTCTCTCCCACAGAAGGGTTACCTGCTGGTATCATGGGAAACAGACCCTCAACAATCATACTCTGTCTCCACTGTTTCATCCTTTTATCCCTGGTTTCTTGTTTTAGCCTGGGGTACCACTTGGTCAGACCTTTGTCTATTCGGGGTTTCTCTCTTTCGAAAGCCTCAATCTCCCATTCCTCCAATGCCTCATACTGCGTTAGTCTTGGTCTGGGATGCAATTCATTCATTCGGGTCCTCAAATTAAATAAAATCCTGCCATTGAAAGTACCGTCTAACGGAAAGGCCAATATTCCGTCATCTTTGGTGTACTTCACCCAATTCTCCAGCCACACACAGGTATTATACCCTCGGTCAAACATCATGAACGAGGCGGGAGTATTCGGTGGCGGGACAATAACGCCCTCTCTGGATTTAATCGGTTTGTCCGTTTTGAAATAATTCTTTACCCTATTTACAAGGGACATTTTTCTCTTAGCTCCGTACATAATATCGTATCTATTGGCTTTCCACTGATCCCTTTCAAACCCTTGGTTCCTTGGATCGGGTCTAGTCTCTGGACAATACGAGTGCCACATACGATTTCTTATGCTTAGCTTTGTTTACAAAGTGACCTCCAATCAAAATGCGTTTTGCAATTCCGTGCGACCAATGGGGTGCACGCGTTCAAATAGTTTCGACCAATGGGTGCGCGGCCCCTTCGTGAGACTGTCCTCACGCTCCGGCGCTTCACCCCTCCTTTACAATTCCAGCCCCGCTACCCGCCCGCTGCTTCTACCAATCCCAGCGCGGCACGGAGTGACGTCAGAGGCGCTTCGCGGCTGACTCCCTCCCTTCACAAGGTAACGGAAACTTTCTTTCTTTCTAAAGTGCTCAGTGCTTGGTTATTTAACAACGAATACACATTCGCCACAGTGCTCAAGTGTCTAGACAGGATAGCTTTGTTTTACTGCAAGTAAACTACTTCCATTTACTTTTCACGCGCTGCGGGCAGATCTCTTCCGCCTACCCTTCACTCTAGCATCGGTGAACCTGTTATTCCCCTAAACTCATCCACTTCTCCGGGATATATCCGAGTCTAAGGTTTCCCAGCGGACCCCTCTGCTTTCACCCTAGCTCCGAAGAACCTGCTACTCTTCCGATGTGACCCTTACTAGGTTACGCCACTATGGGAATTTTGCCAATGAACCTCGTTACTGACATTTATTCACACATGTATTCAGAAAAACCCTAGTTAGTGCTTCCCGGTTATCCTAACCTGCACCTAACCTTCCTCGAGCCTGCGACCTCAGGACAATGGATTCTATTCACCACTTGCCCTTTCAATTCCCCGGGGAGTTCGGACAACATAAAACAATACGGTTTACAAATGCATGGATTAATACATATAACAATATAAGAACAAGAATAACAATGATGAAACAATACATGAATTTCAAAGCAGCGTATTCACAAGAGAGTGATCGGGTCCCTCGGAACAGCCGCTCTTATAGCAGCATTAATATACTAGCAGCTACCGACTTAGCTAGCCTAACTAATCCTGCCTAACCTTCAACTAGTCCCTAACCATCCTCTGCTAGCCAGAAAAACTGATAGAGCGCGCGAGGTCACCCAGCCAATAATTGCGCCGTTTCCGGCTTCGGGCCCATATACTTTCAATTCACACTATTCATTGACAGGGCGACTTCACGGGCTGCTACCAATTTGTGTGTATTCCCTAATATTATTACTCAGTGTACCCGACTTACCATCCACCGACACGGGTACCTATGACCACAACGGATCAGGGAGCTAGCTGTAAAAGGAAAGGCAGCAAAATACCAATTCAAATGACATTCAATACTGTTGTATAATGACCACGGACAACTGGAAGTTTTAAAAGCTTTATCTAAAGTTCGTTTTCATTGAGCATTAGGTTTACAAGAATAAGACAATCAATAATCAAGATAATGAAAAGTACATAACTATAGAGAAATAATGTCAGGGTAATCATAGAATATGCTAATATGTTATGCAACAGGAAATACTATGCATTTAGGGCAAAAGTTCTTGGGACAGTTTAAGTAAGGCCGTTCTAGACCATATCAGAAAATGACAACTGCAATGCAAAATATGATTTCTAACAGGGAGGGGAACATAGGAACAAGTTATGAAAATATGCAATTGACTTTATGTTTCAATAGTTGCGGCAAAAGCATGGAAAAATCACCATATGCAAAGGTGTATCTTTATTAAAGCAAAAGACAGAAAAATAGAAAGGTGCAAGTTTAAAGAATTTAGAGCAGTATTTACCTAGACTGGTGTGGAAACCAAACCCTGGCCACGGGTCAGTTAAAGACAGGAAACCCTCAAGTAAGGATACCCCTCAAAGGACAGCAGGTGCAGAATGGACACCCAGGACAGGACAGGATACCCTCAGATTAGGAATCGGGATAGGACCCTCAGGACAGGACAGCAAACCCTCAGGACAGGACCGCTCAGGACAGGACCGCACCCGCAGTTTGGAAGCAACGCCTGCGCTCCACCCTCTCTGCAGCTGTCGATCAAGACCCCGATTGGATCAGCGAACTCCCAGCAAAGTGCTTCGCCAGCACTTTAAGGTTCAGTAGAACCTTAGTCTATGGTCAAATTCGGACAGAGTGCTCCGCAGCTCTCTGTATCTTCAGTCACCTATTGAGTGCGATGGGTCAGTGACAGGTCAGCTAAACCAGACAAGTCGGACAATTTCCCTAGGCGAACCCAGGGTAGTTATACTGTTTTGGGGCCGTGTACCACCCCCCAATGTTGCAAAGTGTCAGAATCCCTCAATTTGGATTGGTCCTAAGGTAGGATTTGGGTAACACACCAATCAAAACACACTATTTGGATGCCTAATTTACATCTCTGGGTACCGCCTAGCAAGATTGGGGTTCCCATGAGAAACTGCACAGCAAACAGTAGCGCAACACACAATGTATCATATGAGGAGCAACATTCTCCGCTCTCGTAGCGCAGAGGTGGCTTTCCCAGGCGCATCTTGACTGTGGCTGCCAGCTGGCTGAGTTCCACTGTCCAAAGTTGCCACCTTTCAGTGCTCCATGATCATGCGCAGACGAGACCGTCAATATGGCTCCCAACCAGTTCGGGCCCCCATTCCCCGCGGTACATGAAAAGTAAGCGAGAACAAATTAATACATTGAAATAACATTATGAAAACACATCACAGGGTTTGTACTTTCAACTTATTACTAAGAAATATACTTATGCAGTCTAAATGTTAGCTACATATAAACAGATACAAGAGCAGTGGCACGAGCAGTACCACGTTATTGGCAAAGCTATGTATTACGCATGCGCATAAATTTCCCTCCAACTCTGCAGACACGCCAGGACACGTGAGTGTGGCTGACGCATGCGCAGTAACTAAATACAAGCAGCGGCCATTTTAATTTACTCCGATAAGTCGGTTTAGTAAAACACATTTGCAAGCTTAGGGAAACCTTGTTTAAACATAGAATAATCATTAGTAAGACATACAAATTATTACCTTGTTACACATAAACGAGGTTCAGGAATTCAGCAAGTCGCAAAATATGCGAAGCTTTGCTTCATCAGGCCTACAATACTTAGCTAACATAAGAAATTACAAATAGGCCTCCTCTCATACTTAT
Source organism: Lissotriton helveticus (assembly GCF_964261635.1). NCBI lineage: Eukaryota > Metazoa > Chordata > Amphibia > Caudata > Salamandridae > Lissotriton > Lissotriton helveticus. The sequence goes on along the minus strand of NC_136068.1, from coordinate 197,182,316 downwards.
ATGCGTTCAGGCCTTCACACATTTAAACACACATTTTTAAAAGTCATGTTATAAGCATTACATCTATAATCATCTAATTTATTATTTTTCATTACATTAATAAGCAAACCTATAAGTGCTAACTTTAATATGGTGCACGTTAATCCTAATACATAATTTTATACGTAAACGAATACATTTTGCATTACCTAAAGCACATTTTCAATTAGACACTACATTAATCTTCCAAATGATATGAATAAAATTCTAAGCACACAAATATAAGCTGATTTAATACTACATTTCTAATGGCCACACGTTAATACAATCCTCTAAATATGTGGGTGCTAACTACCCATGATTATGATGCACCCCTACACATTTCAGAATAACATGAAGCTCTATTAGTTCCCCCCTTTGATGACTAGTGTCATCACCAAAATCACACCTTCCTTGGAGAAAAAACCAGCGTAAACAGAACTTGTTGCCATTCTCCCTCGTCTGAGCCGCTCCATGTTTTTAAGATTCTGATATTTACTGTCCTGCAGTCTTTCCATCCTCCTCTCTTGCTCTCTGAAGGATCTCTCAATTCTGTTAAACTTATACCATTTGTAAGCCCTAACTAAACCCCACAAGCAGATCACACAAGCCACAACTATAACAAGAGGTTTTAGAACATAGCCAAGGAACCCTTTTATCAGGTTCATAAACCAACCTCCCACCTGACTAAATTCCTTGCCAACTTTCTCCCAAACTCCTTCCTCAGTCAGATCCTCAATCTCATGATGAATCGTAGTGATATTACTTATATATTTCTTCAGATCCTTGCTGTTATCTGATATATAAGGGCAGCATTCCTGGTCTTTCAAAAGTTTACGGATTCCACCTTCTTTTGCCAAAAGGACATCTACAGAAAGACGACTTTGCAAAACCATAGCCCTTACCGACAACCTCTCTCCTTCCACCAGCACCAGCGACTTAGCTGTACTCATTGACAACTCATCAACAACAGTCGCCAGCCTTCTGATCTTCACATCATTCAAAATCACTCCCAAACCTGGTATCTGTAGTAAGTAGTTCTCCAGACTAGATGTAGTAGTATAGAAGATTTATTGAGGAGCACAGCAGGATGTAGACCCAACGCCTGCTGACCAGTCTGCCAACTGCCACAGCAGAACCAGAGTCCTACAAGCTAGCATACTAATTCTAGAATGAAGGCAAGACATAGAGAAGAGAAAGGATCATAGAGAAAACATAAGGAAAGTAAAGTTTACAACAGTATCATTGCTCCAAAAATGTCTCCAACTATTGCTCCTACACTTTCACCCCTCTTCACTCTCGAATGCTTTCCTCCTTCTAGGAGTTCTAAATCTTCTGCTTGATAAATCTTAGGGGAAATGATCGCTAGATAACACGTGCACACCACTTTGCAGGAAATCTCACAAAAGCATTCTTTCCACACACATAATACACAGTTGTTATTACTTGCACAGATCCTTGCAAAAAGTCCTTTGCATAATCTTCTAAGGTAAAGCCATGATTACATGTGGTCTGCCCTACTGCAACATTCTCATAATACGTCTGGTGACGTCTTATACACAGCTTCCCTCTCTGCTCTTCGTCTAGTGCTATTGGTCCATAGCTCACTTTCGATTTGTGTAATTTCTCTTCATTCGTCCAATCCACCCTACCTTCTCCTGAATCTCATAACTGTGTTTGTTTTCTATATCTATCTTCTACCTGCTCTATGAACTTTTTCTCTAGATCTGACAAAAAACACGTCAGATTATGTCTATGGGCATAAGCTGTATCTAACTCTAAAGACGGTATAAAATACTTTCTAAGCCTATCCTCCGTTTTATATTAATCATACTTGTTCAAATGCTTGTAAGCTGGCACTTCAGGAAGCACTGCATCATAATTGTACAAGAAATACTCAAACTGGCCTCGTCCATAAAAGATGCTAAGCAACAAACTACGTGAAATACCATATGTCAGTGGAAGGTGATGATATCGAATACCCTCGTCCACTGACGCAGGTAACTGCATACACACATAACAGTCTTTTACATGCATTGCATCAATATTCTCATTGAATAACTTAGCATACGCATTAAGCTTAAAGTCACTTCTAGAAAGATCTATATGAAACCTACGACTCTCCTCTAGCAGCAAAGCTCTTTCATCTCCTATATTGACCGCTTTCTTGCTAGGAGTGGTCAGTGTAGGTGTTCCCTGTACCTCCTCTGCCTGCTCATGTGGGGCTAAATATGAAACTACAACTTCTAGGATAATGAAAACTATAACTCCACCTACAAGTGTACCTACTATACATCTAGATCTACGGTTTGGGCTTCCAGCCTCCATGGTCTCAAAAAAAGTTCTCAAAGTTCTTAGATCGGCAAAAAACGCTCAAGAGTCTCTTTTCTCCTCCTTCGGTTGCTTGTGAACCAGTTCAAACAACATTTCGGAAAGCTGGAAGTCCCCTTTTCAATTTCAGTTTGTTATTTACACAATGCAAAGAGACATCCTTAACCCTTCTGCGTTTCTTCTTCTTCCACTCGGACCTAGGTTATCTCCTATAACTTATTTACAACAAAATCTCTTTAATCCAGAATAAGATTAGGTCCAACTATCTCTAAAACATGCTTCAAAAGTTCAAGACGAAGAACAATTATTTAGTGAGACGGAACTTCAGAGCCAAAAGAAGGAAATACCAGTCAGTTCAGAATCAGATCACAAATTCCACTCAATGGTGGGGGATTCGGAACAGAGAAGGTCAGTATTCCTTCAATTTCAAGTCCTGGGACCAACAACACCACATAAATCATTACTTTGGGGCTGTTGCTGACCACGTCACTGACCTCAACCTCCCGGAACTCAGCACCCCTGGCGTTTGTCACCACGTACGTCCACTCCGGGGTTGAGTATCTCTGGCAAGGCACTCTTGTTCGTCTTGATCTTCTCAGACCTCCATGAGCCTGCCCTTCTTCGCTGCCTTCTGATTCTGAGTCTTCTGACACAGGAGCAAGATCTCTTTCAGAAACCAGATGCAAATTCAATCGCTTCCGTCTTTCAGGCCACGTTTCCTTTGCACTTCTTGTTCTTCTGCTCTATTCTCGCTTACCCTTCTCACAACTTTTTTCTGCTGACTCTGATTCTGGACCAGCTTCACAACTTCCTCCTTCTGAGGCAGTCTCGGTGTCACGTTGTCGTGACCCTCCTCAGCTTGGTCTGTTGAGAAACCAGCTTCGTCAGCCACCCTCACAGCTTGGCTTGTCCCCTCCTGTGGCTCTGCCACCACAGCTGGATTTTCATTCGGGAGAGGAGCTGTTTCTTCCAAGGGTGCTGAAACCCTGCAGGTGTGAGAAGTATGCACCCAGTTAGGCAATCCTCCACACTTCACTGCAGTGTTCGTCACCAATATGATCTAGTAAGGGCCTCTCCAGTGAACATCCAAGCAGCTCTTTCTCACGTGCTTCCGGACCAGCACCAAGTCCCCTGGATTCAGATCGTGACAGAGATCACCTGAAGCCGGAACAGCAGCAGCCTGTACCTGATGAGACACAGAACGGACCACATCAGCGAGTCCCTTGCAATAGTCAAGAATCAGATCATCTGTGATGCTTATCAACGCTGTCAATGCCACTGCTGGTAATCTCATAGCCCTCCCCATCAACACTTCATGAGGTGAAAGACTTTTTCTCCTGTCTGGGGTACTGCGAATGCTCATTAGCACGAGAGGCAGAGCATCAGGCCACCTCAGAGACGTGGACGAACACACCTTTGCCATTCGGGCTTTCAAAGTCCCATTAACCTGCTCCACTATTCCAGAAGCCTCTGGACGGTAGCTACAATGGAGTCTTTGGTCAACATTTAATGCTGTGCAAATCATCTTCATGATCTCACTATGGAAGTGTGTTCCTCTGTCTGATTCCAAAGAGGTCGGAAAGCCAAACCTAGGTATGAGTTCCCTCAACAGCAACTTAGCTACAGTGAGTGTGTCACACTTCCGTATTGAGTAAGCCTCCACCCACCTTGAGAACAAACATACCACCACCAATATGTACCTCCACCTGTTACACCTAGGCATCACAATGAAATCCAGCTGCATTCTATTGGAAGGTCCCCCCCGACCTCCCAATGTGACTCAGCGTAACCACAGCATTCATTTGTTGACATGTGACACACCTCTGACATACAGCTTCCGCCACTGCAGGAAATCGTGAATTGTACCACATCTGTCTGAACACTCGCATCATTGCATCCCTTCCTAGATGTACCGCACCATGAATCTGTCTTGCCTTCGGGTTCAACAAGTCATCCGGCAACACTACCCTTCCATCACTCGAAACCCAAATGTCAAAATCCCCTTTCGTACATCCAGACTTGATCCACACACTTTTTCCTGTTCCTGCAAGCACTTGAGTTCGTCCCAAGTATCTGCCATGGCCAACATCATGTTGAACTCGGTTCTTTCTTGGCTCTCCCTCTTGTAATTCTCAGTAAAGATGCAAACTTGTTCAGCACAAAAACGTACAACTTCATCAGCATATCTGTTTCCAAGAGAGACAAAATCCGTCCCGCTCCCATGAGCTGTACACTTCACCACGGCTATCTCCCTGGGGCAGTGTAAAGATTTCAAGTAATCTCACAAACTCCCCGTTCCTAATAGGCGTTCCAGACGATGTCATGTAACCCCTCTGTGACCATAGCTGTCCGAAGTTGTGAACCACACCAAATCCGTACCGGCTGTCGGTGTAAATGGTAATTCGAATTTGATCAGCGGCCAAACAGGCACGTGTCAAGGAAATTATTTCAGCTACCTGGGCGGAGTATACTCCTTCTAGGCAAGCAGCTTCAACCCCTCCCGTAATGGTGCATACAGCAAATGCTGCTGTCAACTGATTGACACTGTCCCTTAGGTATGAACCATCAACAAAGAAGATCTCATCAGGGTCAGACAAGGGTTCATCAACAATGTCTGGTCTCAGTTTGGTACAAAATTCAGTCACATCAGACAGTCATGATCCACACAATCTTCATCAAATGTCTTTGGTAACAGCATCAAGGTTGCAGGATTCAAAACAGAACACCTTCTGAGAGTCACATTCACCGCAGCAAGAATGACTTGCTCGTAGCGCGTGAGTCTATTTTTGGTCATGTGCTGTGTTTTGGTCCATGTCATCAACAGTTCAACAGAATGCGGAACATATAAAATCAAAGAATGTCCCATGACAATGCATTCACATCTCTCAATGCTGACACCTGTTGCAGCAACGGATTTGAGACATACGGGCAACGCTGAAGCTACTGGATCTAGAGTAGCTGAGAAAAGGCAACTGGTCTACGGACACCTCCATGACCCTGAGTCAGAACTGATAATGCACAACCTTCTCATTCACAACAGAATAGTGAAAAAGGCTTGTTCCCAGTGCCGGAGCACAACAGAGGTCCTCTCGCAACTCCAAGAACGGCTTCATACAGTCATTGTCCCATGGTACCGGATCACTCACATCCTTGTGCGTCAACCTCTGCAAAGGCTTCGCCTTCAAAGAGAAGTTGGGAACCCACTGGCGACAGTAGCCAACTATCCCTATGAACATCCTGACTTCCCTCTGTGTGGTAGACACAGCCATACTCACGATTGCCTCAATTCGGTCAGGTGACACCTTCCTCTTGCCTTTCTCTATTCGGTGACCCAAATATTGCACCTCATTCAAACAGTACTGTAACTTGTTTGGGGACACCTTGTGTCCATTTTCTGCCACATGATTCAATAAGGCGATGGTGTCAACCCTGCACGCATCTTCAGTTCTAGACGCAACAAGGAGGTCATCTATATACTGCACGAGAACAGAGTTCTGCGGCAGTACAAGACTCTCAAAGTTCTTTTTCAAGATCTGATTAAAAATCGATGGACTCTCTGTATACCCTTGAGGGATACGACACCATGTTAACACAGGGTTTTCCAGCTTTAACGCAAAAGAAAATTGGCTTTCTTCATGGAGTGGTATCGAAAAGAATGCTTGACACAAATAAATCACAGTGAACCACTGTGCTTTGCATGGGATCTTAAACAATATCACTGATGGATTCGGTACCACTGGACAACATGGAACAACTATATTGTTGACCTTTCGCAGGTCTTGCATAATCCTAAATTTGCCACTTGGCTTCTGCAATACCATAATGGGTGAGTTGCATGGACTGCCCATTGTCTCCTTCAGGATTCCCAGCTTAATCATGGAGTCAATCACAGGTTTTATCCCTGCAATTGTTTCTGGTGTCAGAATATACTGGGGAGTTCTTGGAAACTCAACATTCTGCTTAACCTGAATCTTAACTGGCTCAACTCCTTTGATCAATGCAATGTCTTCCCCTGTGAAGTCCCACACTTTCTGCAAGACTGAGTCTCTCAAATCAAGTGGAAGCTCTTCCACGGTCACCACGGGGTACATTTCCACGCACAAATGTTGATTTGCAACCTTGAAGGTGGCATCATTGTCATTAGACTGCAATTCCTCTCCCTTGGGGTGAAATAGATGGTGCAATTGAGCTTGCACAAAATATCTCTTCCTAGCAGACAGACTGGGCTCGAATACCATACCACAAACTGATGTCTATCTCGGAATGTTCCTATTCTCACAGGAATCGGCTCAGTCAATTGGTTTGTCATTCTCTTATTTGCTACACCTACAACTAGAATTGATTGTCCCGAGAGGGGTAGGCTGGGAACTACTGCAGAACTCTCAGTAGAATGGGTAGCACCAGTGTCAACCAAAAAGGTGGTAGGGTGACCATCAACATCAGCTTCTACAAATGGTCCCCTCTGGTCTACCTCAAAGACTGCCCCAAGAGTGCAGTCTTCCTCCCCCCTCAGGCACCGTCCTGCCAACGGGTCTGTGTAGTACTCATCGCTTCCGTCAAAAAGAGGCATCTGCTGGTAAGTCCGAGTCCCTTGTGGGATCCTCGGTGGCTGGGTAACTTGTACTTGCGGAATCAGCGTCCCCCTTTCATCGCTCTTGGTCTCAACATAGTATTAGCCACTTCAGGCACCTGTACTGTCTCTCCCTCCTGCTGCAGCTGGTTTGCTGGGTTGTCCGACCTGGTGACAAAGGTGACATGCGGTGGTCTTCTTCAGTGTCGCCACGTCAACTCTCACTTTGAGGTCCCCTGAATTTCCCTTTCCTTGGTTTTGACCATTCTGTTTCCTCCCCAGCGTTCCTCCATTTGACTACACCTGAATTCCCTTATCAGCCGCTTGCATCAGCTTATCCTTAGAATAACAAAACAGAGATTGTCACAAAAGCTGTAATATCAAAGAAAACAGATTTATTAAGCTCTCATGAGGGAGACTACGTCAATACAGTACCCTCAGGCCACTGTAGGAGGTATTCCAGGGAGTACAGAAAACATGGAACTTTTATGGCCAGTTTAAAGCTGAGTAAGCATGAAGATTCAAAAAGAGGCGGTACAACTATACACAAGAATAGCTATTCAGATATATGGACAACTGGAAACTACTTAGTCAACAGAGAGGGAGGAGTAACAAAAACCCTTACATCAGTTGGAATAGCCTGACAGTTATATTCTAAAACAGGTGTATTCTTGCTGCTACAGACCTTTCTGATCATACATTGCTCTGGCTCAGTGCTGAAGGAGTTAACTGTAACTGATGACATAAGCTGGCAACAGTGAAGACGGGAGAAGCACATGGCTAACTAAAATGGCTCGCCGAATCAAAGGAGAGAGTGAGGGCTAGGTAAGCTAGTCCGAATCCCCAGGATTATATGTCAAAATCAAAAAGGACTAGCTATATTAGGGGGAGGGGGAGACTCAATGAAGTACGCGTGCCGGCAAACCCATTGGTTTGTTCATGAAGCCCTCACCCACCAACCTAGTTGGTGGCATGCTTCATCATCCGGCCCACCACAGTGACACCGAGTGTGTCCCGGGTGTGCTTCGACGCCAGTTTACTGCAGAGCTGGTATGTTCGGTGAGTGTGCAGTGTAGTGAGTGAGAAAGTGAAGGTTAAAAAGCTATACAGTGGGTCCCAGTACCCGAGGGCAAATGGATAAACTTTCATTACTGGGCCCCTGTTAGCTACTAAAAAGGCAAAAGGACGTGTTGGAGTGCGAATTATGACCTCCTGCGTCCTGTGTGGTCTACATGTTTCAGCCAGGCCTTTTTTGTTTTAAAACTGGCTTTCCTCAGGACCAAGTGAGTACTCACTTGGTCCTGAGGAAAGCCAGTGAACAATGTCCCGAACCAGCCAATTAAAGTCCAAGTTCCTATATCGGGATGAATTTCAGTGGTTGTTTTAGGACGATTGGAAATAGCCAACAGCACATGTCGGATGCAATGTCTACATACTAATTTTTTTAATAAACCTTCCAGTGTTCTTCTTTATGAGGGCTAGGGTACCAATGATATGTTCAGGAGGAGGGCAGAGTACTATTTATCAAAGTGTGCACAAAACGTTTTCATGCAGTATAAACAGTAATGCAAATACGAGTATTAAAGAAAATACACAGATTATCACTAAAACATTTTCGTTTCAGGGGACCAGGAGGACCAAACAGGGCCATGGGAATTAGGACGAGGAGCCGCAAAGGGCTGCTCCTCCTCAAAAATGGGACGACCAAAGGGTACATTGCTAAAAAGTACTTATCGTTCATCAAGTGTTCACTTCTCCCACGGTGGAGCTGCACAACTTGCAACTCAAGAAAACAATCACGGCCCAGTTTTAAGGGAAAACTTTCTCCTTTCAGGATAGGGCAATCACCTTCCAGGGCAAACACCCTCAACGATCCTGTCCAGTGTCGCAGGCAGTGCACCAGTATTCTTAACTTTAATCTAACAGGCACCAAAGGCACAGCACCTGTACCCTGAACTCAAGTCCTTCCCTAACTCCTGTGTTGCTCCGCTGGCGCACTGCTCTTTTGTCGGGGCCACAGATTGTACCTAGTATGCCCAGGCACCTCTTGATCAACAAACAGAGGTGCAGACATCCATTCACTTGGGGACCAGAGCTCAGAGGCCTGATCCTGGAGTATCTGAAGCAACCCTTGTTTCAAAGGGGGTCACCTCAAGCAAAGTCTCCTTGCCGTTCTTGTCGGTCTGTGACTCTCTTGGCTGGGCATCAAAAACTGGGACGTATTAGCGAGTATAAAAGGAACTTTTGGTGAACTGACAAGAGTAAAACATTACACGATTTCATTTGTTTCTCCCAATCCCAAGCAGCCAAGGAAGTCTGTGTTTATTTACTATATTCTGAGGGGAAAAAACAATAGGGACATACTCTGAATCCTTAGATTTGTGTATTACGATATTATTCATCTGAAGAACCTCAAAAAAGGGAATTTTTAAAACAAGCATTCTTTTGTGCTTCTTGTCTTAACAAGCTTGTGTTTCATAAGTCATATAGTTAACTATACTTCTACTTATGAACCTTCCACTACTTGTACAGGACTGCAAACACTTCTAAAATTATTTTTCTTTCGTAAATAAACTCACATTTTACGCTTAGGACCATGCTCTCATGTTATAGGTGCAGTGGGAAAATAAAAAAACTACTAATTTAACAGGGATCCTTACTACATAAATAACTAACAAAATCTCAACATAGTGGGTACATGACTTTCTCCAGCAGAACCTGTTGTGGCAAACAAACTCCTATAAAGCAATATTTTCCTTCAAAATGTTTGCTGAGGATCACACAGGCGTCTTTTTTAACATTGTGAACCCTGTGCATTCTACTTTTCTTGATCTGGACTATGTAACATACAAGGAGCCCCGTAAGAAGCAAAAACTGCTGTGAGCCAGCGCGAGAAACTCCTGAGGAGAACTACCTGTTGCTCTCCATAAGCTCTGACACATCTTTAAATTGCAGCTATAGACTTTTTCCTTCCTCCCCAGCTGAAGCACTAAAACATGTTGCAGCTCGACTGAAAACAAGTCTGCTCCCAGGCACTAGTGGAAAGCAGAAGTCCCTAGGGTTAAAACCTTTTCCAGAGAAAAATTGGCCACTAGTATTTTTTATTCAAAGAGTCTGCTAAGGCCTGGACCTAATGCTAAACAGGACCGAAATTAAAACTGAATTTATTCATTTGTAACGTGCCATTTCTGTATATGTTTACTTTAAGCTTTAGTCACTCATAGATCACCTCCAGGACACTTTTAAAACTGCTTTCCATTTATATTTGTAGTGTGTACAGATATATGTGAAACCACCCAAGGTTTCTCCCGCTAAACCCATTTTACTAAATAAAGTAGATTAGGTTTAGCATGAGAAAACAATGCCCATTTCACCTTGGCGCAGCGAAGGAGAAATACTTTCATTTCTCCTTCCTTTTCTGACTTTGCATGCATGCTGCACTGTGCAGCACGCATGCAAACGGGGAAAAAAATTGCATTGTGTCTGGGCACCATATTTTGAACAGCAAGGGTACCCTTGCAGGCAAGCAACCCTGTTGCAAGGGCGCCAGTATTGGTGTTAAGCTAGCTGAAGTGCGCCAACACTATGAGAGAGGAGAAGTGTGCCATATCTTAAGAGATGTGGCATATTTCTGCTCTCTACCATTTCACGCAATGCAGAGCAGCATGTTGCCTTGCGGCATTGTGCTGCGTGAAAGGTCAGTAAATCAAGGGCTGTATTTAAAAGCTTGGAAGCGTCCACAACACAGTGACATTTGTCTCGGAAGGGTATAACCTCATTCTTGCTGTCAGTATCTGACTGCCACGTCAGTGTGGTTTGTTGGATTAGTTGGAAAAATATAACCAGGAGACACAATTTTTAATCCTGCCCTCTTATCTTGCCAATCTGGGTGCTCTTGGGCAATTGCTTTTTTTGATTTGTTTCTCTGCTCCTTTTTTAGCAAGATTGGGAGTTTTTAGAGTCAATGCAAAAGCTGTGTTGAAAAAAAAGGACTGTGTAGTATCTGCAGGAGGGAAGAAGTCCCCCTATTAAGGTATATTCAGCAAAATGCAACAGGATGGTAAATGTATAGCCCTTGCATTAAGTAGCAGTGTGCTATATTCTAAAGTCTACTTTATTAATAAACTGTGTGAACCTGGACAAATCATGGCATCCTTGGCATCTGTCCACTGATCTGACAATACATCAGCACTCGGAAACATACTTAATGGAAGAAATAAACACCATGGGCCTCATTTATGAGGCTGTGCGTCACTTTTACGCCGCCAGTGCGTCACTTTTTGTGACGCACCAGTGGCGTAAACAATGCACCTTGTTGCGCCATATTTACAAAGTGACGCATCTAGGTAGATGCGTCACTTTGTAAACCCCTGCGCCATATTATACCTGCGCTGGGTATGATATATGCAAGGGGGGGGGGGCGTTTTGACGCAAGAAAGGGTCATGGAAGTGACGCAGTGAAATCTATAAGATTTCACTGCGCCATTTCTTGGCCGCTAATGCGTCAAAATCTTACACCTGCTTCATGGCAGGCATAAGACTGCCGCAGGCACTAACAACATGGGGCTTGCCCCATGTGAAAGTACACATTGCTGGAGTTGCGTCACTTTTGTGTCACACTCCAGCAATGCGTCACTTTTGCGCCTACAGATACGTCAGAAATACTGACGTATCTGTAACTCCTTGCGACATGATGCGTCATAATATAAATATGATGCATCAATCATGACCCAAGGATTGCGCTCTGAGAAAGCAGCGATGCGTCATTTCTCATAAATGAGGCCCCATGGTCGTACTCCCAGGAGAGGTCCCCTGCATGGTATTCATTAACACATTCAGGGCTGCAAGTGGCTGGATTTCCTTGTTAATAGATGAAAGTGCCCCATAAACGACATTGTGCAGGACCCCTACTATGCTGTAGCTCCTTCTTCCTAGCCATCAATAGGTAACTCTTTCGCAGCTCATAAAGGGCTGAAAGAGTGAGAGAAGGTTAAAAGGTTAAAAGTAGCATGGCACCAAAATGCAGGGCCTCTGTGCTTGCAGCCAGATAAGAGCCATCATTGCACGACAAACCAGCCAAATGTGTTACGGGTGGCCACCCTCATTGAAATGGAGGCACATTTGGCTGAGAAAACTGAAATAAGTAATTTTTTAAGGTAAAGAATTGTGAGTCTCCCCCCTGAATTGGATGTGTTTGCATGCATAGAACACAGGCTTTTGCTCCACTTTAGCTACAGAGTGATCATTTTCAGAGTGGGTTTAGCTCTCACCTAAAGACAGCTTTCAGCTGTCTGTTTGGGAAAGACCTCTTGCGGAACATATCAAAAACGTACAGTAGGATTAGAGACCTTCCATTAATTACCATTGGTTGCTTTAATTTCACTCTCATTTGCTTGCTTTTTATTCAGTGTCTCATCTTCCTCATCTTTTATTTATCCCTACCCATGGAGCATGTTTATTTTAACATACTTCTTATTTTCTTTCTTGTATCCATCCGCTACTCACATTTAAGGTACTACTTTTTTCTTTAAGCGCCCCATGAGAGTGCATGTGTTTTCTTGCTCTCATGTGCTGCTCTACTAAACCTTAGAGTTTGCCAAAATGAATAGTGTGGTTTTATTTTCCGTCGGCAGAAGGCAATATTTCGCACTTTCATGTTTAACAATCATTGGCAGAGCTACTAGGTTATGCCTTTGGGATCTAATGGCTTTGACAATAGTTTTTAGAGATGGCATACAGCATCCTAATACTGTGGAGCATGGCTAAAAATTAAAACAATTCAATAAAATATAAGGTGCTATGATGTGTCCACATGCCTCATTTTGCAGGTATGTCCTGCTATAAAATGACACAGGCGCATATTTTTTCTTTTTATTTATAGATAGTTGGATCAGTAATTTAAAAAAAATGCAAAAAGTAGGGTAAGAGCATTGTTTTCAATTTTTTGGAGGCGCGAATGGAGGAAGCAATACTGAGTGCATGGACTGCAGGAAACAACACAGAGTGGACTAAAGCAATATGGAGGACAAAGCCACATGGGGCAGATGCAGCACATTGGGGATGGGTGGGGAAAGCAACGTGGAAGGCAAGTAGCACAGGCGAGAGTGAGGAATGTAAAGCGTAGTTGGTAAGAGAAGCACATGGGCTAGACTGCAGTAAGAGCTACTTATGTTCAATGAAGATCTTCCTGAGTTACTAATGTTATTAGTGTTGTAATAGCGACCACATCAGACAAGAGTAAATCGGTCGCCACATCATTTAAGACTATCAGCAGTGGTCATCTCAATGCATCAGGCAGGGTTACCAGCAGTAATGTGAAAAAGGCTTTGTCAATTTGCAGTGCCAATACCTGGGTAATACCTGGGTAATACACAACAGCCACATGTAATTCCCCTGACACCAAGGTAAAATAATAAGTCTGTCCAATGTTCCATGATTTCTTACTTACGCATTAGCTTTAAATATAGCATGTGGATTTGTAGTACACATGTGTGCCCTAAAGGGTATATTGCCACAGAAATACCATATGTTTATTGTTACACAACTCAATGGTTAGCATGGTTGAATTGGAAATTCAACTGGAAATTGTATTGGAAATTCAACATCAGCTTATGAGTTCTGAAAATACACACATTTTTATTTCGAATACACTCTTTTCAGTTTTTGTGTACATATATATATATATATATATATTCACTGAAAAAACCATAGGTTATAGACCATATATAGTTAGGAATTAGCATTTAAAAAACCTTATTTTACTCACACAAAACCATTGAAATTCCATATATAGTTAGTTGCACTAACTATATATCGCGCACCCGCAATCCACTGCTGATGATGTCACATATTACATCATTCATGACATGGTCAGTGACATCACTGATGACATCACTGATGACATCTCAAATGACATCACTGATGACATCACTGATGACATCTCATTTGACATCAATGACCACATCACTGATGATATCATTCATGTGACAATACAATGCATCTCCTCACATTTTAATATCACCTCTGTTTCACCCAGTGTTAAATACAGAGTATAATTTTTGAAACCATTGACACACCAATACTAGTTACTACATATGTACTCACTGATTCCTACGTCTACACACACATTCACTCATTCACCCATACAATCATTCATACATACAATCACTCATCTTTACAACACTATCATATGCACTCATACACCTATACAGACACTCACACTCTGCCACTCATCCATGGAGTTACTCACACACCTAGTCAGTCCTGTAAAGAATCAATCACACTTCCATTTTCTTGTCTATACAGTTAAACATAGAGCACCTTACATTTTCAAACATATACTAACACATACTTACCTTGTTATACAATCATTGATATAAGTACACATTGATCTGCACAGAGTCACACACCTCCCAGCCAGCCACACACACACTCAGTCTCCCATACAAATACTTGGACAATCAATCAGTAACCCATATAGTTAATCATATAGCTACTGATCAACACATGCAGCAGTTTACAGAACAACAGACATAATGATGCACAAATTAAGACACTTTAGTAACTAACCCATGCACTCAGTGAGACACATTTAATCACTCACTCATACATTCAGTCATGCACCTACTAAATCCTTTGTCCAGACACTTATACTTCCACTCATTCTTCAATATGTAAGACACATTTTAACTTTACAGAAACATACAGTCACTGGATGTTGTCATCAGTGATGTCATCAGTGATGTCATTTGAGATGTCATCAGTGATGTCATCAGTGATGTCACTGACCATGTCATGAATGATGTAATATGTGACATCATCAGCAGTGGATTGCGGGTGCGCGATATATAGTTAGTGCAACTAACTATATATGGAATTTCAATGGTTTTGTGTGAGTAAAATAAGGTTTTTTAAATGCTAATTCCTAACTATATATGGTCTATAACCTATGGTTTTTTCAGTGAATTTTCAAGGTTTTGTAAATGCTAATTCCTAACTATATATGGTCTATAACCTATGGTTTTTTCAGTGAATATATATATATATATATATGTTATATATATATATATATATATATATATATATATATATATATATATATATATATATATATATATATATATATATATATAACATTTCTATGGCAAAATGAAACCCCTTATTTTGTTCCTTTTCAAATTAAATGTATTAAGTGTTACCACTTTATTCCAATCAAGATGACTTCAGGTGTGCCATACTTTTGTCATAAGTAAGACTGTTAGCGTTCTAGTTGTTCTTTAAAACACTCTGGGACATTCTGTCACTAGGCTATAGTTGGGCCACATCTGGCTGATATTTGGGCTACATTTGTTTTTTTTTGTCTCTGGCGGCCATCTTTGGGCTACATTGGGCTTCATTGGGCTTCATTGGGCTACATTGGGCTACATTTGGGCTCCAACATATATATAGCCCAATGTAGCCCAATATATATTTTTCAAAGTTAATTTTCGTAAAAACCACTGGAGCATATATCTTGAGACATAGCAAAGGCACATCGGGCTACCAGTCCCTACAATTTTGCCAAGTTTCGTGGAAATCCATTCAGCCGTTCGAGCTAAAAGTGAGTCCAACCGCCCTATGGAAAACTCAATGTTAAAAACACGTTTTGGGACCCCCTTTTTTTCTCGGCCCCCGCTTGACGAAACCCCCCCAAATTTTCAGGGGCTGCTCAGAAACAAAATGTTCCATTTTCCAGAAAATTTCAGCCAATTCCGTCCTCAAACGCCAAAGTTATTCAACATAGAATTTTCAAAAATCCCATAGGAAAAAAATCCTAACTATATATACCTACTGGCGACCGCCAGTAGGTAATATATATATATATATTATATATATATATATATATATATATATATATATATAACATTTCTATGGCAAAATGAAACCCCTTACTTTGTTCCTTTTCAAATTAAATGTAGTAAGTGTTACCACTTTATTCCAATCAAGATGACTTCAGGTGTGCCATACTCTTGTCATAAGTAAGACTGTTAGCGTTCTAGTTGTTCTTTAAAACACTCTGGGACATTCTGTCACTGGGCTATAGTTGGGCTACGTCTGGCTGATATTTGGGCTACATTTGTTTTTTTTGTCTCTGGCGGCCATCTTTGGGCTACATTGGGCTTCATTGGGCTACATTGGGCTACATTTGGGCTCCAACATATATATAGCCCAATGTAGCCCAATATATATTTTTCAAAGTTAATTTTCGTAAAAACCACTGGAGCATATATCTTGAGACATAGCAAAGGCACATCGGGCTGCCAGTCCCTACAATTTTGCCAAGTTTCGTGGAAATCCATTCAGCCGATCGAGCTAAAAGTGAGTCCAACCGCCCTATGGAAAACTCAATGTTAAAAACACGTTTTGGGACCCCCCTTTTTTCTCGGCCCCCGCTTGACGAAACCCCCCCAAATTTTCAGGGGCTGCCCAGAAACAAAATGTTCCATTTTCCAGAAAATTTCAGCCAATTCCGTCCTCAAACGCCAAAGTTATTCAGCATAGAATTTTCAAAAATCCCATAGGAAAAAAATCCTAACTATATATACCTACTGGCGACCGCCAGTAGGTAATATATATATATATATATATATATATATATATATATATATATATATATATATATATATATATATAAAACCAAGCAAAAGCTTCTAATTTGCGAAGCTGGGTTGTACACTGGAGAGCTACTTACAGGGAGCCGGAGAGCTACTAGTAGCTCACGAGCTACTCGTTGGAGGGGAGTAGCAGACTGGCGAGAGAGAGCCACATTGAACAAAGCATGGAGGGTAAGAGTAGAACATGAGGGAGAATGGAAAACACACGAAGGCTCATGTTGACGCTTTGCCAAAAATACAACCGTTGTGCTTCAGAAGTGTGCAGTCGAAGGACACAAGTAATGCGTCCATGCTCCAGTGGAGGGACAAACACAAGAAGAGAAAGTAAAGCCCATATAACTGACAAATAAGCCAACCAATGGTAAGTTATAGGTGGGCTCGAAAGCACTCTATAAGCTGACAATAGGTATTTTCGCCAGCCGACAGCTTGTGTAGTCTGGTACGTCAGACATAAAAATGCTTCTAGGTTCTGTAGAATTTATGTAAACTTTGCTACATTTATTTTTGAGGGGCACTGCAAATAAATACAAATGCCTGTGGCGCGTTGCTGAAATGGGTGCCCATTTGCTTTAAATTCTGTGCCTGTGTATTAGTCAAGCTGACTTAAATGGGAGTTCTCTAGTGCATTCATATCCATAACGCTACATATGCCGAAATACAAGTTATGTTTCATTTTTTTCAGTCTACTGCAGAAAAGAACTGCATATTTATTTCATGCTTTTCAAGGCTGAGCTCTCAGTGTGAATATAGTTTTATGGATAAAGTTTGCTTTCTACTCTTGTGAATAAAGGTTGTTTGTTTTAAAATTCCCACATCTTATTCATGTGCATTTAAATTACGTTGTTTTGTTACAGCATATATATAAAATGGCACTGCGCATGTGGTTTATATAAAATGTCGGAGGAGAGGATGGAATAAGCGGGTGGTGAGCATGTTCTATTCTTGGTTAAACCACAGTGGAATTCCCCTTCTAAGTAAATATGGCTTTCTTGTGCTGGCTTGAACCATTTGCCTACACAGATGTCAGGAAGAGGACTGATGCAAAACCACAAATTGTCAGGGAAATGGGCTGTGATTTATGCAGGTTATTTAAACCCAGCCAAGCATTAGTTTGCATTTCCATTTGCTGCCTCTAATTCGTGTCTCCAAACGTGGCACAGAGCAGTGCAAAGCACCAATTTGTTAAGAAGCAACACATTTCCCCTCAAAATTGAACTTGCTAAACGTTCTGTGTTTGAAATGTGCTTTGCTGTATGAACCCATGAAAATAAATAAGCAAAACTGCAATATACCGTGAATGTACAGTAAAAAGATGAAGACAGTCTTTTTTTAAATGGCGACCTTGTGAAATGTGCTTCTCCATAAACTTCCCAAGTAGCAGACAGGAATTGGGGGCCCACATAAATCAGATGAGAAAATGTTTCCCCTTTAGTGTTAGATGTCCACTTTTCTGAGTTTCTGAAAGATAGAGGAAAGATGGGGATGAAAAGAGGGCGACAATTACGTGCACTTTCCTCCTCAGCATAACACATGTCAGCTCTATGAAGTACGGATGAAGCCTCCCACCTGAGATCAGCTCGAAACGTCTTCCTTCCAATGTTGTTTTTCACGGCTTTGTTGATGGTGTGTACTCCCTTCATGTGTGGTCGCATCATATATTCCTAGATGTCTGCCCATTTTTCCACACACAGGAATGGACGACAATCTTAAAATGCTTTTGGTCATACATGATCCCAAAGCAAACAAGCCTTGGCAAAGCCAGTAGGCGAGTGCCTGGAATATCGCACTTTATTCCGCATGCTTTTTCCCCGCATGCAATTACAACACGTTCGTTACAACCAACGCCTTGTAACAATGCATACCATTACCCCGCAAATTATAACAACGACTTGCTCTGGGGGGGGGGGGGGGGGGGGCTGGATTTTGGAATAGCATAATTTACTATTCCAACTCCAGTATGTGCAACAGTAGGGAAGGTGTTGGATTTTAAATCCAACACCTTCTGCTCCCTCCGCAAGTCATTGTTCTGACTTGCGGAGTAATGGTATGTGTTGTTACAACGTGGTTGTTGTAACGATCGCGTTGTAATTCCCTGCGATGTTTACTGAGTGCCTGACAATTAAAGGCAAGACCTGTTGGCTTTGCCAATACTTGTTTTAAAGTATGCAATTGAGAGCCATCCTTCTACTGTAAGAGCACCACTCTGGTCACTCACACACGATACAAGAACACAAGTTCTCATGTTTTGAACATTCTTAATACTGAGACCTAATTTGATGACATCACAGGGACATGGTTGTATGACACAACCACACTTTCCTTTCCCAAGCGTTCCTTAACAACTACTTGCATTAGAGGAGCGCTGGACTTTGGAATAGTACAACTTACTTACGCAACAATAGGGAAAGCGTTGGACTTTAAAGTCTAACGCCGGTTTACCTAACCCATGTCGTTGTAACGACTTGCGTTGTAAATGGAATGCGTGGTTCAGACACATTCATTGTTCCTTTGCAACACATTGTTTGGCCGTCATGGTATTTGCTGTTTCCCCATCACAGAAAGTGAAACAACAGCATCAATCGCAAAATAGAATTTAATATCAGTTAAATTATTAAATTAGCAAATTAATGTAAAATGAATGGATTAACCCCAAAAACTGTAAGGTCGATAAGTGGCTGTCTAAAGGTTAGGAGCAGCATTCTATGTGCCGGTAGACACTCCTCCCATCACATAAAAGTCTATAGGAGGGCTCCCCAATGGATGGCCTTATAGCGTGAATGGACTGCAGCTTCTACAAGCCGCTCTGCAGAAAGCAGATCTCTGAGCAGGGTTGAATTTAGAGTTGAGGTTCTAGCTCTTCCCAGCAGGTGTAACATTTTACTTTCTCTGCAAGCTCAACCACAACTCCAAATGGGTGAGTCTCAAGCACAATGAGTGAGACCTGAGGTCCTGGCATCACTGGAAGTGGCTCTTCCAATCAGTTTGCTGCCTGCCCGGTAATGTGCTTCAGCGCCCCTTGGTAGCGTATAAAGTTCTATACAAATGCAATTTCAAACCCATAAAATACTAAGTGCAGAGCCCTCATGTTTCCCAGGTCTGCACACTAGTAGCTGATCCAATGTTTTTTTTTACTTTGTATTCTGCTACTTTGTAGTCTAATTTTAGAATGAAGTAAGTACATATCTTTCAAGTCACGTGCAATGTGGGGTTATGGCTCTCTTTCTCAGGTGTAGATGCACACCTGCAAATTGAGTTATAGACCCACAATCTGCTTTAATTAAATAAGGTCTATATTTTGGGCAGTGTTGAGCAGCCTGGCAGTGAGGTGGCCAGATACCATTCACCCTCCTGTAACTGTTTATGGAAAGGAATTTTAATTCACTCCTCTCAGACAGGAAGAGGGCCCTGTGTGTAGTTAAAAAATAGAGCCATGGGCGAGGAAACAATTCTAGCTGTTTTCAGTATTATCACACAGTATTCTGGCTAGAAAATTTGACTGGCTACTTGTCTGGTCACTTTAAGTTATGGCTGTTTGTCCCAACTCAGGGTGTTGCTGGACTTGTCTCAGACATGAACATGAACCACAATGCAGAATTTCCATCAGCAGCACTTCGTTTGTGTGGTGTACCTGGGGCAGGTATTTTTGCCCTCTCGTGTTCTGTCACAAGAGGAGCAGCCTAAGGGAGAAGTAACTAATCGCCTAATACTGGTGCACAAACCAAGAGGACTAGATGGAGTTGATTGTGAGTTAGAATCTGAATCTATAATTAACATGTTGGCAAACTATTGCAGTGACTTAACATTTACTGAAGTGATCTGAATTGCACTAATTCAAATATAGAAATGGGAAAAATGAGTTACTAATATTGCTTGTCTGACTGTCAGGCGGGAAATAACTGACTATGCAACAAGTGAAGTGTGGAATAGGGAAAGGTTATATTTTTCTTTCAATAAAAGTTCCAGGCGTCAAATGTCTCGGTTTGTTTTATTCCCAAAAGATCTCTGTCCCAGATCCGGAGCTGTCCCCGCATGTGTCAGAGTACCTGTTAGAAATGGCCCTTTTTGCAGGGTTATCCCCAAACGTTTTGCTTCTTCCTCCTATTTTTTACTAACTTGTTTGTGTTGGTTTTGGGACTCTGGGCACTTTACCACTGCTAATCAGTGCTAAAGTGCATATGCTCTCTGTGTAAATTGTGTTATGGATTGGTGTTTCAATGATTGGATATTTAATTTACTTGTTAGTCCCTAGTAAAGTGCACTTAGTGTGCCAGAGTCTGTGAATCAAATGCTACTAGTGGGCCTGTAGCACTGACTGTGCCACCCACGTGAGTAGCCTTAAAAAAGTAACTCAGACCTGCCATTTCAGAGTCTGCGCGCAGTTGGTAACTGCCATGTCGACTTGCCCTGTGCACACACTTGCCAGTCCCTAACCTTCCCTTTTCTTACATGTCAGGCACCCCTAAGGTAGGCCCACGGTGCCCCTGTGGGCAGGGTGCAGTGTATGTGAAAAGTAGGACATGCCCTGGTGTGTGTGGCATGTCCTGACAGTGAATTACAGCCCATTTCGTTTTTCACTATTGCAAGGCTACCTGTTCTCATAGGCCAGAATGGGCAGTTTGATTATCACATTTTATAATCCCAAACTGACCCAGGGAACAAGGTAGAAATTCGAGTTTAGTATGCCTGAACTCAGAATGTTAAAATACATCTTTTAGTGAAGGTGATTTTTACATTCTGTAATTGAAAACACCACTTTTAGAAAGTAGGTATTTTCTTGCTCAGTCATCCCGTGTGCCTCTGCTGGAATGTGGATTGCCTGTCTGGGTTTTGGATGACAGAAGGCTGGGGGAGCAGGAGGGGCTCCAGATAGTCTAGGTGGGTCTGGAAAGGGCTGAATAGACCTGGGCTGCGATGGGGGAAGGGGGAGGAGATTTTCTTGCACCTCAAAGGGCCTGGTCTGCCTCTGACAATGCCATCGCCACCCCCTGCCAGGAAATCACACCACAGAGGTTCTGGCTGGGAACAGACACCGTCTGCCTAGAGGATCAAACGATTTTTGGATACAAATACTGGGGCCTAGACCCCAGAACTTTAAAACTCTTTTGGATCAAGAAGACTGCCAAGAACAAGAGCTGGAGAAGCTGTGAGGAGGTACTACCACTTTGCTGTGTGCTTTGCTGTGTTGGCCTGCAGTGGCTGCTTCTGTCTTGGGCAGTGAAAGGTCTGGACTGAACTTTCTGCAATCTACTTTTGTGAGTTTCTCCAAGGGCTTGAGGTAGAGCTTGCCCCCTGTTCAAGAAGTCTCAAGAACAGCAAAGACTTCAAGCTCTTCTGCCCTCAGCACTCGGGACTGTGTGTTTTGTGCCGCAACAGAAGAGAAGCAACCCGACCATGTCTACGATGCCGCAGCCAACTCCGTATCCTGAAGGCACCGCAGAGGGCACCGCCGCAACGCGACCCTTGTCTCACCGACGACGCCTGCTGATGCCACCACCGAGCCGCTGCTCTCACCGCAACCTTTGGAGACCGCATTCCGCACCGCCTTGCTTCACGGTGACACCTTGGCACCGCAGAGGGCACCGCCACACCGTGACCCTGGTCTCACCAACGCCTGCTGATGTCCACATCGAGTCGTTGCTCGCACCGCGACCTGTGGGCCCCGCACTCCGCACCGCCTGGCTCCACAACGATGCCTTGGTATCCCCGATGACGCCGCTCCATGCAGAAATCGACGGCGCCGCTTGCACCGTGGTTTGAGGGCACCGCTCATAAAGTTACACGCTGCACCTCCCTCCTCCCACACCGCAGCCTTGGCCTACCGAAGCCGGCGCCATCAAGTCCAGTTCGTCAGCCGAGGACAGCGCTTCAGCAACGACGCCGCCGCTGCTTGCACCGTGACCAGCACTGCCTTCATCTCGCATCGCGATCCTGATTTCACCGACGACGCCATCTGACGCTGCTACCGAGCCGCTGCTAGCACCGCGACCTGAGGGCACAGCACGCCGCACCGCTGCACTTCACACCGCAGCACCCGACGCCTGCCGATGCCAGCGCTCCTGACTTCAACAGAAAGGAGATCACCTGCAACACGTGTGACATCGAGGGCCCCAACAACCACTGCACCGACCTCCGGAACCAACGCCTGCGGATGCCGTGTTTTCAGAAACTCCACAAGAGATCGCCGGCGCCCTGCACTTCTAAAAGGTACAGTTTGCGGGTCTTCCCAACACCGTAGCTGGCCCGCGATTCCACAATCAGCTAGAACTGTTTGGATTTGTTAGCTCAAGACGCCGCGATAGCCCTGGACGTAGCTATCAACATCAAGGAACTGTTTTTAAAGCGTCTTTTGATAACTGACAATTTTTAAGTACTGTATTGTGGATTTCTATCATTTTTGGTCTGGTATATAAATATGGGATATTTTTCTAAACTGGTGCGGTGTCCTTTTGTAGTGCTTACACTGTATTACTGTTGGTTATGTGCAAATGCTTTACACACTGCTCTAAGATAAGCCTGACTGCTCGTGCCAAGCTACCAAGGGGGTGAGCAGGGGTTATTTTAGGAGTGTAACTCCCTTATCCTGACTAGAGTGGTGGTTTCTGCCCAACTTTGGCTCATGCCCTAGCCGGCCAAAAATCCCATTTCTAACAGTACCATGTCTGCCAAACTTTAAATTTCTGACCAAAATAAGTGGGGTTGCTGGGGCAGCAGTTTGCTTTGATCAGACCAGATATAGCTTATGGTAAACAAAGTTTACCCTGATACTTTTACAACGCAGGGAATCACAACACGGTCGTTACAAAGACCGCGTTGTGATTCTGCATACCATTACTCCGCCAGTCGGAACAACGACTTGCGGAGGGGGGAGGTGTTGGATTTAACATTCAACACCTTCCCTAGGGTCCACACACACTGGAGTTGGAATAGTAAATTATACTATTCCAACATCCAGCGCCACCCCTCCGCAAGTCGTTGGTCCGAGTAATGGTATGCGGAATCACAACGCGGTCGTTGTAACGACCGCGTTGTGATTCCCAGCGTTGTAAAAGTCAGCGGAATAACGTCATAAATTCATAGCTTATCTCTGTTTGAGAAGTTTGAGAAGTTACTATGCTAATGCACAACCTTAAAGCCATCTGTTGCCTCACTCTTTTGCCCTTTGCTTTGGATTGTAGGGAAAAAGGAGTGAACCCACTCAAGAAATCTGAACTGCCCCACATCGAATCCTCATTCCTTTGGCTATTTCAATCCTGCCTCCTACCTTTATTTATGGAAATGTATAGGAATAGGTCAAGAACTACCAATATATCTCTCTCCTCCCTTTCGCAGCCAAAATTCACTGAGAAGATCGTCAACAACCAGCTCACTAACTTCTTAGAAGCCAACTCGATCCTCGATTCTTCCCAATGCGATTCCGCAGCAACCACAGCACCAAGACCACCCTCCTAGATGCCACGGACAACATCCGCACCCTCTGACCAGGGCCACATGGCATCTCTCATCCTACTAGACCTCTCAGCAACCTTCGACACTGTCTCCAGTCACACACTAACCACCAGACTCCATGACGCCAGCATCTCGAGAACCACGCTCAACTGGATTCGCTCCTTCCTCACCTGCCAAAGCCAAAGACTCAGACTCCTACCCTTCCTCTCCGAACCCAAAAAGATCAGTTACGGAATACCCCAAGGATTCTCACTCAGCCCCACGTTCTTCAACATCTACATGGCTCCTCTCGCCACCATAGTCAGAAAAAACAGACTCAGCATAGTATCCTATGCCGATGACACCCAGCTCATCCTCTCCCTCACCAACAAACCCAACATCGCCAGACACAACTTCGAGGCAGGTACGAAAGACGTTGCCTCCTGGATGAGCAACAGCTGCCTAAAGCTCAACTCAGAGAAAACAGAAGTCCTCATCCTCGGATCCACCCCCTTAGCATGGGACAACACCTGGTGGCCCACCACCCTTGGCGAACCTCCCACGCCCACAGACCATGCTCCCAACCTCGGCATCATACTTGACTCCTCCTTCAGCATGCACCGACAGATCAATGTCGTATCCTCCACATGCTTCAACACCCTCCGCCTCCTCTGCAAGACCTTCAAATGGATCTCTCCGAGTCCAGAAGGATCGTCACCCACGCACTCATAACCAGCAGACTGGACTATGGGAGCGCCTTCTATGCCAGAATAAACAAATCTGTACTCCTCAAACTCCAGAAAATCCAGAACCCGCAGCTGGACTTGTCCTTGGCATCCAACGACAACACCACATCACCCAACACCTACGAGAACTCCACTGGCTCCCCATCGAAAAGAGAGTGACCTTCAAGCTCCTCACTCACGCATACGAATCCCTCCATAACATCTGACCCCAATACCTCAACGAAAGAATCTCCTTCTAAGCAAACAAGAGAAGCCTCTGATCCGCCAATCTTGCTCTAGCGATAATCCCATGCATCTGCAGAGCCAGAATGGGTGGGGGGATCCTTCTCCTACATCGCAGCCAAGACCTTGAATGAACTCCCACTTAGCATCAGACAAACCCCCACTCTGCAAGCTTTCAGGAAGAGCCTCAAGACCTGGCTCTTCGGATGAGACAAAGCTGCGCTAAACCTCCCTCCCCAGCATCTTGAGATCCACGCGGGTGAGTAGCGCACTTCACAAATTCCTGATTGATTGATTTACTGATAGGAATACATGCCAGGCTAATTGGCTAGAGTTATGGATTTTTTTTAACATGTTGCAATGATTGATTTTGTTTTTGTTTTTTTCTCAGAGTTTTATATAGCGCGAACTTGACCCGAAGATATCAGGTATCAGAGCGCTTTACATAAACACCAGTTGCGTTACACAAGGACCCATTCATTTTTGTTAGGCACCGGAAGATTAAGTGATTTGCCCAGAATCATAGGATGTTGAGCGTCATTGCCAAGACTCGAACCCCGTTCTGCAGATTTGAGATCGACCGCCCTAGTAGTCTGGGCCATATCCTCTCCCTGGTAATGGATTTCCACTATTGTCCTCCTGAAATTAATGATAATTGGTTGTTCAGGTCCATTTTCTCCAGTTCATCTGTATGACTGGAGAAGCATTGCATCATCAGCTGGGAAATAAAATCAACATGACTTTTAAAGTTGCTGTTTTCTCACGGGGGCACCCAACCCTGGGGTTCTGGAGATTTGTTGCTGCTGTGCAGTGCTGGGAAGGCCAGAGATATACGCCCGGCAGAGGAGCCTACTGACCCTGTAAGAAAGAGTTAGACATAGCTATCTGGATCTGCATGGAAACTACTTGAGGAACTGGGCCTGGCTTGGAACCACAAGAGTTTTTATTCTGCTAACCTAAAATCAACCCAAACAAATATTTCTCCTAGAGGTCAAGGACATGTCTCAACCATCAAAGAACTGCCAGTGATGGTGAGCATGCTCTATTCCTTAGCCCCCTTGCCTTTGTACTGGCTGTTAGCCATGTTCCCAGGCAAAGTGGGATGCAAAGTTTTACCGTTTCACAAAAGGACCTTCAGGTGTGTTGGGGGTTTTCTTAGTTTGGTAAAGTTGCAACCAGATAGCTATATCAAAGGTGAGATTGCATACATTCTCTACTGACCATATAATGTTATGCCACTTGCCTGGGACAAAAAAGTCTTCCAAGCCGGCTTGACTCCATAGTTGCTTAGACGAGTAGTCATGGTGTCGTTCGAAGGTGGTGATGTGAAGCTTCAGGCTAAATACAGTCTGATACAGTCATCTCAGTTCTGGTAAAGATGGATCATCTCACTCACACACACACACACACACACACACTCACATTTACCCAAATTATAATACAAATATATTCTGTGCAATGAAAATGCTGATTTTTATCACTTGTGCTGGTCCAAATGGCATTCCTTCTGACAGGTGGTGAATTTTCAGCTGAAAATATGATGACTTCTTCCATGTTGCTCAGGATTACTATTAGATCGCGATCGGTAGAAAATATATGAGAAAACACCACATAATTGACGCAATCTGTGAGAACCTTCAGTAAAATATGAATATGTTTATTTTAAAGCTTTCATGCTTGTGTTAAGGAGTTATTCACTCTACAGCCCGCTTACTCTTCCAGGTGAGGGTACTCACAGTACCTTAAAAGTTGGATATCCTGCAATCCTATAGCGTTAGCTAAACTTACCCCCAGATGTATGTCAACAGAGATCAGGTATTGGTACTGAAGGGAGTCAGACAGGGTTTTGGCCAATGAGGAAAATTGGAGATGAGGGCCACAGACGCAAAGTGCAACCATCAGGACCATGCTGGACTTTCTTTGGGTCTTGGCTTTGTCTAACATGCAAGCTAGTTGGGCTGGACCTTTTAAGAACCAAAGAGCTTCAGGGGCTCTTGTGCTGACACTCAGGCAATTGAGGTGGTTAGGGGCCATTGAACATTGTCATGCGCGACTATAGTGGGTACCAGGAAAGCCGGAGAGGGGGAGCACAATAGTGAACCAAGCAATAGTAGGAAGAGGTAGAGACTGTGTTCACCAGGCCGGCTCTCCTCTCACGTCACCCTCACTTGGGGTTGAACTTGAGCTGCTACCCCCAACCTCTAGTTGGTGGTAGAGGGGGCTTTCTGGCATTCTAGGTCAAAGTTTGGTTATTCCACCTAGGCAATGTCTGTAACAGAGCAAGCCACGCCCGCAGAGCTTCAGAAGTTTGAGATTTGTTGTTATCAATTTCGCCCCCAGCTAAAAAAAAAATCAAAATGCATTTTTTAAAACAATACTAATAGAAACATTAAAACTTTCCTACTAAAGCCATAAATGAAGGGAATAAGAAGCACACTTTCAACAACACATTTTAGAGTCTACAAACAAAGAAGTTAGTGCAGGTTTCCCATGGGTACAAAGAGAGAGCAGAAGCTCATCTACATGCTGTCTGTTAGTAACATACAATTTCTTAACAATGTCAAACACTCTGCAGATGAGAATTTCACAGTGCTTTGATAGTATCTTCTTTTCTGGGTCTCAGTTTAAATTCTTGTCACTTGATTTACAAACTTCAGTATTCGAATCACTTAAAATATAAAGTACAGTAACTGATAATAATGTCCATAAAATGTGGGCTTTACATTCACATTCCTCATTGCATCATGTGTATTTAGAAGTACTACAGAAATGACTCCCACAATGATGTCTATTTTCACAGTCTCTGTTAAAACTGTATAGTCTATTTTCCATTGAAATACACAGCGGGCCTCATCTACAAGAAAATGACGCAGTGCAGCGCCGCAAGCCATTTAGCTGCGTCATGCTGCACCATTTTCAATGCACAGGGATGCGTCATAATAACAACACAATTGGATGCCATGCGCCAGCGCAGGAATTCTTGTGTCATGCTGCAAGGGCACCTGGGCTACAGGGAGGATTGTTTTTGTCCAGGAAGGGACAACTTCCTGCACAAACATTAATAGCATTTCCCTCTTTCTTTGCGTGCAGCAGAATGCAGCACACATGGAAAGATGTACAAATGAGGAGAAATAAAAGTATTTCTCCATTCCTAGCCTCTCGTTGGTAGGCGTAGGATTCTGATGCATTCCCAATTTTACAGAATGTTGTAAATCAGGGATCATGGATGTTGCGAGGGAACACCCACCGCAAACTCCGGGTGACTTAACGTAATCTTGTAAATTTGGCAAGCCCATTGCACCGCTGGTGCATCAAAAAATAATGATGCACCAGAAGCGCAATGGGTTTGCAAAAAAGCCCCAGTGTTTTTGAACTTTTTATTTACTGTCCAGAGAAAGCCCCTCACTGGGGCTATGTTGGCTGCAACACATCTGTATAAATTATTTTGATGAGCACACATCTTGAACACTGAGGAGGAAGGCTGCTAGCATAGAAATACGTGGTAAGACCAACCCATTCTCTCATGCATCGCTATCGGTTTACACAGAATGGGTGACTAGGGCCTCCGAATGAGCTCACAGTTGAGATACAGCCAGGGCCACTGGAATTATGAGACAAAGGGGAGGTAAATTATGCAGCAGAGTTGACTAAATTATGCAGCAAACAAATGCAAATCATGCGGCATAGAGCAGCACATTTTGTTGATAGTATCAGTTCATTATTTTGACATTTTTGCACGTTAACACTGTCTGGACAAAGGTTTCAACTTGATAGTACTAGTGTAACACCCAAATGCAGCAATATGCAACTGAAAGGTAAACCATCATCGAGTGCCTTCCGCTGCAACGCAACAAGCTTTGCCTCATTTTTAGTAACTTTTAACCCGTTTGAGGTAGAAACAATTTTTTCCGGTTAGAATCTGCAACCTGTGCAACTGAGGTTGGAGCAAATGCAGCAAATCTATAATTATTTGAAAAAAGCCAAAGCCACAGTGGCAGAATAGCATAATTCAAATGGCCCTGGACATAGCCCAAGGTTGCAGAACAGGGACTAAGTGAGTTTTGTGACCCTCCTTGAGGACCAGAGACTTATATCATATACCATACCATGAACATATATTTCATACAAGAAACTCCAAAATGTACCCTTATCAAGTGAAAGGCTTTGCACTGTAATGGCTTGGTATAATATGTGGATTAAGAAATAAAACAATTTGAAGCAAAAAGTAGGACTTTAATGGCAAAAGTTAAATGACGCGGTATAGTTTTTTAAATGCCGAGACAAAATAAGAATTGTAAGCATTTTTCTAATTATTTCTTACTTTAGTGTCAATAGCCCCTCCATTCAAATGGCACCTTGATTCCAATACCATGGCAGTTACCCATTAAAGTTTTTTGCAAGCGTCCTCTAATGGCACAAAGTGACACAAAGCAGTGTGGCACGAGCAGCCGTGCAACTCTTGAAAAATCCAGACCGAAGTGTCTAAATCCTTTTGGGTACTAGTTTTGCACACAATTCAGATTACCAACCTGATTCCTCTTAGCTAGGATGCTGTCCATGGAAATTTGCTCCTGCTTGTACATGTAATCTCCTTTATTGTGGCTTGCTCAGTTCTATGTTGTACACATTTGTAATGTGATAGCAACTTTTTAATGGCATTGTAGCACATTTTCACTGGGTGCCCTTTTCATTTGGAACTGATAACACCATCAACCAATTGTGTCTGATGTTTGGTTGGTGTTTGATTGTTAGAGGTTAGTGGATTGTATGTTAACTGTTTAGTCTACAGGTGTTTGTGTATGTTAGCAGGAACGAGTATTGGTTAGATCTTGAGACATGTTTACAGAGTTTTATGTGTATGGGTAGTTGTGCAAAGGACTTTTCCACAAAGGAGGGTAAGGGGCTGGCTTGAGAAGATCAAAGGAACATGGACTACATGAGTTTATACTTCTTGACCTGGAGCCAGTGGCGGCTGGTGAGATTTGAAAGTGGTGAGGCGTAAAAGTTCATGGAACACTTTACAAAAGCACCAGTTACATTACACAAGCATCATTCGCCCAGTGAGTTGTTGGGAGAATACGTGCCACAACACACAGGACATCACACAGACAACAACAGCAACACACAGGACATCAGACAGAACACAACAGTAGAATGTAGATAAATTAAACGCAGCCTTCTACAAGATTCAGAGTTGGCTTCGACTAGAAACATGGAGAGTCAACCCTATTAATAACATAACTCCTACTCAAAGAACTGCGTAGTCCATTAGTATTTTCCAGATGAAATTGCAGAGGATTTGTGTTGTCCGCTCTGGTACCTCTTGCTATTGGTGCCAAATTTGGGACGTATGAGCCAGGGTGGAATTAGGTGCAGGTGAATTTTGTTTTCCAAGTATAATTTTTGTGAAAATTAGACTTTATATGCAAAAAAAGTGATGGTTTTCTATGTGGAAATTGTACAAGAGGTATACCCTTGTCCACCAAAGTCATGCGAAATATGTACAAAGGCATGTGAAATATGTACACAGTGTATTTCTATACATTTTCTTGAGTCATGTGGTGAAGTTTTCTACAACAGTGCGTGCAGTAGCAGCGCATATCAGTTTTCACTGTTACCACAAGACACTGGGTAAAAATTATGTAAAAAAGCGTACATAGAAGAAAAACAAAAATTATGCAAATAAGTAAAATCCAATAATAATAGGAATTTACACAAGATTTCGGTCCCATTTTATCAGCTTTTAAAAAGCAAGGACAAAGAACTTTTTTTATAGAATCCATTGTACCTGTCTATGGAGCTCTGTCCCAGAAACCGTCTAAACAGTCTGGCACTGTTTCAAATTTCCCACAATATTGAAAGCGTGACTGTTACATCCTGGCCAATAAATCATTTCCATAGGATTTTACTGGCAAACATGTATTTGAAAAACATTTCTGGTAACACCACTTCTCTTCTGTATGGAAAAATGTAGTATACAAGAAGACTTAACATAACATACAGTACTGATAACATACCAACAACTACGAAGGGGAAGAAAAAACAGAGAGAAGCATGTGTATTGATAGAGGGACTCACTGAGAACAAATAGTAGGCAACACACAAGGGGACATGGTAGACACTTTTAAAGACACATAAACATAAAAACACACCAGAAGTGACAGCAAGATAAACGCTGGTATAAGAACCACATGCCACTCTTAACAGCTCAAGAAATCTAAACATGAAGCGACCAGAAAACCACTACTGGTAGATGCAAACATAAGGATATGCACAGAGCGAGAGCCAATACGAGCATCACTGTGAAAGAAACACAGAGCACTTAGAGCCGCAACACAGTGACTCGGTGAGGTACAGAAATGGCAAGAGGCGCATATTAGTAGCCACTAAAATGGACACAGCACACATAATCATACATGAAGCCACTAAAATGCATACAGCACACATGCACAATGGGTCACAGGCAAATCTGCTGAGAAATTGAGACAGCATCAGCATCAATTAGATCCAATGCCAGGCAAGTATAGTGGGTCACTTCAACCAAAAGGCCATTGAGAGCACAAACAGGCCAAGATTAAAAAAAAGAGACAAACTAGAGCTTTGAGTGCAGCATACACGGGCGGGTGGGTGGAGAGAGGGTGGAAATGGCCTTGGATTGTCCGGGGGGGATGGGAGGAGGCGGGAGAGGTATGTTTAATTAAAAAAAAATATATAATGAAACTTAACTTACTGTCCTGCGCTGCTGCCACCTCAGCTTCTGGAAGGGTCCGACTCCTGATTGCCGCCGCCCTCTCTTTCAATTCCTACATCGTCATCAGCCAGGAAAGGCAGCCTCCCTCCCCTCCGCCAATCACAACGCTGCAATGGCAGCGTTTTGATTGGTGAGGCGCAGCTGGGCGCACCCCACCCGGGCCATTTTTTCTATGTAGGCTTCTGCATGCAGCAGCCTACATAGAGAAAAAGGGAGAGTGGGTGGTCCTGCTCGAGGGCAAGGGGGGAGAGGCTTGCCCAATTTTGTGGATACTGACTGTTTGGTCGGCCCCAGGGCCGACCAAACAGTCAGTATGCACAACAGTGGGCAAGCCACAACCCCCCTGCCCTCAAGCAGGACCACCCACCCCCAACCAGGCACTTCTGCTTTCTCGCCGTGCGAGAAGGCAGAAACATAAAATGGTAAATATTACCATTTATGTTTCTGCCTTCTCGCACTGCGATAAAGCAGTGGGGCAACGCCCCCACGTCCCAATGGGGGAACCGCCACTGCCTGGAGCACTCCTATTTCCAGATAGTCCTTAGTCCAGGACTATAGAGCAGTAGTTCTTAACCTTTTGACTACTGTGGTCCCCCTTGAATCTCTACTGGACCCCACTAATTCATTTCAATTTCTATGATTTGAACCTCAAAACAATACACAAAAATACAAAAACAAGTATATATGAAACTGATGGGCAAATATTAAAATATGTTGTTTCATTCACAATCAAATTTTAAAAAAGTGTTCAAATGTTCAATTGTGCTTCTTTATTTGTATATAGTTTATCAATTTTAATTTATTCATTTTAGTATTATGTAATGTTGTAAAAGAGATGTGGACCCACCTAAGTAGGCCTCGCAGAACCCTATTTGTCCTCGGACTTCAGGTTGAGAACTACTCCTATAAAGGTAAGCACCATGACAATTTAATTTATACAGGATTCGTTGATGTCAGTGGATCTAAATTAGCTCTGTCCGTACATAGGGGCCGATTATGATTGCGGTTTTTCCGCATCCTCCGGGCCGGTGGAAGCCACCGCCGGCCCGGAGTATGCGGAAAAACCGCTGCGGAGCCTCCAAAGACCCACGCCATATTAGGATGGCTGGTGGGTCTGGAATTCTGTCTGCAGCTTTTCCACCATGGTCGCCTTCCGACCGCGGGGGAAAAGCTCTAACATGGCTGGCGGTGTCTATCAGACACCGCCAGGCATATTAGGATGGTGTGAATGACATGCTTTTCCGCGGCTGCTTTTCCGCCATGGAAAAGCATACGGACTTTCACTTCGTGGGCCCGTTGCGGGCCCCCTGGGTGAAGGGGGGTGCACATCGGGGGTACCTATGGTACCCCCCTGCATTTGCGTGCACAAAGCTGCAGGCACTGCGCGGTGCCTGCCGCTTTGTGCATGCAAATGCGATGCATGCATTTTTAACCTTGCGGCGGGTGCAGCTTGAAGCTGCACCCGCCGCAATGTTAAAGATAGAGGATGTGACTGACACCCTGGCGGTCACATCCTAATCTGCTCGGAGGGAACGCCGCAGCCCCTGCGGACGTTCCCTCCTCCTCAGGGGTCACGGACGGACTCAAATCCGTCCGCGATCATAATCGGCCCCATAATTCGAAATGATGTTGAGAAAGCAGAGGTTCCATAGAGCAGACCATTGACAGTGGGTATTGAAGCCTTGCTACACTTCAATGCAAAGCCAAGTCTGAATGTATGAAGGTGATCAGGAGATTTAGACTGACCGTAGCTCAATGCTACGTTAACAGTGTTGAGAAACTGTTGAATGTGTATTTATCAGCATTTAAATGGGTTTGGGTGAGTAGAGGAGGATGGTCGCCACCTTCGACAGGTTGTCCAGTAGCGGCTGGTGTCAGGGAAATGTGGTGAGGCAGCGCGGGGGCCTGTAACAAAACAAACAATAAAAAAAATGTACCTGCCTGTCTTCTGCTCGCCACTCTTCTGGGCACAGACTGAAGCTCCCAGACTCCCCTACAGCCAATCCTGATGCTGCTCCAATACCCATGAAAGCAGTGTGGGGATTGGGCGGAGCAGGGTTGTTTTGTGCTCCTTGAGGAGTTGAGATCCTGTGCCTGGTTGCACCCAGCAACACTGCTGGGTTGAAGAGATGACAGTGCATATAACGGTTTGGCCGTCCTAAGAAGGCCGCCCAAACCGTCATGCACACTGACAGCAGTGCCACCACTCTTCCTCCCCCTGCTGCAGTGCAGTGGCCACGCCCCCCAAGACTTGGCTGTAGGACAAAAAATAAAATTATCATCATTTTATTTTTTCATTTGCCTCTGCCGGCAGGGGGCAACACTGAGGCTAACTAACCTTCTCCTAGGAGATCAACTTTCCAGCAACAGCCCAGTGAAGTTGATTATATTAACTTGTTTGTTGATGCCAAGGCACTTGCATCACATGCTGAAATGTAGATCTCTCTCCCTCATAGAACGCATATACCAATAGTGGATGCCACATATACCACATGTCGTGCCGGGACACTCCTTGGAGTGTCTGTGTGTGCTACAAATACAAATAACATAACACAACATATTTGCTTGGATCAGTGACCCAGACTTGCACCCTCACACTCCACTCACATGCATCTCTTACTCACTCATGCATTCATACATGCACTACTCCTATCAACCCAGTCACTTTCGCTCCCACTCATGCTGATCGTCTACTTGCGGACTCCTCATAGCCACAGTGATTATGCATTCACCCACACTCTCTCTCTATTTATCCCTCTCACACCCCACTTACAAACCTAATCACTCCACATGCACACCCTCAAACTCCATAAAATCACTCTAACCTCTGGGTACTTAACAAATGTTCCCTAAGATTGCTGACTGAGGCAGCTCACCATTCCTTGCCCCTTATTGATACTCCATGGCTGAAGTCAAAATCCATTACTGCTGCCTGAGGCACCGGTGCCCGATATCGACCCTGGATCGGGTGCAGCTCCCAAAGGCTGGCCAGGAATTCAAAAATGTCCCCTCCCAGTCCTTCGCACCCTGTTCTGGGCATTCTTATTGCTTTACTTGACCTGGAGTATTACATATTTCCACATTTGTATGTGGGTGATGGTTAGTAGGCAGCGAACCTATTGGCATAGCACTGGAAGGGAAAGTGCATGGGGCTGTATTATGTGGCAGGACTATGCGGGTACTGGGAGGGAGACAGAGACCACAAACATGCTGCGTGCTGTCTACGAGTGGACCCCGAGCGGTCCTGCTCCCTTTTTAGGTCGAGTCCGGGCAGCGCATGCGCTGCCCTGCCAGGCATGCTGTATTCAGGTAGGGACTCGAAGATCCGCCCACTCTCCGCCCACTCTCCGCCCATAATTTTCATTGGCTTGTGTCATCGTCCACTGTAAACTGTGGCTGTTAATTGGTCAATAGGCTTAGTAGTCCCTCCTTAGTACTGCCTTGTCTTATTTTATAACCCCCCATGGCGACACCCCCTGTTAGGTGTGTTGTTACTCGGTAGGCTTTAATTACAGCCTCCGAGCACTATTTTCTCAAATAGCTTTGTCCTGCCTGCAGGCAGGACACGCTCTTTTTTAATTTTTCTTTATATCATGGGCGCTGAAAGCATTTGCAATGCAATTGGCTCATTTGTGAGAGTTTAAGCTATTGGCATTTTAAATGACATTGCCGTTTATTAATCTGTTTTAAAAACAACACCTAAATAAAAGACATTGCCATTAACAACACAAAAATAAAAGGCATTGCAATTTACAATACCAAAAGCTCAAAGTCTCGTAATTGCGAGACGTATTGCATTGCAAATGCTTGTATTTATTGTCTCGACTGCACCCAGTGGAGTGTTTGCAACACAATTCACCATCGGTGACGGTGAAAGCCCACTACAATGGCAGGCTTCAGTGGCCTTCTGAGAAATGGCACTTACTTTTTTTTTTAACAAATTGAACACTGGACTAAATCTCATATTATTTAGCAGGTGAAGACGTTATTACCACGATTGTAAAATTCATTTATGGCTTTGAAATATAGAAGTATGAATGAAATATGTTAAAACGCGTCTTTTTACAAGATAACATTTTTCACCGCTTGGTGGCGATATTTCCTAATAAAGTGCATATTTCATCCATCCCGACTAGATCGTCATCAGAGTAGAAAAACTTAATCCGAATAGTTTGTGCCTCAATACTCGGATTTAGTTTGGAATTTTAAAGATGAACAACGCTGTAAACGAAATAATTTATGTATGCCTTCTCTCTTTCAGAATTTTATCACGGGATAGACGTCAGCTAAATTATTAAAGATGTTATTCAAGTCGATCAAACAAAACACAGCTGAATGACAAATGTATTTGAAATGAAGTAGACAATCATGGTTCTATCTGGTTGCATGGCTGGTAGAACAGCAGATCAAGCAGTGAAGCCACAAACGAGAGTGCGCACATCAGCAAAAGACGTAGCAAATGTGGCATGTGCGCACAAACATTCCCCATACGATGAGCAATGCCCAGCAATAGGTCAGTGCAGCAGGCGGTGCATGGCAGTACCTGAGTGTCAACAGTGTGGCAGGATACACAGGGCCACCTCACACAGCTGCAGGGACGATGGGAACAGGAAGTGGGGGAGCTGCACAAAGAATGGCATACTGTGCTTGTAGTGACAGCTCTTCCACTAAGGCAGGGGAGCGTCGCCCCACAGCTTTTAAGCATTGTTACAAAGGAAGAATAAAATGACAATAACTCAATGTTCTTATCATTTTATTTGTTCCAGCTGCTTTGCAGCAGGGCAAGAGTGGTTTGCCAACTCCAAATGCGCATGAATGCTTAGTCGGCCCTCTGGTGCTGGAAAAACAGTCATGCGCACTTTGCATGTTCTGCACCCAGGCTGCATTACAATCTGGCTGGAGAACATGCCCAGGCCCCCAGTCCCCGTCTGAGTATCAAACCACAAAGCTCAGACCAATCACAACCCTTCATTACAGCATTGTGATTGGTAAGGGAAGCCTGGGTGTGCTTCTGGGTTCCTGTTGCAACGCTGAGGAGAGACGGAGCAGAGACCAGGGACGCAACGATAAGGTAAGTGTTTTCCCTCCTCACCGACTGCCCCGCCACCCCCGATCTGTGCCGGCTACCCCTGGGTGCTTGGATTTCCTGCAGAAATAGCGATAATGACAAGCTACAGCCTAATCCACCTTTAAATAGTACATAGAACATACTACAAGAGGGTCTTACTCCACAAAAGAGGGAAAGTGGAGAATCCACTATGCATTCAGGGCTGTGGGATGGAGGGCACAATACTGAACATGCTGTGGAACTGTCCAACATTGCACCCCTTCTGCAGGGCCGAACTGGCCGTAGGGGGCACCGGGCATTTTCCCAGTGGGCCAGAAGGGTGGGGACCGTTTTTTGACCCGTGCGGGCGGGTTTTGTTTCTGATGGTCGGTTTTGCGACCAGTCGAGCAGAATTGCCAGGGCCGGTTTCTGTTTCCAGTCCAACCCTGCCCTTCTGGAGGGAAGTGTGCATGTCCCTGAAGGATGCAATCGGATTGCCCCTGGATTTGCAGCCCAGACTGTCTATACTGAGTATTTGGGATCCCTTGGATTTAACGTGGGGTCAGGAGACACTGGTTAATATGGGTTGGATGGTAGCCAAGCGGGATAAGCTAAAAAATGGGGAGATGCCCCCCGCCAATATGAGAATTGGGAGATTGGTATGGAACAATGCAAATGGATGGAAAGGGAGATTTACACGTGCTGAGGATGCATGCGAAAATTCAAAAATATTTGGGGTTGAGAAGCACTCCACAGCTGGGAGCACATGATACAGATTTAGGACTAGCAGAGGGGCCCGTGCACGACAAGAACTGGGGTAGAGAGTATTGGAGAGATATGACAGACAGAGGGGTGGCAAGGGTAGGGGACAACACACAACTCTGAGCTGAGGTGTTGAGAAGAGGGGAGATGATGAGGAATGGACTACCGCGAGGTACGGAGATATCACTGTTCAGAAAATGCATACTGTACGGCCCTAGCTTCATTTTTCAGGATACTGGAATTAATCGAACTCGAAGCATAAACTCTATTCCAAAAATGTCTCCTCTAAAGGGGAATGACAAGTAGATCGTGTTTATAGAGGGCTTGATTACAAGTATCCTGGAGGGAAAGGTAGTATTTAAGGCACCCAATTAAATCTGACACCTCAAGACTTGAAATTGATCGAGCGTGATATATAACTTCTATACCAAATATGTCCCCTTTAATGGGGAATAGCAAGGAGATTTTGTCTACAGAGGACCAACATCGGAATGTCTCTGTAAATACTCAGCCTTTTTCTCATAGTTAAATTCCAACAACAATTCCAACAGGTATCACCTGCTGAACTTTAATGGTGGGTGCAAACGTTATCACTCATAGTAATTACCGGGAGTAATAAAAATTCCAGAACTAATTACTGCTATTCTTGTGCAAACAAATTATTGTGCTTGGACCACAATTTAACAGGCCAGTTGTAATCAGGCCCTCAGTGTCATGGGAGAGTGAACTGAGAAAAACATTGATGGTCAGTTGAAAAGTCAAGAAATACTCATATCTTAGCCACATTTTTTTCAATAGTGGAGCACCCCTAAATCTAATGTGCTTCAAAGATATTTTGAGGATGAAGTAAAGGGATTTGATTGTTAATTTGCACTCCTTCAAACCCATTCATCGTGATAGGAAGAATGTCAAAGAAGTTTGAAGGTATCAGTAATGTGATGGACGTGGAATTCTGGCATAGGCACAGAATCCACAGAGTAAACATAGAGCATCTTGGTCTTTGTCTGCATGTGGTTGTGAAACAGTAACAGAAAGGAATAAGGAGTTTAACATTGATGAGTCACAAACACAGGGGCTTATTTACAAGTCCATTGTGCTGCTTGCGCATCACTTTTGTAGACGCACCTGCGGTGCTATGGACTTGCCCGTATGTACAAGGCCACGTAAAGTCACGCTGCATGACGTTTCATAGCCTTGTAAATATTGGCCCCTTCCACCCTTTTCTGTGAGTGAAAGGGGCATTCCATGGGTGTTGCTGTGGGTGTTCACACACAACATTCAAGGAACTTGACGCATTCTCAGATTTACATTTTGTAAAACTGGGAATGCGTCAGAATTCTACGCCTCCCCAGGGGAGGCGTAGGATGGCGCAACAAGGAGAAATACTTTTATTTCTCCTTGTTTTTTCCTCTTTCTATGCTTGCTGAATTCTGCAGCACGCATAGAAAAAGGAAAATGCCATTAATTATTGTTTTTGTGCAGGAAGGTGTCCCTTCCTGCACAAAAACAATCATCCCCGCAGTGCAGGCACCCTTGCAAAATGACGTGAGAGTGCTTGCACTGGCTCATGGTAGCCAATTGTGCGCCAGCACAAGGGAAAGCACAGGGATGTGTTGTATTCTTGTAAATACGATGCATCCTTGTGCTTTGAAAATGACATAGCATGGTGCAGCTACATTTTTTTGTAGCTGAGGCCCACAGTGTGCAACTTTCTAAGTTAAAACTTCTGTGGAGTGGGCCAGTTTACTACTATTTTGTGTCACTTTTGTAGAGCAGCCAATACAAAATAAATAATTTTGGCATTAACTAAGCAACGCAAAGCCACTTTGCACCGCTTTAGTAGTTTAATAAATACAAAGAAAAGCAATGTAGCTCATAACGCTTCCTTGTTTACTTTATCTCATGTATGAGTTACATGAGTGGAGCATGGGCGTTCCCATGCATAAACCCATGTATTTTGATGCAAATCCACATTTACAAAGACCCGGGTTTGCGCCAAAATGGTGCACATACCCGAAATTGGCATAATGAGGAGCAATATCTTTATTTCTCCACATCACTCCCTCGTTCAATGCATGATGCAACTGCAGCACACATAGAAAGGAAGGTTTTTTTTTTTTGCAGGAAGATATCCTTTTCTGCACAAAAACAATCCTACCCGTAACGCAGGCACCCTTACACAATTACGCAAGGGTACCAGCATTGGCGCGAGACAGCACACAGTCCGGCATTGCAAGGTGAGAGCAGAAATGCTCCATATCATAGTAAATATGTGACATTTCTGCTCTCCTCATTTCAAGCAACGTAGTGTAGCAAATTGTCTTGCTCTGCCATGTTGCATGTAAAAATAGTAAATGTGCCCCTAAATATACTGCAGAAAGGTGAAGGAGCACAGATGGTTCCTGCAGAGGACATGTGAAGGTTGCTAAGTTTTGTTATGACTCGTCTAGGAATGTTCTAATATGCCTAGGGTTGTTCTTAAATAATCAAATTGGAAATAGTCTTGGTAGGGGGGCTAACGGGATGAGGATAGTTTAGAAGAAGTTTAGGACTCAGAACTGCTGATATAAACTCTGGTGGAGAATTCATTGGCTGTGTTTGTATTAACCCTTCCTTCCTATCACACTCTGTCCTAGTTCCTCAGAATGTACGACAGTGCAATCAAAAGTGTCAGAGGCTGCACAGATGTGATCCGTTGGAAGGGTGGATGAGTGAGGGTGGAAGCGAGGAGAGAAGTGATGACGATTACCGGGGGAGGTAGAAAAGTAGAGGGCAGAAAAAGAGAAGCTCACTAAACAGAGGAGTTAAGAAAGAAGATACATATACATAAAAGAAATGCATTTTGTTCTTTTATTTTTAAGATCCCAGATTGGCGTTAACTCTATTCTCACTCAGGGGCATATGTACACGCCCCTATCGCCATCACCACGTCACTGAAAGTGACGTGGTGGTGGCGATAGGGGCCTCGCCGTATTTACAAGGCAGCATTATTCCACTTAACGTCGATTAACGCTGCCTTGTAAATAAGGCCCCCTTTCACACTATGCTTAGCGTGAAAGGGGTGGGCAGTGGGTTTTGCAGAAGGCGTTCCACTGCAACTCCCATTGTTTTTTGATGCTGCCCCTATTAACAACGGCAGCGTAAATAAGAGGTGGTGCCAAAATTAAGACCAGGACATACCTGGTCTTAAGTTGGCACAACGGGGATAAATGCTTTCTTTCTTCATGTTTTTGCTTTTTCCATGTGTGCTTCATTGTGCAGCAGTGCACATGGAAAAAGCAAAATGCCTTGAATTGTTAATGTGTAGGAAAGAGACCCTTCTTGCTCATAAAAAAACCTTAAAAAAATAACATTTTGTAACTTCTATATGTGCTGCATTAAGCAGCACAAGAAGTGACAAAATGGCATTTCAGGATTGTTTATGTGCAGGAAGGGACACCTTCCTGCACCCATACTGCAGGAATCATACTCCTTGGGTGCCCATACTCC
This sequence comes from Lissotriton helveticus, assembly GCF_964261635.1. Lineage (NCBI taxonomy): Eukaryota > Metazoa > Chordata > Amphibia > Caudata > Salamandridae > Lissotriton > Lissotriton helveticus. Next base: position 197,141,302 of record NC_136068.1, on the reverse strand, counting down.
TTGGGTGCCCTTAGATGTCCCCTCCAATGTCACTCAACTTCAAATTAAGTTTAACCTAAACAAAATCTGTACTGTTTCATTGACAGAAGATACAGGTGGATGACTTTTGTTAATAATTATGGAACACCAGAAACTACTAACTACAGGTAACAGTAAAGCATATGAAACGTCACCTGATCCAAATTGCTCACATCAAACAAGATAACCAATGGTATGGCACCCATCATAAATAGAAAACTTGGTAGAGGTTGCCATATGAGTTTTTTGCATTTGCTTCACTTTGAGTTTCCATTGCTGATCGGATCTTCAACGCCTAGACACCCCCGGGGTGGTAGAGCGCTTTGCAAATTGAAATTTCATTTAATCTTTGGTTCCAGGATTGACAGTGTTGGTCTCCAGGTTCTTTCAAAGTCCTGCGATTGTGATTGTACAATAGTCAAGAAGAATTATAGATCATCATCTAGCAAACCAAAGATTTGTTGAAAAAATAAACCAAGACCATCAGTAAAAGCATGAGTACAATCCAGGGGAGTGGATAGAGCAGCCAAGATTGGAGACATACCTTAGGTAAGCACCTTGCACGGTGCTCCTGTTATTCACCTCTATCTTGCCTCATCTACTGACATTGACCATGGTGAAGGTTGCATGCAGCGGCAAAAAGTACTGAAAAAATGCTATGGGCCCAGTGAGGTCAAGCATCTAGTGGCACGGGCGGCCTGCAGAGGAGTCGGCCTGGGGGAGACGACCTTTACTACGCGGCAGTTTCACCGCAGTAGGTTTACAACTCCAGTTTTACAACGGAAGTCATTTCAACGACTTGCGCTGGAGGGCGCTGCAAGTTAAGGAATAGTACGATTTACTATCCAACACCTTCCCTACTGTATGTAGACTGGTGTTGGAATAGTAAATCGTACTGTCCCTAAGTCCAGCGCAAGTCGCTGAAACGACTTGCATTGTAAAACTCGCGTTGTAAGATACCGCGATTAACATGATCGCATTGTATCATCATATATTCTTGGCCTGGATCTGACTGGCCTCATATGTGGAGCCTGCTTACCAAACTGCACTGACGGGAGACCCGTCAATCAGAAACCATATGCTGCACCATGAAGGGCCAGCGGTTACACAGTGGTTCAGCCCTGCCCTCAGGACCCAGGCCATTCTGTGGGCTGTCTGCTTTCCCTTGCACTGGCAGTCAGTAATCGCCGCGGGAAGTGGCCGACAGACCAGAGGGATACACCTCTCCGCCACCCCGCTTCTGGTCTTTTAACTTGGTACACTTGGGGAGTCCTGCACCTGCCCACATGGCCTTATTGTAGCGACTGACCCACACACCAATGGCGCCTTAAGATGGAGACAAGGAGGGAGCTGGTCCGACCATTGCAAAGTATACCCCCTCCTGCTCTGCATGATTAATTCAGGAATTCCTCTTCTTCCCAGCTTATTCATTATTCCTTGCTCTGCAGTCTTGCTCTTGCGCGAGGCAGGGGACCCTTCCCAACTCCCTCGCTGGTACAAGTAATGACCAAACTCACTCAGAAACAAGACAGATAGGTCAAGGAGATCATGCTGCAAAAGTACAGCCTAATCACTTTTGACATTGATGGAAGAACAGGGACTCTGTTGCGGTAATTACTTTGCTCCACATGATGGGTAAAACACTGCCCTGACCTGTCTGGTCTGCCCAGCAAACATCTTATGCTCATCATCCACCACACAGCAATAGGCTGAATCTTTCAGAGGATCAGCTGCTCGGGCTGTGGTCACTAGCTGCTCTCTCTCTTGCGGTGGACGGTTGCGGCAGAAGGGCCTGACAGCAACAACTTGAAATCCATCACTTGACTTGGATGCCCTGCCACCTGAGCACTGCTTCTCTTCCACATTAATGCTTTTGGTCGCCTCTGGTGCCTCACAGCAAAATTTCACAGCAAAGCTAGACGCCATGGGAAAGATGAAGTTGGACAGGATCCAAAAGCTATGGACTCCTGTGAAGATGCAGTAATTCAGGAAATGCAGGTTGATGATAAGGTTTCTTTATTTATATCTCAAGAAGTAAGGATCTCATCCACAGGATACACAGGCAGGCAGTAACTGACTCAGTACTGGCCCTCAATTAGAATATCAACATATCTACATCATCGGATTCTAAGCATAACATTCTATAATAAGCAAGTCACACATACACAGGGATGGTACACCATACTGAAGGATACCACACACCTTCCCCTGAAACACAAAAATATTATTTTTAAATATAGTCATTAAGAGCTGCAGGAGCACAGGTCAAACGTGTACTTTTACTGACAGGAATATCAGACTCAGCACAGGTCAAACGTGCACTTTTCCTGACAGGAATACCAGACTCAGCATGAACCTCCTTATCAGTTGAATTGTTATTTGTTAAAGTCTTCCCAGTAGAAATAACACCACTGTTCGAACTCTTGTCTTTCGAAGTAGAACCTGAAAACGAAGTAACTCGATTCAAATTCCAAATCCTTCCATCATTTAATTTAACAGCATTACAAAAAAGTTTTGTGACATAAAAAGGAGAAGAGAACTTTGTACCTGAAGATCTAAGTGGAAGACGAATTCTCACCCGATCCCCAACACGCACTTTAGTGTGAGCAACAGCATGTCTGATATCAAAGTTCTTCTTCCTAAGCTTGGACTTGATCTTCTGCTTCAACAAACCTAGACCCCTGTTATGATTCTCTGTTTCCACCCCAAGATTCCTCATCCAAGTTTGAAACATGTAAGTGTTCGGTGTGCGACCTCGGAAAAGCACAAAAGGAATCTCTCCTGTGGTGGAATGTGGTGTAACTCTATACACCATTACTCTTTCCATCAGATTATCTTTCCAATCTGACCTCTGATCTTTAGAAACTTGAATAGATTCCTTAAGTACTCGGTTGAACCTCTCCACCATTCCGTTACATTCTGGATGGTAAAGTGAACAACGCTTATGCTTAATACCTTTGTTTGCCAGAAAATCCTCCATCTCATTTGATACCAGCTGTACACCATTATCTGTAAGGATTGTTTCGGGGAACCCTTCCCTACCAAATACATCTTATAAAATTTTGACTACATCCTTGGTATCAATATTCTGGGTGATTCTTATCTCTGGCCATCGCGAGAACATATCAATCAAGACTAACACACACCGTTGCCCATTACCACAAGAAATTGGCCCCAGAATGTCTAAGGCTACATCTTGCCAACAAAGTACCGGCATTTCTCTAATAATCATAGGTTGTGTTCTTGTCTTACATACCCTGTCAGATGAGTTACATTCAATGCAATCACGTATCATTCGTTCCACAAGAATATCTATCCCTGGCCACCAGAAATATAACCGAATTCTCTCCTTTGTCTTAGATATCCCCTGATGTCCTTGGTGAGCTAAGTGAAGAATTTTTTTTTTAATCAGAGAAGGTGGGATAAGTCTAGTACCTCCCCACAACAAACCATCCTTTAAGGACAGTTCGTCCTTAACATTCCAGTACCTCTTGGCACTAACACTCAAATTCTTAAGACATGACCACCCTTTACTAATCAAATCACAAACTTCCTGTAACTCAGTGTCAGTATTCATGGCCTCTCTCCAATCATTCTCTTGAACAATGCCTTCAGCAACTTCACACACCTTGAACTCATCCACTTCCCAAGAATCTTCAGGTGACAATGAAGTTTGGTCATCTTGCTCCAAAACTAATCTAGAGAGACAATCTGCAACCTTATTATTTACACCAGGTAAATATCTCACGTCAAATTCAAAATCCTGAAGAGCGATAACCCATTTACAAATACGTGCAGAAATAGCATCCAAACTCTTTTTTATAAAAAACATCCTTCAACGGTTTATGATCAGTGTGAACCACAAACGAATTACCCCACAGGAACTTTTTTAATTTCCTAATTGCCCAATAAATACAAAGAGCCTCTTTTTCAATCACGGAATATGACAACTCTGGACCAACTAAAGATCTAGACAGAAACAAGATGGTAATTTCTTTCCCATCCTTCATTTGCTTGAGCACAGACCCCAAACCACGGGAACTGGCATCGGTGACCAAAATTGAATCATAATTCACATCAAAACTCTGTAAAGATGGAGCTAGACTTAAATCTTGTTTGACAAGTTCATACTCTTTTTGACACACCTGAGACCAAGAAAACTTTACTCCTTTCTTTAACAAAGCTCTCATATTAAGGGTTTTATTTGCAAAATGAGGCACAAACTTATTATAATATTCCGCCATACCTAGGAAAGTAACCAACTCTTCTCTAGACATTGGTGTAGGCAAACTGTGTATAGTTTCCACCAACTTTTCTTTACTTCTTACACCATCAGGAGTCAAACAGTGACCTAAATAGTCAATCTCAGTCAAATTAAATCTGCACTTGTTTTCCCTTAATGTCAATCCTCTGTCCGCAAAACGCTCCAGAACAGATTTAACTCTAAGATCATGTTCACTTTGTGATGAACCAAATACAAGCACATCGTCTTGATAAATTTTAACACCAGTAATACCCTTTAATACATCCTCCATTACTCTCTGAAAAACAGAGGCCGCAGAGATTAAGCCAAAAGGTAAACAAGTAAACTTATAAGTGCCAAAGGGTGTGATAAAGGTTGTGAGACCCATGGATGTCTCATCAATCCTCACCTGATGGTACGCAGCCCTACGGGCAAGTGTGGAGAACATACAGGCATCCCCAAGTTGAGTTAACATGGTATTAATATTGGGAAGAGGGTATCTATCCGCCACAACCTCCCTATTAAGACCCCTAAGGTCAACACAAAAACGAATCTCGCCTGAGGGTTTATGCGCTAAAACAACGGGCAAAACCCATTCACTTGCTTCGGATTTCACAATGATCCCATCACTCAAAAGTTTCTCTAATTCCAACCGCATAGGTTCCTGCATGGCTAAAGGAACGCTACGCACTTTACATGCCACTGGAACTGCATCCGTCTTCAAGGTAATAATATGGATATAACCAGAAAGACAACCAAGCTTGTCATTAAAAACGTTCTTAAATTGTCCATGCCAATCAGGATAAGACACTTCATTTAAAGTCAAATTAGTAAAATTTTGTACACCAATCACATTACAGCCAGCTACACATGGGGACACATCATTTAACACAGTATCATCCACACCAGAGTGAGATACTATGTCTCTTAGAATAATGCAGGGGTTCCCACCAGGAACTAAGGAGACATGTAGGTCAGCCTGATGAAACCAACTTAGAATACTGTCCCCCCTGCAGGAGATGTAAATTTTCCCTGCAGTGAGTCTACCATTGTAGTCAATCTGACCATTGAAATAACCTACAAGTTTAACAGGTTGTCTGCCATAGGCTAGGGGCCTTATATCAGGTTTAAAAATGTTTACCTTTCCATAAAGTTTTTTGTCAAAGAAAACTTTGGGTATTAAAGTGATTTTTGCCCCAGAGTCAAATACCATCTTGACTTCACATTTATCAATACGTACCACATCAATAGCACCTTTACACTTTTTCCCATCAGATAAGGAAATTTCACCACAATGTAAATCATCGGAATCAGAATCAGTGTCTTCATCAATTATAACTTCTTTCACTCGCTTATTCTTCCCAATTATTTGAGACCTGCAAGCCTTCGAGTAATGTCCCACCTTACCGCAGTTGTTACATTTAGAAGATAAAGCAGGACATGAACTATCATTGGCCAGATGGTCTGAGGCATTACAACGAAAGCACTTCAATTTGGAATTAGTAGAGGGTCTCGAGAAATTAGAAGAAGAAGGAGTGAAGTTAGACAGTTTCTTAGTAATTTTAGTTGTTGTTCTAGGGTCTGTTTTCCCAAGAGACTTTTTCTTATTAACAATTAGGACTTTTTCTTCAGATGTTTCCTTTTCCTTCTTAAAAACTTTTACACAGGCAAGAGAATGTTCTAGTCTTTTGGCTATAGTGATGACTTCATTTAAATCTGGGTCATCTTTTTGCCACAGCTCGTCCTTAATTTTTTCTAAACAACATCCTAACCTGAATTGATCACGTATTCTTTCCTCTAGGGTCCCATCAAATTTACAAGTGGCAGCCAATTTGCGTAAAGCGGTGACATAAGTTTCTATTGATTCATCATCTTTCTGCATACGCCTGCCAAAGTGGTACCTTTCTAAGATGGTACTCACCTTTGGTAGGTAATGTTTGTCTAATTTTTTAAGATTAATCTCAAATTCCTTTAAGTTGTTCGCCTCCTCAGTAGTCAATTCAGGCAAATGTTCGAATACCTCTTGCCCCTCAGAGCCTAAACAGTGCATTAAAAGTGCAGACTTCCTTTCCGCAGAGAGAGATTTACCACATACCCTTGCATAATTTAGAAATACCTTTTTCCATTTGGACCAACGAATGGGTGGATCACCTGGTTTTGATAGGGAAAAGGGTGCAGCTGTAACGTTCTGCATTCCTAACAAGTACAAGAAAAGGTGAGCACAGAAATACAACAAAGTAATTTCACAATAATGAAATTAACCACTAAAGTTTTAAAACAATATCAGTATAAACTGAAGAGAATTTAGTGAATTTAAGTATCATAAGATACTAATAAATGAAATAAAATAAATATTTCCATGGACCTGTAAATAAATAATAATTAAGAGGCAAAAAAAAATTATGTTCAGTATCAGCATAACAATAAATAACTTGTTAAAAGAAACGAGTTAAACAGCATAGACACACGAATAAAGCTGAGTGTGTCAGCGCAGACATAAAAAATTAAAAAGAGTCTTTAAATCCCACGACGCGAAGAACAGAACAGTACTTTGAGAAATGTTCGTAGAACTCAAATTAAAATGTCAGTACCTCCTCTCCCTTTCTAATATCCAAGTCTGTGAGGAGAAAAGACAGGCGCCGTTGAGAAGCTCCGTCTGAGTGTGACGTAGCTGGAGCGCAGCGCAGAGGAGATTGAAACGCAGAATTCGCGTAGAGCGTCAGAAGCAAGTGCGTATTGTTTGGTAACGCAAAGACGCCATGAAATGAAGAGCCTGGAGCGTGACTGAACACGAGATTGAAGAACGCGCAAGTGAAGGTAGTTATTTGTTTTTCAAAAGATGCTTCTTTGTAAGTTTGTCATGCTCTCAGTAATAAAATTGTTAATTAAAGGTCATTCAACTCAAAATAACTCTGCCGCTAGTCCTCAGAAATGTGACTCCGCTGCCATCCTTGAGAAACGTGACAAACCAATCTCCAAATTAAGTAAAAACTTCCACGAGCGTTAAATGTCAAACACTTGAAAGGAATGAATGTACATTAAGAGATAAGGTACTTAAAGAGTTAAATTAAATCTGCCGCGTTTGTAAAAATTTACGTAAGGAGTAACAAGCAGACAGATCCTTTCAAGCCTTCCAGGAGAAGTACACTCTAATAATATTATTCAAAAACCAAAATAATCTGAAGAGTGTAAGAAAAATTATTGGAAGAAAGTAGAAAGCTCTTTTCCTCTAGTTTCAGCGCTCAATAATAAGTTCAAAGTTGCGCAAAGTACCTTAAGGTGAGGCTTGGTGTTGAGATCCTTTTGAGAGATTTTCTTTTGAAGTAAACCTTTTCTTCTTCAATATAAATATTGAAAGTTGAAAGACAAGTTTTCATCCCGTCCTCGTCGCCAATGTGAAGATGCAGTAATTCAGGAAATGCAGGTTGATGATAAGGTTTCTGTAGAAACGGCTCAAATGACAGACGGAGCCGTGGTGTAAATGAACAAAAGAGGATTTATTCAAGTAGTACCAACACTGCGACCTCAGCCACAGCCTGCCGATATGCTGTCACCTCAACTAGTGTCCCCGGCGCTCGCCTTGGAACGCTGGTCGCGGTGACATTCTAAATGATGTCACCGCGAGCAGCACCATCACACGCAGAGCCGCCGGGGGAGGCAGAAGAGGGAGATACCACAGTTTCTTTATTTATATCTCAAGAAGTAAGGATCTCATCCACAGGATACACAGGCAGGCAATAACTGACTCGGTACTGGCCCTCAATTAGAATATCAACATAACTACATCATCGGATTCTAAGCATAACATTCTATAATAAGCAAGTCACACATAAACAGGGATGGCACACCATAATGAAGGATACCACAACTCCCTTTCAGCTGAACCAGACAAGCTGAACGATATCCCGGAGGCCAATGGGAGACGTAAGGTTTTCTTCAAGGAGAGAATTGATGCTGTTGCTTTCAATGTTGGTCTCCTGTGTGAGGATCAAAAGCTGCTGGCCGAAAAGGTCGCTCAGTCGGAGTTGTGCTGCAGGAACTACAGCCCCAGACAACAGGCTTACAGCAGCAGATCCAGGACTTAATAGCCCAAAAATGCTTCCTGGAGGGGAGATGCAAAAAAGAACGATTGATGTACAGAATGCAGAACAATGTCATACATACACCCAGTACAGAGATCTGGGCCTAAATCCATCTTTTTTTTGCTCACCATGCCATTCGAGTTTGGATCCAGCCATATGCAAATCAGTCTTGACCCTGCGCCCAATGGGAACAGTCCAGCCCGAACTGCCAGGGAAGGTCCTCCCTGGACTGGAAACAAGCATCCTAGGACTGGTATCAGGCTTTCAGCCCTCAACAGCCAGGATAGCTTGACTCCAGTGTTATGGAGAGCACGGGACCCACGTCTGGGCATACCCGTCCCACTCGGGGTGACAAATGCAAAACTGCCACTGGATTCAAGCTAGCCTGGCTGATGAAGGGTAATACCCAGAAACCGGTCCCAGGATGCTTGTTTCCAGTCCAGGGAGAACCAGACTTGGCAGTTCGGTCTGGACTGCATGAGGAACAGGGTCAAGACTGATTTGCATATGGCTGGTTCTAAACTGGGGTGGCATGGTGAGCAAAAGAATGATGGATTTAACCCAGATCTCTTGACTGGGGGTGAATGTATGATTTATTCAGCATTCTGTAAATCATTTGTTTGCATAGCACTTTTCACCCTAAGTGGGATGGGTATGCCCAGAAGTGGGTCCCTTCCTCACTGTGCCCCTGGATTCAAGCTAGCCTGGCTGATGAAGGGTAATACCCAGAAACTGGACCCAGGATGCTTGTTTCCGGTCCAGGGAGGACCTGGCTTGGCAGTTCGGTCTGGACTTTTCCCATGAGGCACACGGTAAAGACTGATTTGCATATGGCTGGTTCTACACTGGGGTGGCATGGTGAGCAAAAGACTGATGGATTTAACCCAGATCTCTTGACTGGGGGTAAATGTATGATTTATTCGGCATTCTGTCCATCATTTGTTTGTGTAGCACTCCTGGAGGGCAGGGCAGAGGATGTGGAATGCCACTTGTGGTGCAGCAATATCAGAGAAGTTGGAATGCCTGAGGTCTCAGAGGGGCAAGCCACTGTTAAGGCCCTGGAAAACTTGATAAAGGACTTCATGGCACTTCATAAACTCTCTCTTTTTTTCTCTATTGAAAGGGTCTATTGTTGCTGCACGTAAGCTTCCTCCTGGTGCCAACCTAGGTTGATAGTTGTCAAACTGTTGCACTCCAGGGACAGAGCTGAACTACTAAGGGCAGTAGGGTAAGCTGAACAAGTTGAAATGGACAATCTTCAACTCCTTGTGTTCCCAGAATATATGCTGGCTTTCTAGGTGTAAAGAGCAAACTCAGAGAGATGGGATTGAAATACTCACTGCCTGTCCCTACCACGCTCAAAATGTTGGCAGGACAGAGCGGCATTTTGTTCTCTTGTTCAACAACCAGAACAGTTTGGGGCTGCAGTGAGTGGCATGGAGCCTCTGTTGAGGCAGATGCGTCCCTCAGGAGGGAGCACCAGACTGCCAGACATAGGCACAGGAAACACATACTGAGGAATGAATATGGCTTTGATAGATGCAGCACACATGGGTACCTGGGCAGGTACTACTTTGACATCAGCACACAGGACTCCCCATATGCTATTAACTGGATTTACTAATATTGTTGTACAGTTGGTGCGTAGCACTCTGTTATTCATATTGTTGTGATTTTTTTCTGGTTTTCATATACAGTGACTGAGAAGGAATACACACTGTCTCCATAATTACTGCAGAGGTGGCAATTTCCTTCTCTAGCGGTGTCGGAGGATGGAAAGGGAATTGTCTCAATCCCAGGCACTCATCCAATACCCGTCACTATTGCGCGACCAGACATCCTCTCCATGATCACTTGGAACATTAGGGGATGCACATCATGATTGAGCAATATTGAATCTACTCTCCTTAAGTGCACATAGGCCACATAACCCTGCTCCAAGAATCCCACATAATGCTAGAATATGAGACCAAGTTTCTGAAGTGCTGACAGGCTATGCCGTTTCTACAACTTTTTCAGCTTACACCTGGGGGCCCTGATCTTGGTTAGGGTAAGTGTCCCTGTCAAGCCAAGCACAGTAGTGCAGACGGGAAGGTTAGATTTGTCCAGGTGGGAGGGCAAGCTAAACGTGGCCCCTGTTTTGCTAGGAACTATGTATGCTCCCATCAGGGAGGAGCACACATTCCTAAGCTGCCTCTCTAAACAGATTACTAAGAGGGTGCACATTCCATGGATTCTAGGAGACAACTTATTGTATGCTAGATGTTCCAGGGGTCTACTTTAATTTTAGTAATAAGAGCTACTTATGTTAAAAAAAATCGTCCTGAGCTACTAGCATTATTAGAGTTGTAATAGTGACCATCTCAGACAAGATTACATTACTGGCTTCAATATTACCAGCTGTGATAACCTCAGTGCATCAATCAGGCCTTCTAGAAGTAATTTAAAAACGGTGTTGTTCATTTTAAATGCCTCTAAGTGAGTAATACAGCTATGGCTGTAATGTCCATGGCACCTACATAATAAAGTCTCCCCAGTGCCACATGACTTTGTACTTAAATATCAGCTTTTAATATATTTTGGAAATGTACCCATTTTTCTACAAACATCACTTCTGAGTTCTGAAAATACACATATTTTTATCTGGAATACACTCAATTTTGATGGAGTAAACAGAGGAGAGCTACTTACAGGTAGCTGGAGAGCTACTAGTAGCTCACAAGCTACTTGTTGGAGAAGCTTGTGTTCAACAGTGTGTTCGACAGGTCGAATCCACCTATTCCACAGGCTCCGAAGCATCCACAACACAAAAACAGGGTCACACTGATTTGCACAACATTCCATGACAGATGTGTGCATGCTATACCATCTTGGGGTTAGGCTATTCTCTTTTTATTCCAGCCCACACAATAACCAGCCAGGTCTTGCCCTGAAAAAACATTTGACACTCTGGACTGGAAGCACCTGTTTAAAGTGCTGACTAAATTTGTCAACGAGGAGCATACAATATGGTTGATCAGGAAGCTCCACATGGGCCTTACTGCCAGGGTCCAGATTGGTAAGTTGATGTCTGCTCCCTTTGAGGTTCCGTGAATTCTGAACCCGTTTCATAAAGGTCATGGTTTTGTTACGAATTTGATATTAGCGAACCGTAACTAGTTAGTGCGGCAAGTATGAATGTTTTCATCACGTTAGACCGATGGATTCACTACGTATTTAGGGATTTCGCTCTGAACCCTTGGGTTCCATTTTGTGTATGGCAGCCATTTTGTGGTTGCCCTCACATAGGCCGATGACTGTGGTTAAACTAGTCTTTTTAAGGACATGTACACCTTAGCTCCAGTTCGTGCTGACTCCTGTTTGACCTGAGTGAACTGACCCTGTTGCCTGAAGCTGACCTTGTTAAACCAGTTCTTGCCCTTTAGCTGATCAAGATTAAGGATCAGAGCACAGGACATCGTAAAGTTTTACTGCACACAAATATGCCTTATCCTACTCTCACCTGTTTCTGCTCCTTTCTTTATGGTCTATTTATGATTGGGTTGTGGCCTTTTTTATTATGGGTTTGTCCGACCTGTCTAAAGAAGAATGTTGGGTTTGACCGATGATTGATCATGGGCTGGGCAACTGAAAGTGGGTTTTACCGTCATGCAATACTTTTGTTGTGGAAACATGTGATTGGTTAAACTGTAAACAAGGAATGTTTGCCTGAAGCATAATGTTTGGCATAAAAAGGGATGACTTGCTGTGTAAAATTGAGCAGTCTCCTGAGAACTCATACCGTGATGATTTCTAGGACTTCTGTTACTGGCTGCAGCCAATAAATTTGATCTTTGACGCCACCAAGAAGTTTCCGTGTCTCTGTATTCTAAGACAGGTAGAACCCGAAGACTTTGGGCGTGCCCCTGGCGCAGCTGGGTATTAAATAACCCGGTTCTTCAGTTGGCGCTCCAACGTGGGGCGACTTCAGCGGTACCCGTCCAAGCCTGAGGTTCGTGAGAAGCTTCGTGAGGAAATTCTGGAGGACGGCCACCACTTCATCGACCCCGGCATGTCGAATGTGGACTGAAGGTCTTTTCTGCGAGGCTTCCCTCTTTCCTGACGGCTACGAAGGACTGCTGCCCTGACTGCCGCCCTGTCTTAGACCCATTTGTGATGCTTTGTACGGCGAGACGATAGACGGGTCTTCTGGTGGCGTGACTGATACCTCAGTTAAGTATAAGTGGGTCGCTCCCAGTCCTTAGTTTTTGGTCCTTTGGTTCTTAGTTTGTTTGGTCCTTAGTTTTGATTTGAAAATTGCAATTTCCAAAGCCGAGGGTCTTGTATATTTACGAGTGTATCGGTAGAGATAATCCCTTGAAGTTTGAAGCTCGATTAGTGAGCGAAGGTGCCTAATCGTAGCAAATTTGGTACTTGGTTTGGTTGTGGTTGCAACAGGGATTCCCGATTGGAGGATTCGTGTCCGATACCTCCGGTTGGAACTCCGGCTTATGAGCTCTATTCTAAACACGGCGTGGGCCCCATTACGTTCAATGAAGTATGGGTCCACTACACTAGAAAAGATGGTGTCTTACAATGGCCCCAACATGATAGCTTTAATACAGAGATTTTAGACAATTTAGAAACTAAATTATTTAGGAAGAAAGCCCGGCCGGCAATGTTTGACTCCTTTCGCCTTTAGTGTAAAGAAGCCAGACAACGAGAAATTAAACAAGCTAAAAGAGAAAAAAGAGAAAAGGATGTATCAATAATGCAAGCTGCTAGGCAGTTTAAAGAAAATGAAGAAGATAAAGCTATTGAGGTGTCAGATAGGCAACGTTGCATGGCCATAGATAAATGTTATCCGGCCTTGCCGTCTAGTCCTCCGAAAGCGATTGAAGATCTTGAGAAAGATCCTTTGATGTCTCATTTACTGAGATTACCACCTCCTTATGTGCAGGGTGCTACTGCGCCTCCATTACCACCGGTTGTTCCAACCTTTGTTGTTCAACCTCCTGCTGTTGTTCAGCCACCTGGTACTCCACAGATGGTTTTACCTCCTCCTACGCAACCTGCTCTAGGGTTGCCAGCTTTGCTACCAGCTTTGCCTCAAACTCCTTTGCCTTCTGCTTCTGCATCTGAGACTCCTACTGTTATTATTCCTACACCTTCTTTGCCTCAAAACACTTATTCTCCTGTTCTTATGACTGCTTCTTCTCCTTCTGTTCGAAAACGAATGACAGAAACTGTTTCTAGTTTATTGTCTCCATTGTTTGGGTCACTGAATATGACCCCTGTTTCAGAACGTAGGCAGAGTCGTATTCAGCTTCCTGGTTCCGAGGAACGGGCTGTGTTGGATTTGTTGGCTCGTAAATGGATTATAAATGCCTCAAGGTATAGTTTGCCAGTGGTTATGGATGTTTTCTTTCAGTGGGAACCGCCTAAGCAAAGGTATGTTTTTAATGTAATGTGTATGTTTCTGCGTCAGGAATGGGAAGATAATGATTTGGGTTTGATCCCACAGGAACTACTTGATGTTCAGTCGGATTTGGCTAAAGGGATGATAGTGGAATCTGATATTACAGATGCCGTAGAGACGATACTGGCTTTTAGATCTAGCCTTCCGCCTCAGACATTGTACAAACCTGATTCCTCTGTTAGAAGAAAATCGAGACAGTATCACATGAGAGAAGTTCCTCCTGTATGGAAGGAAGCTGTTCAGGCTAATGTAAATCAGGGTATTGTTGCAGCACCGGCTCATTTTCAGCGAGTATGGGTACATGTGCCATGGAAGAGAGCAGAGGTCTTGGCTCTTAAGCAGACCTTACCTGATCCACGTAAGAATCCTGCTGGCTATTACAAAGAATTGTCCCAGACAGTTGACGCATGCATCATGAATTTGGCAGACATAGATATGCTGTTGGGTAATGTAGTACCTCAACCTCTATGGGCAAAGATTCGTCATGAGAATCATGCGGTAGAATTAGGAGATACTTGGGCGAATATTATTGCTGCGGATGGTAGACAACAGGGAGGTGCTAAACCTGAACCTTTGGTTACGGAATTGCCAGGTAGAATTATTAATTTAATGAATACGATGATGCCAGCGTTACGAGTAAATTGGGACAAGTTAGCAGCATGTAAGCAGAAGAAGGACGAAAGTGTATCTGATTTCTTCACTAGATTTGAAGAAACATTTATAGATCATAGTGGTCAGGATATGAGTACGGAAGGTGGGCAAAGATTGTTCGTAGATAAGTTTGTCTTTAACTTACTTCCTGAACTGTGTAATAAGTTGAAAGATTCTGAGAGTTCTTGGGCTGTTTCCTCGTCGGCCCAGATATTAGCGACTGCACAGTACTACGAGAATAGGGACAAGGACGAGAAAAAAAGAGTAGAGAAAAAGACCAAAGACTTAAAGACAAAGGTTCTTGTGCAGCAGGCGTATCCGCCTCGGTTGAATCAGCAAGAGTCACAGCAACGCCCACAGTTTCAGCAACCTCCCCCATTTCAGAGACCGCCACAGAACGCTGGGTATTTTCCTCCAAGACCATCCTTGGGTTTAAATCAGTGTGCGTATTGTAGGGAGGAAGGCCATTATAAAAATGAGTGCCCTGTGTTGCGACAGCGCGCGAGTGGTATGACGGCCCCGAGAGGCCGTGGTGGTTTTCAGCAAGTGTCTAGGGGTAGAGGACATGGTGCGTTTCCTCAGAACGAACGTTCCTTTCCCCCACAGAATTCTATGAATTGTTTTGATCAACAGAAAATTGCATCTAGTCAGTCGACTCAGTACTATGCTGATGACTATTATGTTGAGAGTGAGAATACTGATTATAATGATTGCTAGGACAGCCATGGACAAAGAGAGGGAGTAGTGGCGGTTCCAGTAGATCAGAGTGGGCCTTATGTTGCAGCAGCCACATCGGGTGTGGTAGAGCCTTTTCTTTTGGATACTGGTGCAGCGAAGAGTTCTATCATGCACTCTAAACTCCCTGGCGCACCTTTGTCTGGCTTCACTAATGTTTCAGTAGGATTCTCTGGCGCCCCAGTTCGTAACCCAGTTTCTAGTCCCTTGTCTCTTTCTATAGGGCCTTGTGAGTTGGAAGCACCTCTCATTTTAACAACAGGTTGTGGTGAGAATTTGTTGGGTTTGGATTTGTTGAAAAGGTTGCATGCAACATTACGTTGTTCTGTTGCGGGAGTACAGCTTACATTGGGTAAGAAAGTGATCTCTCCGATGTATTTGTCTAAACATCGGCTTCCACCGGAATTGCGTTCTCTCCCTGATACTCTTTGGGCTACTGGTCCTAATGATGTGGGTCTTTTGGAGATTCCACCTTATGTTGTAACGCTTAAAGTGAATGTTAAAATGCCGCGCATCCCCCAATATCGGATTTCTAGCGATGGTGAAAGAGCGCTTTTAGCAATCATTTATGATCTGATTGAGAAAGGTGTGATTGAAGAAACGAGAGGTAATGTGTGTAACAGTCCTGTTTTGCCTGTCCTGAAACGCACTGACTCTTCTCAGCCACCTGTTTACAGGTTTGTGATCGATCTTAGAGAGGTTAACAAGATTGTTGTGCCACAGTTTCCAGTTGTTCCGGATATTACTGCTTTGTTGACTTTGATTCCTGTTTCAGCTGCCTGGTTTTCGGTTATAGATCTGAAGAATGCTTTCTTCAGCATTCCAATTGCCGTGGAAAGTAGAGATATATTTGGCTTCTCTTTAGGAGGCCGAAGCTTCCGGTTTAAGAGAGCTCCCCAAGGCTATTGCGAAAGTCCTTCTATTTATAGCCAGGCTTTGAAGACTCAGCTTGATACTCTTGCGTTGCCTGCTGGTACTGCTCTTATTCGGTATGTTGACGATTTATTAGTGGCTGCTGATGATGAGAAAACTTGTAAAGAAGCTACTATTTCTTTGTTACATCTGTCGGACTTGCATCATAAAGTGTCACCTTCTAAGTTGCAGTATTGTCGCCAAGAAGTGACCTACTTAGGTCATCTCTTGTCAAAGGAGGGAAGAAGGTTGACCCCAGAACGAATTCAAGCGATTGCACAAATGACTGTACCAAGCACACAGAGAGAAGTGCGTGCTTTCTTGGGTATCACGTCGTATTGTAGACAGTGGATTCCAAATTTCTCTCTATTGGCGAAACCTCTGTTGGCTTTGACTTGTAAAGATACACCGAATCCTCTTCCGTGGTCTGACGATTGTCAGAAAAGTTTTTCAGAGTTGCGTGATGCATTGTGTTCTGCTCCTGTGTTGGGTACTCCCGACTACAGTAAGCCTTTTACACTCTATGTCCACGAGAGAGAGGGTTGTGCATTGTCAGTTTTGACTCAACAATTCGGTGATAAGCAGCGTCCATGTGCGTATTTCTCGCCAACTTTAGATCCGGTAGCTAGAGCGTTGCCGAGTTGCTTGAGAGCTACAGCGGCAGCGGCTGTTTCTATCCGACAGTCTGCTGGACTGGTGATGGATAATACGTTGATTGTGATGGTTCCACATGCAGTGGATACTTTATTAAACCGGACAAAAACTCAACACCTTACTAGTGGAAGGTTGTCGGGTTATGAGTTGACACTTTTGGCTAGTCATGTGCATATTAAGCGATGCAATGTATTGAATCCAGCAACATTGTTGCCGACGTCTGTGGATACAGATGGTCAGGAACAGCACGATTGTTTTCTGAGGACGGAAGAGGAGACGGAGGGTAGGATCGATTTAAAAGATTCTCCTCTTCCGGATCCTGATGGTACGTTATGGGTTGATGGTTCATGCTACAAGCTTCCGAATGGTGACACGACTGCAGGATATGCCTTCACGACGTTAAGTACAGTTGTTGAAACTGCACGAGTGAGCTATAATTCAGCACAAGCAGCGGAATTGATTGCATTAACGAGAGCGTGTGTTTTGTCTGAAGGAAAGAGAGTGAATGTGTATACCGATAGTCAGTATGCGTTTGGTGTTGCCCATAGTTTCGGACGTTTGTGGAAAGAAAGGGGATTCCTCACATCCCATGGGACTAAGATTCAGCATGGACAGTTGGTGAATGAGCTTCTCGAGTCACTTACTTTGCCGAAGCAAGTTGCGATTGTGAAGTGTAGTGCTCATCGGAAGGTTACGGATGATGTTGGCCGTGGTAATGCGTTTGCGGATGAAGTTGCGAAAGACACAGCAAGAAATCTGATGAGTTGAATGTATGTGGCAGGCCCTGCGAGATGGATTGGTGATGTTGGAATGTGCGAAGATACGATTGAGAGTGTGAAATCGATACAGGCTGAAGCTACTGAAAGTGAGAAGAATGTTTGGAGAGAAACTACGGGTAGATTGGATTCGACTGGTTGTTGGGTTGAATTGTCAGAACACCAAAGATGGATGTTGCCAGATGCGTACGTGCTTGCAGTGGTTACTATGGCACATGGTTTGTCTCACATCAGTGTGAAAGGGATTTGTAAGTTGTTGTCTCCAGTATGGCAGAATGCTGGAATTCCCAAGTGTGCGGAGAATGTGGTCAAGAATTGCATGGTGTGTTTAATGTATAATCCTGGCAAGGGAACCCCAACTCCAGCTGGTCACTTTGCTCCTCCGACATATCCGTTAGAGGTTTTGCAATTGGATTTCATCCACATGGAAAGGTGCAATAATTTAAAGTATGTCCTTGTAGTTGTTTGCGCCTTTTCTAGATGGGTAGAAGCATACCCCCTAAAAGATAATACTGCCTCGTCCACTGCTAAAGTCCTGGTCAAAGAATATTTCCCTAGGTTTGGGTTGCATAGGATGGTATAGAGTGATAACGGAAGTGAATTCGTGGGGAAGGTGATGAAGAGAGTGTGTGAAGGGTTGGGAATTCACCAGAAATTCCACGCTGCGAATCATCCCCAATCAGCTGGTTTAGTTGAGTGCTATAATGGCACGTTAAAGTTAAAGCTGGCTAAGATTCAAGTGAGCACTGGTCTTCAATGGCCTGATGCTTTACCGTCGACTAGAACTACAGTACATTCCCGGATAGGCCTTAGTCCGTATGAGATTGTCTTTGGCCGTCCGGCAAACGTTTGGGGAGTGCCGAGGACAACGAAGGTTAGTGACATCGAATACCCTATGCTAGTATACTACTTGTATGACTTGACGACTAAATTGCATGTCTTACATCAACAGGTTCATGATAAATTGCCGCCAGCTTCTGCGGACCCAGGTCACATCCTCAATCCCGGTGACTGAGTCCTGGTGAAAAATGTTCAGCGGACTAAGAATGATCAGCCCCGCTGGAATGGACCGTACCAAGTCCTGCTATCTACGAGGACTTCAGTAAAGGTTTTCGGGAAGAAAAACTGGATCCACGGCGTGCATTGTAAGAGGGCGCTGTTGCCGCTGCTGTACGACCAGTGGGTCCGTGAAGGTATTGCAGATTCAGAGACTGAAAGGGTGCCGAAGTTTGCACCGTTTAGCGACGCTGAGTTGGTGTGGAGAGGCTCCGAGAAAGAAGATGACGATGTCCTTCAAGAAGCTGTGCCTGTGTCTCCAGAATTAGACACTACTGAACCTGAACTGTTGTTTCAGCCTCAAACGAGGCCTGGAAAAGAGCGTTATAATCTACGTCCTTAAAACAATGGACTATTAAAATAAATGAATTCCTTTTTTTGATTTTTGGAACTGAACTCTCTCAGGAATTGAACTCTCTCAGCCAAGAAACTTTTTTGGTATATTTTTGTGAACCACCATCCGGGTTCAGCTGTAGGGTCACGGTGTAAAGACTAGAGAGTGCAAGCCGAAGACGCAAGGTCGACGGTTCTGGTTGGTCTAAGGGAGTTCCCTGGGCTGACAGAAGCATTCCTTAGCAGAAGAAAACCAATCGCCGTGGACAGCATCGGTTAGAGGATGGAGTTTTTTGAGATTGAGAGAGCCGTTGAGAAAATGAACTTTAAGAAGAAATTGTGTAAAATTATGCATAGCAAATGTTTTCTGATCACATGTCTTTTGATGTTTTTTAGCATGACGTTAGCTTTGGTGGGTTGGTTTGTATTTTCTCTTCAACTGATTTCTGCACCCATTTTCCAACCTACAACTTTACCTGCTACTACTTCTTTGCATTCTTTTCATACTTTAACTGAACACGAACAGATTAGAAGGTCAGAATTTGTAAATAACTCAATCATACAGTTATTGCATCAACATCAGTTGGTGGTGAACATCACTAATTGCTGGGTGTGTGGTCTTATGCCGCATACTACGGATAGGGGTGTTCCCTATTTGATTTTACCGTTTAGTCAGAACGGGTCTTTGTGGGCTTTTCAGACTATGTTCCTTTATGCCCTTGAGGTTTATCCTCCGCGTTTTGGAAGAGAGAACACGAGTAACCAAGCTTTGGTGAAAGGAGTTTTAAACATGAGTAGAGAGATCGATACTTATAGAACTATTCCCAGAGAGGAGTTAATGGCATATGTTGGTTGGAATGCACCCGGATATAGTATTAGTCTGGGTGAGAAGCAGAGACGAAAAAGATCACCTCCGATTTGGATTGTACCCCATCGTGGTCATTTTTGTCTGCTAGGGAAGGGCAAGAATCCGAGAGCTCAGTTAGGGAAGAGTGTTTGTACTCAGACGTATGTCTTTGCGTCTCAAACTTCCCCTCCGTTTTTAGCAGCGAAGGGCACGTATTTTGTCTGCTATGATAGAGCATATACATGGTTGCCCCCTGATTTTTCGGGAACATATTATGTTGCATATTTGTTGCCTCCTACGTATACTGCTGCTGTAGATTACCACAGAACGAGAGTTGTTAGGAGTGTCTTCAGTGAGGAAGATACTACGGGACAAGAAGTGGGAGACTTTTTCAAGGGTTTCCTACCGTTTTGGGGACCTATGGCAAACAGTAGAAACCTACGGCAATTGACAAGAGTGGTTGCACCATAAATGAAACTGCTGGTGCCCTTAGTAATTTGACCACTGAGCTTCAAGCGGATCGCCTTATGACATTCCAGAATCAAATGGTTTTGGACGTCATACTTGCGGACCGATGTGGGGTATGTAAAGTGATCCAATCGAGTTGCTGCGTTTTCATACCAGACAATGCTCCTACAGTATACCAGGCTATTTCTAAGTTACATAAGATCTCTGAGTCTATAAATGTGGATAAAGGAGATTGGTCGTTGATTGGATGGTTTTGGGAACTGTTATCGACCTGGGTATGGAAGATTCTCATGATCATTGGGATGGCTTTAGCGATTCTTTTCCTGTTCTGTCTTTGTGTGCAGTGCGCTCCTGCTATATGTGGCCTCTGTGCTACTACGTGTGCAAGGAGACCTGTCCCAAGAGAGGTACTAAGTAATAGGATTATGCTCCAGCAACATCTTGATGATCTGATGAATATAGACCTGGACTCAGATTGACGTGAGTTTAGGTTATTGTCTATGTAAGGGCAAAAGGAGGGTTTGAGGTTCCGTGAATTCTGAACCCGTTTCATAAAGGTCATGGTTTCGTTACGATTTTGATATTAGCGAACCGTAACTAGTTAGTGCGGCAAGTATGAGTGTTTTCATCATGTTAGACCGATGGATTCACTACGTATTTAGGGATTTCGCTCTGAACCCTTGGGTTCCATTTTGTGTATGGCAGCCATTTTGTGGTTGCCCTCAAATAGGCCGATGACTGTGGTTAAACTAGTCTTTTTAAGGTAATGTACACCTTAGCTCCAGTTCGTGCTGACTCCTGTTTGACCTGAGTGAACTGACCATGTTGCCTGAAGCTGACCTTGATAAACCAGTTCCTGCCCTTTAGCTGATCAAGATTAAGGATCAGAGCACAGGACATCGTAAAGTTTTACTGCACACAAATATGCCTTATCCTACTCTCACCTGTTTCTGCTCCTTTCTTTATGGTCTATTTATGATTGGGTTTTGGCCTTTTTTATTATGGGTTTGTCCGACCTGTCTAAAGAAGAATGTTGGGTTTGACCGATGATTGATCATGGGCTGGGCAACTGAAAAGTGGGTTTTACCGTCATGCAATACTTTAGTTGTGGAAACATGTGATTGGTTAAACTGTAAACAGGGAATGTTTGCCTGAAGCATAATGTTTGGCATAAAAAGGGATGACTTGCTGTGTAAAATTGAGCAGTCTCCTGAGAACTCATACCGTGATGATTTCTAGGACTTCTGTTACTGGCTGCAGCCAATAAATTTGATCTTTGACGCTACCAAGAAGTTTCCGTGTCTCTGTATTCTAAGACAGAAGGAACCCGAAGACTTTGGGAGTGCCCCTGGCGCCGCTGGGTATTAAATAACCTGGTTATTCTCCTTTGGGGCACATAGGGGGGCCCTTGTCCCCTTTGATCTTTGGCTGCAGATGGATCCTGTGGCCATCAGACTGAGACTGGAGTGGGGAACCTGGGACATCCTGGTAACTGACAGAACCCATGCAGTATCCCTATTTGCCAATGATATCATGGTTTATGTCATAGATATCAGGAGCGATGGCGCCGACAAAGCATTTAGCACTACTTACGGGTTGCAGGTTAACTGCACTATAGCTTGCCTATTCCCACCGCACTCCAGTGCTGCTCGTGGTTCTCTACATCTGGATGGTGGCATAAT
Source organism: Lissotriton helveticus (assembly GCF_964261635.1). Classification (NCBI taxonomy): domain Eukaryota; kingdom Metazoa; phylum Chordata; class Amphibia; order Caudata; family Salamandridae; genus Lissotriton; species Lissotriton helveticus. The sequence continues at coordinate 197,119,387 of NC_136068.1, read as the reverse complement.
CAAATAGGAGAAAGTCCCATTTGAGAGTCTTCCGTTACCTGTGGATTAGGATCTATCAAGCTGACGGAGACCTTCTCAATGGGAATCTCATCAAAACTGTGTCCGCTCTCAAGGCATAAGTAAAATTGTGGAGGACTTTTCCACTCTTGGTTTTGGGACACATAGTCATGTACAAAATGGTATGTGTTGTATCTGCTCTTGTACTATTTTGCTAATCATCCCACCCTTGTTAGGGGAAAGTTCTTCCAGGAGATGGATGTTCAGTTATGGGGGTAATATAGCACAGCAGCTGGTGCAGGGCCACATGGGCTAGTTTTAGGGTTGCCGCCTGGCCATTTTTTTTACCAGAATGACCAAAACATTTTTATGGTCCGGCCTGTAAAAAAAAAATTGGAAAATCACCTAAAGCCAGTATTTTATCCCCATATCACTACATACCTTGAACAGTAAATTTAAGACAAATGCACTTAAAAATGTGGTCTAGAACTGCCTTAATGATTCCTGACTGATAATTAAAATAAACAAAGACAGGAGTGCCCTGTTAAAAGTATGCTATTTTCTATACAGTTTAATTAAGTATCATGCCCGGACATTTGCAGAATCTTAAAACGTGAACAAACACATTTTTCTCTGGGAAAGGTGGCAACTATAGATAAGGTGCACAGCTCCCAGCAGGGGGCTGGGAGCTGTGAATTGTGAACCTTCTTATCTGGTAGCCAAGCTTTAATGGGCAGGTTGCTGGCTTTGGGGCTCTCACTACTGAAACATGAACTGAGCTTTTACTTGGGTTCACACTCTGAGTCAGATCTTATTTGGGATGCAAAAAGACAGCTGGACAGAGGAGCAGGGTCAAGACTGATTTGCATATGGCTGGGTCTAAACTGGGGAGGCAAAGTGAGCTAAAGAATGATGATGGATTAAACCCAGATCTGTGACTGGGGGTGAGTGTCTGAAAAGTTTCAGTGTTCCGTCCATCTTCATTAATTTAATATACATTTAACAATGACTAATACCTGCCACCCATGCCATTCTTTTACCTTTGGGGGTCTGGAATAACATGAATTGTCACACTTGTTTGAGTGGGTGATGGTTAGTAGTTGAGTTGGTATTGTCATTGGCAGCACTGAGGGGGGAAAAGGTTGGTGCAAGCTGCAGTGGCCTCCTGACGAGGGCCCTGGCACTTATTTTCTTACAAATTAAGCACTGGCCAGCCTATTACCATCGCTGGCGTAGCCAACTTAAAAATATTGGACACGTTCGCTTTGTGGAGATACAAAAGGCATAAAATACTCCTCACGTCAGTGTTCGGATGTATTCCCTTCATTGACAGTAATGCAAGCAATACACTTCCATTGTCTGGAAGAAAATCTTCACCCTCTAGCATGTGCTATGACTGTCATGGGTCATCCAAAATGAATTCCACTGGCCTCAACACTCACGCACACTCAGCCATACCACTACTGTGCTACGTGCTCTACACATGCGCACGTACCCAGCATACACATGCAATACCAAAAGGTTCTGGGCATACATAAAATAGTGGGATTTTACAGTACGTCTCAATCCACATAATACAGTGTGTTGCAACCACCGCATGATGCAAAATATCAAGACAGGAACAGAAGTCACCTGCCTAAAGTGAGGGCACACTTGATGCATTCGTCCAGGTCACTAAACATGCTCAAGCCCTCATATTGTTAGGGACAGGCTTCTGTGCACTTGCTTAGAAGAGAACAGAAATTGGTTTGGGAGGGAATGCAATCAGAGGGTTTCACTCTCCCCTGTGGCGTCCCGCAAGGTTCAGCACTCTCCCCAACACTTTTTAACATATATATCACTCCCCTGGCAAGACTTGTTAGGAAACATGGACTTGCGATGGTATCCTACGCGGATGATTCGCAGCTAATCATCTCGTTGGCCAAACAACCTGAGGTCACAGCAGTTAGATTTCATGGATGCCTTTTGGATATCCTGACCTGGATGAACCAAGCTTATCTAAAGATTAATACAGATAAGACGGAAGTCATGGAATTTGGGCCAGGACAATCTCTATGGAATTCTATGTGGTGGCCAATAAGTGCAGGGGAATGCCCTAAGCCGGTCCTTAAAGTGAGAAATCTGGGGATAATTTTTGATACCCAGCTCAATTTTTCAGCGCAGGTAAATAGTCTTACATCGTCCTGTTTTTATCTTATTAAAAAATTGAGAAAAATGTTCCCTTACATTGGCCAAGCTCTGCAAAAGACGGTGGTAGTGAGCCTTCTGCTGTCTAAATTAGACTATTGTAACGCGTTGCTGCTGGGAATTGACAAAGCCCAGAGTAACACATTACAGTCTTTGCAGAATGCAGCTTCTAGGCTGCTGCTGAATATTCCCAAAGGTAACTATACGTCAAAGGGAATTAGAGCCCTCCATTGGCTCCCTGTACAGCAAAAAGCAGAGTTCAAGGCCTTATGCACTGTGCATAAAGCACTCTACGGGGGAGGAGCTAAGGATATGCAGAGACTTTTCAGGCCTTATACTCCAGCTAGGATGTTAAGATCTAGCAATGCCTCCCTTATGCAAGTAAATACATTTCGGAGAGCAAGATGGGGTGGAAAAGCATTCGCCAACCGGGCAGCTAAATTATGGAATATGCTGCCATCTTCTCTTCGACTGCAGCCCAATCATCAAACTTTTAGGAAGATCTTAAAGACTCTGCTGTTTCCACTGGCATAGTTTGACATCTGGACAACATCCCATCACTTACATTAGCGCCAAGACACTGTTTGCATTCGTGCGCTTTAGAAATATGAATCCTATCCTATCCTAGTTTAACATGACGCTAGGGAAAATAAAAGGAGGAAACCAGGTTTACATGCAGTCAGGGGCTCAGGGCAGGCAAACATTCCTGGATACCATACAGGAGACATCCCCATAACAAAAACCGTCTAAGACTGCGCTTGTTCACCATATCTGCTCTTGCTTTCCTGCCCTGAATGTTTAGGAATTTTGACTGTGTCCTGACTTTGTGCCAGTTCCTGCTTTACTAGAGGCTAGCACAAAGTTGTACTGATTGGAGCAGGGCACAGGCTATGAACTAGGTATGATTTAATTGGAGCAGGAGGCTGACCTTGCAGGGACAATAAATAACCAGAGAGTGCTTTGTGTGAGCATAAAGAGCAAATGGTTGTCATGTGATTTATGATACTATTTTCAAGCCTGTGTAGGAAGCATATCTTCTCATTTAAGGCTCCAGAATATCCCTAGATATATTTGGTGCCTTAAGGGGCTTTGGTTAAGAAGAGGCTGTGAAGATGCTTATGGCAGGAAAGGACATGTGGTGAGATTCAAATGTGGTATTTGGCAATTGTTTTGCCTGTTGGCTAAAGTGAAATCTTGAATAGCAATGCTGGAACATCTTGTAAATGGCCTTGTCTATTTATCTTTCAATCTGTATACAAAGAGGAAACTTTGTGAACTTTGCATTCTGAGAAGTGGACACAGTGTTTTGAGTTTCTGTGTGGTTGGGAGGGCGGTATTAGTACACATGAGTGCTTTTATGGCAAGGCTTCAATATGTTACTCAAAATACAGGTCTGCCTGAAGGTTAACATGGCACTGTTTATGCTGTTAAAATGCTACAGTTCATCATGAAAGTAGAAGAAGTCTTGAAAGCAGGTTAAGCTGTTTGAGCAGTGAAACTAATAAATGAGTGCTGTATTTGTATGTTTGTCCTAAACTCACAAACACAAGGCACAGAAGAAAAATGTCCATTCTGTAATATATGTCTTGTCCCAAAGGATCACAAACTAACTATGGCTACAAGTAGAGTTGACATTTTGTGGTCTGACATGTAGGAAGGAGGAAGAAATGTAGCACACGTTTCTGTGTGTAGTTAGAAGTATTGTTCCTGTGTAAAAAGCAGCGGTCAAGCATGAGATGACCATTCAGGGGTGGTGGCTCCTCCGCTAAGGCACAGCTTTAAAGCAGGGCAAAGGAAAAAAAAATTATAATAGTGGCCGTCCATTATGATCATTTTATTCTTACTATTGCAGTTGCACTGCAGTGCAGCCCCCCTGATAGGGCGGTTCGGGCTGGCCTCCCCTGATGTCAAAGCAATAGGAGGAGTGGTGGCTGCACCTAAAGTGTGCCTGAAGGTTTGGCTGGCCGTCTCTGGCCTTAGTGGAGAACATGCCCAGCCTCCAAGCCCCTGTCTGAGCGCCGAACCACTTGCTCAGACCAACGACAACTCTTAAGGCAGCGTGGTGATTGGTCAGGGGATTCTGAGAGGCTGGGTGCTTTCTGCTGGAGAAGACACGGCGACCGCGACCTCCAGGTACATTTTCTTTTCTTTTTTTCTTATTTATTATATTTAATTCCGCTCCATGACCCCCTTTCTGCCCCCCACGCCCGTTTGGTAGCAGCTGCTACCGTGGCCATTACACTCTCAATAGAACACCATGGATAAGAAAGTTGTATGAGATAGTGGTGTAGTAGCAGGGTTAGACACATGGACTGGTTGCCGGAGGGGATGCTCAAATATAAAGTTCTAACTTCGGATCTAATAGCACCACAGGGTACCTGGAGATGTTCTACATTTCATGGAATAATTTAATCAGTTAACACAACGGTGCTATTGGACATCTGGGTATAATTTAGGTTGGTTTGGACTAAAAGGTCATGGATGGTTGATGAAATATAGTTGGTCCTTATCTAACCTTTTCCCTAATACACATAATAATTGCTGTTATTTACAACATTCACAATCGCTCCAATGCACATGACGTGTAGACAAACAGTGTGCAATAAATAATCATATTGCATAAAACACCAACCTTTGTATCTTCCTGCTGACTTTGGAATACCGGGTAGAGTTCTATATATAACACCTGCAGGATTGTCTGACGCGAAACACTCCCACCTACTATAGCATACCTCAGAAGTAGAGGAGTGAGAAACACCTGACCGCTTTCCTTTCCTCCAAAAAGGCAAGAGTTTCCTTTCAGGGTTTTTTATATCTACTGGTTTGACTGGAACTCGCTCCCCATGGATCTCCACTGCAACCCGACTTTTCCTTCCTTCAAACGGGACCTTAAACTTTTGCTTCTCAACAAGTACTTCAACACACGCACAAGCTGCTCCTATGTTTCCCTCATTGACTGGCTCCTTCAAGACGGGCACCTGACTCTTTACCTCCTCCCATGCTCCGTCATGAGCCACGGTGGCCGTGTGCTCTGACCGTTGCGCCGTGTCCACGCGGGGATAATTCCCCTGCTGTGCTGGGCGTTCCATTGGAACGGGCTTGGTCGTGACGAGCTCAGCCACCGTGGATAGGTAAGCCTATCCAAAGGGGACTTTTCTATGTTGACTAATAGTGTTTTGGTACCCCACCCCTTTGGTTTGTGGGTCCCTCTCTTTAACTAGAGAGCAGTGGTTCTTAACCTGTGACTTGAGGACCCTTGTAGTTCCACAAAGCCTACTCAGAGGTCCGCGACTGCTGAGAAAATGGACTAATATTAACAGATTAATAAAGTGCATGTGAATAAAGTAGCAAAAGGTCCAACTTAATTTTTTTTAATATATTGTAAATTTGAAAGAATTTTAAATTGGAAGCTAAAAATTAAGCTCACAGTGATTTGTGATAGCAGTCAGTACAAGTGCATCCCGCAGAATACAATATGGACGATATAATATGGACGATGGCATCATTTGAATTTTCCAACTTTCCCACTAAAATTAAAATTTCTGCTTTTTTTTGCATTTGTTCGGGAATTAAATTAAATTATTTAATAATTCAGGTATATCTTTGATTAATGCTTTTGTTGAGGTACTGGGTTTTTAAGAACCGGCACAGAACCTGTAACCCAGCGGTGTCAGGGTACACCCAGAGACCTTGAGTCCTTCCTGATTTAGACCACAGAAACTCAGAGTCTTCTAGGTGAAGTCAAGGATCGATTTTATTGGCTGCAACCAAGGTAACAAGTGTCCTAGAAGTACAACACACGGGGAAGTATATTCTCAGGAGACTGCTTCAATTCACAAAATCAGGCTTCTCTTCTTATACAGAATTTTAAGCTTCAGGCAAACATTCTTGGTTTTACGGTAGATCATTGACATATTTCTAATACAAAGAAAAAGCAGAGTCATGATGAAATGTCCATATTTCACTTCGTTCAGCCCGCAACAAATCACCCGGCAAGGCCCAACATTTCATCAGATATCGTTGGACCCCCAATAAAAACGGGCACCTCCCCATCATAAAGCAAGTGAAGCAAAAAGAGTGGAGACAGATGTGAGCAAGATACGGCAGGTGTGTGCGCGATGAAAAGGTTTTATGGCCTGTTGAGCCCTGATGCTATCTTGTTCGGCCACTGGGAGAGGAACTGTCCTAACAGGTTCGGCCTGGGGCAATGGTTCCAACTTACACAGGTCATAGGAAAGTCGATTAAGGTGTACGTGTCCTTTTGGGATCGAATTCAGCTGGATTATAAGCCTATGTAAAGGGCAACTCACAAAATGGCTGCCATACATAAAATGGAAGCCGAGGGTTCTGAACGAAAATGACGATTTCGAGGTGAAATCGTCACTCGAATAGGCTGAAAATGCTTGTACATGGTGTACTCGTCATTTTCGGTCTTTTGATACTAAATTCGTCATGTTTCGATGAAGTTTAATTCTCGAGTCCAGAATTTATTATATGAGTCCAAGATTTTCAGAACCACAAACCCTCCTTTTGCCCTTACATAGGCAATTAATCGATCCTCATGTTAATCTGAGTCCAGATCTATATTCCTAAAGTCATTGAGATGTTGCTGTAACATCATTCTAGTACTTAGTTCATCTCTTGATACAGGTTTCCTTACACATGATGTGACGCAGAGGCCACATATTGCAGGAGCACACTGTATGCACAGACAGAACAGGAAAAGAATGGCTAAAACCATCCCAATGACCATCAGAATTTTCCATCCCCAGACGGATATCAGTTCCCAGAACCATCCCATTAACGACCAATCTCCTTTATCCACATGAATAGATTCGGAAATCTTATGTAGTTTGGAGATGGCCTGGTACACTGTTGGAGCGTTATCAGGGATGAAAACACAGCAACTCGATTGGATCAATCTGCATACCCCACCTCGGTCTGCAAGTATGACATCTAATGCGACCCTGTTCTGAAGGGTCATAAGACGATCCGATTGGAGCTCAGCAGTCAGGTTACTAAGGGCACCAGCAGTTTCTATTACGGTGGACTCAACTACCCTTGTCAATTGCCTTATGTTCCTGCTGTTAGCCATGGATCCCCCGAACGGCAGAAAACCCTTTGCGAAGTCCCCAAACTCTTGTCCTGCAGTGTCTTCTTTACTCAAGACACCTCTAACTATCCTTGTCCTGTGGTAATCTGCCGCTGCTGTGTAGGTGGGAGGCAACAGGAACGAAACAAAACATGAGCTCGAAAAGTCAGGGGGCAACCATGTATAGGCTCTATCATGGCAGATGAAATAGGTACCCTTAGCTGCTAAAAACGCAGGGGAGATCTGAGATCCAAAAACATACGTTTCAGTACAGACACTCTTCCCTAACTGAGCTCTGGGATTCTTGCCAGTACCTTGCAGACACAGGTGACCCTGATGGGGCACAATCCAAATCGGGGAAGATATCTTAGCTTGCTGTTTCTCACTTAGAATAGCTCCATATCCGGTCACGTTCCATCCTACATAGGCACGTATCTCATCTTCGGGGGTAGTTTCATAAAAAATACCATCCTTAATCATGTCAACTATACCTTCTTTGACTAGAGCACTATTCTTAGGGTTGTCTTTCATAGAGCGTAGGGGGTAGATTTCACGTGCATATATGAACATTGTTCTGTATGCCCACACAGAACCATTGTGGCTAAATGGCAGGACCAGATAAGGGATACCTTTATCCGTTGTGTGAGGCATAAGACCACACACCCAACAGTTAGTCGTGTTCATTACAAGTTGGTGTTGGTGTAACAGTTGAACAAAGGAGTTATTAATGAACTCTAATCTTCTATTGGATTTGTGGTCAGGAAGAGGGTGGAAAGAATGAGAGGAAACAGTAGGAGGAGGTATGGGCGATACAGTGGGTGCAAATGTTACACGAAAAGAGAATAAAACATAACTTATTAAAAATATCATCACACTGAATAGCATAAAAATGCACAATATTATACAACTTTTCTTTGTCATCACTTTACATAATTTGCGTTTAAAGTTCGTTGGTTTGGCAGGTCTCTCCATCTCGGAAAACTCCATCCTCTCTAAAGTGCTGCCCGCGGTGGGAGGTTGACTCTGCTAAGGGATGCTTCTGTCAGTCTAGGGCAACTCCCTTGGACCAACCAGAACTACCGACCTAACGTCGTCAGCTGCACCCCAAAGACTTTAAGCAACCGCAGCCCTAGCAGCGGAACCCGGATGGCGGTTCGAAAAACAAAAATAAGCAAGTTTCTCAGATGGGAGAGCTGCACTTTCAAAAAATGGTGTTTGGAAGGAAAAAAGAATATTTTTTATTAGTCCATGGGTCTTGGTCTCAAATTGCAAAAGAAATCGCTTTTATTAGTTCGTATTTCTCGATCTCAAATTATACCGTTGTCTTCCAGGTACTGTTTGATCCTGGAACAAGAGCTCAGGCTCTGTAGTGTTCAATCGCTTGGATGGTGGCACAGCCTCGTGCGAAATGTTCTCACTTTCACGTTCAGAGTCAGTTCTTTTTACACGTGCATCACTGAAAGGTAGGTGACGTGGCACGGTTTCAGTTTCTGAGTCAGCGACACCCTTCTGGACCCACTGGTCATAAGGCAGAGGTAACGTAATTCTTTTGCAGTGGACCCCGTGGATCCAGTTGGCCTTCCCCTCCACTCGAACAGCCGATCTTGTGGAAAGAAGGACGAGGTGTGGTCCGGTCCACCTGGGCTGGTCGTTCTTAGTTCTCTGGAAGTTTTTAACAAGGACCCAGGAACCAGGGTTGATGGAGTGGCCTGGAGTCCCAGAGACCGGAGGCAGGGTGTCGTGAACCTGTTGATGCAAAACACGTAATTTAGCCGTCAATTCATACAGATAATCAAGCAAAACAGGGTGTTCAAGCTCGCTGAACTTGGTGGGTCGTGGCACTCCCTATATGTTGGCCGGGCGGCCAAAAACGATTTCGTAGGGGCTAAGTTTCACTCGTGAGTGCACAGTCATTCTGGTGGACAGGAGTGCTAAGGGTAGAGCATCAGGCCATTTAAGACCTGTGCTCGCTTGGATCTTGGCCAGTTTAAGTTTTAGAGTGTCGTTGTAACATTCTACTAATCCAGCTGATTGGGGGTGATTTGCAGCGTGAAACTTCTGATCAATACCTAGTCCTTCACATACTCTCTTCATCACTCGACCCACAAAATCACTTCCGTTATCAGACCAGACCATTCTAGGCATTCCGAATCTGGGGAAGAACTCTTTCACAAGGGCTTTCGCTGTGGATAAGGCAGTATTGTCTTTTAAGGGGTATGCTTCTACCCATCTCGAGAAGGCACAAACAACAACGAGTACGTATTTTAAATTGTTGCACCTCTCCATGTGGATGAAATCTAGCTGCAAAACCTCGAACGGATACGTAGGAGGTGCAAAATGACCAGCTGGAGTTGGGGTTCCCCTACCAGGATTGTGTTTCAGACATACCATGCAATTCTTGACGACATTCTCTGCACACTTGGGAATCCCTGAATTCTGCCATACTGGGGCCAATAACTTGCAAATCCCTTTCACGCTGATATGAGCCATTCCATGGGCCATTGTAACCACTGCAAGCACATATGCACCGGGTAACAACCATCTCTGATGCTCTGATAATTCAATACAACAACCATTCGCATCCATTTTACCCGTACTTTCTCTCCACGTGCTCAACTCTTTCTCTGTGGCCTCAGCTTGAATGGACTTCACACTCTTTATCGTGTCTTCACACATTCCAACATCACCAGTCCATCTTGCAGGGCCTGCAACATACATTCGGCTCATCACATTTCTTGCAGTTTCTTTCGCAGTTTCGCCAGCAAATGCATTCCCACGACCAACATCATCAGTCACCTTCTTGTGAGCACTACATTTCACAACCGCCACTTGCAGAGGTAAGGTCAGTGATTCAAAAAGCTCATTCACCAACTGACCATGCTGAATCTTAGCTCCATGCGAAGTCAGGAACCCACGTTCTCTCCACAATCGTCCAAAACTGTGAGCAACACCAAATGCATACTGGCTGTCGGTGTAGACAGTCACTTTCATTCCTTTCGACAACACACATGCTCTTGTAAGTGCAATTAATTCTGCTGCTTGAGCTGAATTATGTGGAATACGTGCAGTTTCAACAATTGTATGCAAAGTCGTGACAGCATATGCTGCAGTCATATCACCATTCGGAAGCTTGAAGCATGAGCCATCCACCCATAATGTACCATCACATTCAGCAAGGGGAGTGTCATAAAGATCAACTCTTCCTTTCGTCTCTTCTTCAGTTCTAAGGAAACAGTCATGCTGTTCTGAAGCATCTGATTCCTCTACAATTGGCAACAGCGTAGCTAGGTTTAAAGTACTGCACCTTTTTATGTGCATATGACTCGCTAATAATGTTAATTCGTAACCTGACAATCGAGCACTAGTTAAGTGCTGTGTCTTGGTTCTATTTAACAACGTGTCTACTGCATGTGGGACCATCACGACTAGTGTATTATTCATTACTAGACCAGCAGACTGTCGGATAGAAACAGCTGCTGCCACTGTGGCTCTTAAACAACTTGGCAATGCTCTAGGTACCGGATCCAAAGTCGACGAAAAATATGCGCATGGACGTTGTTTGTCCCTAAATAACTGAGTCAGAACTGACAATGCACAACCTTCCTTCTCATGGACATATAATGTAAAGGGCTTACTGTAGTTGGGGGTACCTAACACAGGAGCCGAACATAATGCTGTGCGCAATTCAGAAAAACTTTTCTGACACTCTTCAGACCAAGGGATGGGATTGGGTGTGTCTTTACACGTTAATGCCACCAAAGGTTTGGCTAATAACGAAAAATTTGGAATCCACTGTCTACAGTACGATGTAATGCCCAAGAAAGCACGCACTTCTCTCTGTGTTCTTGGCACACTCAATTTTGCTATTGCCTGTATTCTTTCTGGGGTCAGTTTCCTTCCCTCCTTCGATAAGAGGTGACCTAAGTAGGTCACTTCTTGTCGGCAGTATTGTAATTTTGAAAGTGACACCTTGTGATGCAAATCACACAAATGTCGCAACAATGACAATGTGGCTTTCTTACATATTTCCTCAGTATCTGCAGCAATGAGCAAATCATCAACGTACTGTACAAGAGTAGCTCTTTCAGGTAAAACAATCGTATCAAGCTGTGTTTTTAGAGCTTGACTGTATATTGATGGACTTTCACAGTAGCCCTGGGGAGCGCGTTTAAAGCGGAAGCTGCGTCCTCCTAAACTGAATGAAAAAATATCCCTGCTCTCCTCAGCTATCGGGATGCTGAAGAAAGCATTCTTCAAGTCAATCACCGAGAACCAAGTGGCAGAAGCTGGAATCATAGTCAGTAATGTGGTAATGTCGGGGACAACTGGGAATTGTGGCACAACGATCTTATTCACCTCTCTGAGATCAATCACAAATCTGTACACGGGTGGCTGAGATGGATCAGTGCGTTTTAAAACAGGCAGAACAGGACTATTGCAAACGTTGCCTCTTGTCTCTTCAATCACATCTTTTTCAATCAATTCGTAAACGATCGCTAGCAAAGCTTTTTCACCTTCACTAGATATCCTATATTGGGGAATTCGTGGCATTTAAACATTGGCTTTCAATGTTACAACATATGGTGGTATTTCTAAAAGACCCACATCATTAGGACCAGCGGCCCAAAGAATATCTGGAAGAAACGATAATTCTGCTGTAAGTTTATCCCTTGATAAATACATTGGAGAAACCACTTTCATACCTAAAGTAAGTTGTACTCCTGAAGGAGAACAGTACAGAGTCGCATACAGTCTTTTTAACAAATCCAATCCCAACAAGTTTTCACCACAACCCGTTGTCAGGATAAGGGGTGCTTCTAATTCACGAGGACCAACAGAAAGAGACAAAGGGTCAGAAATCGGATTTCTAACTGGGGGGCCAGAAAAACCTACAGAGACATTCATTTCGCCAGACAAAGGTGCGCCAGGGAGTTTGGAGTGCATAATAGAACTCTTTGTAGCACCAGTATCCAACAGAAAAGGTTCTGACACACCTGATGTAATCACCTCAACGTATGGTCCACTCTGATCTACTGGAACTGAAACAACTCCCTCTCTTTGTCTATGGCTGTCCTAGCAATCATTACCTTCCCAATGCTCATCTTCTGTATAATAATCATCAACATAGTATTGAGCTGTCCTGTCAGATGCATTATTTTGCTGATCGAATTTATTCATAGAATTTTGTGGTGGAAGGGGACGTGCGTTCTGGGGGACGTTTCCACGTCCTCTACCTCTAGGCGCTTGCTGAACACCACGGCCTTGTGTGTTTGAACCACCATTTGCGCGCTGTAACAGAATAGGGCAATTATACTTGAAATGACCCTCTTCCTTGCAATATGAACACTGGTTGGGGCCTACAGGGACACGTGGCTGAGTATACTCGACTCTTTGCGAGTTCCTCTGATACTGTTGAGGCTGCTGAAAATTATTCTGGTAGTTATTCTGACCACTATTATTCTGATTACCACCACCACGTGGCGGGTATGCTTGCTGTAACAAAACCTTCGTTTTCAACTCCTTACTTTTCTTTTCTGCTCTGTCTTTCTCGTCTTTGTCTCTATTTTCGTAGTACTATGCTGTAGCTAATATCTGCGCTGAAGACGACACTGCCCAAGAACTTTCTGAATCCTTTAACTTTTTACACAATTCTGGAAGAAGATTGTGCACGAATTTATCGACGAACAATCTCTGACCACCTTCTGTGGTCATATCTTGACCACTGTGGTCGACAAATGTCTCTTCAAACCTGGTGAAGAAATCTGAGACAGTTTCATCTTTCTTCTGCTTACATGCAGACAACTTATCCCAATTTACACGTATTGCAGGCATTATCGTTATCATGTAATCAACTATTTTACCAGGAAGTTCGGCTACTAAAGGCTCAGGCTTAGCACCACCAACTTGTCGGGCATCTGCAGCAGCAATATTAGCCCATGAGTCACCTAACTCCTGATCATGATCTGTATGACGAATCTTACCCCATAAAGGCTGTGGAACTACATTTCCAAATAACATATCGATATCGGCTAAATTCATTATACATGACCCAGCAGTTTGTGACAACTCTTTATAATACCCTGCAGGATTTTTACGCGGATCAGGTAATGTCTGTTTAAGGGCTAAAACTTCAGCTCGCTTCCATGGGACATGTACCCACACACGCTGAAAGTGTGGCAGAATAGGTGGGTCAACAGTTGTATCACCCTTTCTCCATTGTGGGGGAACTTCTCTCATGGGGTATTGACGAGCCTTTTTCCTACTAGATGCACCATGCTCAGATTGTGATCCAGAAGTGCTCCCCTTACTCCGATATGATAACAATATTTCAATTGCTCTCTCGACATCGGGACCTATGATCATACCCTCTCCAAACTTGAACCGTACACGACACAACTCTTGTGGGTTGCATTCCAGATCATTGTCTTCCAAATCCTCGCAGAGGAAAACACACATCTGCTCAAAAACATATCTCTGCGTCGGTGCTTCCCACTGCCGGAAGACTTCCATGACAGACTCTACATCATACTTTACAGTATCCATAACCCACTTATGAGCTAAACGATTCAGTGAGTCTCTCTCTTGATAGTCAGGCAGTTGACTTCGCAACTGTCTTTGTCCTGTGTTAGGGGTCGTATTAGGCGACCCGAGAAAAGGTGAGAGAATATTAGTAACAGTGTTGGCCTTTTTCTGCCGAACGGAAGGAGACACTGAAGGAAGAACAGGTGGAAAAACGGGGTGAGATAAGGCAGAAGTAGAGGCAATAGCAGAGGGAGCATTAGGAGAAATAGAAGGGGCACTAGGCAAAGTCGTAGAAAGCACAGGTGAGGTAGATGTGGTCGGTGGGCCTTGAGGAGGCTGCACCGAAGGAGCAGGAGGCAATGTAATCACAGGTTGTGCAACTAAGGGTTGCGGAGGTGCTGTAGGATTTTGTGCATGGGGGGTGGCGAACTTAATAAATGCGTCATTAATGGATCTTTTTCAATGTTTTTCGCTGCATCTTGTTTAAGAGGCGGCAAAACTGGATAGCATTTATCAATGATCATTTTACGTTGCCTGTGCAACTGCTCACTCATCTGTTCTTCTTCATTGTCTTTAAACTGCATAGCAGCTTGCATTACGGAAATACCCCTTTCTCTCTTATTTTTCTTCTCTAATTTAATTTCCTTCTGTTTGGCTTCTTTACGCCATAGGCGGAAAGAGTCAAACATCGCCGGCCGGGCTTTCTTTTTGAAAAGTTTAACTTCGAGGTTATCTAAGATTTCGGTATCAAAGCTACCATATTGGGGCCATTTTAAAACACCATCTTTTCTGGTGTATTTGATCCACACTTCATCGTATGTCATGGGGCCTACTCTGTGTTTGACATATAACTCGTAAGTTGGAGTTCCAACCGGAGGAACCGGACATGAGTCCTCCAATCGGGAGTCCCTATTATTACAACCAAGACAAAACAAATTTCCAAGTCTAAGACTAGGCATCTTCGCTCTCTAGTCTAGTTCCAAACTTCAAAGGATTATCGATTACGATATTTCTCGTGAATACACGAGTCCTTCGGTTTTGGTGCTTGCAAGTACCAACAATTATCCCAAAGGATACCCAAGACTAAGACCAACTAAGGACTGGGAGACGCTCCACTTATACTTAACTGAGATATCGATGATGTCACCAGAAGACTCGTCTTAGTGTTTCGCTCTACCAAACTTCAAGGGTCCAAATCAGGGCGATAGCCAGGGCAGCAGTCCTTCATAGCCGTCGGGAAGCGAGGAACCTCGCAGCAAAGACCTTCGGACCACGTCGACATGCAGGGGTCGATGAAGTGGTTGGCTGTCCTCCGGAATTTTCACACGAAGCTCCTCACGAACCTCTGGCTGGGCTGGTACCGCTGGTATCGCCCCGCGTTGGGCGCCAGCTGAGGTACTGGGTTTTTAACAACCGGCACAGAACCGGTAACCCAGCTGTGTCAGGGTACACCCAGAGACCTCGAGTCCTTCCTGATTTAGACCACAGAAACTCAGAGTCTTCTAGGTGAAGTCAAGGATCGATTTTATTGGCTGCAACCAAGGTAACAAGTGTCCGAGAAGTACAACACACGGGGAAGTATATTCTCAGGAGACTGCTTCAATTCACAAAATCAGGCTTCTCTTCTTATACAGAATTTTAAGCTTCAGGCAAACATTCTTGGTTTTACGGTAGATCATTGACATATTTCTAATACAAAGAAAAAGCAGAGTCATGATGACATGTCCATATTTCACTTCGTTCAGCCCGCAACAAATCACCCAGCAAGGCCCAACATTTCATCAGATATCGTTGGACCCCCAATAAAAACGGGCACCTCCCCATCATAAAGCAAGTGAAGCAAAAAGAGTGGAGACAGATGTGAGCAAGATACGGCAGGTGTGTGCGCGATGAAAAGGTTTTATGGCCTGTTGAGCCCTGATGCTATCTTGTTCGGCCACTGGGAGAGGAACTGTCCTAACAGGTTCGGCCTGGGGCAATGGTTCCAATTTACACAGGTCATAGGAAAGTCGATTAAGGTGTACGTGTCCTTTTGGGATCGAATTCAGCTGGATTATAAGCCTATGTAAAGGGCAACGCACAAAATGGCTGCCATACATAAAATGGAAGCCGAGGGTTCTGAACGAAAATGACGATTTCGAGGTGAAATCGTCACTCGAATAGGCTGAAAATGCTTGTACATGGTGTACTCGTCATTCTTGGTCTTTTGATACTAAATTCGTCATGTTTCGACGAAGTTTAATTCTCGAGTCCAGAATTTATTATATGAGTCCAAGATTTTCAGAACCACATTGTCTCTAATTTTGTGTATTGCTTTTCAGTTCAAATCATCGAAGTTGCTTAAGCTGGGGCCCTCAGTAATGACTCAGTGTGGGTCCCCAGATTCCAATAATGGGTCAGTGGGTGTGGGGTGGGGGGTCGTCAAACACTCCTCTACCCTCCCTATACATGCACCTCACCCTTCCTTCACACCCAAGCCATTCCTTCTCACTCAATATGCTTTCAAGACACTCAAACCTTCATGACCTTCATGACCCCAAAACACCACATACTTTCCCGTTCCTAAATATTGCTTAACTGCTTCTACCCCTTGCTGTCTAATTTCCAACAACACCCCTGTAGTCCCATTCAACTGCTGACGTCAGGGAGCTATGTTTTCATTTTACACAGATTTGTCATTTTACACTCCATACTAGTGCATGTCCTGCTGCTTCTTCTCAGTCTACCACTCTTCCTCTCACTGTCTCTCTGTCTTGTGATCTCTTTCTCAGACAGGTGCACTCCTTGATCACTCATGATTCTTTCTTGTTCCCCTGTGTCTCTCTCCCACGCACCTTATCCTCTCTTGCCGCCACCCACACCCATACCTAACTATTTCTAGGCACCACTTCATCCAACACCAATAAATGCATAGTTTCAAGTCTTTCTCTTTCTGTCCACTCCCCCTCCAAGATGTCTACCATGTTGTATCTAGATTTAACATTGAGGCCACCCAGGAACTAAACAAATGGTTTAATGAAGACCAAAAGTTAGTTCTATACTTCTACGATTGGTGCCACCTTGCGTCTCCACGTGACAAGATGGCAATCTTGGAAGTACAGAAATTACAGTTCCAAGTGCTACAGGATTTTCAAATGCTAGTGTAATTTTAAAAGTGAAGCTAATAGCTTCAATGTAAGAGCATTGGCAAAGTGAGACTGTTGGCACAGGAATGTCCCCTGCATGGTAAATGGGGTGTAACCCTTCCCTAAGTGAACCAACTGCATGTGATTCCTGGTACTCTAAAGTTTAGTGGCCTAGCTCACATGCTAAGCAAGAATGTGCATTGATGCCTAGGCCTTTTATTTGCTTGAGGTCCCAAGCCTGGTTCTGATGCCTTCAGGGGCATAGAAAACAATGTAATCAATCTGGCATGGGACTACTGACCTTGTTATGGATTGTCGACATAAACGTTGGTTGAAGCATACTTTTTAAAAATCCTGGCACAGAACAGACCTTGTTTTCTTATTCACAAGTGTGGCACCTACTTGCTCCACTTGTGTAAAATTCAACTTACATAAAGCACCCAGATCCTTGAGCTGACATTCAGTGTGCATGTCTAACTGCCAATACTCCGTGTGTATGTTATTGTAAGATTGCAGAGACTCCATGTGGATGTAAGCATAAGATTGTTGAGAATGGTGGATCCCATTTTAGATTTCTCCTGTTTTCACATGGCACCGGCTAGAGTTTGAGGTGCAGCCTACCCACACAGTGGAAGTGTATTGCCTTTATTTCTGAGTGGGGGTATAACCCTAGACATTGAAGTCTGGGAAGATGTAGACATGGCTGTTTTTAGAAATTCTATGGTGGGCTTTTAGCAGTGGATTGCTGATTAGGCCTTTATGAGCACTTGGGATTCATGGTGAGGGAATGAGGGTGAGTCAGCAGATTCTGTTGTTAGAAGCAGCAAAGCTTCTAGGTAGGGCCTACCTTTTGTCTGTCCCTGGGTGCTCCTTCAAGAAGGCTGATTGCAGCCTAGTGAAGAGGTTTCACGTGTCATTGTGCTGATTTCGTGGGTCCTCCTGCCCACAGTCATATTCATCACTACTTGTGGAGAAGTGTGGCTCAATGGTTAGAGCTATGTTTTCTATCCAATGTCCAGCCGGACAGAGGAAATGTTTATTTTTTAAGATAAACTAAGAATTCAAATGATGAAAGGGAACACAAATCACAGACTGGGCACAAGCCTGTACCAAGTATGGAAGGGGTGAAGACAGTACATGGGGAAAATGACAGGCAAACAGGACTATATACATTACTATTGCCTGAGTTTTTGGCCTTCTTTCCAAGGAAGGTACGGTCCATCGGCATCAGTTACGAAGCCTCATGGAAAAGCGAATGTACCTGAACGGTTAAATCAAAAGCCTATGAGGCTTCTTTTGAAGGGCAAAATTGTGCGGCAGGACGTCAGTTGAGCGTTCCTGTCGTGTTAAAAAAGACCTGTAGACTTTACAGAGTGCCCCGTCAATGTAGAAATTGGAAGTCTGGGTGGTGGGCTGGGTGGTGGGCTGCACGGCTCGGCTGCTAAGTAAAGCAATCCGGGTGGTTGTTGGTCCTCAATGGGACACCAGCGACGGGCTGCAGGGAATACCGTCCGGCATAGCGGGATGTCCCATTGAGGACCAACAACCACCCGGATTGCTTTACTTAGCAGCCGAGCCGTTCAGCCCACCACCCAGCCCACCAAGCTATAAGCTATCCCGCTATGCCGGACGGTATTCCCTGCAGCCCGTCGCTGGTGTCCCATTGAGGACCAACAACCACCCGGATTGCTTTACTTAGCAGCCGAGCCGTGCAGCCCACCACCCAGCCCACCAAGCTATCAGCTATCCCGCTATGCCGGACGGTATTCCCTGCAGCCCGTCGCTGGTGTCCCATTGAGGACCAACAACCACCCGGATTGCTTTACTTAGCAGCCGAGCCGTGCAGCCCACCACCCAGAGCTATCAGCTATCCTGCTATGCCGGACGGTATTCCCTGCAGCCCGTCGCTGGTGTCCCATTGAGGACCAACAACCACCCGGATTGCTTTACTTAGCAGCCGAGCCGTGCAGCCCACCACCCAGCCCACCACCCAGACATCCAATTTCTACATTGACGGGGCACGCTGTAAAGTCTACAGTTCTTTTTTAACACGACAGGAACGCTCAACTGACGTCCTGCCGCACAATTTTGCCCTTCAAAAGAAGCCTCATAGGCTTTTGATGTAACCGTTCAGGTACATTCGCTTTTCCATGAGGCTTCGTAACTGATGCCGATGGACCGCACCTTCCTTGGAAAGAAGGCCAAAAACTCAGGCAACAGTAATGTATATAGTCCTGAAGATGATCCCAGTATATAATTGGAGATAGGGATCGAAACGTCACGTCGACTGTGTTAACAGTACTGCATTTTCTCTCTTGTATTAATTATTGCAGTTACTGTTAGGTTTAGCTTACACAAGATTTGCATTGTTTTGTAAGCATCCTTTCGCTCCACTCTGTTTGCCTGTCATTTTCCCCATGTACTGTCTTCACCCCTTCCATACTTGGTACAGGCTTGTGCCCAGTTTGTGATTTGTGTTCCCTTTCATCATTTGAATTCTTAGTTTATCTTAAAAAATAAAAATTTCCTCTGTCCGGCTGGACATTGGATAGAAAACATAGTTCTTATTTAAGTCTATGCTTATTACTCTTAACCGTATTCGTATGAGTTCAGGACCTTTGTTTACTTGAATAATCATTACTACCCGAGGTCCTCAAACTACCTAAACGGGTCCCCTTGTTGTTCATAACACTCAATGGTTAGAGCGGCAGACCCTGATGCAGAGGTCTAGCCCGGGGCCAGGGTTCAATTCCCGCCTCGGCGGGTCTTGGGCTCAATTTCCTCGGACCTGATAATTCTCTCCTCGGTGCCTATTCCAATCATGGAGTCCCACTCTGCAACTCCGGGCAATAGCTTGCTTAATCTCCACAACGACCCCCACAACGCTAGGATGCCTGGCTTCACCTTGGGGGTGCCCAGGAGTGGGCCATTCACAGGGAAAAGCCAGGAAGGGTTCCACAGTGGAATTCGTACAAGCGCCGAGATACCCCAGCTGGGGTCGATTCGTGCGCTATACAAGTACTTTACATTTACATTTATATTTACATTTACTTGCTGAGAGAGCCGTCAACTATTACAACGATTGTGTCTGTGCTGCAGTAAGACCATGAAATATAAAAAGAAACTATCACAAGCCGTTTCATTGGGAACAGACAGTGGAATCAACATCCTAGTTCTCGTAAATGTGCATATGAAAGTGAGTCCCAAACTACCCAACTTGGCTCCAATGGCAAGTTCTTCAAGACCAAGGAAAGCAGTGCTCTGCAGAGAAGTCAAAGAACCACTGAGATCTAAGGCTGGTTCCCAGAGGTGAGGGGACATCACTTGAAGCCTGTAAATATTGTATGAAGAGCTGTGTGTCTGCCTGCAACTTGAGAACTTGATTTATCTGCTGGGAAGGGAAGAATTATGTCTGCCCCTGCAGGAGCTGACTGTCAATAGGAAGGAGAAGCCCAGATGCTGAGCCAAGAAGACAAGGGCACAGAAGATCTGGCTGTTTGTGGGAGAGTGCACCGAGTTGACCTGAGTCTTCCCAAATAACTCTCAGCCTGTCCAAATGTTTCTGCATTTATTTGAAACAACTCACTGATACCCCCATCATCCCTGCTTTAACAACTGCCAACAGAGAAGGACAACAGACTTGAGGTGACACTACTTTCTGCTCAATGAGACTGGAACCAGCACCATGGATCAAAGAACTGAAGTCATCCTCCGGAAGTGCAGGGAGCTGCTCGATTGGAGGCAAATTTCTCAGATATACTGCTCCTTCACTGGGCTCTGCACAAACATGAGGAAACAAGTACCTACAAGCTCATCTGCTTTTCCTTGAAGATGTGGCCTGCATAGACGTGCTTTTATCAAGCAAGCGGCCAGCATCCCAGGTAAAACAATCGCCTAAACTCAACTTTGACAATGGGCTTTACTACAGATTTGTCTGGGAACCATCGTTAACAGTAAGCTTGCTTAATGAGTACTACCTAGTGAGGGATATATAGACTGACTCACAGGTCATAGAAACTAGGAAAGCTTCTCATCTGCATTCATAGTGAGTCTGCACTTGTGCTTTGTTGTAGCCTACTGACTTCTGTTTAGATAACCCCCATTGCAACTGTATTATTCAACCTTATGGTGAGAAACATTTCTTGTATATAGTATCTTGTTTAAGTGTGATGGAAGTATTTCTCTCAAGATTTTCGTAGGACAACCCCATAAACCCTTGCGGATGTTTGGCCTTCATAGGCAGTCTTTGATTTAAAAAAAAAAATAATTCACGAGTGCCCATTCGTAACTGCTTGGACAACTCTTTAAATTCAATGAAATTGTGGTAATGCAAAGCATTATTTGACCCCATTATTTTAAATATTTCTTCAAGAGAAGAATCTACCCAAAACATCTTGGACACAGTTTGGCTTGCTCGCTTCATGCGCTAGCTCACTTAATGTTTGAAAGTGAGGTGTATTTTATGTTTCTTGCTACACCCTTATTAGACCTGTCAACCTTAGGGTGTTCTTCTCCCAGACCTTTTACCTTTTTGCCTCCTGTTTCTGTTGGCCTTAGAATTCTGTGCACTTTACCACTGCTAATCAGTGCTTGTTCTCACTTCCTAATACATGGTAACATTGGCCTATACCTGGAATATTTAATTTACCTGTAAGGCTCTAGTAAAATGGCGTAGCATATAGCCAAGGCTGGTGAATGAAATGCTACTAGTGGGCCTACTGCACTTATTGTGCCTACCCACTAAAGGAGCCCATGAAAACATGCCTCAGGCGTACGTGGCAGTCAGTATGCAGTTTATTTTATATATCTTTTTATTGAGAACAAGATCGGACAATCAAGACAGCTTACATTCAAGAGCAAACGCAGTGCTCTAACCACATGATGAAGGCAACAAACCTGGATATACATAGTCAAGCGTTACATTACAATTTCAATGAAGCGACGGCAGGTCTACTAAATCCACCCGACCCTCAGATGGCGGAGGATCACATATTCTGCCCCTGTAGTCATTCCATTTGTCCCAGATCTGTGTCCACTTTGCGGGGGCAACCTCTAGATATATATATGGTCTTCTCTGTCACCATACACCAGTCCATATCCTTCCGCCATTCCTTTAGAGTAGGTGGGTCTTGCACCTTCCACTTCCTAGCTATATTCCTTCTGGCAATCATCAGCCCCAGAGTCACCCATATTCACTCCATTGAGGTCAAATATGTTGGGCCCCGATACTTAGGAGACTTATTTTGATATTACAGTCTATACTTTGTCCCATTACTCTCTCTATGCACCCCTTGACCGTTGACCAATACCTCTGGACAGTCATACACTCCCATAGGGTATGATTAAAGGTTCTCCCTCTTGACCACATTTCCGAACACACCCTGCCTCAGTAACATATCCCACTCTCATCAATGTCGGGCCACTGAGGTATATTCTGTTTAGTATCTTCAATTGCACAAGCTGAAGCCTCGAAGAAATGGCCACCTCCCTGGGAGAGGCCAGTGATTCAAGTCACTTTTCATCGTCCAGCCCGCCACATCATACTCCCATTTTGTGCGAAGCCGGAGTATGGGGTCCATATAGTTATTGATCAGTTTTTTATATATTAACGATATGGCTTTTTCCAGGAGGTTCCCATCTAGGATCGTCTTCAAGCTGGGGGGGTTCTGGCAGAGTGTCCCCCTTTTTTAACACTGCCTTTAAGGCATGGCAGATCTGCAAGTACCTATATTATTCAGTGCCAGCCAGGTCATTTTCCATCTGCAGTTGGCTAAATGGAATAACGCCACCCCTTCCATAGATCACCCACCCTTGAGATACCAATCAAGTCCCAATGGTCAAATTTCCGGTTGCGTCCCATATTGCCCAATTGGTCTGTATGCCAGAGTGGAATGGCCTGCGTGATCTTGCCCTCCGATCCCAGTATGCAGTTTTAAACTGCAAATTCGACTTGGCAAAATACCCACCTTGTTCCCTTTTTAATGCTTTTAAATCACCCCTAAGGTAGGCCCTAAACAACCCCAAGGCCAGTATGCATTGTAGTTTAAAGGTTGGACATGAACCTTTAGGTTTTACGTGTCTTAATAGTGAAAAATGCACAAATTCGTTTTTTCACTGCAGTGATGCCTACATCTCTCATTGGAAACATTGGGTTACCTTATTACACTTAATAAGGGACAACTTTTGTTTGAGAGCCGGTAAAAATATCCGGTTTGGTGTTTAATTAATTGTAATTTAAAATACTTTTTAATAGTGAAGTCGGATTTTAAGGCACAATTTAGAAAATGCCACTTTTAGGAAGTTGGCAGTTTCTTTTTCTAACCATTTGGTGCCGGCAGCCTGCTTCCTGGTTCACATGAATAGGTGCAGTTGGCTGTATTCCTCCCACACAGCCACAGAATAGAGGGACTGAATGTTGTTAGGATGGGCCGTCCAAGCAGGACGGGGACAGAGTGGTGCACACAAAGACTGGGACTAGGGCAGGGAAGCGGGGCATTCTGGACACTTCTGAGAGGGGAAAACTCTATAGGTCTATTTTACTTCAAAGCTGGAACCAGGTATAAAAATAGGACCCTCAGACCCACTATTGAGTTCACTTCTGGACATGCAGAAGGATTCTCAAACGACTGCCCGGTGGCCTTTGGCCTGCTGTGTACTTTAGCCGACTGCTCTGCTGCACCAAGAGGACTGCCCTGCTGCCCGAAGCTGGCTTTGTGCCCTCAGAGAACTGCCCTGCTGCTTGAGACCTGCTTACCTGCTTTAACCCAAAACTTCTAGAGTGACTCCAATGGCTAGTTGGCTGGTCTCCCGATCAGAGCTTCAGGGACAGAAAAGGCTTCAACCATCTTGAACCATCCCCTGGGCTCAGCCTGAGTGAGTCCTGACCCAACAACTGGTGTCTCTCCAGTGCTGAACCCTTAGAAGTGGTGTTAAAGGTGCCCAGATAGCCCAAACCCAAAACTTGAGACTAAAAAAACTTTCAGTCAAAAAGTGCTCCGAGAACCAAGAGAAGACAGAGACCTACCTGCTTGCCAATCTGCCCTAGGTGCATCACTGGTTGGCTTGACTTTGAGGCAGCTCCCGCTTCATTCTTCTCCGCAGCAGCACGTCTTGTTCAGCAGCTCCTCACCAGTAGGGGTATCTGTCCATGTGGAGCCCTCGTCAGTTGCAGCCTGCAACTTCATCCAGCTGCAGATCTTTGACTTCTAAATAAGAGGCTAAGTCCGAAGGAAAAACAAATCTTCACCACAACCTCATCCATTGGCTCCCAAATGACAACACTTATTCCTCAGACACAGCTGGTTACCTTGCCGCACTGAACTATGACCTCTAAGACATTTTTCTTCAAAAATTCTTATAAGTCTGAAAGTAAACTGAGACCGGGTCCACTCCACGTCCTGTATCAGAACCGCACTCCAATGCGGTTAGCCATAACTTTCACCTTTGCCCCAATCTCACGCAAGAGATGTCCACAGTTGATGTTTTGATCTTTTAAGTTCTTTTTTTCACTTTAAAAATTAAAAACTCCAGTTTTACTGATTGCATATTTGTCCTTGTGGTGTCAAATAATTCATTCAAGTTTACTCTATTTTTATAAATTAGAGTGGGATTTTTCCTATGTTGGGATTTTACTTTACAAATGTTAAGTCCTTCATAAATACTTTACACATTGTCTCTAAGTTAAACCTGCCTACTTTTGTGCCAAGCCACCAGAGGGTTAAGCACAGTTTAACTTAGTGACTTTTTGTGGTTCACCCTGACAAGATTTGTGGCTCTTATCCCCTCAACCAACAACTCAGTTTCTCACAACCCTTAATTGTCGGCCTATGGGTATTTTTGGGTTGGTAGTATTGTAGTGCTTGTTGATAAAACATTCCCTGCTGCACAAGAACATCTGAATATATGCTGGTAAGAATAATTAACCAGTTTATGCATCTTATATGTATTTGTCTCTATCTGTCCAATCGGTCACACGTTCTAATCTTTGGGGTATGTCTCAAGTCTGTCAAAATGAATATCATTGGGTACTACTAGTAAGTAAAAGCTGTTATTTTAGTACTTCAAAGATGTAAGACAGTAGTAACACGTGGTACTATAATAACCATTGTATTTAATTTTTTATTTTAAGGTTAAACCTATTACAAAGGAATGACACAAAATCACCCAAAAAGTGTCTTAGTGAAGAAGAGATAGTATAGTGTGACCCATCAACTGTTAACCCTCGACATATATTAATGTTAGAGCACATGTAATACCTCAAACTGATAAGACCCAAACAGGACAGGTTCCACTTGTGATGGTCTAACTTCTTTGAATGATGTGCGTCTTTGCCTGACACCTAGGTGCTCGAAGTAGGGATGCGGGGGATGGGGGTGCTGGAGCACCCCCCAGAAATAGCCATGCTGGAGTTCAGAATGTCAATGGGCATTTAACATGCCTTTAAATTCTGTCTTTATCTTGTCACATGTCTGTGCTTTCAAAGACAGTGGCCAAATGTTAAGCTATATCATATGACAAATTGCTGCTTATTCTTTTAACATGAAAATTGGCGTCCACCTTTCATTCTCATTCTGAGGAAAATGAAATTTTGCCTGACCAAGATGCCCCCTACGTATACCCTATGTTACATGTGTGTGCATGTCATCCATGCATATTTCCTTGTAGTGGCCTGAATCACTAGGCCTCTGCATTCATGTCCTGCATTAAGGTGCCTGTCATCAAGTTTCCCAAAAGTTAAGCTAACATGAAGGCCCATGTATTTTACATTGTGCACTTTTAAATAAATATCGTACTGAACCCTTTTTGTGGTTCAGATTGAACCACCAGTCCCTGAATTAATGTTTTCATGACTCCTGACACACTGAAAGCCGCAAGAAGCCCAGTAAGGCCTGCCAAGACAGTATTATGAATAACAGTTATCTGTTTGCTTTACAGAATCACATTTCAGTCTGGTGAAGAAGGTACACAGAACCCATCTGCATAGATAGGGCCCAGCCATTCTGTCTCTGTTTAAGTGGATTACAGTGCTTGCATCCATAGAAAGCTCATGCAACGAACGAATAAATATGCCCTTTCTGTCATTTAGTGACGAGCAACCTTTGCTTCAGATAATACATCCCCTGACTCAAGATATCAGTTAGTACTAGATGTGCTGGTCGCCTTGACACAAGAGATCTCTTCTAGACTGAAAGTCAGCTCTCCTCCCAGTTACACGTCAATTGCACGTCATGCTCATGTTGCACACAAGTAGGACAAAGTTCGAGCTGGTCATGCAAACTCCTCCTCTAAGTACCCACCCACCTATGACACCTACCTATCACCTACCTATGACTCATCGAAGTACACACCCTCATGTACGCCCACATGCTCTTATCTCTTTCTTTCTTGCTCTGCCTGGAGCGCTCCGCCCTATGTACAAGGAGTAAAATGTATATATTCTGTTCATTGTTATTAAATGTTAGAAGACCCTTCCTGAACCTCTGTGGTGATGGAACTGATTCTCCCTTTGACTCGAGTTATTGGAATAAAGCCCATTTTAACTTGGACACCACGGATCCTGTCTCTCATTTGATGCATGATACTTTGTTAATGCCTAGAAATTCTGCCAGGGTAATATTTTATTTACCACATTAATTTGGCGCCCGACCAGGACTATCCCTTTCCCCACGCGCCGGTGACGCAGGTACAGCTCTTGCCCCCTTCTACAGCCGTGACGGACTTCAAAGTGCGCACCAGCAGGACTTCCTGCTTACTCCCTCAGGCCCACGGAGGAGACGGACTGCGACCAGGCGTCCACACGAGGCGGTGAGGATCGCGGATCGTCTCAACCAGAGCCCAACCCGTGAGAGAGCAAGGTCCGAGGTCTCCAGAGGTCCACCTGTTCCAAGGCGCATGCGTAGAAGTTCGAGGCCTTCAAGTTTCAAGATTCTGCTTCCCGGTGAGTACCACTATGGGGAATGCATCAAGTTTCAAGACGGGTCCACTGTAAAAGGTGGAAACGGTCAAGACGGGTCCACTGTAAAAGGTGGAAACGGTCAAGACGGGTCCACTGTAAAAGGTGGAAACGGTCAAGACGTGTCTCATTTCTGAGACCGGTATGGTTGTACTGTATTCCAGTGCACAAAGTTTATTGTTTTCAAGTACATGTTTTATTCCATGTATCAGGTTAGACTGTGTCTGTTTTAGTGTTATAATGTTTCTTGTATGAATGATTGTTGAATGTTTCAGTCTATTCTTGTGTATTGTGTTTCCATTGTGTTAGTTTCAACATGCCACTGTTTTTGAAATTACGTCAGATAGGGACCAGAAAAGGTATACTAGAAGAGTCAGTTAACATCCCGCCTAGAGTCACACCTGGTCATTATATGTATAATAAGCATGGATTAGACGCTATCTTGTTTTTAGATTTATGGGTAAACTGCACGAAGGATCTAGAGGAGAAATATGGATGGCCTGTCTCAGGAACATGGGATTCAGAATGCATTATGGGAGTAGAGGAAGCGCTATGGAAGAGGAAGTCAAGACCCTCTCAGAAAGATGCCATTGAGTTATGGCGCAAAGAGTCACATAGGAAAACAGAACAGATTGATAGAGAAAGAAATGATGTCATTACTGGTATTTATCCCGTCCTGTCAGAAGAACTAGCTAAAGTGACCACCTCAAAAAGACCCAGTAGGTCCCGAAGGCAACCACCTGTACCCTTTAGAGTATGTAGAAATAAGTTTACTGTGGAGTTCCTTGTAAATAGCTCCTTGTAAATATGGTTAGGAAGAGCATGTCATTATTATGACTTGTTGAGTTTCTTGTGAATATGGCTTGTGAATAGCGCCATGTGATTATGTTTTGTGCAGAGTATGTTGTCATTACGTTAGGCAGGAGGGAGCTGGATCTCTTTCAAGTGCTTGGAGAAAACGTTTTGAAGATGTGCGTGCGTGTTATGTGATAACATGGAGAGATGAGTTCATGACTTTCCCATGTACTGCAGTCATTGGGGAATGATTGTGCTTCAGTTGCCAAAGAGTTAATATCTTGTATTGAGAAGGCAGTATTTGTTTTAACATGCTGTTTAACAAGGTGTTGAGGGATTTTGGCGTTTTTTGGTGTTTGCGGGGGGCGTGTTTTTGAGCGGAAATTCGTACCCGTTCCAGTGGAGGGATTTGGTTGCTTTTTGGTGAGGATTTAGGGAATCGCTTGGACTACTGTGATGCCAAATTTGAAAGGGATCTGAGCTGTGGAAGTGGTGGAAAAGGCATGTTTTGTGCGGAGGTGCGATTTGCCATGTTATCCAATGGGCGTATTTCTGAAAATTGAGATAAAGGTTTCTTTGACTTTTTCATTCTGGGTCTGCCTATGTGCTTTGTCAGTTTGCAGATTGAATGGTAAAATCTTGCATGGAGAGTAAAGAAGTGTATTTGTAAAGGGTTTGCCTTGGAACACTTGATTTAATGTGTTTGACTCAGAGGTCGGTAGTTGTAAATAAACCAGTCGGATTGAGATAAAGGGTTTTGCACGGAGAGTGCTTTAATGTTTTCACGGTTGAGAAGAAAATATAAATCAGACCCTTCATAGAATGCGTTTTTAATTAGTGTAATAAAACCGTGTGTTTTTTAAATAGGAATGTTTCTGCAAAATATAAATTATTATTTTTCCCAATGCAAGCTGCCCTTTAGAAAAGCATAGTGACAGTTAATGCACTCAATCAGAAAACATGGCTTTTGAAAAATGATAAATCTGGCCCTTTTAATAGGAAGAATAGAAGAGCTTGCACACTTGATTATGAAAATGTTGGTTATGCAATGCAGAATTATGGGGTTTCACATTTTAATTTCAAAAAGGAAAATGTAATGTGCTTGCATGCATTGTTGTTCTGTTTATTTTTCCCTTGCAGCTAGTAGCAGTACAGAATTATTTTAAAATACTAGCATGTCACTTAGTTACAAAAAAAAAGATATGTCTTTATTAATTTGCTTTTTGTCACGTTTTAAATTTGCTTCAGTTAAGTTAGAGAATGTTGGTTAGCACTGTGCCCTGGGTACAGATATGTTTTGAATTACAGAGAATGTGTTTTTCGACCTTGAGGCTAGGCCCTATCTTCTTGAGGTGGCCTGGCTCCCGGGGAATGATGTTTTGTAAAGGGAGGGCTTTTTCCCTCTTGCCGTGCCTGTCTTGTTGTTATTGGCCATACTCCAATTCTTTTCCGCGGACATTTATTGGCTGTTCTCCAGCTAAGTCAGGCTTCCTTCGCAAGCAGAAAAAAAAAAAAAACTTGACGTGCCACGGAGAAAATGTTTATGTAACTGACTGACACTAGCTTCCTTGGCAGACGCTTGACTCTTTCAATGAGCTCAGCGTTGGCAGCGACCCAATTTCAGAGAAGCAGAGAAGAGTGAGAGGCTTGTCTCCTATTTGTTATGTTTTACACTGAGCCAGCTCCTGGCTCTGAGGGGAGGGGTAGGTGAGCAAGGAGTTAGTTCGTAGCGAAGTTACCTCCCCAGCCCCTCTGACTTGTGTACAAAAAGTTGCTCTTCCTTACAGCCAGCACTGAAAGCTTCATTCACTTCAGATAAAGTCACGCTTGCAAATGAATAGTTCTTCCCTCAGTAGTGTAAACAGAATAATTGTTCTTGCAATGAGTTCAGCATCTGGCAGTCATTCAATTTTAGACCACAGTGAAGCCCGGCTTGGAGTTGATTCAAAACTCCGAGCGCGAACATCTTTCTAGAGGGAGGGGCTGCTTCTCATAGGAGTGAGGAGTAGCGAGGCTCCAGCCTTCTGTCTATGCTAGAATAATTTGGATTTTATTCAAATACATTTAGAGAACATATTGTAGGTAGTATGGTCATACTATTCCCAAGTTTAGAGTAGGATTTTTTATGAACTGCAGAGCTTTTGGAAAGAGGTTTCCCCAAATTAAAAATTGTGCTTTTGAATTGAAAATTCATTTTTATTTATTTATTTATTTTTCTATAAATTTATTTTTGCTAGATTGATGACAGTGAGCCCTAGCATTTACAGTGACGCATTAAAGAGACGGCTAGACAGTATTCACATGCCTGCCAACACAGCACTGATTCAGTACGTAGACGTCATCCTGATTACAGCACGTTCCGAAAAAGAATGCGAAAATGCATCACTGACAGTTCTACGTTTTCTGGCTGACAAGGGGCACAAGGCCCCAATGCAATTCTGTGAAAAGCAAGTGGTGTGCAAGGACACTTGCTTTCCAAGGAGGGTGGACAGCTAACACAAGATCACATACAGGTCATTACTAACCTTTCACAGCCCAAGACACAAAAGGAAGTACGTGCCTTTATTGGCCTCACTTCATACTGTAGGCAATGGATTCCCCAGTATGCATATCTAGCCAAACCACTCATACAGTTAACTACAAAGGAGGCAGCCATTTTGACTGTCCTCCCTTGGACACAAGAACACACCTTGGCATTCGAGGAATTAAAAAGAGCATTATGTCAAGCGCCAGTTTTAGCGACTCCAAGTTACAGCAAACGTTTCATGCTTTTTGTAACTGAACAAGATGGAACAGCGTTATCTGTCCTCACACACGTTCAAGCAGGAAAACACAAGCCATGTGCTTATTTTTCCAGTACACTGGATCCAGTGGCCCAGGCTCTGCCTGCGTGCCTGAAATCAGTTGCAGCAACAGCCCTAGCCATAAGACAAAGTGACTCAATAGTGCTAGGACACCCTCTGACAGTACAGGTTCCACATGCAGTGGAGGTTCTCTTAAACAGGACTCAGACACAACACTTGACTGTAGCGAGACTGACAGGATATGAACTGACACTATTTCAACCACACATAGAGATCAGACGTTGTAACATTCTGAATCCAGTTAGGGATCCCACTCAAGATGTACTCGACATACAGACACATGCCACTGCAGATGAGATAAAGAAATGGACTGAACAAGGAGGGGTCCAGACTGAACAAGGTTGGATGACAAAGGGAAAAGGCACATGGTTTCTCCCAGATTCTATGGTACAAGTAATCATAAACACAGCTCATAGTGAAATGACAGATGTAAAGGTTACAAGTATGTCTTAGTAGTAGTGTGTGCACTATCTAGATGGACAGAAGCATATCCAGTTCCAGATTACACTGCTGTGACAACAGCCAGGCAATTGGTGCGCGAGTTCTTCCCCAGATATTGCCCCGTGTCATCTATTCAGATAACGGGCAGCCATTTTCTTCTGAATTAATGAAACAAGTGTCTCTTCTGTTAGGTTATACCTGGAAGTTCCATTGTGTCCGACACCCAGCAGGCCTTGTAGAAAGACATAATCAGACAATTAAGACAAAAATTGCCAAGAACTGTGCAGAAAAAGGCGTGGATTGGATGGTAGCCTTGCCGGTTGCCCTCTTTTACATGCGTATGGTAGCTCATTCCAGAACAGGCCTATCTCCTTATGAAGTAGTTTTCGGTAGACCGCCAAATATGTGGGGTACGCCTATGCCTAGAAAAATAACTGATGTTGACAGTAACATGCTGACAGATTACCTGGCTTCCTTGATGTCTGCACTACTCTCTTGTTGTTCACAGGTTGCTGCCGCCTTCCCTGACAACACCCAGGTCAAGGAACATGCCATAGCACCAGAAGATTCTATACTTGTGTCCGGAATTTTGACCGATCAAGCCCCCTTGAGCCACGTTGGAAGACGCCGAAACCACGAGGACCGGAGTGAAAGTGGAAGGACGTAAAGGCTGAACTCACCTTCATCACTGCAAGAAGATACTTTGGACAATTTGGAACTTTTGCAAAAAAAAAAAACTATAAGACAATACAGACTTTGCACCGCCTTTGCTAGAAAAGACTCCACAGCAGGAGTATAAATCCAAATTAAGATCTAGTAAGTCAGACGTAGTTTAATTGTCTAAGTCCACTCGGTGGTGAATCGGTTAGGCTAGATTTCTGACATGTATAAGATCACATACGAGAATAGTAAGAAAAGAAACATGAGAGAAAAATACTGCAAACTATTACGCAGTAGATGTATAGTTACTTTGATCATTCTTTTTATTCTGTGCATTTTTATAATCTGTGTCAGTTTATTACTACATGTTTTCTTTCCTCTTGCCTCACATATGCACTCATCCCTTAACAATACTGTAGAGCATACATTCAGTGACCTGCCACCTCATGAACTGTCATATCGACTTGCACTACGTAACAATACTTTTATTCGTATGTTACACCATTCTCACCAGACCAGCAATGCAACTGATTGCTGGGTATGTGGCCAACTGCCTCCTTATCAAGAAACAAAGGGAGTTCTGCCCTTCTATCCTCTACCGTTCTCACACAATGGTTCATGTGGAGCATGGTTTGCCTTAATGACCTCAATAGATAGAAAGTACATAGCTTATCCAGGTGGCTGGATATATGGAAACCTGAATAAAGTAATGAATGACGCATGTTTTCCAGACAAAGACGGATTTCCTCAAAGGAAGGGAACCGATCTAGAGAATGAAGAGTACGAGCAGGGAAATGCATCCGTTAATTTTATAATGTTAAATGTTCAGCCCAAGCAAAATACAGGTCCACCGTTTATTTCAGTTCTACCAGCAAAAGGTGATTTATGTGTTAGTAAGAAAGGCTCAGTACATATGGGACACAGCGAGTGTAACACTGTAGTAGAGTTTAATGATAAAGGACTTTCTTCTTTCAAAACATCACGCCATACCTATTTCATTTGCGGTCAGACAGCCTATGTACATCTGCCCTTAGACTGGGGTGGGACTTGTTATATAGCATTCCTATTGCCACCTGTTTTCTTGGCCCCATCCCATTATCACAGAGATTCACAACTAGAACATGTTAGACAAAAGAGAGAGACAGATTCTGCAGGGATTGATCAGACTGAAACAGCTTGGGAGCAATATACAGACTTCAACAAAGGTTTCTTTTTCTTCGTTGGCCCCGTCCAAAATAGTAAGCTGATACGCAAATTAACAAGAACCCTGGAAGCAGTAGTGAATGTGACTGCATCTGCCCTGGCGAACTTAACCCAGGAGCAATCTGCTATGAGACTTGTCGTTTTACAAAATCGCCTCGTTCTTGACGTCATCCTGGCGGATAGAGGCGGAGCTTGTAGAGTGATCCGATCTAGTTGTTGCGTTTTCATCCCAAATAACGCGCCATCCGTGTACGCAGCGATAACAAGACTCCACAAAATTGCTAATGTCATACATCAAGACCCAGGCACATGGACTTGATCCAGTTGGCTCTGGGGTATAATATCTGCTTGGGGATGGAAAGTATTGTCTTTCCTAGGACTGGTCCTACTCATGATATTTGGTTGCTGTCTCTGTCTGCAGTGTGGCCCGGCCATTTGCGGCCTGTGTGCTACTGCCTGTATTCCCCATCCACGTAAACAAAGGATAAAAGATGAACAAATGATTCTGTATGATGAACTATACGGTCTCATGAATATAGATGTATCCTGAAGGATTAAGTAGGGGACAAGGAGGGAATAAGGAAAATGAAATTTTGTCTGACCAAGATGCCCCCTACGTATACCCTATGTTACATGTGTGTGCATGTCATCCATGCATATTTCCTTGTAGTGGCCTGAATCACTAGGCCTCTGCATTCATGTCCTGCATTAAGGTGCCTGTCATCAAGTTTCCCAAAAGTTAAGCTAACATGAAGGCCCATGTATTTTACATTGTGCACTTTTAAATAAATATCGTACTGAACCCTTTTTGTGGTTCAGATTGAACCACCAGTCCCTGAATTAATGTTTTCATGACTCCTGACACACTGAAAGCCGCAAGAAGCCCAGTAAGGCCTGCCAAGACAGTATTATGAATAACAGTTATCTGTTTGCTTTACAGAATCACATTTCAGTCTGGTGAAGAAGGTACACAGAACCCATCTGCATAGATAGGGCCCAGCCATTCTGTCTCTGTTTAAGTGGATTACAGTGCTTGCATCCATAGAAAGCTCATGCAACGAACGAATAAATATGCCCTTTCTGTCATTTAGTGACGAGCAACCTTTGCTTCAGATAATACATCCCCTGACTCAAGATATCAGTTAGTACTAGATGTGCTGGTCGCCTTGACACAAGAGATCTCTTCTAGACTGAAAGTCAGCTCTCCTCCCAGTTACACGTCAATTGCACGTCATGCTCATGTTGCACACAAGTAGGACAAAGTTCGAGCTGGTCATGCAAACTCCTCCTCTAAGTACCCACCCACCTATGACACCTACCTATCACCTACCTATGACTCATCGAAGTACACACCCTCATGTACGCCCACATGCTCTTATCTCTTTCTTTCTTGCTCTGCCTGGAGCGCTCCGCCCTATGTACAAGGAGTAAAATGTATATATTCTGTTCATTGTTATTAAATGTTAGAAGACCCTTCCTGAACCTCTGTGGTGATGGAACTGATTCTCCCTTTGACTCGAGTTATTGGAATAAAGCCCATTTTAACTTGGACACCACGGATCCTGTCTCTCATTTGATGCATGATACTTTGTTAATGCCTAGAAATTCTGCCAGGGTAATATTTTATTTACCACAATTCTCTGACTACTAAGTGAGAGGATTTTGTAAAGTGAACTATGTGACAATTTTTGCTGTAGTACAGGGAGTGTGAAGGGAAAGGTTGTAGGATGGTATGTGCAAATGATAAATGGTCACTGAAACCCAGTTTTCACATGTTATCAGTAAAACTGCATCTGTGCAAATTGAGTGGCCATTTAATGAAAATTGTACTGTGTAAATAATAGTGCACTACTACACCATTTGTACAGTAGAGCCCAAGGGCTTCATTCCCCATCCTCACCGCTCTACTGAGGAACGAACATGGCTACTTGGCTACACCTGTTCTTTGTATGATACTTGAATTTTCCTTAATCCCTGTGACTTGGGTGCTGTAACATTAATGACGGTACAAAAGGGGGTGGTGATGGACGGAGCATCTGAACCAATCAAACACTCACACCCAGTCAAAAGATCTGGGTTTAATCCATTACCGTTCTTTAGCCCACTCTGCCACCCCAGTTCAGACATGGCCATATGCAAATCAGTCTGACCCTGTGCCTCATGGGAACAGTCCAGCCCGAACTGCCAAGCCATGCCTTCCCCGGACCGGAAACAAGCTTCCTAGGATCGGTTTCTGGCATTTCAGCCGTCTTCAGCCAGGCTTGCTTGCATCCAGTGGCAAAGTGAGCAAGTGACTCACGTCTGAGCATACCCTGCCAACCTATGGCGAGCAAAGCGGTACAAAAGGGTAACATTAATGACAGCACCTTCACTTTGAAAATCGTTCTTGCACCACCAGTGTGACAACAAAAAATGCTATAGTGGCTCTGCCTTATATTTGCTTAGAAGAATGAGCTAAAAGATTGATGTTCCTCGATTTAACGCTGTATGCTTTAAACCTTTATTTGGCGTCCGTGGATGGCCTTGTACAGAGTTTATTTTCTCACCCAACACAACGTTTGTGTTTTCATCTAGTAATTGCCGATCTAACCTTACGAATGAATGAATGAGTGGATGAATGGTTGACCTTGTAAATATTAGGCGATTGAGTCTAAATGTATTTTATTGAAATGAAATCCCCCGAATCCTTACAGAATGTTATTTCTATTTTTATATTCACACAGTCAGCTAGTAGTGCCAGCACAGTGAAAGAATTATGTACAGAGCTACACAAGTGTGAAAATATTAACACATCCGTAAATGTAGTAATATGATTTTACTAAGAGAACCAGGGGCGGAGTTATTATTGGTGCAGCAGATAAATGCTACTAGCTGTATTTACTACCCCAACAGCAGTTAAAGGGTGTAATTTTAAGGTCGAGACTGGGCAGCGCATGCACTGCTGGGAGGCATGCAGTACTGGACTATGGCTTTGAAACCTCGCCCACTCTCCACCCATATTTTTAATTGGCTTGTGTCCTTATTCTTCGTAAACTCTGGCTTCTGAGTGGTTATTAGGCTTGTTACTCGATCCTTGGTACTACCTTGTCTGCATTTGTTACCTCCCTTAAAGACTAGACCTTTTACTGGTGTTCCTACATGGTCTGCTTTAAATGTAGGTGAGCACTATTTTATTGAATGTTCTTTCCCTAATCCACCCACTACCTCACAGCTGGCGCGCACCTTTATTTATATTTTTACTAGTGGCGATCCACTTTAATTATAGCGGCTGCGTTTTTTTATTTATTATAGCAGCACGGTCCGCATTTAGCGGCTGTGCTTATTTATTTATTTTGTTAAGTAGCGCCCATTCGACGCTTTCACATTTATGGAGGCCACGGTCCTTTTTTACCCGAACCGTGTCTAAAGAAAAGTACGCAACTGACATTAAAGTGAAAGCGCGAAATGGGCGCTTTTTTTAACCTTTATTTTCATTTTTTTGTGACATAGTAAACAGTATAGTAGCCCTCCTATTTTACACTCTTATCCTTGTACAGCATACAACATTACTTGGTATGTTCTGTTACATTGCTATTACAATTAATACTTGAATGAGGAACAATATAAAAAGCCTTAAGATGATACGCTTGGGTAATCACATTTCTTGCAGACCCCATCCCATTACAGACTCCTCTTATAGTTCTGGCAGTGAGGCTGAGGCAGGACCCAGTACCTCATACCCTTATCCTCTATATCCCCCCCAAGATACAACTTACCAACAGTATCCTCCCCAATTTCCACCTCATTTTTTAGATCAAGGTCGGGGACAGTGGCGCCCACCACGGGGTCGTGGCAACAACTGGCCCCGTGGTCAAACAAGAGGCCAACAACAGAACCAGGCAGGATGGGAAGGGGGTCGAGGCAAGCAACAGAAGCGGGTCACCTTTCGACCAGAGGTACACGGGGAGATCTCGACGCGCAGGAACACTTACAGATGGTAGCCATGCCTATTACACAAGACCCTGGGACTCCCATCGCCACCAGTCCGGTGATTAATATCTCTAAACATCAATTTCAGGAGGCAGAACTTAAGGTCCTCGGCCGAGGACTTTCCTACGTCCCCACTGCTCAGGTCAACAAATTCCTGTTGAAAACCGAATTGTACAGTTTTTTTAGGAGGATAAGGTTGCGCTATTTTTCCCGAAATCAGACTACCAGACAAAATAATTCGGCCACTGGCCTAAGGGTCCCCTCTACCTTTTTTCCTCCAACGTATGCTATGAATAGTCGGATCCTTGCTTTCGAAGAAATTGTAACTTCCTCTGTAGACCATTCACTAAAACAACCCAAATTCACGAGGTTGAATTTACCAAAAATGGAGAAGAAGGCTTTGGCGGATTTAGGTAACAACAAAGAGGTTGTTATAAAACCCGCGGATAAAGGCGGTGCCATTGTGGTACAAGACCTCTCGGATTATAAAGCCGAAATCCACAGACAACTGTCGGATGGCATCAGTTATCGCCTTTTACCCAGTGACCCTTCACGTGACTTGGCTAGTACTATTCTCAGGATCACACAAAAAGGCTTGGAGATTGGCTTTTTGAGTAAACAGGAATTTGAATTCCTTAATCAAAAATTTCCCAGACTGGCTACGATTTACACCTTACCTAAGGTGCACAAGAACCTTAGTAAGCCTCCCGGACGACCGATCGTATCCGGCTGTGGATCGTTATTAGAACCTCTGTGCCAATACGTAGATTTTTTCCTTAAGCCCATTGCACTACACACAAAGGCTTACCTAAGAGATACCACTCAAGTCATTAATTTGATAGATGGACGACCCTTTAATCCAAAGTGCTCAATTTTAGTCACATGTGACATCATATCGCTCTACACGAGCATCCCCCAGCAAGAAGCATTGGATATAATGAGAATGGCTTTGAACACCCGAACCGCCCCGACCCAGGTTCCCACTGAATTTATCATTGAATTATTGGAAATTGCCATGATGCAAAACTTTTTTATTTTTCAAGATTGTTTCTATTTGCAGACCAGGGGCGTAGCGATGGGGGCCACCTTCGCTCCAAACTTAGCCATAATTTATATGGATTATTTTGAACATCAGCACATTTTTTCAGCCACCAACCCATTCAAGGCCCACCTGCCCCTATGGGTTAGATACATAGACGACGTCCTTTGCATTTGGGATGGAGACGGGGATCAACTTCAAGTGTTCCATAATTGGCTCAACTCCAGGAACCCCTCGATCCAGTTTACAATGGAATCCAGCAAAGAAGCCATACCCTTTCTGGACATCTCGATCTATGTAGAATCAGACCATTTGCAAACTACGTTGTTCAGAAAGCCAACAGAGCGTAATTCACTATTACAATATCAGAGTCATCACCCCAGGGGCCTTAAAGATAACCTGCCAGTCGGCCAATTCTTCCGGATTAGGAGGAATTGCTCCACAAGAGCTGATTACTTCAAGGAGTCTGAGGTCTTGAGTGAACGCTTGATATCACGGGGGTACCCGACCAGGATGGTCAAGCGAGCCAGAAAACGGGCTTGGTATAACCCTCGGGATTCTCTACTTAATCCAGAAAACGCTTCACGTGCTTCAACTGATCGCGTGATTTGTGTTACGACCTTCTCAACTCGCAGCAACGACATTAAGAAGATCATTAACCAAAACTGGCCATTGGTGGCTGATGTTATTAATCAAACTGAGCTGCCCCTTCACTCGTTCAAGAGAGCTAAAAACATAAGGGACATGGTGGTCCACTCATTTCTTGAACCAGAGAGTCAACCCACCTTAACATCACTTTGGAACTTGCCCCCTGTAATCGGCCATTACAGATGTGGCGGTTGTACTGCGTGTGACACCACAATTCAGACTAAAACATTTGTCCACCAGGGACGAACATATAACCTTAAACACTATACCAATTGTAATTCTACTGGAGTGATATACATCATTCGTTGCCCATGTAGTCAATTGTATGTAGGTCAAACGCAACAAAAAATTAAGTCTAGGATCTCTTCCCACTGCAGCAGACTAAGATGCAAAGTGGCAGGTGCCCCCCTTGTAGACCATTGGCTGACAGCGGGTCATTTGGTCACAGACTTGCGTTGGTTTGTCGTTGAAAAGGTGACCCTTGGGAGAAGAGGAGGCAACCTCTTATCAATTCTGAACACACGTGAGTCTAAATGGATGTCACTTTTGGACTCCATTAAACATGGATTGAATGAACAGGACAGCAGTTTATCACAACTGGCAGCACTGGGTTGAAATATTTAACATATTAAGAGATGGACCTTGATATTCATTAAATGTCCCCTATTGAACCATCATGCCTGTAGCAACTGACATTTTAGAGAAACTCCTGCATATGTGGCTTGAATCAATTTATGTCAAATTTCTGTAGTCTTCTGACATCTTGAGTTTTGGGACATCGGTTAAACGGGCTTTCATCCTCCTGTGTGAGAGATGCACCTGTTTTTCTAACTTTATTTAAACTATGTGTTGCTTTCCAATTTTGCCTCTGAATTCAATTATGTTATTTAAGCGACTTGGTCTACTTCCTCCTGTGTGAGAGAAGCACCACTCGCCACAAATGACATTTCAAGTCTTATAATCTGCATTGCAATTGCATATCAAATAATCGGTTTACATCCTCTTGCGTGAGAGATGCACCTAGTTATTGCGGTTGTTCTGAAATATGCCTCCATTTATGTTGCACTAGAAACTATTGTTAAATTTGACTGAATATCGCTTTTATAATCCTGTCCCGTTCCGCGCCTGCCTTTGGAGTATTTCTTCCATTTCGCGGAATTAACATATGAGCTGGCCCCTCCCACAAACTCCGCATTGCGGTTCTTGCGGAGTTGCTGACCGGATCGCTGTAGACGGCCGTTTGTCTATTTACTGTGAGTAACTTTCTGACGGGTGGGCTGTTTGTAAGTCTGAGCTAAGTCCGCGTGTAAACAATCAAAATTTCCCACTTCAGGTGCAAAGGAGATACGAGCACTGAAAATCATACCCTGCCTTTGTGACGCCTCTCCCGTGAATCATCGGCATTGATATTTTTTGAAGCACTTACACGGATAGCTTTGCCGGCTTCATTTCTCGTGAGTAAGTGCTCCCGCACAATTTTTATGACACGAGTCTCAAGTGTCCGTTGTACTGAAGCTTTATTTTGAATGTTTTTCAGCAGACGTCCTAGAAGTAGAAACGAACGCTATTCTGCCCTCACGTCTGGTTGCTTTAAAACTGCTCCCCACACCTCTACCATGACGGAGGTCTTTGATGAACCTTAGACGGCCCTGTCCGCAAATACTTTCTTGTAAGTTTGCCATCATAAGTAAAAAGCTATTAAGACACCAGCTTTACATAACTAGTAAATTGAGTGATTTTATTTTATTTACTTTTATAGCTTGTTCGGGTGGCCAAAATTTCATTAAATGTGTCCTATTCGCTGATTCTTGGTGTTGTCTTTCGCCAGATCCCCGAGGTATTAATTTTATGATGACAAATTCAATAGTGATAATTATTGGTAACTAGGTCGGGTCTCCGTCCTTGTGGACGCCTTAAGTGTCATTAGAAGGTTACAGTGCCTTCATTTAATTGTCATAATGGTTTCTTGACTTTTGGAATGTGCAGATC
This sequence comes from Lissotriton helveticus, assembly GCF_964261635.1. Classification (NCBI taxonomy): domain Eukaryota; kingdom Metazoa; phylum Chordata; class Amphibia; order Caudata; family Salamandridae; genus Lissotriton; species Lissotriton helveticus. Next base: position 197,078,904 of record NC_136068.1, on the reverse strand, counting down.
TAACTGAATATTTATCTCCTCTTTAGTGGAGGCTTCCACCATAAGCGACAGACCGCGACTAATTAGCATGGCGTCCCTCCTATGTACAGAGCCATTCCCTTTCGGCCGTACCCCATGGTAATTTAATTTTGTAATATCCGTTTCTAATTCTTTGCTTGGTATAGACAATTGGATAAACTGCCGTCTCTACCATGTATTAAAGTTAAAATATTTTCTCTCACAGCTTGGCCCCTTCCTTCTCCCTCCCGTGTGTGACGTCCTGATGAAGACCCCGTGAAAGGACTTTACTCAGCCTGTTATTAGGGGTCGAAACGTCGACTTTTCTTTGTTGATACTCCAGGCACAACCCCCATTAATCGAGTTATCATATGTGCCTGATGATTTATGACCATTTGATAATATGTTGAATTTGGCCGTATATTTTGGCCATTGTATTGTAATCCTTTCTACATTGTCACTAAATTTGTAATAATCTGGTTACTATTTATACTGTGTCTATTTTCTTATCACTTCTTTGAGCACTCCTCTCCACTTCCCTTTCCCTCCTCCCCCCTCGGGGCTTTGTTTAAATATTGAATTTATGTATTGTTACTGATAATTGTGCAGTTTTTTGGTAATAAATCTTTATTACCATTTGAGATTTTTTTGTAATTTCTTGACCATTTGTCATTAATCATGTTCTAGTGTATGCGATCGGCAATACACTACCCTTACGGGGACCCTCCCCTATACATGTATCACATAGCACCCAGGTCCCCGTGACTATATGGGTAAAACCCCCCCTTTTTGTAACACCCCCATCCCATTACCGGCCACCCCCCACCAGTTTTCTGGCTTGTTATCCTCGAGTTACATTCTATTGAACCGAGTCCACCCTTACTGGGATACACATCTCACACGGACTTCGCAGCTACAATCATGTCTAGCCAACTCCAGTGCTGTCCTGGCCCTCAGTGTTCAATTCTGCATCGTCTCTATGAGTGAGGTACGCTTGGTATGGACCCCAAATATTCTTCGGTCTGCATCGTGTTGGTATGAGTGCATTATTATTATAGTATTGAGTGTTACAATATGATACCAGTCTGTAAGTGTGGGTACTGGTCCTCTCATCCATCTCATAGCTAGTCTTCTTTTAGCCAATAATATGCCCAGTGCTATCAGTTTAGGTAGTGACTTGACGTAACCAAGCAGGGCCTCTAGCGGGGTCGTGGGTATATGAGTCTCCGCTATATCCCTGTAATGCCCCTATAACTTCAGACCAATATTTGTGAATTGCTGGGCAGTACCATGCCAGAGGTGTAAAATGTGGCCCTGCCACCCCACATCTATCACAGTTGTCATCCTCTCTCAACCCATATCTGTGTAACCTAGCCGGTGTTTAGTATACTCTCTGCAAAATTTTGAAATGTATCAGGCGATGTCTGCCATTCATTCTGTGATACAGGTTTGGTGCCAGCGCAGCAGTACAGCCACTGCTCATCCGTTATATCTACCCCTAGTTCGTATCGCTATTCCTGTAGGGCCTTCGCATGTGTAGGGTTACTACCCAATCTAATGAGTAAATATAGCACCGATATTGCTCTCTGTGGTGAGCGTGTTTGTCGTAGATATGTCAATACTGCATATTTCGGTGGATCCCGCATACTGTCTCCCAGAACATCTCGAAGTGCATGCCTCGCCCTGTGAAAGTGATATCTCTTGAGTTGGGTAGCTACCATTGTTGTGCCCTGTAATTGGTCCCATTTCTTAACCACGCCCTCAGTGAAATATTCTCCCATATTTCTTATTTTTAGCTTATGCATTGCGTGTATGAATGCCTTATCCCGTTGGTTCTGCAGCCACTCGCACCACTCTGTAGGCAGTAATGCCGCTCTATGAAACTGGCCTCTTGTAGTTCCTACAGGATCTATGACATGGTATTTCCTGTTTGCTTTCCCCATGAGGTATTGCAGGAGTGTCATCTGGCTTACTTCTACTCTTTCTATATATAAGTGCAGGACATTGTGGGGCCCATGTATCCAATGCAGAGCATGCATTTGTTAGGCTGCATTGTAGTATATTTAAAAATCCACCGCATTTAGCCCCCATGCAGAATATGATTTAGTCAGTGTTTCCCATTGCACTCGCTGTTGCTTTCCGGCCCAGCGGGCCTAATCATTAGGGTGCGTTATTTGTGGAAAAATGTCTTTGGTAATGGAATTTGAATGTTTACTAAATAAAACAGCAGCCTTGGGAGACCTATCATTTTTATGAGTGATATGAACCCTAATGATGATAAAGGTAATCTGATCCATCTCTCAATCACATCTGTGAGTTTCTGTATGGCCATACCGTAGTTTTCCTGAACCATCACTTCCCGGTCTGTATAAATCTGCTCCCCCAAGTATCGTATGGGATCTGAGGTCCACGTTATTGGATAGTCCGCCTGGTGTGGGGTGGTGTTTGTAGTTAGTGGATACACTAACGACTTACTCCAGTTTATTCGAAGGCCTGAATGTTGACCAAATCATTCCACCTCCTGTAGGTTGATACATTCAGGGTTACGCACATATAGTAAAGTATCATCTGCATACACAGATATTATTAATGTGATTAGAGGGAACCGCAATTCCTGTTGGCCATGATATTCCCCTAGGGGGCAGGCCAATGTCTCAGCTGTTAGAGCATACAACAGGGGAGAGAGCAGGCATCCTTCTCTGGTACCTCTAGTAATATTTATGGGGAGTGAGAACAGCCCGTTCACATGTATCCGCGCAGTAGGTTCTGCATATAATACCTTAACAAGTTGAATGACAACCTCCCCAGCCCCAATTCGTCTTAGCACAGCCAATAAGAACTCCCACTCCACCGAATCAAAAGCCTTTTCAGCGTCTAGGCCGCAGCTCTGATGGATCAAGGCAATTAATTGTGCAGAAAATTGTACACAAATTACTAGTGCGTGACTAACCAGGGACAAATCCTGATTGTTTGTAAGCAACAACTGAGTGGAGCAGAGGAGCGAGTCTGTTTCCCAACTTCTTTGCATATAATTTTGGGTCAGGGTTTAGCAAAGACAGTAGTCTATATGAAGAACACTTTCAGCTGGCTTACCTGGCTTTAACAATGTGATTAGTATTGCTTCTCTCATAGTGGGGGGCATGACACCATCTCTAGCCATTTCTTCAAATAGGTTTACTGGGTGCGGTATTAGTTGGTCCTGGTATTCCTTATAAAAAGCAACCGTGAGCCCATCCGAGGCAGGAGCTTTCTGGCTGGGCATGTCTTTAAGTGTAGCAATAATCTCAGTTGGGCGTAGGGGGGTCAGTAGGCTCTCAATGTGAGTGTCTGCCAACCAGCCCATTTTAATATATGTTAAGTATTCTTCTGTTGTTTCCTCTGAGCTCGAGGGGCGGGATGAGTAGCGTTCTGTATAATATTCACAAAATCTATCCGCTATTTTTGTCGTGTCGTGGATGAACGCTCATTGGCCGTCAACTATTTATGTTACTTTGTTTGCTTCTTCTGCTGGCCGAGTCAGTGCTGCGAGGGTGGCACTGGGTCTTTCGCCTTTCCCATATACCCTAGCAGTCGCAGATTTGTCCAAGTGATTCACCTCTGCTAGTGCTTCTTCGTTATTTTCATCTATCTTGTTTCTAATGAGGCCTAGAACCTCTGGATTAGAGGCTTACAGCGTTTCCTTCTCTAGGTCAGCTATTTCCGCTGCCAATTTTTGTAATCTTCCCCCAATGGAGCAAAGCACTCCAAAGTGTTTGAATATGACCACTCCATGAATATAGACCTTAAATGTTTCCCAAATGGTAGCCCTCTTCGGGACGCAGCCAATGTTACTATTAAAATAGTGATCTATTTCCTGAGAGAGCTCATCCCTAAACGCCATGTCCAGCAGTGAATACTGTGGGAAGCACCACATCCAGGCCCTGTGTGTTATCTCATCTAGTTTTATCTGCAATCTAACAGGGGAGTGGTCTGAATATGTACGGGCCAAGTGCTTGCACTCTACTATGTGTGGGGCTAGGTCTTGTGTAGCATACTAGTAGTCAATACGAGTATGTATATTGTAGGCTATTGATTAATGAGTGTACTCCCTTCCCTGGGGGTGCGATAGCGCCATACATCAAGTAGGTCATCTGCCCCCGCTATTGCAGCCATGGCCTTAGCTGCTGCTGAGCGTAGTCGGACTGGGCCTCTTGACCTATCTAAGTCAGGGGAATGCGCAAAATTAAAATTGCCCTCCCTCAGAGTGTGGGCATCGCCGTGTACGTAGCGATTTTGTTATGCAGTGCTCGATAAAATTGAGGGTCACCGTTAGGTCCATATATCCCCACCAGCCTTACACAGAAGGCACCTTTATGGCAGTGAGCTACAATGTATCTACCTCCAGGGTCCGTTTATAATGTCAGTAGTCTGATATTAGAGCCCAAATTAATACTCCTCGTGTGTGTGAGATGAATCCAGCTGCTACACAATCCCCGTTCATTCTTCTCTGCGTAAGCAACCCCGTGTGAGGTGTGTTTCCTGCAGTATCGCTACATCAATTTGGTGTCTATGCAAGTATGATACCACTTTGCGTATTTTGCGTGTATCATTCAAGCTCTAACATTCCATGTTAAGAAATTTAGCATTGCCACTTGTGCATTGTTAGGTAATTACTGTCATTGTTTCCACTCATAGTATATAATCACTTTCACTGTACCTTTGCTGCTTCTTAAACTTTTTTTTTAATTGTGCTCATTGGGCTACTTTTGTCACATACTTGCACATCTATTATGCCCTCCTCCCTCACCCACTGCGTGCCCCCCAAACTTCGACATGCTTTTGTTGTACCTGCCCTTATCCCACCCCTGTAAAACAACCCCTCTTAACTTCCCATTCAAATGTGTGATACACATTGGGGAGGAAGGTGCCCAACAGCTTATTAAAGCCCTGGTGCACACAACCATCAAGTTTCTTATATCTAATCTATTGCCTTAACTATGACTTAATCTAATATATTTAGAATACTGTAACACATCCCGTACATACATAGCTCCTCCAGTTCTTTATCCTAAGTGTCAGGTCAACCTGCGTTCAAATACTTCAATGTCTTCCACGCTTAACAATATTTTATCATGATCTTATGCTTTAGAAGGTTTATAATTCCGCCTTACTTGCGAGATTGTACATGTAACACTATTTTCTGCAGGTTGCCTGCTGGCTTTCAGTTCCAACAACTCCTGCACTGTCTGAATGGAAGCCTCAACTCAATCAGTCATTTTGATGCAATGTGCTAGGATTTTGCTCCTCGGATTCATCAACCTCTGGTGTCTGCCTGCCGTGCTTGGCCTTAGTTATGTGTTTGAGAGCCTGCTGTTGATTGTTGGGATCTGAGTATATCTTCGCTTTGCCATCAAGTGTGACCTTCTCATGAGCTGGATAAAGCATTGCATATTCAATTTTTAAGTCTCATAGCTTTCGCTTCACTAGAGCAAATGTTTGTCTCACCTCTTGCACTTTTATAGTGAAGTCCGGGTAAAGTGATATTTCGGTTCCCTCATAGCAAAGTGACTTCAACTTTCTTGCTTTCTGCAGGGCTGAGTCTCTATGTCGGTAGTTTAATATTCTGGCTATAAGTGGATGCGGGGAGCCCCAGGAGGTGGCCTAGGTGCCAGAGTATGTGCGCCCGCTCTACAACAAAGATATCGGAAAAGGTGTCCCGACCCAGCAGAGTTGTGAGCAATTTCTCCACAAATAACTCCATATTGCCTGTATGGGTGGATTCAAGCAATCCAACTATAGGCAGATTGTTACGCCTAGAGCGTGCCTCCAAATCCTCAGTCTTGAGCTGCAGTGTGCCAATAGCTTCCCAATCTGCTTGCGAGCATTTATGGTTTCCACCTGTTGGTCCTCGACTTCAGAGACTCTGCGCTCCACCATGTCAATTCTTTACGCAAGTTTATCTATTTGTTCCATCTTTTGATCCATGTGGTACAAGAATGAGTCAATTTTTCCATCTATAGATGAGAGGCTTTGTTATATTGTTTCCAATATTTTGCATAGGTTGTCTCCCAGCTCCGAACCCAAAGACTGTCTCATTTTCAACGTTTTTTTCTCTGTTTCTGACTGATTTGCATTGCTCAAATTGCAAGCTAGATTGCGATTTTTCTGGTTTCCCGATTTTGTCTTTGAAGGATCTTAAGGCGTGCGTCACCCGCAGCTGCTGTCAGGGCACCCACGTCTGCTCCCAAATCCAGGCGTCGTGTATTCTGTGCACTGCTCTTCCAGCCTCTATGTCTGTTGGGGGGATTTCAGGGGCGATGCCCCAACAGTGGTCAGCCTTCTTACTCGGCCTCATAAAACAGTTGCACAAGCACCATGCCGCACCAGTATCCCCTCTGCTGATCCATCAATTATCTCTTACCACAGCTCTGTTTAAGTCGAGCTAACCGGATGAGCACTGAGTCCCAGCTTGGCTCTCGGTCTGCTCGCCTCCGACTCCGTCCTGCACTTCCCACCCTCAGTGGAGCCACCTCTTGTTGGAAACCAACATGGAGGCCTAGGCCCACACAGCAGCCAGGTTCAGTTGCACAGTGTCCTATGGGCAGAAGGGCCCTCTGGGAGCGCAAGTCCGCCAGCGGCACGGGGCAGTCACCCACCATCTACAAATTCTCACCACAAGTGTGTCATATTTGAGGACCCCTCTTTTCCTACCGGAAGCTCAGCAAGCGTCCCAGCCGCACGTTGGACATGTAGCACCACACCACCACAGGCATCTGGTATCAGAAACCGTCTGCGCTGCTCGCTCACCACCTCCAACACAACGCCCCCGGCCCAATCAGCACAGCTGTCTTCCGGGTTCAATTCTGCGACACAGGTCCAGCCGCGCCTCACGCAACAACGGGTAGGGCAAAGCTCCACCCAATCAGCTTCGTCTCCTTGCTCCGTGTTCCAGTGAGCTAAACGCTAGCAAAAGTATTTTTCTGTTTCTGCCGCACAGCGCAATCAGAGGGGCCTCAATGTATTAGTGATCCTCAGTAGGTAACAAGAATTCCTTCAGGATAGTTATGACGGTTTTTACGAAGCTTGTTTACCAAGCGGCCATCTTGAGGCCAGGCAAGCTCCACCCCCTCGGCATGGGCACTTTTACCCATAAAAAAAAAAACGGTTTGTCAACTTGACAAAACAGATGCTTTTTTTTGGTCAAAGCCCCCGTGCCACGGTTTCACTTTAATGTAGGACACGCCCCTTTCTTTAGACGTGGCTTGTCTAAAGAAAGGAACCCACCCTCCATAAATGTGAAAGCACAGCTTGAGCGCTAGTTAAACAAATATTTGCCATGCCATACGTCTCGCATTTGCAAACGTTTAAGGTATTGCATTGCCAATAGCTTAAACTCTTGTTAATGCTTGCACAAGGGCCCATGGCCAGTGGCGTAGCTAGCACTGCTGGCGCCCGTGGCTGTCTCTGCGTTTGCGACCCCGCGGTGGCCGCATTGAAGAGGGAGGGTGCTGGTGAGTATTACCAAATGCATTGAGGCGTGTGGGTTGGGAAGACCATCGCCCCTAAAACTCATACTGCCTATGTATGCTAGCAAGACATACAGGTGAGGATAGACCCACTCCCAGGTTTCATTGAGACGGATAGGACAGAAGGGTCCATTTAGCAAAAGGCTCAGCTACAAGTGACATCACATGTAGCTGGAATAGAACTAAATCACTAGGCCTGCCTCCCTCGGCTGAAAACCAAGGACAACGTTAAAACAAAAGAAAAAGAGTAAAGTAACAAACGCACAATACCACCTGAAAAATAGAAATGAAATGCTGCAGAAAATATTGGGTTAAGAATACAAAATATTCAAAAATAATTGGTACATTTCTAGACATAGGTCGCAGAAATCAAGCTGGAAAAAGTTTACAGGAGTGTATTTGCCAGATTTGGAGCAAACGTTGGTGTTTAAAGCCAGAAAGAGTGATTCAATGGTGTATGATCCTTAATAGCCAAGGGGGGTTGTAAGTCTGACCACAGGTTGAAAACTGTCTTGTTGGCTAGACAGGTCACTTAAAAATAGGGTACATTGCGAGAAGCCTCACAGGGGCAGCCTTAGGCATGTGCAAGCTGTGCACCTGCACAGGGCCGCCAAACACCAGGGGCCGCCACGCCAATACTGTAGTCTTGTGCTGACTCTGCCTAAGTGTGAGAAATTATGACGTTGCACGTTCATGCGTCCTCGCGCACACACCAATTATATTTAGGCTCCTCAACCGGCACCAGCGTTTTCTAAATCCTGAGCTACAGCCGGCATTGTAAGGGAAGCGAGCTTGCTGCTCGATACCCTTCTTCTTCATTTGTTCTACGCTGCGCCAGACAAGGCATAGCTGAACCGGCTTTTTACCGATTCTTTTTGCTGCACGATACCCTGCGTGTCCCGTCTGAGGATTAGACGATGGCCTACCGCCCCCATCTCTCTCATTTAACAGGAAGCATTCGCCCCCCCGCCTTTAAATAATACCGCAACAGCATGTGCCCATTTTTTTAAACCTTTGCCGGGCGGGGAACTTTCTCGAACTCAGGAGGCCCCTTCCCCGCATACAATGACCATGTTTGACTGTGTAACCATTGCCAGCATTTATGAAACGCAAGCACGCCCCGCATTTGGTTTAAATCATGTCGACCCTACCTAGCCATTTTAACCTTTGCCAGGACCAGTAATAATTGTGAGTAGGCGCACGTATTTTAGGCCACACTCAGCCTTTCACGTTGAGCCCCGACTGGCACTCTATGACCAGCCATTACAGAGAGGTATCGATATTAATGTTTCCGGGAAAAGAGGCCACCGATTCTTTCTCTGTGGGGGGCTGTGCATCTGGGGCCCCTGTCATGGCCCTGGCACTGCAGCCGTCTGTGCCAGTCCCTCACGTCGTGTGTCACAATACCCTCCTCCTCCTAAATGTTATCGTTCTGAGACAAATTCGGAAGGGTAGGAGCAGCCGCAGGTACTGGTCATCTAACGCCTTTTCTGGACGTTTTATTAAAACACCTACCTGAGCTCCGGGATCTCCGCACCGCCCGGACCCCCTCTTTTCCGGGGCCCCCTACCTATGCTCCCTGCCCAGGGCCGCCATGAGCCTAGAGCCGCCCCTGAGCCTCATTTAATTGGCCTTTATCAGTGTAGTTCACCACATGTCATTTGGAGTACATGTACACGGTTTAACGTTTAAGCTAGTATCAATTTACCCGGAAGGACCTGTACTGATATTGTAAGTGCCTACAGGTCTCATCCCATCATGCACACTGATATTGGCTTAAAATGCAGGTCTGCATAAAAATAACTTTTAATTACATTGTTGCCACTGGCAACGATGTATATGTTTTTCTTTTCAAGTTCTGTCGACATAGCGCTATATGTTAGTGTTTCATCTACATGTACACAGGGGTCCTATATTTAATCAAACAAGCCAGTCCATTGTGGGAGCTCTAAACATCGCACAGTTCGATAAAATCAATTAAAGGCCAGAATACAACGAACACAAGTGCAGGACTGGACAATGTGTCTCAGTAAGATGGCGGCGTCTGGTATCCCTCTGCGGGCATTACGTGGTTTTCCTTTGGTCTCTTAATGGCTTCATCTGTTCCTTCTCATTTTATCTTTTATATTGCCCTTGGCATGTTCTAGCTGCCTCCGCCGCGGGACTATTTTCGGTCTAACCTCAGTGATTGTGAGGGTGTAAACTAAAACAATATTCAGACCAAACAACCGGATATTCTCCTGGGACTGGTTCATGGCTTGAGGCAGCTGAAACTGCAGTGAATACATTTCATTTATTCGTTTCTTTTCTTCGTGAAGCAGAGTTTCTTGTTACAAACTTTGAAATCAAAATGGGAAATATTGAAATGAATATGAAAATGTACTTGCGCTTTATCGATCTCCTGTATGGTGAGTTTTTATTTTGTATTTCAAACACCACCGTGCTAACTCAAACTTTCTTACATTAAAATGCACTGCTCAGTAAACAAGGCGATCAATAGGGCTTTTTGATTTAGAAACTGGACGCAGGTGTGCAATTTGTCGCAGCAGTAAATTGGCGTGACTTTCTACAAAAAAAACGATAGAAAAGTAATTATACCTACAAAAGGACATCGCAGGGGTTAGCAGAAAACACAAAGCTGAAGCTCAGATCGAGGTCAGGTTCACGCTGGGTTTGTTAAGATATTGATTAAATGTGAAATCATAGGGAAGAAAAGGAGAGAAACAGACAATAAACAATATAAAAGAAGGTTGTTACCTAAGTGGGGAGGCACACCGCAGAAAACCACAGACAAGACTAAGAAAAAATGGCTTCGCTCAATAATTTCTTTTTTTTTAAAGGCATGATGTCAAACAAAGAGTAAAATGAGTCCCACTAGATGAAACATCCTGCTTCAGGCCATGGACGTCTGCTGATCGGGTTTGTTTTTACATTGAGTTCCTCGTTGTTTATCTGATTTTGTGGCATTTTACCAACGGTATGGTACTTGCACTACCACCAAAAAACAAAGGAACAAGCACACACACACCCTTTCACTCAATAAATATTTAGAAAAGGTATAGTGACAAACAAACACCAATAGAATGGTCAGTCATAAAAGGTGTATAGAAGTAAAACAGGAATTCACACTAAATGAAACACCCTGCTTCGGGCCTTGAATTGAGGTGTGCTGATTTATTGTCTCTGCTTTTTAATATTATATATTCTGTATGGTTACTCAGGGGCTCATTACAATGTCGGGTGGAAAGCCTCTGCCCGACAGTCAGAATCTTACTGACCGCGTCGCAGCCCTTCCGACCAACTCAGTCGGTTTACAGACCGACTGCCCGATTACGATGTTTGCGGTCGGATTGTGAACCGGCCAGTCATTCCAACTCGGTTCCGACTGACTCGGGAGTATTCCTGTCAGGCAGAACCGCACTGTATCCACTTATGGACCTCGTTTCCGCCGTTGGGATTACGATGTCAGCCTTCCCGTGCCTGCCTTTCCGACACAGAAAGGCTGTCGGAAAGTGACCTTGGGGGCCCTGGCCCCCTAGCCCCGCGGCCTACGGTTGGTGGTCGAGGGGGTACCTAAGGTACCCTAATGTAAAACCCTGCACTGTGTGGCTGGCACCATGGGGGGCCTGCGAAGGGTGCAGGGTTTTACATACACACCCCATTTCCACATAAGATCCTGTGTTATGGCCGGTTCTCTGGCATAACACGAGCTCCCATAGGAAACAAAGGAAATATGACCGAACAGTGTTCAGTCGTATCATAATCCAGCAGTCAGAATCACCAACCGCAAGACAGTCGGTCCCGAATCCGAGACGGTGTTTGGCAGAGGCTTTCCACCCGACATCGTAATGATCCCCTCAGTCTGTTTATTTGTGTAGTACATTAATACGGTAATCATGGGGCGCATTAAAAACAGTAAAACCAAAGAAATACGCAATATCTCTCTGTAGGGTGCTTCAGGTGAGATGACAGTGCTCTTGACTCTGCAGCTGCGGGGACCAGGTGATGTTGAGGACAACCAGGAGCCGGAGCGAGCTGCTGCACAAAGATGGCGAGTGGTGAGGGGTCGGTGTCTGGCGGGAGCCCAAACAAGCCTTGGCAAAAGCAACCCATGCAGAAAGTAAAAAAATAGTGTGGTTCGGACGAGCAAGGTCCCGGAGACTCACCACACACAGGTGAGTCAGGGCAAGCCTGGAGCTACCAGGGGAGCACAAGAAAAGCAAAGTTGACCTTAACAGGCCAGAGGCACAAGAGTTGCAAGAGGAACTCTAGTGATTTCACCAAACAACAGGCCACGGAGCACTCAGTGTGAGGAGGTCAAAGATCCTTGTAGGAAATGGCACCAGAGGTTGGGGCTACTCGGAGCCCAATGCACTTGTTAAGGGAGTGCCAAAAAGCACATGCACTCGCTAATGAACACGGTGCACAGGGGTTCAGGTATTGCAGCCTCCACAAGGGATACTGGCCTCAAACTTGGTATGAGGGCAGCTCAGGGTCGAGGGACATAGAAACCCACCTCCTGTGTTGCTGGACCCTTTGGAGTCGGTAGGAGCTTGGGAACAGCAGACCAGTCAGCAACGATGAGGTGCCTGCAAATGCAGGGGAGTGACTCCTTCACTCCAAGGGAGATTATCTTCAGTTGTCCTTGATGCTCCACAGGTCCTGCACAGATCCTGTATAGTGCACAGGCACAGACGATGCAGCAGACTGAGAGGGAGATGAAGTCAGGCCCAAACGAAGTCTATCGAAGTCCGAAGTCCAGAGTGTCCAGACGGTCGACGTGCAGTGGTTCAGTTCTGAAGTACATCTTGTCCACAGCGAATCAAAGGTCCTACAGACAGGTAAGCCTTTAAGTACCAACGGGAGAGGGTTGAAAAGATTCAGAGGACCCTCCCAGATGAGAGTCTGAACAGGGGGAGGTTACTCCCATGTCCTTTGTCCAGTTTCGCACCAGAGCGGGAGCCAACGGCTCCCAGGACTGGTTTGAACTGGACTATGCACAGGGACACCAAGTGTGCCCCTCATGCAGACATTCAGTCGCTGGCAAGCGCACCCACCCAGCCCTAAAACACTAAATACTGTCTGGGAGGTGGTCACGCCTCCCTGTGACAGGATGCCTATTGTTCTGCCTTCCCCTGCTTGGCTCAGCAGCAGGAGGGCAGAAATGTGTCTCAGGTCGGCAGCAACCATTTTGTGATGTCCGGGACTAGAAGGCTAGTACCAGGGACACCAGGGACCCCACAAAGGACGCTTCTGAGGGGTGAAATCATACCTCCCACACCGGTTACCAGTCACATAATGCCCCATCATAGTAAGATATGGCTGCTTCACTGACAAACCAGGAGAATGGACTCCTTAGGATGCAGGGGTGTCCTGCTCTTGCAGAAGCATCCTCCCACTTAGAACCAAGCACACTGCCCTCAGGATAGAAAAGACCTGCTATAGGGGTGACCCTTAGATATAGTAAACCTTTATCTTAAGTAAGTGGTGCATGCACCAACTTACACAAGCTGCAACGGCAGGCCTGTAGTTCCATTTTGCACTTCCTCTCATGGGTGCCATAATACATGCATCAGCCCATGAGCAGCATCTGGAGTACATATGCCCTGGGTACATGTGTACCATATACTAGGGACTGACAAGGGTACCCCAGTATCCAATCTAGAGTGTACAGAAGTACATGACATAACAGTTTAGGGAGAAAGCAGAGAGACTGGGTTCCTGATTAGAAGGATCCCAGTCAGACTAGTCAAAAACCAGCTTAGCTCCAGGGAAGAAGTGGGGTACACATGCACAAGGATCCTACCTTCCTACACTCACTGCAACAAAACATGATCACTGTAGGCCTGATTATAAAGCTTTGCACTGGTGACAGGGCACTTTTCCACTCATCACATGCATTTGCTGTCTTTGGTTGACCACTGCAAAATATAATTTCCAGTTGGTTGAAAGGTCATCATTGCACTGTTTGACTGGTCCAAAAGTCCTTTTGTAAAGGTCTATGTAAAACTGCCCAAATAAGAGGGGGGAAAGCATTGGTAAAACCAATAGATCTTGCACTTGGGACCTATTGACTTTGCCAGTGTTTTTTTTAGCGATGTTGAGCAGTAGCCCTGTTCTTGTGGGGCATTGCTAGTGAGGAATATAAAAAAGCCTATGATGCGGCCAGCGGTGTTATTTTGTAGGTGCGCATATCACTAATGCATGAGTTTACATACTGACGAAGGCACTTTTCTTTTCATTTACAAATCGAATTGATTGGTAAATGAAAAGACAAAATGTGAAAAGGAGTTTTTTTAAAGGAGCGGAAGCAACATGGAGGGCATGAATGCGGGGGAAAAAATCTCAAGGAGAAAAGGCAATGTGGAATGTGGGGGTTGAAAAGCAAATGGCTGAGGAAGAGACTATCAAGGAGCTGGGCAGGATAAGATCACGGGTGAGAAAAATAATGTTGGGGAAGAAGCACACAAAGGTGAACCCATCATGGAGAGGGGTATGAGGGAAAGACACAGGCAGAAGTGAGCACACCGATCAGGGAGAGTGTCAGGAGATAGGCACACGAGTGAGAGAGAGAGCAACACGGAGCATGGTGGTTGGGGGAAGAGAAATACACAACTGGAAAACACATGGACTCTAATAGAGCTGATAACCAAAAAGATAAAAATAGTGCCTGAAACCAGTGGAAGGACATAAGTAATGTGGAAATACTCTAGAAGAGGGACTGTAGTGCTAGAGGCAGGCACTCCTATGGTTTGAAACCATGTGATGACCTTTGACTACCATGATCTTAATTGACTTTTGGTGTTTTATTTTACCCTAGCCTGAATGTATGTAATGTTTCCCTGAATGTGCACGTTTCCTTGAAGATATCTCTTGTGTAATCTTGTAGTTTTAAAGTGGGAGCTGTCACAGAGTAGAACAGCGATGCCAGGAACAGAATGTGTGGGATGTGAATTTGAAGGCATTAGAGAGAGAGAAAGATGTGGAATGTACTTCTTGGTCTCAAAGTGTAATGTTATGAGCAGTGGTGCTCAAATGTGCATTATGGTGTACATTGGGAGATGAAGTGTGCAATGCTATTAGGCAGTGGTGCACAAATGTGCATTGTGTTGTACATTGGGACGTATTATGAAGTTCTTACCATTGGATTTGACATGCCCTTATGTCATCTTGGATTCTGACTCTGTCTTGTTTGAGCTTTTTGCGCACATAGACAGGCCCCCTGATTACTCAAGTTGTTTAGGTTATTCACGTTCAAGGTTGCTTTTTTTCTGTGCTTTTGGAGATTGTTGAATGTACGGCCAAAGACTTTCGTAAGCGTCATTAAGATACAGGCTGGAACACATGAGAATGCAGAATGAACATAAGAACTCCTTTGCCTTTGGAATGCTTGCATGGAAAGTGGCCAATCCCAGTAAGTTTCCTTGGCGCAGAGGGAAGGCCTCTCGGAACCTTCTAGTGTGTTTTGAGATTATAAAGCTGAGGTTTGTTTACTTGAAAACTGGGATTTGAGCCTGAACGGGAGAAGGATCTTGCAGGAATCTGGTTTCTGAGTCTCCTGACCCCAGTTGTGAATCCCCCAGTCTAGAGTGGGCCAGGATGAAGTTTGCACTAGGTGATGTATTTTATTTTTGATTGTTCCCATTGTGATGCGTGACTGTCTGTGTGCACCTTCAGTTTCCAGGGGCTATAACAGTTATTGTGATGCGTGACTGTCTGTGTGCACCTTTAGTTTCCAGTGGCTATGATCATCTGAGGTGTGTTCTTTGAGTACTGGCTTTGTGATGTGTGAGTGTCTGTGTGCACATCCAAGTTAATCATCTGATGTATTTAGTGTATATATCTTTCTGATTTCTTGCAGGACATCCATTATTATCTGCTTGTGTTCATTTTCTTATATTATTACCCATGCATTTAACAGTTGCATTTGCCAAGTGAGTTATTATTGCTTGCATATATATATCCATATACTTTTGAATGTTGTTCATTTGACATCTGGGAAAGCCTTTCTGTTAGAGAGCATTGCATAAATAAACCCCCAAGCCTTACTCTGAGAACAGTCTCTGATGAATAAGCTTCCTTACATTGCATGCCTTTTCTCCGCATGCAATTACAACATGGTTATTACAACGACCACGTTGTAACAATGCATACCATTACCCCGCAAGTTGTAAAAACGACTTGCTCATGGGGGGGGTGCTGAATGCTGGAATAGTATAATTTACTATTCCAACTCCAGTCTGTGCACCAGTAGGGAAGGTGTTGGATTTTAAATCCAACACCTTCTGCCCCCTCCGCAAGTCGTTGTTACGACTTGCAGGGTAATGGTATGCGTTGTTACCACACAGTCGTAACAACCGCGCTGTAATTACATGCGTTGAAAAGGATCCGTGGTAAGCGCTGTTTACCGTCTCTGATGTGCTTCATTTTGTAAAGTGTAATCTCTTCCAGGTGGTGTTGTGTTGTGTTTATTGCTTAGTCGTGTTTGAGCCTCCGTGTGGGAGAGTAGTATCCTATATTATCTGGGAGTGCGAAGCAATACATTGACAAACACAAAAAGAGGAGGAAAAGCCCATGCAAGCTAACAAATTGGAAACAAACAAATAAGAGCGATATTAAAGACAATTATTTTCAATTATAACAAAGTTAACAAAAATTTAAATATGCACACTACCATTCTAATAATAATATTTTCTACCACAATATTTTGATCCACAATATTTTTGTAGTTTACATTGCATAATCACACATTTTTTGTAGTCTACATTATATGCATGAACTCAGTATTTTTGTTGTCAATGTTTTGACCATGATATTGCTGTACCAGGATTTTTTGCGTTCCATATTATAGCATCAGCGGCGGTCGGTGCAGGTAAGCGTGGTGGAGCTGTGGGGTGGGGTGGGGGAATTCGACAGACAACGGAATAGGACCTATTTATTTATTTAGATTTCTCTATTCCATAGTCTTTCGACTCCTCCCCCCTTCTGTCCGCCACACCGCGCTTACCTGAACCCGCCCCGGTTGTTTAGCATACAACTAACTCCATGATATCTTCTTACTTAGGATGCTACAGGCTCATGCGATGGAAGTTTTTCTACTGAAGCAACCTTCTTCTCAAGTCAAAGCAGGAGCATCCACCAACCTAGACTACTTGTTTCTTCCTCCACCTGTAATCATAATCTGCACAGAAACTTTACAGAAATCAATGATAGCATTATTAGCAACATTTGAAAAATAAACTTTGTAATGCTCCTGTTAAATTGAATTTTACACAACCAAAGAATGGTTTGCACAGGTAGGGCCACTGTAAGTGTGAGATTCTGCAGCCATATCTGTTTCTGTGTGATTATGATTTGCCATATTTGCCACATAATCCCTCATCTGATGCATATTTTGCAGATTTTAATGTAAAGTACTGCTCAAACAGATCAAACGTTACTACAAATGTAGCTACACATGTTGCGGTGCAGTTAATGGCCCTTTGCCAAGCCTGGCTGATGAGGGCTGTTAGCCCGAAACCGGTCCCAGGAGGCTTGTTTCCGGTCCAGGGAAGACATGGCTTGGCAGTTCGGGCTGGACTGTTCCCGTGCGCCTGGATGGAGTACTCCGAGAGAGGGTTGGGCCGTGTTTGAGTCACGGTTCGTGAAGAGTGGCGGAACACTTTAAAAAGTGAAAGAGGTGTCTGTTAACATCTCCGGTGGGGCGCTAGTTGGCAGATATTGAATCTCTGTGTGTAAGAGACGAGTTGGTAGATTCCCTGGGTGCTACTGTGTGCACCGTGACCAATGGGATAGTATTTGTTTATTCACCCCTGTCCTGAGGAGGCCAAGATTGCTGGAGGCAAAAACGCGCCCGCGTCGACATGCCATTTCTGACAAGAGGAGTCATATGATATTTGTTGTACCATATTTAATTATTTGGTTTAGCACAATCTTTGAAATAAGGTTCAGGACTTACTAGAACCGATTGTGTGGATACAGGACTTCCTCTTAGTGTACTCCCTGATTTGATAGGGGGACACTCGATTGACTTAGTGTGATCTTCTGGGTGAAAAAGGTTGATTTTGTACTAGAGTATTGTTTGTCCTTATATATGTTATTTGTATATGATTGTGGTACAGAGATCTGTGTATATATGTGTATATTGTATGATTGATTAACAGGGATGTATGACATTTCAACGCATGCTTTTACATCGCATGCCTTTACAACGCTGTTTTTACAACACATGCCTTTACAACGCATAGTGCTTTTGGGCGCTGGATAGTGAATTGTTTAATTTACTATTCCAACTCCAGTCCCCGTGGATAGTAGGGGAGGTGTTGGATAGTAAATTAAACCTATTCCCTATCCTAGAGCGCCCCCCAGCGCAATGCGTTGCAATGGTTTGCGTTGTAAAAGTTGCGCCGTAAAGGCACTGCGTGGTAAAAGTTGCGTTGTAAAGGTTGTTCACCGATTAACAGTATTACATAAAAGCATTATTTTGCAATACGGATTGCTATAAATAAAATTGGTAATCTTGATTATGATTAGGCATGTGATCATTGTATAACAAAAGGAATAAAAACTAATGTCGAGAATTTTGTTCCTACTTGAGGGGAACTGATAGTCCCATATCTTCTAAGGATTTCGAGATTGATCCCTCCCGACCATTTTCTGTTTTTTGCAGCTTTGTGTTCCCATGAGGCACAGGGTCAAGACTGATTTGCATATAACTGTGTCTGAACTGGGGTGGCGAAGTGAGCTAAAGAACGATGATGGATTCAACCCAGATCTGTGACTGGGGGTGAGTGTCTGAAAAGTTTTAGCGCGCTCCTTGTATCATCTCCTTGTGTTTGCTTTGTTCACCCTAAGTTGGCAGGGTATGCCCAGACGTGTGTCACTTGCTCACTTTGCCACTGGATTCAAGCTAGCCTGGCTGATGAGGGCTGTTAGCTCAAAACAGGTCCCAGGTTGCTTGTTTCCAGTCCATGGAAGACATGGCTTGGCAGTTCGGGCTGGACTGTTCCCATGAAGCACAGGGTCAAGACTGATTTGCCTATAGCTATGTCTGAACTGGGATGGCGAAGTGAGCTAAAGAATGATGATGGATTCAACCCAGATCTGTGACTGGGGGTGAGTGTCTGAAAAGTTTCAGAGCACCGTCCTTCATCTCCTTGTGTTTGCTTTGTTCGCCCTAAGTTGGCAGGGTATGCCCAGACGTGGGTCCCTTGCTCACTCCTCACTTTGCCACTGGATTCAAGCTATCCTGGCTGATGAGGGCTGTTAGTCCGAAACCAGTCCTAGGATGCTTGTTTACGGTCTAGGGAAGACATGGCTTGGTAATTTAGGCTGAACTGTTCCCACGGGGTGGCGAAGTGAGCTAAAGAGTGTCTGAAAAGTTTCAGTACTCCGTCCATCATCTCCTTATGTTTGCTTTGCAAAAGTTGACTGGTCACCTTGCATTTGCTTATTGATGTACTTAGGTGTGTAAATGTCACTAATGAGGAGAAACCTTGGCCCTGACAGTGTTAACATGTGTAAAAGTGGCAAAATAACGAGGCAGTACTATCACAAAATATGCTGCATTATGCTGCATATTTTGTCATTTCTTGCTGCATAATTTAGTCAACCCTGATCTATAATTCTAGTGCCCCACTGAACAAGCAGAATTTGTAACCTCGGATACATAATAGGTACTCTTTGTAAGGAGACATACATAATTTTTTCACACTCTTCTTCTACTACAACTCATGCTTGTAATTTCGCTATCAAGATCCTTCAAAATACCAAGCCAATAAGAGGTGTCAGAAATAGGCTGTTAATGTCTCATACTAGATGTTAGAGAAAGAAACATTCACTTAATACTTAAACACATGGTATCTAGACCAGTACTATATAACAAACTCTCTCTGGCGCCCTTATTTCTTTTCTGTACAGTAGTTAATTATAAAGATATCACTTCTGAGATCGTGTTAATAAGAATCAAGAACACTTACACATCACTGAGTGTTACATCATCCAACAGGACTGTACTCCTACCCAATGTCCAAATATATATAAGATGTACCTAGTCTTTTGGTCCACAATTCAAAGCCAACAGAACATGCATCTCTTAATTCACTACATAAAGTTGGTGCATTTATTCCCATTTTTATCCCAGCAGATACTTTGAAATGCCTAAAATAAACATCTATTACAACTCATATAAAGAACCCACACAAGTGGATATATCTGTATGTGCCCCATCAATAATTAGGATATATTTCCAACACTCTTGACCATGCATAGTCCATAAATGTCCTTAATTGCACAAGCGGTATACATCCACAACTTTTTCTCCTCCCAAAACAGAAAACTGGTTAGGCTTCTAATGGAAGGGAAGATCACAATTCAACTCAACATCCAACTTATATAGTATAGAAGCTGATCCAAAGACCACAGCATATGTCAACTTACATCAGCCTACTAGGCAACAAACAATGCAAATCAATACCCATAGCCCAATACAATTTGATATAAATGTGATCTTGTGGGCCTGGCCGGCTTATCTCTCTTAGAAGAGTCCTCCATACCGGAATATGTCCGGGATGAGCAACAAAACTCCCAGCAGCCATTTTTAAATATGGGGAAACCTGCATTCATTGGCTCAGTGCATATCCGCTCATATAAATCACACGACACAGCTTGAGAGTCTATCATGCCAAGTGGTGCCACCCTAGTCCTGACCCAAGGGTCCTGGACAGGGGTGGCACCACTTGGCAGGTTAGTTTCCGAGATGCCAGAGTCCAGGTGCAGATGCAAGGTTGATGGAAGCCTGTTTGGTCCCTGAAGCTTCAGTTCAGGAGGCCAGCCAACTAGCCCTTGGAGTCACTTTAGGTTCTGGGCTCAAGAAAGGCAGGTCCGGTCCTTCTCACCCAGGCACAGGGGCAGCAGATCAGCACAGCAGGGCAGCAGTGCCCTCAGAGCAGCAGTCCAGCAGACTGGCAGTACTTTCAGCAGCACTGCAGTCCTTTTTCCTTTCAGAGTATCCATAGTTCCAGAAATGTACTGAAATGTTGGTGTCTGAGGTCCAGTGTGTATACCCAGTTGAACCTGTGAAATAGGGAGAAGCTTCAATAGGCAGGCCTTTGAAGTGCACAGGTTCCCTGCCTTCCTGGCCCTGCTCTAGACTAACTACAGGGGGTATGCAACCCTTTGTGTGGAGATAGGGCACAGCTTATTCAAGTGTAGCTCATCCCTCCCATCATGCCAGTGATGGCCATCCAGTCCCACCTAAGCTCCCCAATATGTGTGACTGTCTAGTAGGTCTGTCAACGACACCCAGCCATGTAACCCAGGGGCGGGCAGCAGGCACCAAATGGCTAAGGCAAGAAAATGCCAAATTTCTAAAAGTGGCATTTTCAAAATTGTAATTTAAAATCTGACTTCACCATCAGCTGTCATGTCCTGCCAAATGCGCCTGCCTAAACTACATGGACCAGAAGGCCGAGCGTGTGGGAGGAGCCCGCAAAGCCATTTAGGGAGGAAACGCCTGCACACTCGCTGTACGTGATTCCCATTTTTTGAACCAGTGCCTGGATTACCTGTTTTCTCGATTCTGCTGTTCTTGGAATACTTTCTCAAACGAGAGCTTTTGGAGAGGCGTTCGGCGGCTGCCGTTCGCAAGTAACTGCTGACTTTGTTCATTGTGATCTGCGGTATCGAATTGTCATCTCCGCTCGCGTTCTTGGCTGAGACGCGGAGCGTGTTGTTTTTTCCTCAAACTTTTGCGTGAACGTTATTGCGGCTGCTGGCGTTCTGGAAGGCCATTATTTTGCCGTTGCCCCAGAGCTCAGGAGGTGACGGAGATTCCTTTCCTGCTCGCGTTCTCGGCTGAGACGCGAGGCAGGATTTCTGTGTACGAGCGCATAGAGAAGGCATTAGGGTTCGGTCTCCCATTACCGGACCTCATCTGTCAGCGGCTGCTACGGATTATTGAATGCCAATGGGCGTGAGTACTATATGTCTCCTGAAGAATTTATTGCTGGATATGCTTCGTGTATATTGAACTGTCAAGGGACTTTGCTTCCAGGACCTGTTACTTGTTGCTTGTGGGGGTTTAACAAGCAGGAATCGGTGTGAGTTCGAACTATTTGGGAAAACTTTTGATTTGGATTAGTTATCTCTGGAACTACTTTGGATTTGGTTGAACTTCCGTGTTGGAATCCTGTTCCTATAAGACTTACCTTCAATCAGCATTTTTTGTCCTCTTTCTAAAGCTTTTATTTGGAAGGAGATTCTTGGTTATTGGACTTCTATGGGGAGGCTGGAAGGTATGAGTGAGTGTTGTGGCTATTGGTATGGGATTCAGGATGGTTGCCTGATGGAGTAATAACACGTTCTTCTGTGTTGTAGGACAACCAGGTGTATCTACAGAGAAAAGACTCTACTATTCTTTTGAGGGAAAGAGAACTGATTAAGTAAGCTATTCTTGGTGGTCGTTCCTTCTAGTGAGACTCAATGAGAGTAGTTAGTATGTAATGTACTTACCTTTGTGTTTTTTCTTTCTTCTCGTTTCAGCTTCCCTTTCCCGTTCCAGACCCTTCCCTACCTTTTCCCTCGCCTGATCCCCTCTATGCTCTGTGTATGTTATATCATTCAGAGTGTAGGGAGATCTGGAGGTGGACCCCTTTTAGCAACGACGCTGATCCTGAGGAGGCGCAGCCCGTGACATCAGCTGGCCTTTTTCATTAAAATTCAAAAGACACCAAACAGGAACTAGGTACCTGTTCTATTCCCATTTAAAAATTACACTTATTAAATGTAATAAGGTAACTCCAATAGTATCCTATTGGAGAGGTAGGCCTTGCGGTAGTGAAGAACAAATTAAAGCGATTTTCACTACCAGGACATATAAAACTTAAAAGTACATACACCCTGCTTTCTGGTCTGTCCAGGGCCTACCCTAGGGGTCCTGGCAAATGGTTTACTTTTGTCGACATGGCAGTTTAAAACTACACACACACAGGCTTCAGTGGCAGGCTTTAGACATGTCCAAAGTGCTACATAAGTGGGTTGCATAAATAGTGCTGTAGGCCTCTAGTAGCAGTTAATTTACTGGCTGTGGGCACAGTTAGTGCCACTTCACTAGGGCCTTCCAATACATTAAATGTGCCAGATGGATATGAGCTAATCTGACATGTTTTAGAGAGATAGGACAAGCACTTTAGCACAGGTTAGCAGTGGTAAAGTGTACAGAGTCCTAAATCCAGCAAAAACAGGAGGTCTGAAGGCAAAAAGTATGGGGGAAAACCATGCCAAGGATGCCAGGTCTAACAGTACTGATTTAATGTTTGTGTTGTATTGTTAGTGGGATTAATTAACTTGTTGATAAAGCGATTTCATTGGTTTGCTTCCTGAAACTCAGAACCTTAAGGAAACTGCTACAACTTGTCCCTGAGGAGACCCGTAAAATTGTGGTCCATACAATGTTAATCTCTTGTTTGGACTACGCCAATAGCCTCTATATGGATCTGCCTGCCCTTCTGACACACATACTCCAGATAATTCAGAATGCTGTGGCCAGGCTGATTCAGCCAGTCCCTTTTCACCAGCATATCTCCTCCCATCTAAAGCAGCTACACTTGCTTCCATTGGTGAAGCAAATAAAATGTAAATCCCTCACAGAGGCCTTTAGAGCTCTTGCAGGCAAGGGCCCTCTTTGCCTGAGGAACAGATTGTGCCTGTACAAACAAGAGAGAGTGCTGAGGTCTAGTAACCTCTGCTTGATATCTTAAGGCCCAACGTGGAGGCAACTCCTTCAAGGTACTCACTGCCATGCTTTGGAGCACCCTGATGCTCAAGCTACACAAGGCTCAGTCAGTTGACATCTTTGAAAGCGAGTTGAAAACTTGGCTATTTGATGTAGACTAATTTCATGATGATGCTGCATGATATCAGGCTTTGAGGGCCTGGATGCTTCGGGTGAAGCAGCCGTGTGCTGGACAAATGCATTTGATTGATTAAGATAATTATGGAGAAAATACGGACAAACAAATAATAAAAGACTGTCATTGCATATCAGAAAAGAATGATAAAAAAGAACACCATGTAGAATGAAAATATATGTCTAATGAAAAAAAACATTTGAGCTAATGCGTTTGGGTCAGGAGCCTGGAGCACCAGTCTCTGCCTGCCAAGGCCAGTGTGAAGTGTGAGAAATTAAAAAGCACTGGAAGATGCAATGTCCATTGGGAAATCCTGGAAATTGGATCTCTGTTTGTTGCAAGGTGTGAGGAGTTAGCTTCCGCATCAATTGGGTTATACCTCATGTGCGGAGGGAAGTCGGCTACCCCGTATGTTAAGTGGGGCCACCACAAATATAACCGCTGTGCCGATTTGGATGTAGCCTGTGACGGAAGTGAAGTTGGAAACCTTGTATGCCAGTTAGGGCCATCAGGAAAAGGCAAGGAGCATGATCTGTTCAAGACCATTGTAGAGAGGAAGAGGCCACTGTGCTGACCCCTGCAGGCCCAAGCCCAGACTGAAGGCCATCACCAGGATTGTTGAATTACCCCCGTCCTCATGTTGAGGTTACGTTAAACCTTCCCACCAGAAAGGGTTCTGGAGGAAGGTTGAGGACCCCCCACCGCTGCCTCCACAGGACTGCATGTGAGGAAGTCGAGGATCAACAAGCTGCTGCTTCTGCAGGACCACGTGTAAGGGTATTGAGGACACCTGACTGCTGCCCCTACCAGGCCACCTGTGAGAAACTCACCAGAGACACCAGCTACAGCTTTAGCTTGGAGTCTCTGGCCCTGTATATCCTGCTGGTGCGGGTTAGGCTGATTTACAGGCAAGACAGCCCTGGGGGAACTTGCCTGCCATATAGCCATATAGAGCATCAGGCTATAACACTTTTGACTTAATAAGCGTTGAAGTGGGGCTCCTGAGACTCAGACAACTAGTAGGGCTTAACCTGAATATTGCCTATAGTGAATGGGGATTAAATAGTACCACAAGTCCGAGTGGAGTAGGTCTTAGGAAACCACCTGCTAAGACACTAAAACCCTGACCACAGGTGACTATTTGAGAAGTCCTATTTTACTTTGTGTTTGTAAGAAATATTCCTTTTTTCATATAAGAAAGTATATAACTGGACTACTATGTATTGCTGCTGCTGCTGAACGTTTTATGAGTTGTGAGCCTGTGTTCACCCCCTGTGTCCACCTCCCCATGAGAAGCCTTGAACGGCTCAACCCACACTACCATTGAGAGTCAAGTGCTGAAGATGAACTTGGTCCAGTTGCTAAGGATCCATAGTATGCTGACCTCCCGGTAATGAGGAGTAAAAGGCCTCATTCCTCATGGTTGGACCCAGTAGCTCCTACTTGCCCTGTGGCCCTCTGAACAGGGTTAAGACAATGTACTGCTCACCTTCACTATCCTGAGGGTCAAGTACTAAAGCGGCTAGGTATTTATGTCCAGTTTGGTTCCAGGTGTAAGCCACAGGATTGGCACAATCTCAGACTAGTAAATCCTGAATTCACAGGAAACCTCAAAATGCCACTCCCAAACATGGGTATGAACTACGTGGACAGGCCAAATTGCAATCATCTGGAGGCCTGATGCCCTACAAATATTTGTAGCATGTGTTACATGCTATAAAATGTACTTTGGATTAACTTTTTTTTTTTTAAATCATAGCATTCTTGCACGCTCTCCACTATATGGTGTGGCATAGCAATCTTTGTTTGTCTCGGAGCAGGGCAGGGGAGGAGTGGTTTGCCCACTCCTAAGTGCGCAATGACTATTTGGTCGACCCTCTCTGGATGCCCAAACCTGTCATGCGCACTTTTTCCAGTTCTCCATGCAGGCTGCATTATAGCCTGCGTGGAGAACATGTCTAGGCCCCATTCCCTGATTGAATATAGAACCACAACACTCAAAACCAATCACAACGCTTCATTACAACATTGTGATTGGCCAGTAGGGGCTGCTGTGCTTCCTGTTCCTCGAGTTCTACAAGGAGAGCAGGAGCAGAGACGCGGGACCCGGCGGCAAGGTAAGTTTAATTTTTACATTTTTTTTTTCATATTCCCTCCGTGTGACCCCCCCCTGCCCCGCCGGCTGCCACTGTATCCAACATGGCCCCCATTTACGTGCCAGATAATATTCTATGGAGGTATTCCAGTCCGTCGGAATTTTCGTGACCGGACAGTATCTCTGCATGGAATTCCTGCAATTAAGAGTTAAATACCCTCAGAACTGGGAATAATTTTGGTTCTTCCAGACTGTATTCCACAAGCAATTCCCAATTCAGTTGCAAGTAGTAAATGTCTGCTGGGTTCCAATGCAAGGTGGGGTGTGAGGGAGGGTTAAGCAGTAGGGTAAGTGGAAGGGAATATTTCCTCTGGCATAGGGGAACATTACAGACTCACTTTAGGGCCAGGCAGGGCCAGTAAACAGGTCGGGGCTCCATAGCAGCTCTTTTCGAGAGCAGTTTTACTGGATGAATGTATGGCTGGTAAAATTGGTTTTGCAGGAACGCTGTCGAGCTTGTAATTGAGCAGAGCAGAATTCCACAATTTAATTCCGCTGTGCTCCACTCAAATTGGAACCTATAAATAGGGCTGACACCTTTCATAGACAAAATATAGTGGGCATTTGTTTGTTTTACTCTTCTGGAGCAGTCAAGAGCCAGTAGGGGGAAATAATTAATGTTCAAATATCAGGATTCTTTTGTAACCTCAATTATCGCACTATTTTGTCTAATAATCACTCTATATCTGTCTAGATAAATCTCATACTTTTAAAATCTGATTTCTTTCTGCGTTTTCTCTTTTAGGTCTATGTTTCAAAAGGGGAAAAAAACAGGATTTCGTTGCTTTTCCCTGGTCTGGTAGCAACCCTTCATATGTGATGTATTTTCACTGTGTTGTTTTTATGTATGATGTCGGGCAAAACGGCACAGGAAAAACGCTACGCTAAAAATAATGATAAAAGTACGTTTTAATAGAACAGTTCTGAAGTCTGACACATAACTGAATACCTAGACAAAGTATCTTACAGGATACGCTTAAGCTTATTAATACAATAAGAATCCCTAATAGGAGAATGACATTAATTACAGATTAACAATAGATGTAGTGCAAAAGAAAATGATTCCAAGGTTAAAAAAAAAAATAGTTCTGGTTAAAATTGTATTTTTAGGATTAAATAGACAACCGGTGTAAAAAAAAGTATTAGATTACTTCAACTTAACGCACATTTAAAAAAAGACCATATATTAATACAAGTGGACGTGGAATCCATCGATTACAAATATTCCTAAACTATCTCCGAGTTTCTAATCCGCCGATGCCTGATGATTGAGATTTGGAAATAAGCAACATTTGCTAAAATCGGGATAAAATTTACAGAAAAAAAGTAAAATGCAACAGACTTTGGGGGGACGATTAATCAAATGGACCCAGTGCAGATTTGGAGGGGTCAAACTGTCCAAGGGGAAAGCTCAGGTGCTATCTCACGAAACCAGTCTACAGCGTGTCAATAACATTCTATCCCAGGAGCGGTCAATCCACTCCAGATATGGTTCTAGACCAGACGTACCACATAGAGACGCATACATCCTAAGGGAAATTTTGGTGCTCTCATGGGCCTCTCTGAGATTATGTTTATTCCGCCTGAAGGACGTTTGTACCCAGGTTGTATCATGTTTAGTCAGGGTCTCATGCTCATGGAATAAACGAGGTGCACCCAAATCCGTCAAGGCGGAACTGATATAGTTAAACCATGGGGTATTCAGGGCTCTTTCACAGGACAGGCAATCTTTAACAATTTACCCTGTCCAATGAGGCATGTGGATGGATTCATATCGATCACCTAAGGAGAAGGGGTACCATTTTAATAGAATCTTCTACATAATCCACCCCAAGCTCCTGGGTAGGATGAAAGTAGAGCAGGCCGGTGGAACTTCAAGTAGTCTTCTGAGCACTCTATTTTGTTCACCCAGGAAGGGTTTTGGGTTTATGTATCACCAGATGCCTGACCTGTACATTAAAACAGGAGACACTTTCTTTTGTAAATCTCTAACAATAGGGCCACTGTTTTTTTCCTAATGTGCCTAGCCGGATTAAAAACATAACCAGTTGAGCTAGCAAATTCCTGGCAGACTTTAGGCAGGGCCCCAGTAGCCTTTTGCATCAAAAACGACACCCAGGTAGGAGAAGTCCTGAGTGGGAGCAACCGGATGACCCTACAACGAGACACCCCGCATCTTGGTTTGCTTCGGGTTGCATACCATTATGAAGGTTTTGTCTTGGTTGGTGGCCAATCCAAGAGAGCTCATGAAGGTGAAAAATTCTTGAAACAGAGTATTAAGGCCATTAGAAGTTATTGGAAGTAAGACTGTGTCATCAGCATTTAGAAGGACAGGAACCTTTTTTCTACCAATGAGCATCAGAGACTTGAGAAGAGAGGGTGGAGCCTAGGCTTTTGAAATACAAAAGAAACAAAAACAGAGCTAGGCACACCCCTGTCATACCCCTCTCCCTATCTTGAAGTGGCCTGTCCTCTCTCCTGAAGGGCCAAACCTGACTGATGCGGCAAGATTGTAATGCAGAAATCTCAGGAACTGAACCATGTCACCCTCAACCCATATATGAGTCAAAATCTCCCACAGTTTAGATCTCACCACACTGTCGAAGGTGCAGGAGAGACCATAAAGGCCAGGCAGATTGAGCCCTTTTTAGAGATGGTATATTTACTCATCAACAGGTACAAATCGAGGCATTGCTCCGAGGGGCGGGCGGCACAAATCGCGGGTGGTGAGGAGGGCAGGGGGTGCGGGCTGCGTTTAAAAAAAAAATAATAATAATAAACTTACCTTGCCGCTGCCGGGTGCCGCGTTTTCTCACCTGCTCGCCTGTGTGTGACTCCAGGTCAGAACAATAAGCAGGCAGACATTCTCTCACCCCTAGCCCAATCACAACACTGCAACACATTGTTGTGATTGGTCAGAGCGGTGTGACACGGCCTCAGCCAGGGCTGGGCATGATTACCATGCAGGTTGTAATGCAGCCTACATGGAGAACAGGGAAGTGCTCATGACTGTTTTGGGCGGCCCGAGAGGGCCGGCCAAACAGTCATTCAGCACAGGAGTGCTCTACCACTCCTCTCCTGCAGCTCCGCCCAACCCCTCACGCATTGCAGCAGGAGGAAAAAGTAAAATAATAATAACATTCTGTTATTATCATTTTATTTTTTTATTTCTTTGCTGCTCCTGGCAGTGGGGGCGACGCTCCTCCGCCTAAGCTAAAGAGCCGCAACTGGTTGTTTTTTATAGTGCCAACGCCTTCCCAAAACCGACATTGCGCCGCCGACAGGATGTCAGTCTGTCTGACCCAGTCTAACAGACGTTCCAGCACCACTCTCCCTACCAGCCTGACCACAAAGTCCAGCAGGAATATCTGTCGGTAGCACCGTGGGGTTTGGGGGTTGACCTTTTTTAATATTGGGGCGATAATAGCTGTGTGCCATGAGTGAGGGAGCCCAGTCTTGTAAATTGCTTTAAAGCAGTTACACAGCAGGGGGGGCACAAATCTAGAACTCCATCTGAACTTGGGGCCTTCATTGAAGGCCTTTTGTTGATTTCTTCTCCCACTTCATCTAGAGTGAATTCCAGTGCTATGGGAAATTCAACCACCTCCTCAGCGTGGGGAGTGGCTATCAAAGACACATAGATAACTCTAAAATGTTTGACCCAGGTGTACTGCCTAATGGAGGTAATGACAGAGTTAGGATTTGCGCCCATGGGTTAATATGTCCTGCGACAGCCCAGAAGGCTCTTGTGTCTTTTGACCTACGTGCCCCATGAGTCATTTTGAAGTTCTTTGCATCTTGTTCTTTGAGCGTCCTTATAGTTCTGCATTGATATACTTTATAAGTGCCCCCCAGGGATTTACTTAAGTGCCTCATGGAGACGCTTTGAGACTTTTCTACAAGAATGGTCAAACCACTTGTGCTTGTCTTGCCTTGGTCTGCTGGGTTTCATCAGCACGCTGCTAAACACTGAGCCCAGCTCAACGAATCGGGTGGCCACAACCTGGTGGCACTCATGCAGATCAAGTCAATCGAGGACCAACAGGAGGTGGTTAACAGAAATTTTGGCCAAAAGAACATTCATGTCAGCATTTCTCCATGCCAAGAACACTTTTTATATGCATGGCTTAAGTTATTTCACTTTTTATCCAAAGTCATTGTGTCCAGTACCTGTAGTAGTGAATATCATATACATGTCTCAAGTATGGTTTTCATAGGTGTACTTTGGTTGCACAAGGAGTTTTTTCATTGTTGACAGTAAATATATGTATGTCCTTAAGAGATATAAAATTTTTGAAGTTACTTAGACCTCCACAAAAATGGCTCCGATTGCAGCTGCCTCTCTGACCCATCCCAGACCTATTCACATATTGTCACTATCAATTCCACCGTGTACATCTTTCTACAATTTGCAAGTCCCAAAGATGGGACTCAGTGTTATCCTCTTTCTCTCTGCCTCTTTCTCCATCCTGCCATGCTGGTTGAAGAGACCATTGTAATACAACCTTAGCAGTTTCACTATGATGTCTAATGTTACAAACCCAGTCTTCCCTATTTTTTACTTTAAAGTTTCAAATACAGCCTGTTTTTAAAGTACAAAAAGTCAAATCTGTTGCTTTCTGTGAGAATGTTGTGAAGACATGATTGCCTTACTTGCAGACTGTGCAATTAGCTTAATGGTGTTTTTTAATCTACTGGTAAGATAATAGAAGAGAACAGCACTTAACTTTTACTGTTTAAATTCACTGAAAGTACACATTGTTTCTTTGTATTTTATTGTGAGTAATGGTAAATTAATTGAGGCTAGATTGCTTTATGTGATCCATTTTAGGGAGATGTATTTGGGCCCATGTCTGAACCTGCTTTGGCACCAAGCTGTCTGAAAAGAGGAATTTCCATTTTACAGCATTGCTAATTTTTTTGGATTGTATTTGGATAACACTCATTTGCAGCAAAACCATGTGGCTTATAAACTGATTTGCAATTTTTGTCCCATATAATATTTACATAAAATACATAATAGCTCTATGGATGAACGAGACCAAACAACCCACTTAAATTCACTCAGCATGTCTATTTACATGTTGATCTACCCCTGATCCTCAAATTTACCAGGACCATTGGTATATTGTATCTTTATCTGTGTTTTTACTGCTTCCTGCATATGCCTGCGTGGGCTTTTTTTTTCTTTTCATTTTTGTATGATTTGTTCACCATGTTTGTCGCTCTGATACCGTGATGGGTCACGTCCATGCTATATAAAACCCTATAATTAAATGAATAAATATCCCACCCCTTCAAAACTCTTAAACTACCCCTCCCTATATCCTCCTACTGTTCAAACACACCAAACCTGCCATACTACTAATGCATTTACTGACGTCACCACTTCATCTCCTGCTGGGCAAGACTGGCCGTAGTGGGCACAGGATGTTTCACCGGTGGGTCCCCAGGGTGGGGGCGGTTTTAGCCCCCTGGGGAGCCGTTTTTCTTACCGGGGGCTGGTTTGCAATATCGGCTCCCTGCAGCAAATGTGCAAACGCGGCAAAAAGTTTGCCACTAGCACCCCCTCACTCTCTCCCCCCCGAGGCTCTTTGCCAAGGCCAGTTTTGGTTCCCAGTCCGGCCCTGATCCCCTGTCACCCTCGACCAATATATCATTTTGATACGTGACCTTGGAGCACGATCTCATTGGGGTGAACTCACCCATCCTGGGAGATTCACCTCATCATCTATTGTTCTATAGAAACTGCTAACCAGGAAACCCAAAGGTTTCTTGCTCCACTCCATCCCTTATTTGTAACTGCAGCTTAAACTTTCCCACTCAGCCCACCAAATCTCCCCAGTAACTGTGCAACGGGTAAACAAAGCTCTAGCAAATAATACTCAGTCCCTAGAAAGGACAGCTCAACTTCAGCTTGCTGAAATAGTGACTGGTCTTCTTGAAAAATGTCAGCATGTTTTAGGGCCAAAATCCTAACATTCTTAAAAAAAATCTCTAATTTCTCAATTTACCTTCCTTCTCTGCTTCTCAGTGGCACTTGGCTTCCAAACACATTTTCATACCCTTCTTTGAATCAACTTGGGCCACAGAATATGTGTTCCTGGCGACAATTATCTTATTAGTGTCTGGCCTGCTCTCATGGTATTCAACAAATAGATACCAAGAAACTTAGTAATTTTCTCCAAGATGGATGACAAGTAAGTCTGACCAGCTCCTACCTAAAATGTACATAGCTTAGGTATCTTCCCAGTGCTTACCACTCTTTCAGCACTATCATTCTGTCTCTGGCCACTCCCAGCTACATTCCATGCGTCCTGGCCTCAGCTGGCTTTTCCACCCAGAGATCAAAAGAATGACCAACAATCCAAACCACTGTGGAAGTGCTAAGAGGACCACTCACACAATCCAAGAGCAAAGACAAAACAAAACAATTAAGCTTGTCCTAGAATGATATTGTGTTAACACTGATTCAACCAAACATACTTCTTTCAACATGTGCACATGCTTGATAATTTAAACCTCACAGACCGTCCTTGTCTCGTTTCCTCAGGCCTCACCACGGGTCTAAAGGAATGCATCCTAAGCAGGAAAACCTAAAGTGCCCACTACTAATAGAACAACTCTCAGAACCAGAAAAAGCCAGTGACGTAGCTGGAGCTTTTGCCGCCGGGGCGTTCCCCGAGTTTGCCGCCCAGTGACGGCTGGTGCAGGTAATAGCAGGGGGAGGGTAAAGTTGACAGTCGACGAAGAGGGAAATTAAAATAAAAAAAGAAAAACACTTACCTTGCGCTTGCTGAAATTGATCACCTCAAATACCGCGCCTAAAAAAGTCCCGCCCTGGGCGGACTGCCCCCCTAGCTACGCCACTGGGAAAAGCAGGTAATGTGAATCATCTTCATGTAACTTCCCCTACAGCCTCCAAAAAGAAAGCTCAACATCTCAATTGGCAGTACAACTCGTCTAGAGCCCTTAGCATCGTCTTGACCGGTAGCCAACTAACCCGTTTTGCTCTTCCTAAGACAAATCTGCACTTCCTCTGTTGGTGCCACAAGCTGCTCTCCTCTGATACCTCTTTCACATTTTACTCCTGATAACTCAGATATCCTGAAAGCACCAAAAAAGAATGAACCAGACATAATGAAAACAAAGCTACCTTACATGTGAACACACAAATAACTGGCATCTGCTGAACAATACCACACACCATCCTTATAGAAATTGACATCCTCCTACCATAGCCCAACCTGCCAAAATCCTCTATACATTCTTCGCCCTCCATTGGATCATAATCCCCAAAAACTTTTTCTATAAAAAATACCCACTGATTTATAAGAAATTGGATGCGCAGAAAAAGCATTGCTTATCTGACTCATAATAGAGTTAACAGCATCATTTTGTTTTTCATCTTTAACTCATGAACCGACAACCCCCTCCTTACTGCCCCACTAGTCATGAACTTGTACCAGTCTTTTATATATACTTTCCTGATTGATGTTGCAACTGACTTCTCAACTAAGTCCAGTAGTCTCATCTCCCTGGTTGCCGAAAGTCTGGCTGCATCTTGCACTATTTTTCTCCACTCCATGCACCAGCCCACAGAACCTCTTCCACTGTGAACAAGAAACACATCTTGCCCTGAAAGGAATGTTGGATTTCAAACAGCGCAGCAAGAAAATATGCAATAGTCTTAACCCTCTCTCAGTTTGTGTGAATTTACTAACACTACTACTGTTGGGTTGTAAACATGTAAATATAACTCTTCAGTTTGCCAAAAATGTTCCCCACATGAACCATCGCCACTACTCTGGGAAAACAATTCCAAGAATGCAATGCTCTTCTTCTGTGCCAACCAGTTTTTGACCACAACTCTGACACTCATCTTGGGCAAAACAAATGCAAACTAGCTGAATATGCTGCATTAGAAAAAATCTGTATCTCTCACAGTCGAGCATCCTGCAGAGACAAAATCTTCACACCGTTAAATTCTTAAAAAAATATAATCCATTCTCGCAAGTCCTCTCTCAACCTGGCTTTCAACCTTATCCTGTGATGTGTCAATGCAACTCTAGACACCAAAAAACCTAGTCATCTAAAGAATACTTTTCCGGCTCTTACCACTATGCATGCAAAGTTCAAATGCACATGTAGACACTGAACCTTTCTCAATTCCAATTTTAGAATAACTGCACCTTTCAACAACTGCAACAACACCTCCACTTTTTCATCAGGCAAACCTACCGCCGTCTTGTTGGATCCAAACTCAATACTTAGCAATGTCAGAATGGTAACAGAGCCCTCAGTTTTTTCAGACGTTAAAGGCATCCCCATTTCTTCCAATGTCATCCAAGGTTTTTCTGAGTTACTGGTGTGGAAGACTGACAGTTTGGTGACGTCGCTCTTCGTCATTAGACAGCATTCTGGTCCACTCAAGAGTGCCGACAGAACACAACTCTAATAAAGCCTTAGCTTGATGTAGGTGCTATATTGAGATGGCCTCCACACTCTTCAGTCATGGCTAGGTTCTCTCCATCAACCTTGACTGGTGAAGGAATTTGAATGTTGAATGGCATGACTTCTGATTTCTTCGTGTTTATCTTCTGGCCCACTTGCATGCACAGATGTTGATGAAAGATGTCTTTTCTTGCATATGCTTGTTTTGTGTGAGCCAGCAAGGCTAGATCAACCACACAGTGAAGGTCCTCCAGTATAGAGAATAAAAGTCCGTCTGATGCCTCTGGCTTGATCTTCTGTTGTGCGTCGCATCATCCAGTTGATGACTAGGTTGAAGACCAACACTGACATTCCTCATCCCTGTCTCACACCAGTCTTGACTTTGAGGCTATACTCTCTACCTCCCACCTTGCAGGTAAAGTTATCATTGAAGCTCTTGATGAGAGGAATTATCTGCTGCTGTATGCCATGGGCTCTCAGCATACACCAGATGCTGCCACAGTAGATAGTGTCAAAGGCTTTATCAAAATCAATGAAGCCGATATAAAGTTGGCTTTGCCACTCCATGTACTGCTCTATGACACTGCATAAAGTAAGAATCTGTTCAACACACCCTCTGCTCTTGCAGACCCCAACCTTTTATTTTCTTAACTGCTTGTACACAGACTCATAAATGTGTGGTATAATGATATTTGCCAGAATTTTACTAAGGATTTACAAAAGGGTGATTTTGCACAAGTTGTTACTGTTGGTTAATGCTCCCTTCTTTGGAACCTCGATAATGATGGCTTGTTACCAATCATGTGTTACTTTCTTTCCCTCCCAAATCGATGTAAACATTCATTGGAGGATCTTGACTGGAACATTTCTGCATTCTAGTTGTCTTACCAGGAGCTTTTCCATTTTAGAGAGATTAGGTAGCAGTGATGATTTCTTCCTTCTGTGGTGGGGAGCTGTTCACATTGAAGTCTGCCTCTGCTTCTTGGATGTCCGCTTTGCTTGTTGGTACTGGTCTGTTCAAGACTCTTTTGAAGTGCTCCGTCCAGCGTGCTTCTTGCTCAGTCTCTGCTGTTAGTAGTCTGCCTTGTTGTCCATGATAGGAGTGTTGCATGTTGCATGAGATTTACTACTGACTATCTATCCACTGGATATCTTCGTGATCTTGAAGTACTTCCACATATTTTCCTCTACTGGCTGACTCCTCTTCCTGGCTGACAAGGTTATCCATGTACCCCTACTTGTCTGCTCTTGTCATTCTTTTGACTGCTTTGCTTGCTTCTGTATACTGTTGCTTGTACTTCTCCTGCAGCCTTTCAGATTTGGCTTCCATGTGTTTCATTTTTTTTTGTCCTTCTTTCTTCAACATCTTACCATGTGTCTGTTCTAATCCATTCTTTCCTCTTCCATGGCTTGGTCCTCAGACATTTTCACTGCTCTTCGCATATGTTGAATAGACCTGTTCACATTTCTTGTTGACTGTGCCTGCAGCTGGTTCAGACTGATCTTTTGTATCTGCCAAGAGTTGGAACCTGTTTTTGATTTGTAAGACGAATACCTGCTCAGACGTGGCATCCTGTAATTTTGCCACATTGACTTGTTGCTGTCCTGATGTTTTGTGTTCTTCTTTTCTGAGCTTCAGCTTGACAGGGGCTGTCACTAGATGATGATCACTGCCGTGTCCATCCCTTCTCACTCTGACATCTTACAGGAAGAGTCTCCAGGTTTTGGCTATAACCAGATGTTCAATCTGGTTTCTGTCTGTGCCATTGGGTGAGCACTGACAGTTTGTGAATATCACATTGGGGAAAGAGTTTCCCTCCTAAGACCACATCATTTGTTGTGCGAAATTCAAACACTCTTTCTCTATTGTCTTTCACTGTTCCACAACCTTCCTTTCCCATTGCCCTGTCATAGCTTGTATTGGTATTTTACACTTTAGCATGCAAGTATCCCATCACAATCATCAGGTTGTGGTTCAGCAAAGCTTCAAGTGCAGCTTGCATCTGTTGGTAGAATATATTCTTGACTGTTTCCTCTGCATCATTTGTTGGCGCACAGCGTTGCATAATGGTGGTGTTGATGCGTCTGCCTTTTAAACTGGCTGTAATGAATCTGCTATTGACAGTCTTCCACTCAATTAGGCATTTCTCTGTACTCTTGCATATGATGATTGCTACTCATTCTAGATATTTGTTATTATTGTCCCTTCCCAAGTACAGAACTGTCTCTCCTGTGGTGGTTTTCATTGTGCCAGATCCAGTCCACCTACTTTTGCTGAACCCCAGGATGCATAGGTTAGAGTGCCTCATCTCAGATGCTATTTGAGCCTGCTTTCTTGTCTCATACATAGTCTACACATTCCAGAATCCAATTCTGGCCATCCTGTCAGTAGTTTCCTTGCGGCGTTGACTACTGCCAATCATGCA
The DNA here is from genome assembly GCF_964261635.1 of Lissotriton helveticus. Lineage (NCBI taxonomy): Eukaryota > Metazoa > Chordata > Amphibia > Caudata > Salamandridae > Lissotriton > Lissotriton helveticus. The sequence goes on along the minus strand of NC_136068.1, from coordinate 197,042,459 downwards.
CGTCTCATGCTGAGACTCTGGAAGTCCCTTGTACCCAGAAGACTGAGTGATTCCTGCTGCTGTTTCTGTAACAAACACTTTTTATGGAACAAGGTTGTTAGCCAGTGGCAACTTTATTCGATCTAAATAAATTTGACCATAAAAGTATCATACAAACATTCATAAATAAAATACATTTAAGATCCGTCATAGTTTTAACAGTGCATTTTAAAATTAATTTGTTTGGATAATCATCAGGCCCTGAGGTCCCCCAGTTATAGCCAACATAGTTTTAGAAAATACATTTTAAAATCAGTTTATTTGGATGGTCATCAGGCCCTGACACTCCACATTTATAACATTTGCACAACAGAATTACATATTCAAAGAACTAAGACAGAGGCAGGGCCGGACTGGGAACCAAAACCGGACCTGGCAAAGTGCTTGGCCGCCCCCCCCCCCGGGGGTTGTGGGTGTCACAGAGCTCTTTGCCAGGGCCGGTTTTCGGCCAATTTTGTTACAGAGCCGATTTTGCAGCTATGCTGCAAAAATGGCCCTGTAACAAAAATGGCCCCCAGGGGACCAAAACCGGCCCCCACCTGTGATGCGCACCAAGGGATTGCCTGTTGCCCGCTAAGCATATATTTAACAAGGACCCCCTGAGTACACGGAAATGAGGTTCCTAGACCAGGGAAAAATAAACAATTGATATGTACCAATCTAGGCAACATAGAGGATAGGAATTGGAAGGGAACTGAGCTACAACGTTGGTTTTTGCTAAAAAATCGACAATTTATTCAGAATTGACAAAACACATACAATATCACATTTCAAAATCAATATCAACAATAACAAATTTTACCCAATAAAAAAATCAAAACATCATATAAAAAAGATCCAATTGTTTATATGGATACATATAAGGTAAAAAAAAAAGGGTTTAAAGAGAGTGTGGCAAGTTATTTCTCTACGCGCGTTTCGGCGAACCAGCGCCTTCTTCTGGAGCAGCCACGAAAATTTCTAAAAGGAAAATTATATACAAGGAAAATTATACATAATATCAAATATATTCTTTAAAGCATGGTTTTAAGAAATGCAATCTACAAATTCTAACATTCTAACAGTAGTCTCAGTCTTTCCTATTTACATTAGTCATAATATTTTGACATATCCATATTTTTGATTTCGTTTCCTTGCTTTACTGGCAGCGACAAAATTGAAAGGCATATGAAGGGATAGTAACGAATACGGGGACCTATAGTTAGAAGAAGCTGGCGAATATTATTGTGGAGCCATGCGATTCCAATTATAGCATACATTTACAGGAGTTGATACACTGTGTGGGATTAGTGATTCCGAAGGTCAGAATCCAAGAACTTTAGTAAGGATATATAATAGGAAGTTCCTAGAAATAGTTGTGAATAGACTTCTACGTTTCGTTAGATAATAAGATGTATCTCACAGTTATAAGCCACTTATATGGAGATAGAAGATTATATGTAGAGCCCAATGGCTATAACTGATTCTAGGTAAGAGATTATACTCTCCTATTTTTTTGGAGATAAATGGACTTCTACGTTTCGTAAAATAAACAGATGTATCTAATAATTGTAAGCACTTACATAAAAACGGAGGACAATATGTAAAGCACGATGGTTGAATCTGGTTCTAAGTGAGAAGTTATACTCTCCTGGTTTCTGGAGATAACACTATAGACCAAAAGAAAACAAGGGGGAACAAGATAATGTTATATATAGGTCAATAGTTAGTATCTCGAAATCAAGGCATTTATAATGATGATTTTTACCTATTTCAATTTGTGTCCTGGATAGATTTCCAAGTTCAGTCTTTGCTATTTGATGCTTTTAGGTCATAGTTTTTTAGTTTTATATTTCCTATAAACATAAATTTTGGAGTTTTAGGAATTTATTTTAACGAAATATGTGCAGAATTCACGTTTTCTTTACACATTATCAAGTGAAGTCGATTAATTACCTAAGAAAAAATGTAATAGAATATCATTTAATCCCGCCGACTGGAATCAATGAAGGAATCAAGAGAGTGCTTGGTTACTTGATATTACGATAATGCAATCCTCATGATGTGGGGATCTTGTTAAAGGTAATCTCCTGTATGTTAAAGGGAAATATTTTAAAGTGAATGTTTATTTAAATTTGAAACAACAGAAACTTAGTTAGTGTTTTCAATGCAATAACAGATAAGTTTTGGTTACCTTATTGATTTACTTCCAATAGGGTTGATAAGGTAAGGTTTAAAATAACTCCCTGTCTGAAAAATAAAGATAAAAAGGGATAAAGTTGAAATGACTTGTATATATAAGTAGTCAGTCAGAGGTGAGAATATCACACTAAGTGATAAGAAGATCTTACCTAATCGAAATTAACAGGGCTCTCGATTTCCGGCGGCGAGATGCGGGGTTTCTGCAGTCTTGTCAGGATAGATAGTACCTGGATGCGCCGAGAGTTGCGTTTTTATAATGCGACTAATAGGTCGATGTGGTTCAGCTGTGCTCCGTGTAGAAAGAAGGAAAGGACTTACTATTGGGCGCGATAGAAAGAGGACTCTATTTTTAAAGGAAGTCGGGTGAAGATAATCTTTGAACTTCCTTTTGACGCGCGAGCATTGACTCAGCGGTGCGTCAAGGCATTGAAATAAAAGAAGCAATATAATAATAATAATAAGATCCCTAAAGGACTTACTATTGGGCGCGATAGAAAGAGGACTCTAATTTTAAAGGAAGTCGGGTGAGGATAATCTTTGAGCTTCCTTTTGACGCGCGAGCATTGACCTGAATCAGCGGTGCGTCAAGGCATTGAAATAAAAGAGGGAATATAATAATAATAAGATCCCTACTAGTAACAATAAAGGGGGGACTATAATCCCTCTATGAAATAGCGCTTCAAAATGAAATTTATATATCTTTGAGGATTAATATAACAACAAAGAAAGGGAGGGGCCTATAAAGTAGGATACTATTGAGGGTATTTACAAAAGATTTGGTTCATGTATCTTTGAAATTTTAAAGTGGCAGAAATAACTCATATACACAGGAACTAATTTATATTCAAAATAGTGCAGGTGGGGCTATAAGGAATTAAAGGTGATTTAGCATATGGCATGTTCCCAGGGCAGTTCACTGTTCATTCCCTCGCGGAAGGTATTAAAAACAAAAATCCAGAACACCTCCCTTTTCTTTCTGATGGCTGATCCACCATTGGCATCTGGGGTGTGAATTTTTTCTAAGACTCTCCAAGTAAAGTCTTCGGCACTGTGTCCTTTTTCCAGGAAATGTTTCACCATTGGGGCAGCAAGTTTCTTAATTCTAATCGCAGAGCGATGTTCATTCAGACGTGTCTGTATCATACGGGAAGTTTCTCCTATATATCCCAGGAGGCAGGGGCATTGTATAAAGTAGATCAAATTCGAGGATCTACAATTCCACATTTCTTTTGCAATTGTTTTATGGCCATTATGAGTAAATTCCTCTCCTCTCAAGATATTAGTGCAGGAGGAGCAAGAGGAACAAGGAAAAGTTCCTTTAATTGGGTTATTTGATACAATCGACCTTTGTGTCAAATTTCTTCCGATCACTGTGGTTTTGAAACGTGAGTGGACAATGTACTCTTTTATGTTTTTATTTCTTTTATAGGCAAAGAGAGGTTTGGCTAATTTCTGTTCAGAGGAACAATTGCTGTTCAAAATATGCCAATTCGAGTTTATTACTTGTATGATTTTGGCATCATTGGTTGAATGTTTTGTTATTTCAGGCGTCTTCGGCCCGGCTTGCTTGAATCCTGATGGTGCAATGAGCAAGGGACTCACATCTGAGTATGCCCTTCCACGCTTAGGGTGGACAAAATAATTTAATACAAGGGGTGGTGATGGACAGAGTCTCTGAATTAAGCAGAGTACTCTCACCCAGTCAAGAGATCAGGGCTAGATCCAACACCGTTTTTTAGCTCATTGCACCATCCCAGTTTCAGAACCTGGCTGTATGCAAATTAGTCTGTCCCTGGCCCAGTACATCATGGGAACAGGGCAGACCAGACTACAAAAGCCAATTCTTACACTGGGAAGGAAACAAGCTTCCGGGGACCGGAAGCTTGTTTCCTTCCCAGTGTAAGAATTGGCTTTTGTAGTCTGGTCTGCCCTGTTCCCATGATGTACTGGGCCAGGGACAGACTAATTTGCATACAGCCAGGTTCTGAAACTGGGATGGTGCAATGAGCTAAAAAATCGGTGTTGGATCTAGCCCTGATCTCTTGACTGGGTGAGAGTACTCTGCTTAATTCAGAGACTCTGTCCATCACCACCCCTTGTTGTAAATTGAATGTTTTGTTATACATACAACCTGTTCATTGGTTTTCAAGGGTTTGGGTTGGAGTAAGCAATCTCGGTCGTAATAACGGGCACGTTTGTAGGAATGTCTCACTAACCGATGAGGATAACCTCTCTCGATAAATTTGCTTCTCATAATTAGGGCTTGTCGATCGAAGTCCGCTAAACTTGTACAGTTTCGTCTGACTCGTAAAAATTGGGAAAATGGAATGGAGTCTTTTTGTGATCTTGGATGAAAGCTGCTGTAGTGCAGCAAGGTATTCCTAGCTGTGGGCTTTACATGTAAGTCAACTTTCAGGTTGCCCGCATCATTTATTATTTCGATATCCAAAAACTCCACTTTTTCGCAACTAATGTGCGACGTGAAATGAAGATTAAGGTCCGCTTCATTTATCCAAGAGATAAACTCCTCTAGAGTCTCCCTCCCATCAGTCCAGACAAAGAAAATATCATCTATGTATCTGGACCAATGGGAGACAGACTCAAAGAAAGGGGCCATCTCGTTGTGGATGTATTTCTCCTCAAAAGCCGCCATGTATATATTTGCGATCGAAGATGTGAAACATTTCCTGGAAAAAGGACACAGTGCCGAAGACTTTACTTGGAGAGTCTTAGAAAAAATTCACACCCCAGATGCCAATGGTGGATCAGCCATCAGAAAGAAAAGGGAGGTGTTCTGGGTTTTTGTTTTTAATACCTTCCGCGAGGGAATGAACAGTGAACTGCCCTGGGAACATGCCATATGCTAAATCACCTTTAATTCCTTATAGCCCCACCTGCACTATTTTGAATATAAATTAGTTCCTGTGTATATGAGTTATTTCTGCCACTTTAAAATTTCAAAGATACATGAACCAAATCTTTTGTAAATACCCTCAATAGTATCCTACTTTATAGGCCCCTCCCTTTCTTTGTTGTTATATTAATCCTCAAAGATATATAAATTTCATTTTGAAGCGCTATTTCATAGAGGGATTATAGTCCCCCCTTTATTGTTACTAGTAGGGATCTTATTATTATTATATTCCCTCTTTTATTTCAATGCCTTGACGCACCGCTGATTCAGGTCAATGCTCGCGCGTCAAAAGGAAGCTCAAAGATTATCCTCACCCGACTTCCTTTAAAATTAGAGTCCTCTTTCTATCGCGCCCAATAGTAAGTCCTTTAGGGATCTTTATATTCCTTCTTTTATTTCAATGCCTTGACGCACCGCTGAGTCAATGCTCGCGCGTCAAAAGGAAGTTCAAAGATTATCTTCACCCGACTTCCTTTAAAAATAGAGTCCTCTTTCTATCGCGCCCAATAGTAAGTCCTTTCCTTCTTTCTACACGGAGCACAGCTGAACCACATCGACCTATTAGTCGCATTATAAAAACGCAACTCTCGGCGCATCCAGGTACTATCTATCCTGACAAGACTGCAGAAACCCCGCATCCCGCCGCCGGAAATCGAGAGCCCTGTTAATTTCGATTAGGTAAGATCTTCTTATCACTTAGTGTGATATTCTCACCTCTGACTGACTACTTATATATACAAGTCGTTTCAACTTTATCCCTTTTTATCTTTATTTTTCAGACAGGGAGTTATTTTAAACCTTACCTTATCAACCCTATTGGAAGTAAATCAATAAGGTAACCAAAACTTATCTGCTATTGCATTGAAAACACTAACTAAGTTTCTGTTGTTTAAAATTTAAATAAACATTCACTTTAAAATATTTCCCTTTAACATACAGGAGATTACCTTTAACAAGATCCCCACATCATGAGGATTGCATTATCGTAATATCAAGTAACCAAGCACTCTCTTGATTCCTTCATTGATTCCGGTCGGCGGGATTAAATGATATTCTATTAAATTTTTCAGGTAATTAATCGACTTCACTTGATAATGTGTAAAGAAAACGTGAATTCTGCACATATTTGGTTAAAATAAATTCCTAAAACTCCAAAATTTATGTTTATAGGAAATATAAAACTAAAAAACTATGACCTAAAAGCATCAAATAGCAAAGACTGAACTTGGAAATCTATCCAGGACACAAATTGAAATAGGTAAAAATCATCATTATAAATGCCTTGATTTCGAGATACTAACTATTGACCTATATATAACATTATCTTGTTCCCCCTTGTTTTCTTTTGGTCTATAGTGTTATCTCCAGAAACCAGGAGAGTATAACTTCTCACTTAGAACAAGATTCAACCATCGTGCTTTACATATTGTCCTCCGTTTTTATGTAAGTGCTTACAATTATTAGATACATCTGTTTATTTTACGAAACGTAGAAGTCCATTTATTTCCAAAAAAATAGGAGAGTATAATCTCTTACCTAGAATCAGTTATAGCCATTGGGCTCTACATATAATCTTCTATCTCCATATAAGTGGCTTATAACTGTGAGATACATCTTATTATCTAACGAAACGTAGAAGTCTATTCACAACTATTTCTAGGAACTTCCTATTATATATCCTTACTAAAGTTCTTGGATTCTGACCTTCGGAATCACTAATCCCACACAGTGTATCAACTCCTGTAAATGTATGCTATAATTGGAATCGCATGGCTCCACAATAATATTCGCCAGCTTCTTCTAACTATAGGTCCCCGTATTCGTTACTATCCCTTCATATGCCTTTCAATTTTGTCGCTGCCAGTAAAGCAAGGAAACGAAATCAAAAATATGGATATGTCAAAATATTATGACTAATGTAAATAGGAAAGACTGAGACTACTGTTAGAATGTTAGAATTTGTAGATTGCATTTCTTAAAACCATGCTTTAAAGAATATATTTGATATTATGTATCATTTTCCTTGTATATAATTTTCCTTTTAGAAATTTTCGTGGCTGCTCCAGAAGAAGGCGCTGGTTCGCCGAAACGCGCGTAGAGAAATAACTTGCCACACTCTCTTTAAACCCTTTTTTTTACCTTATATGTATCCATATAAACAATTGGATCTTTTTTATATGATGTTTTGATTTTTTTATTGTGTAAAATTTGTTATTGTTGATATTGATTTTGAAATGTGATATTGTATGTGTTTTGTCAATTCTGAATAAATTGTCGATTTTTTAGCAAAAACCAACGTTGTAGCTCAGTTCCCTTCCAATTCCTATCCTCTATGTTGCCTAGATTGGTACATATCAACTGTTGCCCGCTAAGGCCAGTCCGCCCCTGGACAGAGGGAAGCTATAGGGAAAGGGATGCAAAAACCTTAATCAGGGTCCGCTATGCGTTCCTACTTGATAGCTTAATACATTCCACTATACATTCCACTACTATGTTTCATAGTAACGTTTTTTGAAAAAAAAATTGAATTACATTTTTTGTGATAGATTTGATAGCAATTATAAAAACAAATTAATAATGCAACGTAAATTAGTTATTCATTTGTACGCTATTAATCATAATTAATCATAACGACAGAAACATTTCCTATCTAGCATAAAAAACAGCCCACAAGAAGCTTTGCATTCTTCTGCAAATCTCAGCGGTAGGCAATGATTGTAGAAAGAGACTAGCGGGGCGACACTGTGTAAACAGTAATGGCTTTAAAAAGGATAATATGTAACCTTTCCTCCACTTGTTATAAAATCTGCAAAAAAGTACAACATGCATGGTGTTCTGTTCCAGCATACTATTACAAGGGCAGTTGTTTTGATTTGAGGACCAATCATTTGTTTCAGGGAACTGACCAAGTGAAGGAAAATGTCCATTTTGAAACAAGTCAAGGCAAATCTGAACCCAGGGTTGGATACGATTTTCAAATATGGTTGTATAGCATAGGTAGTTAATATAAGTTGTTTTTTAAAAACACAGGGCTTTGGTAATTCAGTGGTGAACCTAAGATTCGCTAAATGCATAGTGCATTAATTTTTTATTGTTGTTCTGCTACTAGGGATTCAGGATTCTCAAAGTAGTCTGGGCATACTCAGATTTGATTTAAGGCCATCCCCAATAATGGCACGGTTTAAGGCGGTGTATACAGATGTCCAAACTTTTTGCTGGAGTAATATGGGTTGCATCCTAATTTGGTCTGTAAGAAACGATACCCCCAGCTCAGCCTGGCACACGTATGTAGAGGAGTTTCTGGGGGTAGCAAGCAAATATCTCAGGAACTCATTTTCCACCAGTTATAGCGCTGTATGTTTTGTGTGTCCCCAGATCCCTGCCCCATATAAAGCTACACTGATACATTTGGCTTTATATATTGTTAGCATCTCTGCAGGAGGATTTGCTCCCAACCGTCTAGTGAAACTTTGTAGGGTCATACAAGCATTTCTAAATAATAGAGCCCTAGTATAAATTGCGTGGGTCCATGTACCATCTTTGTCAAACAGGACGCCTAGGTATGAGAAGATATTTGTGAAACCAATATTGGTGTCCATGATTTTTTTATCTCGACTGGAGACTGTTTTCCTGCCTCACTTCATTATGAATGTTTTAGATTGGTTAACTAGGAGTCCCAGGTCCTGCATAAATTCAACAAAGTTATTGAGTAGGGACTGTGGAGTGAGGGAAGTGCAGGCCATCACTCGCATAAAGGGGTGCCTGTACTGGGTGGTGCCCCACCTGAAGAAAGTCTTTAGATTGTGAGGTCAACACCGCCTCTACATCTATACTACTATTATAAAGGAAGAACTTTGAACCTTTGAAGCGGGTAAACTCGGGAACCACAGCGCCAATCCACACACCCGATACACCGTTGTAATTGTCAGGGTGTGCAGATGGACATGGGCTATATAAACGTAATAAATATACATTAAAAAAATTTACAGAAAAAAAAGTAGTCCCTTGGAAGAAGTGCCGGCTGCGACGTGCGTGCCCGACGTGAGGAGCGCGGGGAGGAGCGGCGTCCAGGAGCGCGAGGAGGACCGGCGGACATGGCGCGGGGAGGAGTGGTGAGGAGCGGCGGACAGGCGGTGAGGAGCGGCGGACAGGCGGTGAGGAGCAGTGAGCGGCGAATGAGGTAGGTTATTTATTTATTTAGGAGCGGTGAGCAGCGGAAAAATGAAGCAAAAATGAAAATCGTGAGCAAGAGGAAGCAAACAGAGCATTACAAAAGTGAGCCAAACAGTGCATTACTGGAGGAAAAAGTTACATGTGCAGTTTACAAAAGCGTACATCGTGAGCAAGAGGAAGCAAACGGAGCATTACAAAAGTGAGCCAAACGGTGCATTACAGGAGGAAAAAGTTATGTGTGCAGGTTACAAAAGCGTAGAAAGTAAACAGAGGTGTAGGAGGAAAAAGTGACGTGTGCAGGTAGCAAAAGGAAGCAAACGGACCATTAAAAAAGTGAGCCAAACGGTGCATTACAGGAGGAAAAAGTTACGTGTGCAGGTTACAAAAGCGTACAAAGTAAACATAGAGGTATAGTACTGCAATATATGGAGGAAGGCTCCAGGGGACCCACGGACAACGTCGGGGCGGGCGGGGGCCCTGAAGCCTAATTGCTCCTGGACAACGTCGGGACGGGCTGCTAGTTGTTTATATATAGTGAGAAAAGAAACGGTGCTAGGACACAGCCCTGTCTTACCCCTCTTTCCACGCTGAAGGGCTGTGTACATTCTCCTCTGATACCCTATCTAACCTTGGCTTTAGATCCTGTATACAGATTTCTCAATCAATCAATCATGGGTTTGTTGAGCGCGACTACTCACCCATGAGGGTCTAAAGGCGCTTCTCAAGAAGCTAATGGTCGATGCCTCCACCCCAATGTCAGACATAATTGTCCATAACTTAGAGTGAATGACACAATCAAAGGCTGAGAACAGGTCAACAAATGCCAGGAATATGTTCCTTCCTTTTATCTTGGTGTATTTTTCTATTAATATACTTAGGTTGAGACCCTGTTCTATTGTGCCAATGCTGGTGCGGAACCCATACTGAAGGTCTGACAGAATATAGTTTGATTTTGCCCGCACTTGTAGCATGTTCAAGGTGATGCTGCCCACTATCTTCACTTAGGAATCAATCGGTCAATCTCCCTTTTTGTAGATCGGTACAATTATTGATTTTGCCCTCGTAGGAAGAAAGCCAATACTACAGCATGCCCTCAATATCAACGTTAACAAGGGCACCCATAAGACAGTTTTGGCCTTGTACAGATCAACTGGTAAAGTGTCAGATCCAGGTGCCTTACTGGCATTTATTGCTCTATTAACTTCCTTCAGGCTAAACAGAGTGATTGAGGAAGTTTGAATTGGGGCTTCTGTTTCATTGTCTTTATGCCCCTAATTGAGTTCTGATGTAGGGGTGGGGAGGGAGTAAATACTGAGGAACTGCTTAATCTAATCGACATTGGTGATCGCAACCTCAATCCCAGCGCCATTATCTTTCATGGATCTAGAATTAACTACCCTCCAGAACACGTTATTATCATTATCAATCCTTTCTTCATGTAGGGCTTCCCATGCTTCGCCTCTTAACCATAGTTTCCTTTGTTTCACTGCCTATTTATAAGCTAGTCTGCAGGACTGGACCGCAGGTCTGCATCTCGGGATTTTATGTAATGCATCCTTTAGCCTCTTAAGGGCCTTGGTGCAAAATGAGACAAACCAACCTTTTTTCACCTGTCTATGTTTCCTAGTAACAAGGACACTCTCCTTTACCCCCTGCGTGATTGCCAAAAAGGCATTAATAATGGCTTTTGGGTGTGAGGTTTCGTCTGGGCAGTTCTCAAAGGCTTTCTCTTTACTATTGATTGTTTTAGAAAAACCTTAGGGATGACCTGTTGCCAGGGCAGGGAATATCCTTTTAAGAGTTGCTAGCTCGAGATCTCCTGCCTGCCGAGTAGCCCAGGTGAAATTTGGACTGTCTGCGGAAAATGCTCACTTAATGAAATAGTGTGAGCTCAGAAATTAAAAACATACGCTGCACATTTATTAGATAAATTGCTTTGGATGTTTCTCCCATTGAATGTGCTCCTGAAAGGGGCATATGGGGATGAGATTTCAAAAGAGAACACCAGGTAAAATTTGAGTATTAGTTCATATAACTTGTCCCCATATCGGTTGTGAATAAATTGTGTTTGGCCACGATTATCTAAATTGGTCAAGTCACATATTTTTCCCACAGGCATATTACACAGTCGGATATCTCCTCCCCATTAAAATAACAGGTCCTTTCGACTACTTTTATCAAAGCTGTCCAGATTTTCATCCATTAATTTGCAGATTTGCTATTATATCGCGCGTTGCAGAGTTATTAATTACTGGTTAACTGTGCTGTGCCAGTGCCTTCGCAAACAACTTCTTGATTATTATAAGGAGTGTCTAATACTTTAATTATTATGACAGGTTGTACATTATTGGCGACAAAGATGCATTTAAAAAAAAAACATATTTTATTACATTTTTTACTCTTACTTCCTTCATGTTACAATCAGCAACCATTACCATTAAACAATTACTGAATGTGCTTGTATATACGCCATACAGTCAGAAAAATAATAATAAATAAATAAAATCCAATAGGCAGTTACATCCATAGTGAGGGCATAGCAGTTCGTCATTTGGCCACATTCGGCAGCCTATGGTGTCTAGGGGAACCCTCAATTGGTACCTATCGATCTGCACTGATGTACCAGCAACATCTAACAACCAGGCTTACGTAATGTGATTCCTAAAAGCTATCCCACCCTTCCCCCCTAAACCCAACTTTTCCTGGCCCCCGTCCTTCATTGTACTGTACAATAAATGTTTCCATTAACCGGCCCCTCCATAAACGTCAGTGCCCCAAGATATATTATTACCATTGCTAGCAGCATAGTGGTATAGCAGCGGAACTTATCGCTCATGAATTACACTGGCCAGTGCGGGGTAAGGAAGTCAAGTGTCTATCACAACTGCGCTGGGGGGACTGGCGGCGGCGCAAGGGCTTTAAACGCTTCTAAAATGGTATCCCACTCAAGAGAGATTAACTTCTTGCGTAGTCCCCTGGCTTCCTCTCGTCGGATCGCCGTGCTTTCAGCGCTGCCCCATCTCACCACCTCCCCATGCCAGTTACAGAGTGTTGGGGGTGTAATGGACTTCCACCTCATTGTTAAGGCACGGGTGACAAAGATGCATAACCCGCCTTTTGAGCTACCATGGGATGAAGGGGAGGCTGGGACATGGAATGTTCTGTGCCCATTTATATGTAGAGGGTCCATAATCTAGGTCTCTTGAAGACAGATAAAGTCAAAACCCTCAGTGAACTCTCGCCATTCTGGATTATTTATTTTGTTCTGGAGGCCTGCCACATTCCAGAACACAACTACGATGGATTCAGGGCAAATTTCAGGGAGACTCTCTGCTTGGTTGGTTAACGAGGCAACTGGGCTAGTGCCGTTGGTTAGCTTCATGGTGATTTCAGATAGCGAGGTATTCACTCCACTGGGTACTTGAATAACAGCCCTATTTTCAGGATTGTATGAAGATGTTACAATCTTTGGATCTCCCCCAAGGCCTCCCAAATGCTCCTCTTCAAGTCAATCTAACCCATCAAGATTTGAAAGGTTCTGAAACCTGTTATATGTTGGTATATTATAAATTGAATTAATCAATGGTCTCGAAGTGCATGGGTTCTGTAATTGGCTGGCATCAGGTGTCATAAAGGGTTGATAAAAAATAGCCTAGGGGTAGGGGGGAGACTCCATTTGCAGCTACATGTGTAGTCCTAGTCCTGCTCAAAACAACCTCCACCAACCTTGAAGTTTTAAAGGCAAAAAGACACAATCTCCTGGCAGAGTTTTTCGCACATTGCCTACCCATTTAACTTGCCTGACCATCTTTATGTCCTCAAACAGATGTTCGGTTAAACCTGTTCTAACCCCTAGCCAATTTACAGACTTATTTCTGAGGGAGATCCAGGTTTCTGAACTCTGTAAGGGTAGGGGGACACGTTGTAGTATTCTCATGCTGTGTTATTGTTTACTATGTTATCTTGTTCCTAGCAGCTCGGCCAGTGTGAATGTTCTGTGTGTAATGTTGGTGTGTGGGCCATGAGTGGAATGCTTGAGTGACAGGGTATGAGTGGTGACAGTTGGTGGATGGGCTGAGCAGCTAGCAGGCTGCTCCTGGTGATGCTGCTGTACAGGATCTAAGCTACTTGTTTATCTACTTGAATAAACCTACTTTAACCTCATCATACAGCGTGGACTACATTACTACATTTATTTTGGCGACGAGGATGGGATCATTCCCACGTGTTAAGTTGGTCTGAGGCTACCTGGAGATGGCAAAGCGTCAAGATGTACAAGACCAGAAACCCCAAGGCAAAATTCAAACAAAGACTGAGTCAGAGGAGGTATCACAGAAACAAAAGAAACCTTGCAGCCCCACCAGTGTCCATTACATTGGACAGCCCCAGCTCAAGCGTGCTGTACTATGTTCATCTGGCACAGTTTGACAAGAACTGCGACTTCAAGGGAAGTAAACATTATGTTTTTAGACTTTATACAAAGTCGCCTCTAATTTGAATGCTGCGCAGTTTGAAATGTTAAGAACATGCCTAAAACAAGTATTGGCAGCAAATGATTCGATTTGGACTTGGCAATGTTTGATGGTAGGTGATCGGTGTGCACTATCTGCAAGCATATCTACTTCACAATAAACTGACAGGCTTCTCTGTCATCTGGATGTGTGACCAATAAGGGAGCTGCTCATACTGTGTATTTTCATGCTATTGGGAGCCTTCATCTGGATGCTGCACTCAATGAGAAATGTTTGACATTTCAAATGGAACAAGCCCCTGTGCCCCACAGACTTTCTTACGTTTGTTTTTTTTTTATCATGAGGAGCTCAGTGACGATGTTCGTTCACAAGTGCAGCAACTGTGTAACTTTTGTTTCTGGGACAAGTTTAATCTGAAGCTCAGTTGACAGAGTCTGAAATCTGTATTGTGAAATTTTTGGTTTGATAAATGTTTCTGTACTGGCGATTGGATGGGGCCATCTTCAACCAAAAAGTAAAATTATCAAGACTTTCATGGATCCTGGCAAGTTAACTATCACTATCAACTTCAAAAGTCATCGCACAAGCCTTTCCATGCGCATGCAGCTTACCTAAAGTCGCGTGCTGAATTTGTGGCATCTTCTGTGACGAGGGAGTGTTCTGCCTGTTTCCAGCTGATGTCAGGTGTTTCCTTAGCAGAGACATGCCGTGAGCCACCCAGCTCAGCGTCACGTACACGCCACCATCTTGTGGTTGGATAATGCACATTTTAACCTCTGCAGCACGTATTTGTGATTACAGTGTTCCTGGTGCCAACAGTGATTTGCCCCGTGCGCCTGTGTATGTCCAACATGTCCGCATTTCTTGAAGGCTACCTGGCATAAGGAGGCCTTGTTGAGGAGCCTGTTTCCTGAAGTCATAAGCTAAGTGACAGGATTAGGTGTGCCAAGACTTAAGTGTTGTTCAGTGTGCTTTCAGCACGCAGCACTTTTGGTATTGTTTTTTATTGTTGCCCCTGGATTTGGCAATTATCGTGTGCGCTGTTCCAACTGACAATTTTCTTTTAGAGCCATCCAGTGCTAGAGACTTGAGTTTATTATAACGTGTGATGCACGTTTGTTGCACAGAGTTTGTGGTGCATCTGCCATTTATGGTAGCACCTTATATTAATGGTTAGCATGCTATAGTGTTTGGAACCCTTTCTTTTGAAAATGTTTACATTTTTAAATTGATTTACGCAAATCTATGTGAACCATGTCCATATTTATATTTTAGGTGGGTTTAACAAGCCTTACTTGAGGGTGGCATCTTTGACGTGTTTTGGTTTGTGTTTTTACAGTTTAGGTATCCCTTAACTTGGGATGGACATGGGTTATTTGTCCCTTATCCTCACTTTAAAACACAGTACCCTTACAGGAGGGTTGCCTTAAGGGTTTTGTTCTCCTTTTTATCACAAAGTATGCAGTTTACATTCTATTATTTGGTTGCAAGGGTTCTACACCTTGTGTGCGTAAGCCACCATGTGCCGCAAGTTCAATTTGGTTACAAAGGTTCTACACCATGTGTGTGTAAGCCACCATATGCCGCACATTCAATTTGATTGCAAGGGTTCTACATCTTGTGTGCGTAAGCCCCCATGTGCCACACGTTCAATTTTTGTTGCAAGGGTTTTTTACCGTGTGTGCCTAAGCCACCATGTGCCGCACGTTCGTTTTGTTGTAGTGAGTGTTTTTCACTACATTTCTCTGGGTTTTCGTTCCGTGGGTCCCTTACTTTGGGACAGGAAATTGGGGAGTATACAAGTTGTCCCTTGTTTGCGGGGAGGGCAGGAAATTGAGGAGTATACACGTTGTCCCTTGTTTGCGGGGAGGGCAGGAAATTGCTTTTTCGTCCCTTTTTCCACATGACTACACGACTAGTCTCCTCACTTGGGGAGTATTCACATTTTCCCTTGTCTGAGGGGGGCAGGAATTTGGGTTCTAGTCCCTCTTTCCACCTTTTCACATTTCAACTTGGTCTTTCTCCCTACATGGGAGTGTACACGTTTGTTTTCTCCTCACATGGGGAGCATACATATTGAGTTTCATATTTCTTTCCTTTATTAGAGGAGGGGGATAGGGGATGGGTATTATGTATCTATCTTTCCTCCTTGTTTAGTCCTTATCCAACTTGTGATGTGGTGTTTGCCTTTCATCTCTGGGTAACGGGCTATTTATTTATCTTATACTTTGATGTTTATAGTTTTCTTAGTTGGGTTTCATTATTTTTCTGTTCTATAGGAAAGAGATAATGTAGTATTCTCATGTTGTGTTATTGTTTACTATGTTATCTTGTTCCTAGTTGCTCGGCCAGTGTGAATGTTCTTTATGCAATGTTGCTGTGTGGGCCATAAGTGGAATGCTAGAGTGACTGGGTATGAGTGGTGGCAGTTGGTGGATGGGCTGAGCAGCTAGCAGGCAGCTCCTGGTGGGGCTGCTGTACAGGATCTAAGCTACTTGTTTATCTACTTGAATACACCTACTTGAACCTCATCATACAGCATGGACTACATTACTACACGTATGCCAGGATTATTACATATGGGGTGGCGGCCGGAGGAAGATCTAGGAAATCAGTTGTCTGAGCAAGCAGGGGCTCTGGGAGTCTAGTGATGACGGCAGTAGTATGACATTGTCAAGTTGGTTCCCTCCAATTGTGTCTCTCTCAGAATAAGCAAGAGGCATTGTCTCCTGTGTGTCCTGATTACATGTATGCCTTAACAAGCCCTGCGTGCTACTTGTGTGCATGTTGTGGCTAAGTGCTACGTAAGCTGAATTTTCACATGGTGTCTGTGTATTCAGCAGGTCTAGGCAGGTGGTTTATTTAATTTCTACTTGTTTTAGACTGGTATTTATGGACTTTAGTGTATCTTTCAGAAATTGTTCTAAAGATTTGACTGCCTTACATAATGAGTTGAGTTTGTCGTTTTTTAAATCACTAGGGTCCTGGATAATTTCAGCGCTAGTAGGTGCTGGTCTACCAGAGGGCTTATTTTGGGACTTAGTCCATTTATTATGAATTTCCTCTTTGTTTGAATTTGTTCTTATAGGGCTTTCTTGCAGCTTTTTAATGCGTTTGGGTGGTTGGGGTGAATCTGTTTTTGACGAGTTAATATTTTCAGATATTTGCTGAATGAACCCATTGTCCCCCTTGTCTTTTATTAGGGCTCTACCTTTTCCACTGATTTTTGGATTGTTTGTGAAGGATTGAGATAGTAACGTAGGGGGCGCTATACGATCTCCACAAACTAACAATGACTCTTCAACAGAGGAGATTTGTATCTCAGTAGCCCCCATGGCTCCTGATATATATTTTAGTAGTAAAGCCTCCGTTCTTTCTGGAGTCCGGGGCTTGCCAGCATTTGCTGGAAGTTTCCTTTTACCCATACTAAATTATAAAGATAACAAGCATTTACAATGCAACGGTTTCGCCTTTGGAAAAGTTAGAGCTATTGGCAATGTAAATGACAATGCCATTTATTTATCTGTTTTCAAAACCAACACATAAATACAAATTTTGTAATTTACAATGCCAATAGCTAAAACTTTTCCAAAGGCGAAACCGTTGCATTGTAAATGCTTGTTAAATTATAGAATGTTTTCTTGAACTAGCCAGTGGAAAAAATAACATTCGTGCCCCGGCAAAGCGACTGTTGCACAGCTGAGAAACATTCAGCGTAGTAAAGTAACAGAATATCTTTCAGAGAACTCCCTACAGCAATGGTGACCGAATCACTGCTGTCGGGAGGTCTCGGAAACATAGTCTGAAAATATATTCTTGAAAAGAGTTCTTGCCTGATAAAAGCGCCGGCGTGATTTGTGACAATATTGCAGCCCATTGCAAGATGCGTTTCAGTCATGTCAAAACAAACGTCATTGGTTAGCGCTGCCTGTAGCCTTCCCACAAATACAGGTTTAAACTTCCGTGACACATACATATAGGCTGCCAAAGCCAACTGCTGGCATCCCTAAACCTACACACAAACACCCGTAATGCATTGCACTATGAGCAGTAGATTAAAGTGGTGAATAATTGTAAAGCGCCCACATCTTTTCCATTGCTGGGCGCTATAGAAACATGTTAAATATATACATAAAAATAGCCGCTGCAAACTGATCACTTTCTTTTTTGTGGGTATCTCTCAATGCGTGCTCCTGGGTTTAGACAAAAGAACGCATTCTCTTGCATTCTCCAGTCTTAAAATTCCAGGCTCCCTGCCTGCATACCCCCTGGGGCCAGGAATGGTTGGGGGGGCTTCCTTAGTCCAATGTACAGCATACTGAAACATCCCACGCGCAAAGCGTGCACCGCAGCACGGGTGTGAGAAAGGGCAGTGTGTTCCTGCTCTCTACACCTGGGTTATCGCTGCAAAAGACACGCCTTTGTTTCATAACTACAGGCAGGAGACCTGACAAGCAGGAGCGAGGCGGATGTGTAGCAGCTCGCAAGGAATTCTGGAAAACCAAACACCAGAAGCCCAGGGCTGATAATCACAATGTGCACTAAACACACACAAACACACTGAAGGTGACTCCTAGATTGTGCTGCGCGAAGCAGGGACCAGCTACAAATGTCTCAGGGGCCGAACACGTAAAAAGAAAGGGCCGCGCCTGACATGGAGGCTAACTCCCCAACTATGCACTGGCAGAACCCCAATTTTTGAGAGCCGAATGAGGCGAGGGTTTGGCCTCAAGTTACACAGTGCATGTCAAACTTACTTCCCACTGACGTTTCAAGGGCTCGCATACTCAATCCGAAAATCTAATCCTTCGTTCCTTCTCATGAGACCACCGAAGCACAAAATGAGCAGATATAAATAATGTAAGATACAATGTGGACTTTGCAGTCTCTCGCTTATACTCGTTGATTTCACAGGGGTCTGCCAATCGCCCCCCACGTGAGTCACAACAGTGCTCCTCTCATCACCTTTTAAACTGGCAGTGTGGCGTACTGGCCCATTCTCTGAAAACACTACATGAACCGGAGGGGGTGCACTAGGAAAGGGTAGAACAGCTTAAAATTGTTTCCAGGGGCTCCCTCTGGGAAACCGCTAGGCCGCCCAGACTCCTAAACTTTCCCATCCTGCTGCCAACTCAGCCCCGAGTTGCACCTCGGTTCCACGCACCATGGGGGCTTCAGGCGCCCCTGCCTCTCCTCTCATACCCCAGGGCAGCAGCAGAGAGCGTGTCCCGGGGCTCCGCTGCCCTCCCCAGGCTCTCAGCCGGCCCCGCTCCCCGGGCAGCGCCATGTTGTGGTCCCCCAGCTCCCCCGGACTCACCTTGGCGATGGCCTTCCTGTAGCGGGTCACCGCCTGCTGGATGAGGCTGGAGACCTGTAGGTTGCCGTCCCCGCAGGGCACCACCACCCGGGTCCTCCCGAAGCACACGGT
Organism: Lissotriton helveticus; assembly: GCF_964261635.1. Lineage (NCBI taxonomy): Eukaryota > Metazoa > Chordata > Amphibia > Caudata > Salamandridae > Lissotriton > Lissotriton helveticus. Next base: position 197,023,252 of record NC_136068.1, on the reverse strand, counting down.
GACTTTCATGCTGGTCGGCGCCGCTCCCGGGAGCAGCAGCGCGGGGCCGGCTCAGCGCCGCCTCCAGCCGCGGCTCAGCAGGGCACCCACAAGCTGCGGCGTCGACCTACCTGGCGATGGGTCACACGGCCACAGCGCCCGTGCCTTGCCAATCCACGGACGGCGGGAGGGAGCGGGAGGGGGCGGGAGAGGACACGAACGGCGGGAGGGGGCGGGAGAAGACACGGAAGGGGGCGGGAGAAGACACGGACGGCGGGAGGGGGCGGGAGAAGACACGGACGGCGGGAGGGGCGGGAGAAGACACGGACGGCGGGAGGGGGCGGGAGAGGACACGGACGGCGGGAAACGTGCACAGGACAGCGAGGGGGGCGGAAAGGCACACGGAGGGGGCGGGAATGGACAGCGCATCTGAATTCACTTTCAGTGAAGGGGGAGGGAACTGGAAAAAACGTAACTCCGCCCTGGGAAAAAATCTCCGGAACGCCCCCGAATCTGGTCCGGCCTTGACGGACAGATCCGGCACCCAATGGCTAGCCTCCATTTATGGAGCTAGCCAATGAGAGCCGGGGGACGTTCCAGAAGTCCTTATTGTTGACATAGGATTTCACCTGCGCTGAAAAGCTGCGCAGAGCGCAGCCTTTCGGCAGGCGAAACCCAAAAAGGAGCAATAACAATAATAAAAAGTAACAAGCTCGACAACGAAGTTATGGGGAAACAAACATACACAAAGTATAAGATAGTAAAGTAATTGCACCACTTTCCACATAAAACCAAAGCACAACCCCTCTCAGACACGGCTACTGGATTCCTATCACCCGCTCTTTTATCATCAGTGTTCAGTTAGGGCTATAGTAAAGCCTGATGGATCATTACCACAGTTCTTCTATTGGTCAGCTGCGGTAACGCTAAAGTCACAAATCTTGCGAGCACCACAGGATTAGAGCATCAGACTGACCCCAACCCGGTCACAGTATGCCCATTAGAGGGAGGGGAAGATTGGCTGTTACTGCTTATAAAGTACCTGGACTCTTGCAGTAGCCCAGCCCAATCTCAGACGCCCACTTTAGACTACATTGCGGGATCCCTCCGAACAGGCATTATGAAATATGGTTCCAGGTTGCCTTGGAGGGTTGTAGTTTTCCCTAGCCATTTCCTCCTGCAATTACGCTAGGGCACCAAGTTTAGTTGCAGGTCCCTCCAGAACAATCCCCCAGAAAGTCTAAGAATCACTCCACTCTGCTCCTGCACCCAGCAAAACTCAACCGGACCCAAAGAGAAGCCAATGGTGCATAACCAACATAAGACCAGCACCAAAGGTCACAGAACCAAGAGGGAGGGCCCAGCCTCCTCCGGTCCCTGATGGGCACGGATGGGCCCGCCCTTGGCCTGGGCTCTGCCCGTGCACATCCCTTGTGCATCTCGCACTGCGGGAGGTAGGAAGCACTTTTAGGTGCACGGCACGGAGATCATGGCAGCACAGGATTCTGGGACAGCAAGTCCCTCTACGAGTCTCCACAGTCCTCTGCCCTGAGAAAAGCGCCCCGCGCTGCGGAAGGTAGAACGCACTTTTAAGTGCATGGCGTGGGCCCGATGGTAGCACAGAATTCTGGGACAGCAAGTCCCTCCACGAGTCTCCACAGTCCTCTGCACTGAGAAGGGTTGTTAGCCTTGTGCCCAACACCCAACTTGGGGCACCAGTGGAATGCACTTTGTCTGGTCTTTACCCTTTGACCTGTCCAGCTTGGGTGACTGCAAGGAGACTAAGCTCCAACCAGCATAGCTCTCCAGGTCACAGAGACATATGAGCTTCTTGGCCACTTCATAGTGGTGATCCTGCAAGGAGGGTATGTCTTTTGTTGCTGGCTAATCCTTTCTTGGGCATCTAAGTTTAATACTACGATTGCCGCATATTTTCCTGTAATGGATATTGCCATCATGGGTGCTGTCAGTGCTGACACGCACTCCAAGCCGTTGACAGCGCCCCACCCACTTGTGGTGTGGAGGCAACACCACGGCCTCCTGAAGAATCATAAGTGAGGTCTCCTGACCCTGTCCCACAAACCACTTCCTCATAAAACCACACTCTTCCATGCCGCTCTTACAAAAAGCTGCTGTCTGCCCCCCAAAGTTGAGTCACCTTCAAATGGAACTGGTGCTTCTGCAGGTGATGCTGACTTTGGGACCCAATCACTCTCACACATCCAAACTGCCTACCATCTTTTATACTCATACCACTAAGGGATTTGCTTTTTGGCACTGAGCACACAATCCCTGGGGCAGCTACTTCCTCGGATGCAATATTTTTGGACACCTTAATCTCCACCCAGGCTTGGCCTAAAATCTGCTGTTTTATTTAATCCTCCCTACCCTATTCCCGGAAAATTTCCAACGCTTCAACCACTCTACCATGCCCTGCCATAATAACTGTTGAAATGAAACTATAAATATCTTCCTACCCTAAATAAAGGGAAAAACAACAAATACTCCCCCTGGTTTATCACTAACCCTACTGGCTGCCAATATCTTCCTAGCCATTCCCTAGGAACAAAAATGGACATTGAGCCTGTCCAACACTCAAACGAATCTCAAATTCCCCCTAAAACCTTGCCCACCCACCAGTGTGGGCCAGAATGTCTCCGGAACGTGCCACCTGCACGAAATGCCTGGTGGGAGACTGGCTTAGCCCAAATCGCCCCGGGCCACCATTCTACAAAATGAGTCCTGTTGCATGCAGGGTCTAATAGTGGGGATAACCAGTTTCCGTCAGGTTATTATTAGCCCCAATTTACCTTAGTATCATGAACAAAGAGCTTTGATTGGTATATTTTTCATAGTCAAGTGCAAGGGAAACAACCCATAAATCCAACAGAACTCAAGAAACAGAATGCTAAACACCACCCAGTACAGCTCAGGTAAATTCCTGACCACCCAATAGTTCTAACTGCAACATCTTCCCCAGCCCAGCAGCAAGCAGATGAATAACGCCACATGGGAGCTGTGATCAAGCACTACTTTATTCTTCAGCATACACTCACACACTGTGCATTACCTCAAACTTCCCATTAACTACACCCTAACACCTTCCAGCATATTATGTAGTTCCTCTTCAGAGTCCACCTAGAACCACAACGGTCTTAGTGCTCATAACATCAATATGCTACATCTCCTGCTTTGTTAAATAAAAAGTGGCAGACATCACTAAAATCACATTTTCTTGGTTAGTCGGCAAGGCGCTCGCACTTGTCTGCCGACTCAAGTGATAAGAGATGATCAAGGTCCACCCAGCTCGGGCAACGGCGACATACGCTCAGGTGCTTAAGCCAGACCTGCTGGTGAGGTCACCTCACACGTGGTTTCAGGACTCGACAAGTGTTGCCTTGGGCATTTAAAATGTGATGTGTCCTGGGTAATGTTTTGTCTAGGCCAATGTGCTGTCACCATATGTCCTTTGTACACCACAACCTATGAAATATCTGTGGCAAAAATAGTGCCCATTGATTCTCTTTGTCTCTGCTTAACCAGTACCCAGCCTCCTTTGTCAAAGACCGCCTACTGGGCATGATGGCGTTGATCTGAATACGTTTTCATTTTCCTATTTCAAGTCACATCGGTGTCTCGAACCTTGTCAGTATTCACTGATCGATCCGGGGTCCACTGAGGTAGGTTTGTTCTGATGGCTCTCCCAAATAGCAAGGTGGCTGAACTCTCACCAGTTGTGAAGTGAGGAGTTGATCGATAGACCCTGAGGGTCTGGCACATGGCTTGATTCAGATTGATTCCCTCCATGGTTGGTCACTGAGTGACCCTCTTGAGGGTGCCCATGAATCGTTCAAGTACACCATTGGCTTGGGTGTACTCTTTTGGTGTTTGACGTTGAGTCGGACAAGAAATACTTTGAACTCTTTGCTGTTAAAGGGTGGGTTAATATGAAATTGGAATATTTCTGGGAAACCCCATGTTGCAAAGATGGCATCAAGCCATTCTATGACTTGGTCATGGTTTGTCGAAGATAGGTTTTCCACCAGGGGAAAATGGGACTATTCGTCTAGGACTACCATGAGATGGAATCCATTAAAAAAGGCCCAAAAAAGGAAACTGCAACCCTCTCCAAAGCATGGGCAGGAAAGTCAGAAATTGTCACCGGGTGCTGCATCACCTTGGAGGACAAACAATTACAAATGGGGCATGCCTTCAGCTTCTTCTTGGCTCATTTATCTAGCAGAGTGAACCACACCTCATCTCATAATGCTCTTTTGAGGGCTACAATACCATGATGTCCTTCATAGGGCAGCTCGATAACCCGCTGACTTAGGCTTCTAGACATGTCGATTCTCAAGCCTCGCAGTATTACACATTCTTGGGTCACTGCTAACTCATCCTGTACATTTTTGAACTTTTGCAATTCAACATCATCGGTAAAGGGCTGAGTACCTCTTCTCCATGATTGCTGGGTAATTAGTTATTTTATTATGGTCATTTCTTTATCTACATTGGTGGCAGCAATAATTAGTTCCACAGACACAGCCGCTGGTGCTGGACCTCACAATAAATGTGAGATATGCTTCAGCTGTCCTTGAGGTTGAACTATGATGAGATAGTGGCAATTGTGAAAAGTAATCTGCTGGGTTTTGATTCTTTTCCGCTTCATGCACGATCTCATAGTCGTACACCTGCAGTCTTAATCCCCACCTCGCGATGCAAGGGGGCATCTTAGACTTTGGGTTACCAAAAATTGTAAGCAACGCATGATAATATGTGATGACGGTGAATCGTTTTTCGTAGACGAATCCATGAAAATGTTTGCAAGTCCACACCACAGCCAGACTCTCCTGCTCCGGCTGAGAATAGGCTCATTCTGTTTACAAACAGGCTTCGACTGGTATAGGCCACGATGTATCTCTCAGAATTTGGATGGCCATTATGTTGAGCAAGGATAGCCCCTAGCCCTATTGGGCTTGCATCAATATTTATTTCAGTATGCAACTTGGGGTCAAAGTAGGCCATTTCAGTAGAATTCTCAATAGCATATTTTCTGTCTTTGAAACTCTGGTTGCATTCCGGAGACCACAGAAATTGTACATTTCGCTTTGTCAAGTCGCTCAATTAGCATATGGTACAGGTTGGCTTACTCGTCGAATAACATCCTGAAATATCTGAACAGCCTAAGATACTCCAAAACTCAGTCTCTTATATATGAAAAAAACAACATGAGTCGAAAAGGTAGTAATGCACCTGCAGTTCTCGTCCAGCTCGAGTTGATGCTATCCTTTATTCAGGTCAAGACTGAAAAACACTTAAGCCATAGAGGAAGCAGAATACCTTGCAAGGGTATCTCAGATCACTCACCGTTGAAGTTAAGGGCTGGGGGTAGGGAACATAGACCAAACTCGCACTGGAGGCTGAACGTGTGGGAGCTGTGCGACAAAACAGTAACAGATACAATCGCCATTGAGACTGAATTATTTTTCCAAGATAACGAAGGCTCCGTATCCTTGGAGGCCACTCTTTGGGAGGCCTACAAGGCATTCCTCAAAGGTAGATTGTAGGAAGTAATAACACAGAAGCATAGAGAAGAAACGTACAAAAAGGGAACTTAGAGGGTAAATTGCTGGAATTAGAAGGGAAAATAACCCCAGACAACGGGGCAGCGGTGCTTAGACAGTTAGAGGTCACGCATAGGGAACTTCGGGCTTTGGTAGAAGGAGAAGTCCGCGTGCAAATTCAGACCACCAAGCACAGATCATACGAGTTGGGATCGAGCTGGAAAACTCCTAGCCTGGTTAAGCCAGAAGAAAAGGGAAGCGAATTGGGTAAATCAGATAGAGGAGGCGGGGCATGACGTACAACAGCACCCGCAATTGCCGCAGCATTTGCATGTTAGTACACTAATCTATATGAGGCCCGGCCGACGACAGATGAGAATAGCATAGATGACTATCTTGGAACAAAAGATATGCTCACCTTGCAAAATGAGGATGCGGCGGCCCTAGAAGTTGAGCTCACATTACAAGAGGTTCATGCTGCCATTGCTAAAACAAAATCAGGGAAAACTCCAGACCCCAATGTGCTACCAGAGGAATTCTTTAAACAAAACAATAACATATTAGGTCCCTGATTATTAAACATGTTTTTAGCGGCAAAAATGAGGGAGCGCTACCCCCCCGACCTCTGTCAGGCCACAGCAGTGGTCATACCAAAACCAGGCAAGCCCCCAGAAAATTATGGCTCTTACCGCCCTATCTTGCTCCTAAATGTTGAAACCAAGGTGCTAGCCTCCATACTGGCCACACGTTTACTGACGGTCATCACATCATTAGTACATAGTGACCAGTCGGGCTTTATGCCAAAGCGAGCCACGCGCATCAACCTTCGTAGGCTGGCAAACTTGCTGGACACGGCAAAAGAGAGAGAGGTCCCCCAAATACTTTTGTCACTCGATGCCGAAAAGGCATTTGATGTGGTCCACTGGCCTTTTATGAGACTGGTCCTTGTGAAATTAGGCTTTGGGCGCAACTTCTGGCCATGGATCGATATATTATACAAAAATCCCAGGGCTTGAGTCTGGGTCAATGGAGTTAAATCAGCTGAGTTTCCCATCTGGCGGGGAACCATGCATGGTTGCCCGCTGTCCCCCTTGCTTTTTGCACTTTAGCTGGAACCACTAGCATGCTTGATCAGAACACACCCATATTTAAAAGGGTTTCAGGATTCTAAGGGACAGCTGATGGATGAATGAATCTCGCTTTACGGAGACAACATCCTATTATATATATATCCAGCCCTGACAAGTCACTCCTGAGTTGAAGAATATGGCAAGCAAGCAGGGTACAAGATTAACTGGGGTAAGTCAACCATATACCCTATTGGGGGTCACATCGACATGCGATCAGTGTCAGTGCATCTTCCCATCGCTGAAGAGGGCTTTAAATATCTAGTACTCTTTATCTCTACAAACGTGACAGACTGCCTCACATATAACAGCCAGTGTGGCTTAGCAGACTTCTGAGACGACGTGGTTAGGTGGCGAAGTCTACCCCTGACATTACTTGGAAGAGCCGCCTTTGTTTAAAATGATCATGTTACCCAAGCTATTATATATCCTTCAAAATACATAATGTAACATACCGGAGGTAACTTTCAGCGTGGTAAACAACAAACTGGGGACATTACTATGGGACGGAGGTCACCCACGAGTAGAGCTACAAACACTACACAGCAGCCAATATAATGGGGGAATTGTGGTGCCGGATATCCAGGCATACTATAGAGAGGCACACCTTATAGTCATCAATGAATGGGTTCATGCCCCTAGGGATCATCATACATATACCCTGGAGAGACTCCAATTCCAAAAACACTCCCACCTACACTACATATATGGGGGGCCACGGAGCGAGGAGCCTGCTGCCTGAAACACAGAGGGTGATTGAGGCATGGAGGGATGCTGAACATATGATGAATTGGGAAAAAAGACTAACCAGGTCGACACCCCTATAGGAGGGTAAACGACTGCCTGAACTTGCAAAACTACAGGGGTTTAAAGAATGGGACACAATCTGGATTACTGCTTTGGGGGATATAATAAGTCAGGGAAACCTGATAACATTTGCAGATCTGCAAATGGAGAATAGCTTGACGGATAAGCAACATTTGACATGCCTGACAAGCGCAAAAACCTGGCATTGCTGACCTCACTGAATATGCTCCATTAGAAGGCCGGCTGGTACAGGAAGAGATATCAGAGAAAGCAGTCTCCTGGACTTATAAAACCCTAATAAATAATATGCCCATTAATTTATTAACATTTAGAGGCAAATGGGAGGGTCTAGTAGGTAACTTGGAGGACATAGACTGGGAGACAGCCTTAATGCACCCTAGAGAACTGGCGATCAGGCTCAGGCTAAGACTGGTACAGTTTAAAATATTGCAAAGGGTGTATTGCGGTAGGGCAAAATTACATGCGATGGGCAGAGCAGAGACGACAGATTGCCTGAGGTGCAGAACAGAGCGTGGATCTTTCTTACACACTCTATGGGAGTGCCAACCAATACATAGATATTGGACACGGATAGTACAAGAACTGAATAACATACTACAAACACAAATCCCGATAGATCCTAAATATGTTCTTTTAGGGATCCACACAGATGTTGACATCCCTAGATACAAACTATTGCTAAGTATATTAGGCCTTGTAGTCGTGTAGCGCGATATAGCCAGATACTGGGGGAGAGCAGAACTCTCCACCATGAAAGAGTGGAGGACCGGCATGGGTATGTATATGGGTGGCGAAAAAAATGGTATATAAAGCAGGAGGATGCCCGAGAAAGTTCCAGAAATTCTGGCAGCCATGGCTGAGCTATTACAATCTAGAGATGGAGGAGGACACAGATGTAATATAATTCACATACAGTGGCGTGTAGGCAAAGGGTCCACTACTCCAGACTCACATCCATTTGAGGTACTCGAGAGATACCTAATGCAAGGGGAAGAAAGTACCACAGGAGCCATGAAGAAGGAGTACAATGGGGCAAACTCTGTTTCCTCATTAATTGTAAATAACACTTGTTGTAATCAGTGAAGAGTACTTGAGATGTACCTGCTGAATATTTTGTTGTTCTTTCAAAAAATAATATATATATTGTTTTTAAAGACTGAAAAACACTTAAGTCCCATTTAATTGCATGATCATGTCCGCTATGTGCGGACCAGGGTGTATCTCCCTCTCAATGGCTTTGTGTGCCTGGAGCATTTCAAAGCAAATGCGCACTGTTCGCAAATTTTTTATGGCACGTACTACCAATAACCCCATCTCCCTTGTCAAGACACAGATAATTTCAATAACAAGAGTTTTTTGGATAAGGGGGTTGTAGATAACCCCCAGCCGCATTTAATAACATAAAATTAAAACAACGTAATATTTACAAAAAATATGCAGAAAACATAAAATGACATTGATTACATTGACAAGTACAGATTTCCGATGGCTAACCTTAACATAACTCTAATACAAGTTATTCCTATCCGAATCTAAACATATCATCATCAATAATCATAATAGCAATTACTTTTCTGCGTATCCCTATTTGAGCCTACGGCAAGGTCAATAAGTGGTGTCAGATCCTTATCAAATTAAGCCCGCCCTCCCACCAGAGTGCGCATGTGCAGAGGGCCAGTTCACCGTGAGGGTACTCCCCCCCCCCGGTTACCCCCGTACGCTCTGTATACTATCTCCATAAGGGGCCCTTGCAGTTCTGCGCCCTTTACTGGCGCCATTGTGCACGTGCGGGGTGGCCAACCAGCCTAGGTAAAGCGTAACTCCCCACTCCCCCGACCCATCCAGCCAACTGGCTGTAACTGCCCTTGGAGTTCTAGGAGAGACCACTTGTCCCTCCTCCTTGGGCGACCCCATTCAAGAATGGCGCCGTCCTGTAAGGACCTTAAATTTACTGCTCACCAATCATGACCTTACCGCCACAGGCCTGCATAGTTGATCTACTATCTGGCTCCCCCAAATTGCTACCTAGAGGGTCATATCCTGCTTCTAAAACCACCCAACCATTCCAGGAGATTCTCTAGAAGGATTTCATTACCTATCCTAGACAAGTGGACACCGACTTTTAAGAAGCATGGCTCCCCCCTGATACACCCGTGTGCGATCATCTGTAAATGAGGCAAACTAAACATCCTCTCTATCCTATTACTGATCCTCCTTACTGAGTGATTCAGCGCCCTCACAGACTCCCCCCCCCCCCCCCATTGAAATCTGGGTACCATCTGCGACCATACTATGGTGCATCCTTGGCATGTCTTAGCTTACCAACCCACTTCCGTGATTAGGGCTTCCACTAGCCCCCTTCTACCCAGCTTTACCAGATCATTCCCACCCAGGTGCAAGATAATGATACTAGGGAGAGCCCCACCCTTGCTTACCAGGTCCATTACAAAACCCCTGAAATGACTAAAGCGGAGACCCCCTTTCCATGAAATGACACCCTAAAACCAGCCTGTTCAGCTCTGGATTAGTAATTCCTGAAAAGAAAAATGCATTTAAACGTCTCACATATGAATGGCCAATCATCCAAATGACATGTGGTCCTGATTTCTGTGGATGTGCACGCCCCTATGTTGATCGTAGCGGCTGTTGTGCCGCCGCCAGTTTCCCCCCTGCGTGACAGGCTTGAGAAACTGTAAATGTAAGCAGAGTAGGAACATGCATCAGCATCAGGCAAATGTCCTACTCACAACATGTTCAGCCGCACGTAGGAGTGGACATTTCCCAGGTAAGCCAGGAAGGGTTCCTAAGCGGTATACGGACAGCGCCGGGACACCTCCGGTGGAGGTAGCTGTGCGCTTTACAAATTCCGACATTTACATTTACATTTACATTTTACCTATTAAAGTCCCAACATGTCCCCTTCTGTCCTCCCCCGCTACCTGGACTAGGGGCAGGGCCTGTGGTTTGAGGAGGCCAAAGGGGCTGAAAGGTTTGGAATGACTGGCCCCTGTTATTGGGCTGCGCTTCCACCCCAAACTGATCTAACCGCGAGATTGTGTCAATGCGGTCCCAGGAAAGGGATGGGTCAGCTGCCTTAGCCTTCCTAAAATCTTTATCATACTCCTTCCAACCAATGCCCCCATATTTGTCATGAGCCATAGTAATACGGCTCTGGTAACATGCCATCTCTGCCTGTATGTTAGGAAAACTTTCAGCCATCACTGTCATGAATACTGAGAAACCTCTAGTCCAGTTATTCAAGTTCTCCTCAATCCTGAATTTTAACAGTTCACTTGCCCATTCTCTAGGGAGCATCCAGTCTTTCTTTTTCTTTGCTTCCTCCCTTTCTGTTTCATCAAGGAGCAATAAGAACATACTAACATAACTTCCTGACCAAATCTTTTCTTTCACCTCTTGTGTCACGTGTCTTGCCAAATGCTCCCGCCCGGTGCGGGATTCACCCACACCCAATAGCGGCAATGTTAACTGCTTACCTACTGGAGCTGCTCCCACTGGCTCCGTCAACTTCCTTCGCCTGGCTGCTCACTGGCACTTCCTTGTTGGATTCAAGTGGAGGTACCCCACTGGTTGGCTTGGGAAGGAAAGGTGTACCCAGCCCCTCGCCTGACATACCCCCAGGCGTTACCACAAACTGAGCTACCATCCTTCTTGCTTCTGCCAATGGGTCCTCCCCCAATTCCGTTATCCCCACTGATGCAGACAACATCCCTGCCTTCCCTAACCATGGAAGAACTGCGACTAACTGTGCTACTAAGTCCTGTGGAACCGGGTTAGAGCCCGTAGGAACCCCGGAGCCATTGGATCCTGTGCACCGTTTCCTGCCGGGACAACCAGGGCTGGGGCACCTGACGGAACCACTCCCAGAGGGACCACCCCCGCTGGAACAACCGGGACCGGGGCACCCAAAGGAACACCTCCCAGAGGAACCACTCCCCATGGGCCGGGCACCTCCCCTTCACCCCTGGGCTGGGGGACTGGCACTGGTGCTTTTGGCATATTCTTTTCCTTTGCAACCCCTTTTTTGGGTCTAGCCCGCTTCGGAAGAGGGGCCAATTCTCCCCTGGGCTTGGGGGGGCACTATGGTTCGCCTCGGTCTATTCACAGCTTCACCCTGTCCCTCCACCTTTTCTCCGAGATCCACAAGGCTCTGCCCTAATTTATCAACCTTCCTCCATCTCCTATCCATAGTAACCATCTTGCGCATCATTGTCTCGATCATGTATTCCATGCAAGATCGCTTTTCGCCACGCTTTACCTTGCTGGCCATTGCTTCTAACCAACTGCTACTACAACAGCGTACACAATGCTACCCCCACCTAAGTACGTTCACTCGGCAGTGGCCTACAATGGAAACACCCCACTGTACTTCCAGGCCTGGTACACTGTCCAGGCCCTTACCTTATAATGCTGGGGGTACACGACTGGCCGTAAACACCCACGCAACTAGAGCCACGCCACATCAGCTAATCCAGTGGGTCAGGCAAGTAATCTCAAGCCTGTGCGGCTCGCAGAAGCGGTGGAGTGCAGGCCTGTCAGCGTCCCCTTAAGCGACTCCCGTGTGCTGCACCAGATATTCCCTCGGAGATGGACCTCCCCGTGCTCTTGTCCCGGTTCTTTAAACTCTTGAATGGTTAAATTCTAAAATTAGGACAAATGAAACAGATCAAGTGAAGCCCCCATCCCCCCCACCGGTCAGCCCCACCAAAACAAAAGGCGTGTCTCCCAATATCCCAAATGCATTCAACACCCCGAATTATGGCTGTGTCACCATATAATGATACCCAAAAACGTGAACCACACTCTAAACTAGCACAGGTATAGCCCAAGTCACCCCGTAGCTCAACCAGAGCAATTCAGTCCTGACACTGTGGCATTCGAGCTGTACAAAAAACCTCCTTCCTGGTTAGTTACGAGTGTGCGCACAGCTGGCCCCCTTAAAGACACAATACTGCTGCTGATGCCGCTAAATTTTTGCCGCCACACCTGCAATTCAACAACCCCCACAACAGCTTCTATGTGAATAATTAGCCCCGCAACGCGCGACTATGTCAACGCTCACAATGCGAGGGAAAATACAGCTGGGTCCCATTGCGCGTGAGCACGCGCTGCCCGGTAACTCAAGAAAAAGCTGCCGGCTGTTTACGAGCACAAATCACACAAGCAACAGCTGACCAAGCGCGCCTCACTTCAGGCGCCGGTAAGCAGTGTGCCCCAAATACCGGACTGATGCGGAGATCCCGCCACCAACGCTGCCTGCCTGCTCCGAAGCCCTGTGATAACCGCGACGCATCCCTGCTCCTGCCACCCGACGATCCTTTGTTCGAATGCCTCCACGCTAGGCCACCGATTTTCCACCAGTGATCGCGCAGTCGAGCACCTGAAATAGAAAAAAGAAATAGAATTACAGCCTCCTAGCGAGGTTGGTCTAGCAGGCTAGGGGCGCAGAAGCAAAGAGGACGATTCCTCTGCTCCCCAGCCTTTTATGGAACTACTACAGCCAGGCCGGTTCTAATCGGCCTGGCGTTGTCCACTCGTGTGACCCAGACGTGATTCTAATCACTTCCGGGTCACGCTTAGGGCCCGCGACCAATCGCGAGCGAGGCGCGCCTGTCGCATCACAACTGCGAGCGACAGGGCCACCTCTAAGGTCATCAGGGGCCGGCACGACTGCCATACTTTTGGCGTGTCCGATGCCGGCCATGCCTTTTCTCTTTGCTACTACTTATAGGGCCAAAACCTATGGCTTAGGGCCCGTGGAGCGTTCCAATATGTCAAGTTTTAAGAGTGCTTCCAGCTCTTTCTCTACAACTTCTTGTAGATGAAAAGCAACTTTACGGTGCCTATTAGCATTAGGATGAATGTGAACATTGATATAAAGCTGTATTTTCATTGTCTTAAGCTTTCCCAGGCCATGGAACAATGAATCGGCTTGTGATCTCAGGCTGAGCACCAAGGTTTTAGTGGAGGGATATCAACCCCATGTCAGCAGCAGTGGCAAAACTGAGCAAGCAGGCACTCGATGAAGTACCTTGTAGAACATAAATGGTGGCTTGCACAATGTCCTTTTGTGTCACATTATTGCTGTTAACAACCCTTGGCTATGCAATTGCTCACAAGCGGTCCATGTATAAACCTTTGTGCCTGATGGAGAGAGGCGAGCCACAGGGGATAGGCTCTTAAACCTTTCCTTTGGCATGATATTAATTAACGCACCTCTGTCTATGATGAATTATTAGGTGATCATTCACTTTCAATATGATTTTGGAACAGTATCCAAATGAAGTTTGTCACTTTACTTGGTGAGCTTTCTTTGAACTATGATTATCTTATTATTACAGGCAGCTAATCCCACATGTGCACGCTGTCCTTTGGTAGATATCATCAGTGCACATCCATCTTCTTTGCCAGTAATCGCTAGTACGAGTTTGATTTTGCCTGTTTTCTACTTGTAGTAGCTGATGTTGCCTTTTGGTTTTAGGGGCGTGGTGGGAATGCTTCTGGAACATTCTTGCATCTATCTTTTTTTGTCATCGTGACACACTCGATTTCTCTTTAGCTTGGCACACGGTTGTAAAATGTTCTCTTTCATACAACCTTTGTAAACTTGCCCTATGGCTGGACATTTACCTTCATGGGGAAATGAGAATCCACATCTGAAGCATAACTTTGTTTCCCTTGAAGACTTCACCTTACGGGTATCTTGTCAAGGCTTGTGATTTCTTTTCACAGTCAACGGTGATTCATTATGTGCTGTTCCAGCTACCATGTCAGCAGGTTGTTAGTTGGCTCATTTTTCTACCGTTGGAGCATCAGCATTTTCTCTAGACTGTGTGTTTCTCTCAGCATGCGCCTTCTAAACGAATCTGAAAGGCAGACATCAATTATCTGAGGTACATGGCTTCTTTGTTGGTGAATTCACAGAACTTGCAAAGTTTAATGAGTGCATCAAGTCTTTCAACAAACTCGTCCATTATTTCACCAACCTGTTGTCGTGCATGGCTGAAGATATACCTTTCATAGTCGACATTCGGTATAGGCTTTAACATGGCCTCCAATGCTTCTTTTACCTTTTGATACAATTTTACATCAGTCTGTTAGATTTTCTTTAGCACTTCTTTCACTCCATCACCTGCAAGGTTTTTCAAATATTTCAGGATCTTCTTCTCATCTTCTTCTTGCTCTAGCATATCTATGAAGTCCTCAAAGGTTTTGATCCACACAGCCCACCGGGCACCAATATTCTGTTTCTTAGAGGTGTCGAAAGGCAGCGATGGCTTCAGAAACATGGCTGAAGTGTATTTCCCGCTCCCTTCAGCCACTATTGAGAGCACAATCTGTTCAGATGGCTTTCGCCGTGCAAGACGGCTCCAACAACTTTTGCAGGCACTAGCCTTGTGCTTGAACCTGGGTTGCAGAATGCTTCAATCACCCTTGACAGTGAGTAGTTTTTCTGTTTCTCGTACCTTGTACTTGTGATTTTCTGACTTCATCCACTTAGTTGCTCTGTATTTGGGGTGTGGCGCAGCGTCTCTATCGACCCCCTCATCAGCGGGTTTGGTAGGGCTTTTGAATATGCTTCGTGGTGTGCTGCAGGAGAGTACCGGGATGGAAAACAAGCCCCAGAAACCAGTGGGGCTCAGCGAGTAGTGGCAGGCCCTCCCTTCAAAAACAACAAATTTCCTTTTCCAGCATTTTGCACAAAGGATATGGTCCTAATGGGCCTCTATCTCAAAACAGAATATGGGTCAATAATGGTGAGTCTGGTCTATGCGTGAGTTACCAAATTTACAGGCTTATATAAAACAGCAATATTCAACATAAGTATATTCAAAGGACGAGTATTAAAATTTCATCAATTTATTAGAATTGTGGTATTTAAAAAAACAGCAGAACTTGCTGAATATACATTGTATATCATAGTTCAAAACAAATCAAAACATAATATTCATAAAGCTTTTTTTTAAAAACATACACCATTGCACAGTATTACAGAAATTATAAAATTTTCATCAATTTAAAAAGAACAAACAAACTTAAGTTGAATATTGCTAAGCCCGGGCAAAGGGCGGGCCGTCTGTGGCCGTCAGGGGCCGGCAGAGGCTGGGCTCCCCCCCCCCCCCTTTGGGAACAGTTTTTGAAACATTGAGGGCGCGATAGATCCCATTGGTATTGACTCTGGGCCGACGAGAGAAGAGCTGGCGCTTTTGACTGTGAGTGATTAGGTGGAGCCGCTACCCCAAAACTTTTTTCTTCAAGTATAAACAGAGGGGTGGAGTTGGATGGTTTGATAAACTGGTCAGCAGGGGTGACTCTGATCCGCTTTACAGATTGACCTTGGGGTTTGGAGTTGCACTTCGGTTGTGTCTGTAAACTAGTCATCTAATTTGGTAGACCTTTCTCAAACTCTTAACACAATGGCTAGTATCGTGCAAACAAGATCAGCCAAATTGTGTTATAGTATCCCACCTAACTCCCGTTCCGCGACCAAACAAAAGGGCACACTTCCCCCCACAACCGTACAGCCAACTGCAATTGATCGAATGTTGCGAAAAGCTATTGGGGTGGTATCCAGCGAAATAGAGGGCACTGAAAGGCGTCTATCATTAACCCCGCAAATTGACCTGACCACCATGTCTCAAGAGCCCGAGACTGATGTTATGGTTAATTCCCCACATAGACTATTAGCGTCACCAGCCATGGAGATCCCTTGTGCCCAGATGGTGAATAAAGATGACCTTGAGAAACCCAAAGCCGGGAGAAAGGCACCTATTACTAAGAAAAAGGGGGCTGGTCTTAGGAAACCTAGGCACAAGAAGGGCAAAACTATCCCTGTCTCGACTGAAGTAATAAGTGTGGTAGGAGGGGAGAATGTGGGGCATGTGCCGCATTGCAAGTACCACCCAGATGGGTGACCCAACTAATAACTGATCTGCAAAGCCATTTTGAGCAACTTGTTAACACACAGATGAAACTGATTGTGAGTCGATTAGATAAAATAGTGACTCTAATGAAAACAGGGGGGGGGCCAGGGTGGCACTATGCCTTCTACTATAGTAGTTAACCCTAATGCTCCTGAGACTATCTCAGGGAACTTGCCTAGCAGATTCCCAGTTGTGCTAACTACTTCCACTATGGACCCAACACTACCCTTAATCCCCCAACAGCCAATTACCAGTAGTGTTCCTAATAGAAGCCCCCGTGTATAGGTGAGGCAATCATCGCCCCGTCAACTACTATTGCGCAAGTCCTAACGCATAAGCGGACTACCCCAGAACCCCCACCGTTGGGCCAACCAAGAGGGTCACCCCCCAAGACGATCACCAATCAACTACCTAGTATAAATTTACCCCCAGAGGCATCCACATATGTAGTTATACTTGCGGGGGCACCAGAATTGAAGCCAGACCACACAGAATCTTACGTAGAACTAAGGAATAAGACCATGTTCTGGCTGAATAAGAACATGCCGCTTTTAGGGAATGAGCAGGGGGAAATGTTGTTTGTCCGGAGGGTGAGCTGGTTGGGAAATAGAAATAAGGACATCACTGGTAACTGTGTGGTAGTAAATTTCAGGGACCGCAGAGTAGTTGACCACATATTGAGAGGGGGACCTGTAAACCAACCAAGCAATATACGACCTTTGCCCTTGGGTTACTTCTATCTGATGGGAACTTGGAGTTACAACCAAGGTCCTGTACATCCAGGAAGAAGGGATAGTCTCATTGACAGGATGGGCCCGTGTCATCCAATGCCAGGTGTCTTTCAGGGAAATCAGGGTGTATTGAGTCTGAGGAACAGTTTTGACCCCTTGATGTCATTAGAGGAGATTGACTGACTAAAGAGCAATGGAGCTCTTCCCAAGAAGCTCTCACAGGAACAGGGAGGTCTCACTATCACTCCCCAGGTTGCATCCCTATCCTCCGATCCTGCACTGAATGTGTCCACTAGCTATGAAGACAGTCTAAGTTGGGGCTTTCAGTTGAAGCATAAGAATGATATCCTGAATTTACCGACAATAGAGGAGGTTGCTCCAACAATGGAGTACCTCGATAAGAGTCCTCCCGATAACACTACTGTTTTAGGATATTGTTTCAGGCCTCTGTCCAGGACATCAGGGAGTGAGGATGTACTGGGATTAGACCAGTCCTCTCCACCACTCCAGCGGCAAGTGAGTCAACTTAAGCTCTCAAGATTCAATGAGTGCCTAAATTGTGAAAGTCTAACTGACAAAACCCTCGCCACACCTCAGCTTATTAAGAGACATATTCAGGGGGGGCTCAAACTAGTTTCGTGGAACATAGCTGGGCTATCAGCCGAATTTGATAACCATGAATAGAGGCAGTACATCACAAGATTCCAGATAATTTGTTTACAGGAGACCTGGGTGGTAGATTGTAGCCCCTTTCATTTAGCGGGGTATGTGTTTCTCTGTACCCGCTCAGAAATCATTGTCGGGGAGAGTCATGGGAGGACTATTTATATTTGTGGATTTGCACATGGAGGGAGTGTGGACCAACTTAAATTGGACCTCAAACAATATCCAGGATCTTGGGTTCTTTAGAAATGGGTTAAGTGTGATATTGATTAACTTGTATAATGCCGTTGCAACTAAGGGGAACGAATCTATAATACGTGAAGTAGACAACAGACTAACTGTAGAGACAGCTCGGAGGAAGGGGGCAGTGGCTCTGTCCGTGGTAATAGCAGGTGACTTTAATTGCCATTTATGCCCTAATCTATTACCCTTCAATGAAGAGTGGTCATTTTGCCTGGTGTAGGAAGGTCCGCATTTTGAGTATTCAAGTGAGGGGATTGAATTAGGTAAGGTACTGAAAAATCATGCTCTAGAACATACCATTGATTTGGTTACTATCGGAAGAGAAGGTGCCATTACTCCAACCTTTAAGGTAGAGGGTGCAGCTCGTACATAGATTACATTGTGGTGTCTAGATTATTTAAGGACTGGATACGAGGGGCTGAGATTGAATGGAGTGTATTTAGTGACCATAACCCTCTAGTTCTCGAGATAATAAACCTCCCCCCCAGAAGAGATAGGAGAGGGGTGGTGGCAGGTAGTATCGAGAAGATAACGGACCAGGGAAGATGACTGAGATGGTCTAAAGTTGATGGGGACGCCTTTTACAAATCATTAATGGAAAGAGGGAAAGAATAGATTGGGGAGTGTTTGGATTTCTCCATGGAGGGGCCGTCTGTGGTTAGGGCATTTGAGGCAGTGGCACACCTGATAGATGGTCTATTAAACTCCACTACACTTGTGAGGGCAAAAACTACTCCCAGATGGTTTGATAAAGATTGTTTCCGAGCACAGAGAGATCTAAAAACTAGCCTGAAAACCCGTCCACTGGATAAGTCAAGAATTGCGCAGTGTAGGAATGTATATAAAAAGGCGATTAAATGCAGGAAGACCTCCCTTCAATCACAAGCCTGGGAAGACTTGAGGGACGCAGCAGATAGAAGAGATATGACTGTGTTCTGTAAAATAATTAATAAGCTGTGTTTCCAGGACACTAATACCCCAGAAATTGGCACAACTATTCTGCCTGCACAATGGTATGACCATTTCAAAGGCCTGTACAACTACACAGAGGAGAACAATCAGGACGTAGGGAGGGGTTGCCAGTGGGTTTCCTCGGTTGAATTTTCTTTGGAGGAAATTACAGTGGTCATCAAGGGTTTAACACAAAATAAAGCCCCGGGACCAGATGGTATCCAAACAGACCTTTTTTTAAGGAACGTGGAGCTGTGGGCCCCTATCCTTACAAGGGTGATAAATGCGGCTGTTGCAACTGACCTCCCGCGCTCATGGTCATCGGCAACAACAGTTCCCATTTTTAAAAAAGGGAACAGGGATAACCCTCAGTGTTATCAACCTATATCACTGATCGATGTGTCAGCTAAAGTCCTGGGCCGAGGGATTCTAATGCGCCTTATGGACTGGGCCGACGAACATCAAATTATCACCGATGCCCAGTACGGATTTAGGGCAGGGAGGTCGACGACGGATCAGTGTCTGAACCTTTATTTATTGGTGGCTAAGTATACCATAGCCAGCAATTAAGCGGTATATTTAGGGTTCATGGATCTCACGGCAGCCTTTGATCATGTTAATAGAGAGAAGTTGTGGACCCTGATGAACAGTTTGGGAGTTGACCAGGGTTTGGTAAATATTCTTAGAGCATTGCGCTGGAACACCTCCGCCAAAGTGCGTTTTAATTTGGAGGGGGGCACTACAGAACCTTTTCCTTGTACTAGCGGGGTCAGACAGGGATTTATTCTGGCCCCTTTTCTGTTCTCTCTGTACATCAATAATTTAGATCAGGCACTAGGCAAGTTAAAGGTGGATTCCCCAAGAGTAGGTACCCGACCCGTCCCCGTGCTGCTGGACGACGCGGTATTTCTAGCCCGCACCCCCAAGGGACTTCAGTGTCTGATAGATGGGTTTGTTAGTTTTATGGATACCCTAGATCTATCGGCCAACCTGACCAAGTCCTATGTCATGTTGGCTGGAACTAAACCCTACAAGAAGTTCTCCTATAAAATAGGTGCATATAAAATAGGGCAGGTACAAACCTTTTCTTATCTTGGCCTGTTATTTGATGGGCTCTTAAATTTTAAAACATTAATTGAAGATCGGTGTACTACACTAGTGGCCTCGGCCAGTGCTATAATGAACTACGGGTGCAGGCTGGGTCGGTGGTCTCCAGAGCAAATAATGAATTTGTACAGCTCAATATGTTGCTCAAAAGTGATTTATGGGTCCGAAGTTTGGGGTTTTGTAAATGCCCGTGAATTACAGTTGGAGGAGAACAAATATTTGAGAAAGGTGCTCAAAACCCCACAAAGCACACCGGCCCTTATTGTCCATGAGGAACTGGGTAGGGCATACATTGAGGATTTGGTAAAGGTCAGACCCCTTATGGCTTGGCTAAAGATTTGGACCAACAAGGAGGCAGACTTGAGCAGACAAATTATTAGAGATTTCCTGGTTAGGGATAAAGGAATGAGTATCCCATGGTTAAAGTATGTGAAGACTTCCCTTGAAGGAATTGGTTGTAAGGATCTCTTCACAAAACAAC
The DNA here is from genome assembly GCF_964261635.1 of Lissotriton helveticus. Taxonomy (NCBI): domain Eukaryota; kingdom Metazoa; phylum Chordata; class Amphibia; order Caudata; family Salamandridae; genus Lissotriton; species Lissotriton helveticus. The sequence continues at coordinate 197,002,636 of NC_136068.1, read as the reverse complement.
GGAAATTATCTCTCAAGATAAACTCAGAGTTAAGGGAATCTTTTTGGATCAGGTAGCCTCACGTAGAGCAGTAGTGGAAGGATGCAAACCCACAGTCTGCGCCCACAGTATGGTCAAGACAGGGGAGGGTATGGAACCTTATCTCGCTCCTATGTCTAATGCGCAGGACAGATTTATAATTACCCGTTTTAGGCTCAACCTTTTACACCACCTCCTGGCAGATCCGCCAGGTTTTACTTTAACTGCTGAGCAGAAGGGTGCCTGCGGCTGCAACAATCGGTCCCCGCAGGACACCCTTCATTTTGTATTACTATGTCCATTTTATGTATTACCCAGGCGCAGTTTTTTAGTAGGTATTTTAAAACAGGCCAAGTTCAGACATGCTAAGGTCGCCCTATTATTTTTGCAAAGTGCCAATGATCCTCTTACGTTGTCTTGTATTATGAATTTTATTAAGGTTGCTTTAAGGCTAAGGAACACAAGAGGGTTGCGCTGAATGAACCTCCCATCAATTATCTCTATTCATCCTTGTAGTGGGCAGGCGAGGTTCATGAATTGTATTTTAATTGTTTTTTTAAATGTATAAATATGCACTTTTATGGTGTTTTTTAAATACCGAGTAAAGGATTATTGATTGATTGATTGAATATGCTTTAATTCCTGATGATGCCTTTGTTTTCTTCTGCAGATGTGTATAGGCTGGCGCAGGGCTTTGACCCCACATATGTCGGTCACAGGCTCCTCTGCATCGATTCTGGGCACACATGGCATGCATGAGTAGTTTGCCATATCTTTGCAAACTCTCAGGGAGAGCAGTCTTGTCCTCTCCTCATCGCCAGTTGTAGCGTTTTCCCCAGCCCAGGAGCACACAGATGAATTATGCCACATTGGAGCTGCGATCAAGTACTACTTTATTCTTCAGCATACACTCACACACTGCGCATTACCTCATACTCCCCATTAACCACACCCTAACACCTCCCTGCATATTATGTATTTCCTCTTCAGAGTCCACCCAGAACCATGAGGATCCTAATGCTCATAACATCAATATGCTACACTAACCATTACAACAATCATGATTGATACATTTGCATAAGAAATGCACATTCTCTACCCTACCAACACCATAGCTACAGAGACCAACTATCTGTGATGGAAACCTCAAAACTGTTTGCAAGGTCATCACCGGTTTACCTAATATGCGCGACAATGCCACACTAATGGGAGAGTGTGAACTAGAGGCCAAAACATTCCCAAAATGAATGAAGGGATTATTTAGACTAAACTTTTAAAGTTAAAAAAATAAACTACAAGTCCCAGAATCCAACTGTCTATGTGCTAAAAAGCTCGAAGCTGTCACATATGATGACATGAATACGTGCCATTGATGATTGTTTGTTTTTGGTGCATAAGGGAAAATTAAAACACACATTTACATAAGAAAAACATACATTTACATAAATAAAACATACATTTACATCACAAGACAATTTCCTCTGAGACGATACAAAAGGGCTTAATAATACTCTGCAGGAATAAAACCACCCTCTTCTCTTTCTATGGACATCATATACGCCACTGTGTTACTTGTAATCAAAAAGAAAGACCATGATCACCTCGAAGCTGCACCCAGCTGTGAACAAAGAGGTTGCCCCTGAGGACACAAAAAAAAGCTCGTTCGCTTCTAACAAGTCTGTCCGCCCACCGGCTTCCGTAGTGTTTATCGGGGGTTGCTGCAGTAACAGGCTCGGGTTTCAGAAGGCAGAAGCCAGCAGAGGGAGACGGGCAGTAGCGGCGCTGCAAGCCCAGCGCTTGCCTACCCTGAACCGCAGGACCATGCCGGGGATGCTGCTGCAGGAATAACTGCCGGGTTTCCACGCTCAGCGGCGGCACAAGGGCAGGTGAGTGACCGGGGACTCTGCAGTCAGTGCCCAGGAGGCATATTTAACACACCAGTGCCCACTCGTGTCCTGGAGCGGCTGGAAACTCCTCAAGCTTGAAATTGCGGCAGTTTGCCATTCTCCAACGCCTGATATGAAAACGAAGTGGAATTCTTGCTTTACTTAATTCCTTCGGCTTGGAAAAAGCCAACGTGGAACGGTTTGGAGGGAACAGTTCCACTTACAATATTTTAACCGCCATATGCTGGGAAAATTCAATTTCTTCACGTACGTGTTTTTAATTGAACTTAAAGCAGGAATATACATGGAAAGTCGGTAAAATTGTTTATTACACTCCTTGTCACCTACCCTTGATTTTATTTTCTTAATTTTATTTGTTGCCTTCTTTTTCCTTCTTTTAAGGTGGGTGGCAAATTAGGTGACCCTCTGCCTCAAAAGGCCAAGGGGTTTAAAATACGTTCTCATCTTGAGATCACTGCCACCCAGTTGTCCCTTGAATGCGGGTGAGGTCTGGTGATTAAGAGGGTAAACCCCTTAAAGTGACCGCAGCACAGTATTTTTGGAAGATGATGCAGTTTTGTAAAGAGGGTGAGATAATGAAAGTCTATGGAGGAAAGTTGCTTTTTAGGAAACTGTATTTTATTGAACAGAGAGTGACATCTGCTGAGGATGAGATGAAAGACGTGCATGCCTGTTCAAATGGCAATGATTTCCCTATTCACATACTGGGTGTTTCCATGCAATGTCAAATTAGTTAATAAAATAAAATGCCCCTTCAGCACTGCTAGGTGGAGCTCGCTTATACACAAAGGCGCTTTGCAAATTCGCTATACCCAAAAAGCCAAGTTTCCCCCAAAAAGGAATGCTGGGAATTGGGAAAAGTGCATCACTCTTTTAGAGCGTTCGAGCTTTGCAAATGCGAATAGTAGTGTCCTGCTGCTTTAAGATAGCTTCCCAACCACCCACTCTCCTTTCGAAATGAGCCTCAAAATAGCTTTTGTAAATCGCCAAACACATTACCCCATCATTCTTCCTCAGAATAGTAATTCAGCCGCTGTCAGTCACTGCATCACAGGCTCTATGCTCTTCAAAGAAGCAATCACTTCATTAATTCAGTCGTTTTCGTTCCATAGAAATATATCTCCCCGAATTATGCATCGGGTTTTGTCTACTAGGATGATCTAGCCACGTATGGACTGAATGGAACATAGTTAATGTTTGTTATTATACGAAAGAGAAGTATATTATTTAGAAACAAAAACTACGCTATTGAGTGAAGGGGCTAACACTGCTTTCAGACCAAGTTCACTCTGTATTATTGCTCTAGAAATCTGCCTAATTTACCATTCGTCGTTTCTCTGTAAGGCCTCCTCCATCGAGGCACGCCTCTCCTTTTTATAAAACTGCTGCTTATTATAATTTCATTTTTTTTGTACAATTTCTACTTCTATTTCAGAAATATGTTTGTGGTCGTAGTGTTTCAGCAAATTGTACACGTGCACCTTGGGTGATGGACGGGTATTCACCCATTAATTACGAATCACAGGATGCCAAGAAGCCTGTGCGTTGTCAGTTTGTGTTAACGCTTGTGTTTGAGATTCCTGTCATTACATACCACACGTGCATTTGAAATTGTGATGTACATTTTAAGTTTTGCGTCTTTGAGTGCAGGGGGTCCATTTGAAAATAAACATATGTTCCTGGCCGGTTATCTTTTGGAATTGCAGTTGCTCACTCTTGGTGAAGTCCATTTTTAGTTTTCATTTAAAGCATTTTATGTATCATTGTGGTGTTTTTAATGATTTGTCTTCCATTAATCCCGTGTGTAGAAGGCCGTTGTTGGGACAATTTGATGTTGCTTGAGTTGCACATTTAGCCTTAAAAAGGCACTTGTATCATTTGTGCTAAACCAGCATGTACTACCAGAAATCTTCATAAATATAATTGCAAGAGAGTTTACCACATACTGTTTATTTATTGAGGATCAAAAGCAACCCACACAGCATATTTTCTAGGCCTGGTATAAATCATACCTTTTTGATGTTACTAAAAATATAGTATTAGGCTCTGAGCCAGCCCTCTTATTCCATTTGGCCTGTTTTTGTCGTTTGTGCTGTTCTGCCAACATCAACATAGAGCTCGGAACAATGAGTCAGCCTACTTCAGCTGGTGGCTACCTTCACTGTGACTGATGGCATTCTGCTCTTTCGCAAGGAGTACACCCTCACACAAAGCAGTTACCTTTAATCCTATAGACTACCATGACAATGTTTGTTTTTTGAGACCAAAACATATTTTTGCTTTTATTTATTTTTCTTTTATAATTTGTCGAGTGTCCAACAATTCCCACAACAATAACATTTTACAAAACCATGATAAAACACACATTAATATAGCTTAAATGCTGACAGTCTCTACAAAACCTACCGCCTTTCTCTACTAATTTTAGGATAAGACATGAATTTAGCCGCATAAAAAAGATATGGACTACGATGTTAAATGCACTTATCTGTCCTTCTGTACACGTAGGCTACTTGGGAAAATCCTTTAAAATGTTCTCTGTGTTAATAAGACATTAGATATACCATGCTCCTGGTCTGTTTATCTTTTAATGGATCCAGACCAGGTAGCAATGCTGCCAAATTGTCCTGTGTCACGTGACCCATACATTTTATCCAGTAGCTCTTTGGCTGATGGAGCTGATAGTTTTTAGGTCGAACTTTACAGACCTTTTGTATATGCTTTAGTTTAGTATATTGTTAAGGAGGTCACACCCCTGGCATCTCATTGATGAGGCAGGGGTGCCTTTCTGATCCTTTGTCAAGTATAGGGTGGACTGCAGTGGGAAACTAGACCTGAGTAGCTCCCTTGCCCGGGGAGGTAGTTACACTGGAGTGTAGCTCATGGGACGGGTATAGTAGTCGCTGCTTTCAGAGACCCCACACAGGCACAATTAATAGTTTGCTTTAGGGCTCCCTATCTGGGAGTATGGGGGCTCTCCACAGGCCTACCCTTCACCTTCTCCCCAAGTCACCATAAGTGCCTCCGATTCTAGAGAATGTGCCAGGCATTGAAATTGTTTGTGTAAAATAAGTTTAAAATAGCTATCTAGGAATCATTGTAAAATAATGTTCTTGAGTTTCCTTAACACCAGTGAAAGGGGACATAAATGCACAGACCCTCCTCCAGATGCAAGCCATAGTGACTTGTGACTTTCCGCGAATATTCTAACATACAAACACCAACGTGTATTCACATCCCTAGTCCCTGTTACATTGTGAATTCATTAAATACAAATCCTTAAAACATCACATTAAACACCGGCATGGGTTTCCTAAAGGCCCAAAACATACAGATCAAAAAGGCTGGTCTATCTATACATTTTCTTATATTTCAGTTCATGATATCCTACCTCGATTATTCCTTCAGGTGAACAGTTTCCAGTGTATGATAATATATATTGCTTTTTCTCTGAATATGACAGCGACAAACAATGCATCATTAAGCATCTCTGTGTCTATTAGTGTCATAGTTTCTTAGTTAAAGATATTCACCGTTTTGCATTTTTAAGAGACTTTATCATATTTTAATTAAATAGCACAGAAACCAATCCTTCGGTGTGTGTGGTCATTCAGTAGTGGTTCGTGAAATAACAGTAGATGTTGTAGCAACCAGGATAATGTGCTGCATGGCTAAATAATTGCAAGGTCCCAAAGGCAAGACGTTTTGGCAATGCCAATGCTTGTTCTTTTTATGGCGTGGCTTGATAGCACAGCTGTTGCCAGATAATGATGTGAGATCGCCATGGCAGAGGCACTTTGACTCCACCTACATGTTGGGAGCAAGGACTACATGTTTTGATTGGGGAAAAGTTGTGTGCTTCCACACAAAAAAGTGCCCCCAACCAGCTGTGATAATTTTGTTTATTTATACAGGTGGCTGAGCTTGAACTTTCAGGGGCACGCTCATGACTTTGTAATGCCACTTTAGGTAACTAGATCATTTATGGTGTTTGTCTTTCTCAGGCAGCAGCACAAATAGGACAGTAGTCATTAAACTACATGGATTTTTATGTCTGGCTTGACAGTGCAACTGTCTCTTACCTTTTAATCTACAGTAATAATATTCTACAGTTCTCAGCTTCCCCACAATTATATTGCTTCACATTACCATACATCAGTAATTTAAAGCCAGGCCTATTTGCATTGCCAAATGATTATTCCATTAGGAATGGAGCTCTACAATCTCTGCATGTGAAATGCTGTTGACTGGTAAGCCAGAACTAGCTGTGAGTTTTTGCGCTTCGCATGGATTCCCTTTACAGATTATCACTGACTGCTCCCCTGCCCCACCAACTTTTCAGAGGCCGATCAGGGAGAAACCGTCTTACAAGCACTAACATTCAAATTCAAAATACAAATACACAAAATTCAAGTATTGCCTGAGTAAATGCTTGGATTACTAACATAAAACCCCAATGTCCACTTTGCCATATTTAATTTCGGTGCTTTTCGTCCATGGACTGATTTTAGTTCCTTTTACGCACAAGTACATTAAACACAGAAGAGGTCAGAACCAGGTCAGTGACAGCAGTGCACCCAAGGGCTCCATGCTTGCAGAGTTTCTAGAAAATCAGAGACATTTTAACTGGCAAAGATTTTTACTTTCCACTTGGGTGTAATGAGGAGGTCCAGTATCTCGACCTTGACTTAATTGTGGCTGTATAGGAAGAGAAGAATTTTCGAGGACAGAAAAGGGTTGTCACAATGAAAGGATCATCTATATTGTACAGTATGCAATATTTGTTACACTCCAGTGTGAGTGAATACATTAGAAAATCCCAAATCGGCCATCCACTGTGTCAAATAGTTGATAGACAAATACGTTCCCCTCACATGTCCAAACGAGGTCAGTTTTTGGAAAAATATCTGAGTTTATATCATTGAGGGTTCAGATGAAGATCATAAAAAACAGTGTATAATTTTGATTAAGAGCAATAAAATTATCAAATGATAAATGTGGTGCTATTTGTACGAATTAACATTGTGCAAACATTTTGGCTAAGATCTTGCCATTTCAAAGAATAGAAAGCTAAACTTTTTGAATGCTCAGCACCAACAGGAAAGATTTATTTGAGCTCTGAAATACATAAAACAAGACACACTGTCACCAATGGTGTCGTAACTAAATGCATTTTTCCAGTAATGCATTGTGCATCTGGCATATGTTGTACATTAATAGATTTTAAAAAAGGGTGTCCACGTGCACACCTATTATTTTAGTTTCACAAAATATACTCAGTTTGATCTTTTTAGCGTGCAGCCAGATCGTGATCCGCCCTGTTACCACGTGTAGACATTAAACCAAATCTGGAGTGGAGTCTCGCTCCAGTGCCGAACGCACAGCTGAATCAGTGACTTCTAACAGAAGATTCCACACATTTATCCACATTTAATATTTGTTTATTCCTTGCATTCCAACTTCTTTATCAATTTTGCAAACATTACGTTTTGGATATACAATCTAAATGTCAATGTTTTATTTTTAGTGAAACCCCTGACGAAGGGCAAAAAATATGCTCGCAATGCATTGGGAAGAACTTTTTTTACTAAGGATGATTTGCGTATTAATTCTTGCTTCAGAAAAAGGCCTGGATAGGCATATCTGATGTATTAGATGTTAAAAAATATGCTTTGTCCCTCATGTGACATGATGAACTGAGATGAGCAAAATTGATAAAGAAGTTGGAATACAAGGAATAAACCAATATTAAATGTGTGGAGTCTTCTGTTAGAAGTCACTGATTCAGCTGTGTGTCTGGCACTGGAGTGAGACTCCACTCCAGATTTGGTTGTACATTAATAGATCACATCCTCTGATTCCTATTCAGAAAGTAGTTGCTTTAATCAGCATTCACTAATATTGTCCTTTGTTGTCTGTCTTCTTCCAAAGAAAATCTTGTGATGTACAAAATACAGCTGATCAATAATGTAATAAAATTCAGACCCAGTCTCCCAGCACTTTATTGCAATTGCTTTATCAATAGTTATCAGATGATGATTTAAAGAATTTAAATTACTCTGGTAATTTTTGGAGGCTTTAAAGAAAAAACTGTAAGTAGATCTTTGGGCAACCATGTACCACGTGCCATGCTTTTTCCCCCCCAAACCAGAAAAAAAAATGTTGCTTTAGTGAACCTGGTTCTGTCTTTAGGAAAAAGAAAATCTATCTTCGAAAAACACCTGACGCAACTCCACTGAATCGAACATTTGAAACACCGGAAGGGAAACACTAGAACAAAAAGCTTATTTTTACTGATTAGCTGTGAATTTTAGAATAACATTGGTAATTTGTACCCGTCTCTTGTAGTTGAATTAATGTGCTAACTTCATTGAAAGAAGGAAGCACGTTTGTCTACTCCAGCCAGAGCATAACTTAATTTGACTCCGTTCATTCTTTCTAGATGTACCTGTATTAATGTAGCTCACAGGGCAAGCTCTTCATCATATATGATCCTTTAACCTTGAATCCGTTGACTTTGGAGATCAATTTAATACTCCATGCACTTAGGGATTTGATCTGTGAATAGCTGGTTTGCAGAATAAAAACATCTTAATATTAAAATAGGTATATACATTATTTGCTGCCGGACACGAGTAATTTCTTTGTGGGATGATGAAACAAAGCATGAATGTTATCCTGCCATCTAGCCTCCTCTTTCCCCATGAAAACTTTATAAAATCAACAAAACACATAAGTCGAAAAAGGAAAATCCGAGTTAGGATTGGGTTTAAATCAGAGGGATTGTAGAAAAAACCTGGGATTGGAGTCGGAGTTGATGTGGAGTTAAGGTTGGACTGGGATGCTGAGTTACAATTTGATTTTAGATTAGGATTCGGCTAATGTTAGCAGTGAGACAACAGAGGATGAGATTGTAAAACATTGTTATCGGCGAGATGGGTCTCATTTGAAGACCTACTTTGTACAAACGACTTTCCAACATCGGCATGAAGCTGATCAAGGACCTCGTATGCAATTAAAGCCCAGCCTCCATCCCAACACAATGACATGCACATTTTTCATGTGACCCTGTGCCACTAGTGATTGTTTCTCACGGTTAAGACCTTTCTGAAAGTGTTTGTGGCGTGTATGGGCCAGAACAATCTTAAGCGGAACAAGAGCTGGACAAATCATTTTTGTGCCATTCTGCCATATTTGTAAGCAGATATTGATGCCAACCTCTGAAATTTCAATTACCAGCCACAGAGGAAAAACTAGGGGAAGGTAACTGATAATGGCATAAGACAAGCTGCCCACTTTGGGGGCAGTTTGGTGATTTGTGTGATTCTTCCTGAACTAGGTTATGTTAATAAGCTTCTAAAGTGCACTTATACCCAAAGGTGTCCTGGCGCTAACCGATGCCTAACTGGATAACAAAGAGCTATAGTTCAACAGGCTACTGGGAAATCAACCAAGTTTTGCGCCCCCTCCTGAAGGAAAGGAGCTCTGTGTTACTCCTGATATATGATGGCAGATTGTTCCATGCTTTAGCAGCACCAGCAATAAAACTTCTGCCACTCCAAGTGGCTTTTTCAACTTTGAAAACGTTTCCTCATATAATCAGGGCCCCTGCCTGTCAGTGATTTAAACATCGTGCACAGTGCTTTAAATTGAGCACGCTGTTTCACTGGTAGCCAGTGAAGCTGCTTAATTTCCTTCCTAACAGAGACCAATCTAGGCGTGCTAGTATTCAGCCTGGTTGCCACATTTTGCACCAGCTGGAGTCTGTATAGATGTTTCTTATGAATGTTCGTATACAGACTGTTACAATAATCCAGCGGGACAAGATGAGCGCGGTGACTGCCGTCCTAAAACTTTTCTTCGGTAAAAAGAATTTTATTTTCCTCAAAACTCTGAGGAGGTAGAAGCTTGTTGAGACAACTCCACTAACCTGTTCCCCAAAAGTTAATTTATTGTCCATAATCACCCCTAAATTCTTAGCTTTCCTGGTGGGGGCCGGGGGAACTCCCATTTCTTCAGGCCACCAAACAGGGGGTCCAGATGTTGGAGTTATTGCCGAAAATGATGACCTCTGTCTTGCCTGCATTAAGTTTTAGGCAATTTGAGGACACCCAGCCGGCAATGGCTTTCATGCATTCGCAGCATTTTAGCCCAGTTTCCAGTTCCTTGCTTCGATGTACGGACAACACAATTTGTGTATCGTCCGCATAAGAAGTTAGCTAGAGCCCATAAGATCTTATTAGTGCTTCCAGTGGGCCCACGTAGATATTAAAAAGCGTGTTTTGTGAAGACACAAACAATACAATCGTTCTGATATCTGCCCATTTCTCTAGTTCACTTATAGAGTGTCTTTAGGCAGTATTTAAAGCCTAATTTCGTTCTGCAAGTGGATTAGAAGAAAAAAGGGCAGGTTTTGCTGTTTGCCAAACTTTATCTCTATTAACACATCAAAAGAGACCTCCTGATTCATGGTTCAAGTCATCTTCTGAACAAGATGGACATTCCTTCGCCTCCACATCTTTGCAAAACATGTTTAATAACAGCAAAATTAAATGCCTAATATCTTCTGGGATTCCAACCTCCATTTATGAATAGTAACAGTAGTCAACAATTGAAAATATCAAACCCAAGATCCTAAAATAGGTATTCCTGACTTTCACCTCACCCCTATGCTCATTGTTGGACTTGGGACACTCCCCAGATTTTAGCCTTGACCCTCCAGTTTTTTTTTACCTATTTTTGTTCGCTTTGAGGACTCTGTACACTTTACCACTGCAAACCTGTGCTAAAGTGCTTGTGCTCTCTCCATTAAACTTGATAAATTGGCTTACACCCAATTGGCCAATTTGCAATTTAATTTATTTGCAAGTCCCTAGTAAAGTGGTACTACATGTACCCAGGGACTGTAAATTAAATACTGCTAGTGGACCTGCAGCACTTATTGTGGCACCCACTTACGTAGCCTTTTGAGCATGTCTCTAGCCTGCCGTTCTGGCTTTAGGCAGTTTAAACTGCCATTTCGAACTGACAAAATTTACCTTTCACCTAACCTAAACCTTCCTTTTTATGGTGCAGCTTGAAAGCACAGTGGTCGCCAGACAATTATGTGGTCATCCCTATAGAGGGACTTTGGCTCCGCCCACATGTTGGCAAACATGAGTACATGTTTTGGTTGGTCAAAAGTCCCACTTCAAAGCTGGCACCAGCTATAAATATTGGGCTCTCACACCCACTCTTCATTACATTCCTCAACCTATGGGTGCTACAGATGGATGTCTTACTTCCCAGCTGCTCGTGGCCTGCCCTGCTTGCTGAGAATGAAGACTGGCCCTGCACCTTTCATTCCAGGCTGAAGTGACTCCAAGGGTCAGCTGTCAGGACTTCTGTTAGAGCTACAGGAACATTGCAAGCTCCAGAAGCCTCCCTGCATCTGCCCAGCTGACCTGCTGTTGAGACCTGCAACTGTACCTGCTTGAGCTCTGCTGGACTGAGTGCCTGATTCCCAAGAAAGGCCTCACTGGTCCCGGCCCCTTGGTGTGGCATCATGGAAGAAAATAAGTAATCTTGAAGTTTTGAGCAATTTCCGTCCGCAAACGAGCCAGCTTGTGCGAAGATCTTGCAGTCCATGCTGACTAACAATGCAAAGCTCCGGTGAACTCGACTTTGTGCTGCAGATTGCCATCAGCGACCGGCAGATTGCCATCGACGACCTGCAGATTGCCATCGACGACCTGCAACCAAGATCTGCACTTCGCACTACAGCATCAACAGTCTGCAGTTCCCTCAACGTGAATCTCCAGCGATAATCATCTGCGATGCATGACCTGCTCGTCTCACTACAGAGACTAACATCTGCAACGCTCTCCCTGCTCCTTGCTGCCTCCACCTCGAATTGTCTCTTTGTGTCGGACATTGACAAGGTAACTTTTTCAGCGGGGCTAACCTGTTCCCTGTATTTCTCCTGCACTCCATCACAGCTGGCCTGAGTGGCGCTTTGTGCTTTTAGGCTCTACACTTACCATAAATCTTTAATATTTCACATCTCCGGTTCTACTGATTGGACTTATGGCTTTTTGGTGTCAAATAATTTATTACATTTTACTCCTAGTTTTCTAAATTGGTGTTGGATTTGTCTTGTGTTGTGGTTTCACTTTATTACTGTTTAAGTGCTGCATAAATACCTTGCACATTGCCTCCAAGTTAAGCCTGACTGCTTTTGTGCCAAGCTACCGGAAGGTTAAGCACAGGTTAGTTTAGTGACTTTTCGAGATTCAGTCTGACAGGGATTGTGGCTGTTGCTTGTCACTCTACCCTCAACCAACAACCCAGTTTCTCACACCCATGATCTGTTTTTCTCCTTTTTTGTGTTTTTTTTTTTAAGGACTTGGATACTTCCAGCTTTGCCATTGCAATGCAAATGGTTTTGATATTGTATCATTGGAGACGCTGAAAAAAGATAGAGTCGTCTGAGTGTAAGAAACTGAACTGGATCTACGAAATAGCGCAGCAGTGTTTTAGCTTCCTGATGTAGGCCTTCGCAGGTCTGAAAATGGCAGATTCCTATAAATTATTGCTAAAAACTGTACTAGAGTTAGCCTTTCTCTTTTATTTATTTATTTATTTTTTGAATGTGGGTTCTCAGTGGAAAATTGTGTCGTCCATGCCAAGTAACCCTTTTTCCTCCTTAACAAATGTTTTTCTCATTGTTATTCCTTCAAGAAAAAAACTTCTTTATTGTATAAACAGAAGAAATCCTAATGTAATAACCTCCGCGGCACATATTTGTATTGTGCCTAAAACCAGAAGTCAAGTTATTTATTTATTTATTTTTTTGTTACAAACAGCCCTAATTGAAATTATTATCAGATTCTTGGGATTCTTAACCTTGATTGCTATTAGGATGTTTCCTTTAGGAATAAACAAAAGTCCCACAGAAGGCTAGGAAAATTGACTGTTCAACCAGTTAGGCTGATTATCATCTGAGTGCATGACTCTCGCTCTGTTTTTTTTCTTTTTATTGCTTTGTTACATATGTATAATATATCGACACCTACTTCGCATGCCACTGTTTAAAAATATATTTAAATGTTCCCCTGCAAAGATTAGTTACATTTGCAACTGTGCAGCATTAAGTAATCCACCCAAACTGTGCAGTGGACAGTGTCTAATGAAAATAGCCTCAGCTGGAAATGATTTAACCAATGTAAACTAAGTGAACCGCTTTGCCTATAACAGGGAATGTTTTCTGAAGTCCTTCTATTTTCCAACCCGGAAACGAGCAGTTGAGGCATGTAAAGCAGTGAACGGTATTCATCTAGAGTGGCATGCGGTTAATGTGGGGAAATTGTTGTGCTATGCCCAAATGCCCCCAAGAAAGGCTGGTTGTTTCATGCATTGTTGAATTAAGATTCCGTACTACATTCACAATCCACGGCCTTGTTTAGTTTTGCGTGTACAGTAGCTCAGCATATTTGCAGAATATGTCTGCATTAGTACATGCATCAAACCGTCTAACTTGCATCTCCAAGATGCAGTGGTGGCCAGCAACATTAAAATTGGTTGGAGCTGGCTAACCCAGCGCTCATTTTGAAGCTGGGGGCCAGTGGCTGCAAACCCTCGTCTGTTTCTCAGCCCTTGGATTGCTAGGTCTAGGTGCGCATGTCAGATTAGCCGGCTCTAGACAGCCGGCCTATTTTGCATGCGCACTGGCAGGGGTTGAAGTAATACTGCAATTGCACTATTCAGCTCCGCCCACTGCCTTCACGCTGTAACAACGCCAGCCTGCAACACATTATAATAAAATGGTATTTATTACCATTTTATTGATGTGTGTGCCTATTGCTCTCGCACCATGTGGAGCAATGCTCCTCTGCCATAATGGAGGAACCGCCACGGCCAAGATGTGGAATACTCGCTTTGCTGGTACCATTGGCTAGCATTCACTCAAACTGTAGGGTTGCAGATAGAATATTGCAGTCTTTTCATATTTATTTACTTTGGTGGTTGTATGGGCTAAACTCCACTGTGAGGCTCCCTATTAGCGTGTGTAGGCAGAGATGTGACCAGAAGTACCCATTACAAGGTGAACAAGAAAATAGGTTTTGGGTGGAGTGTGGAGCATCCGTGGCAAGGGTTGCGACCTCCACTTTGACATGCAAGGGTGGTGAAGCCTCAAGAAAAGGAGTGTCCATCGCAGGTCCTGATACAGTATTGACTCCTTTTAAAGAATGAAACGTGGAAATGCGTCTTGTTGAATATGGCATGAAAGCGAGAGCTGTAACAAATTTGCAAAATGTGCATAATTTACCCTTGTCTACGATAACACTTGTGTGTAACCCTTGGACGTGAAGGTACCACCCACCAAATGGTTCATACTTGGTAGTGCCAATCGGCTTACTGGCTGAGCACAATGTTCAGCAATCCTCAGACCTCTCTCTCCCCAGCTGCACTGATTGTGATTGCAATTTTAATATAAATGGAAGCACAGGAATACATTCACAGACCTTTCATAAGCATTTCGCCAATGTGATCCGGGGATTCTCCACATGAGACTTTCTTGGGAATCTGTGAGAAGCACTGGGGTCTGTTGGTGGCAGGTGGGATTATGTTTTACGAATGTTTTTAATTCCTTGGTTCTTTTATTGAGTCCTATTTGGACACAAAGGGCCCCAGCCGAAGGGTATTTCCCCAGGCGGGTATACAATTATAGTGTCCCAATATACCACATTTGCAACAGTGTGCTAAAGTTTGTGGTAGGGAAGACGCAAACGTATGCAGCCTAAACTTTTTCTCTCATTCCTCTGACCAGTGGCAGCAGCTCTGCTGTGGCAGAGGAGCGTCGCCCTCCCCGCTGAGGGAAAAGGGAAAAATAAAATGATAATAAATTGAATTTCCAAATTGATCAAACAAAAATCACTCGCTGGCAGACCACCTTCTGCATCACTCAGTAATTCAAAGGAAACTGGAACTATGCACATCTTATGCTTCTCTGCCTCGAAAATGTTATCCTCATGGGGAGACTTGTCAATAAGTGCCAATGCAGAATACCTGTGCGGAAGATCTAAAAATCAAAAGCAATCAAGTCAAACCCAGAAAGGCACTTATGATGTCCTTCAGTACAAACCCACTCCAATCGAGATTGTTACGATGGATGTATTGCTTTCAGTCCAAAAGCCATGTGTGGTGAAAATATTTTGTTATGGAATGGATTTGCCAGGCAGAAGGTAAAGGAAAGCCTTACATATCCTTGCTTTACTAATGCTTTCATTGCTCTGCATGCCAGGTAAAATGACTATTCGTTGTAATAGTAGCTCATTGATTCTCTTAAAACAAACTGTTTCGTCACCATCTTGGAATGGTAACTGATACTTCCTGTAACAATAAAGATGAGTGCGGCAGACAGCATGCATTTTTTTTGGCCTGTGACTTATTTGTAGCATTGTTTCTTTTTATGTACACCTTGTGTGGGATGAAACATTTTCTCATTTGACTCCACAGTCGTTTCTTCCATGATCACCCTTGTAATAGAACGTTCACATCTAAACTCAGAAGCCAGGCCAAGCCATTGTGGACAGCCTTGCACTGCAAAGAAAGTTGAGTGTGTATTGGTATTGTCATTGCTGTGCTTTCTAGCCTATCCTGTTTGCAAATATTTGTAAACATGCAGCCCACTGACTCCTCTCTACGTTTTCTTCTATGAGCTGCATGTGCTTCTCACAAGAACTATTAATTGGTGAAACATAAGGGAACCATGTCAGTGTGCTTTGATTACCAGCAAAGCCAAGTGATTTTTCTTTTTTACCCGCCCTCCTCCTTTTGTCTGCTAGTTCTTGATTCACATATAGCCAGAAATAAATTAATGAGCCAAACTGACCCAGTTGTTTACACCAAACAAAGTATTTCAGAAAAAGGGCCATAGGTGGGCTAGACGGTGGGCCATTTAACTGTGCCTGAAACATCTTGGAGTCTGCCTCAGGTGTGGTATTGGTGCTTAATGTATGCCAGTGTTGAGCACCGGCATTCATTTTTTGGGGACCATGGACTTATTTTTCATCATTCGATATTGATCCAGAACAAGTGAGAAGAAGGCAGGAAAGGGGAAAAAGCAGCAGGAGGAGGGACATAGGAAAAGAAAGAGTGTAGAAATGAGGTAAAATCAAGACCAGGTAACGTGCCGCAGGCCCTTGGGTAAAGTTTTGGGTCATCGTACAAATTGATTAAGCAAGCAGTGCTGTTAAAGGTCTGGCTCACCCAAGCAAGGCATTACTTGTGCTACTGCAGAGACCTTGTGAGCGAGAACCCAATGTGAGATAACCGAGGACACCCAGAGGTGGTTGTACACTGAAAATTCACACAGTACTAAAGGCTAGCACATGCTGAACTTGCCCATTTTTAGGTAAGACTTGTCTGAGTGTGCATTTCAGTCATTTATATTAGCTCCGAGCTAATGAGATGTTCTAGTCAAGGGTGATTAGCTTTTTCAGTTTTTTTGGTTTTATGGTTCACATTCTGGGCAGTGGTTGATACATGTTAGCATGTGGAAGCTGCTGGCTATTTAAGTGGCAGCAGTGTTGCGGTGCACCAATAGGTTAGGGGCGGCTCCTCCGTAATGGTGGAGGAGTGTCTCCCGACTCGTCAGTCAGTCAGCCGTCAAGCGAAAAATAAAATGACCTCTGACTGACTGACAGATGCCAGTTGGGTTGGGTAGGGAGGGGCAGGGCCAGGCATAGCAGAGGGAAGTGGTAGGTGCACTGTAATGTCTGTTTGGCCGGCCGTCTTAGGCTGGCCAAACAGACATGCATACATAGGTTTCTCCAACCCAGCTGTGTTGCATAGCTGGGTTGGAGAACCATTACAGACTCCTAGGCACTGTCTGATCGGCAAACCACGCCTCTCAGACCAATCCTGGCGCTGCTCTCATGCTAGGTATAGCATGAGAGCAGCGCCAGGATTGGATGGGGAGCCTCTCCTTCTGCTGCCTCTCCTCATTTACTGCTTTGAAATCTGCCATGGACTGGCAATCTTAGTGCATGCAGCTCTGAGCAGTTCTCCCTGATTTATGAGAGACTGTTTAGAGTGGACTTGTGTGGCCTGATTCTCTATAATAAGCATTCAGTAATTCTGTTAGTAGAGTTCTGTTAAATTGTCCACTCCCCACATTGTGTGTTTTATATTAAACTAGCAGCCCGCCCCAGCGTTGCCTGGGGCAGAAGGGGCCTGGGGGCAGCATTTCCGGATTGCGGCAGCATTGCCCGGGGCAGACGGGGGCTGGTGGCAACATTTCAGGCTTGGGTGCACTCCCGCCCCGGCCCCCGCCCGCCCTGACATTGCCCAGACCGCCTCCCGCCTCGCCTTTGCCTTTGCCTTACCTGAGCCGCCGCTCTTCCCCGTGCTCCGGACTTCACCGCCACTCCTCGCTGCTAGTCACCGCTCCTCCCCGCCTGTCGTCATCACGCACGTCACGGCCAGCGCTACGTCGCGGCCAGCGCTACGTCGCGGCCGACGCTACTTTTAGGGGACTACTTTGTTTTTAAAGTTTAATTTTTTAATTTACGTTTTATTTCTATTTTATGCAGCCTATGTCCATCTACACACCCTGAGGATTACAACAATGTATTGGGTGTGTGGATTGGCGCTGTGGTTCCCGAGTTTACCTTGCCTAAAGGTTTCTGTTCTCTCTTTATAATAGTAGTATAGATTCAGAGGTGTGGAATTTAATCAAATATCTACTTGTCTGTGGGATCGGTTGCTTCATAAATCTACTTGTCCTGTAACAAAATCCACTTGTCCCTTTTGTGCTATGTAATGCAGCAACAGATTATGGCAGCAATCTCACTATATAAGAGCTCTGAAATAGCCTCTCTGATTATGCCAGGGCACCTTCCATAGTAGGGTTTGAATACTAGCAGTTGCCTTATGTTGCCACGTTTCTGCAGATTGCATACTGGGGCTGAAGGTAACGGTAAGCCACAGTTTCAGGGTTGGAATGTCCTTTTGAGTTTGTGCAAACCTACTAACTTGAATGTTTTAAGGGGTTTCACCAACTCTTCTGTAATTTTTTCCCATACTGGGAAATATACTCCAGACAGTGGCAGAATAACTTCTTCCAGGGTTGGGAAAAAAGTGGTTGGGCGGGAAGTAAACTTGTAAACACCCAGATTTTTCACATAAGCAAATGTACTCCTGCATAATTGCTCGTGCTAAAATGCAGTTCACACAAATTTTCTAGGAGTACTATTTCTTGGCCTACTTGTGTAAAGTCTTGTGAAATCACCAAAGCTGTATATCTGCACTTAATGAAAGCGAATGGGTGCACTTTTGAGACTTTATTTAATAATTGGAACCGTAACTAGGCCCTCATTAGGTCTGGTGTTAACAATGACTTTTTGTGTTTATTAACACCTTCCGCGCTAAGCGTTTTACCGCGGTGCACTGAAGATTCGCAATTACCGCGTTACATGACGAGCTCAGCTCGTCATGAGCGTACGACAGACGTACCTCATGACGAGCTGAGCTCGTCATGAGCGTGGAAGGGGTTAAAATGCTGTCTCTCTCTTTTGATCTGTCGGCTAGCTTCACTGTGAGTGACCGCATTCTGTTCTGTCACAAGGAGCATATCGATGCACAGTAGTTTTTCAGTGCCAGGAACTACTGCGGCAATGTGTTTTTTGAGACCAAAACAATTTTTGTTTTTGCCAATATATGTTATAATGGTGAGGGCCCGGCACCTCCCACACGAATAAGGTTTTACAAAAACCATGCCAAATCAAGTCATGGATTGACAAAACCAAAAGGCTGACCAACAATTTCGGACCTACTGGCTTTAGCAATGCTTGTTTATTTTTGTTTGCCATAATCTTATGAAAACTGGTTACACTGATTTTTCATTATGAATATTTTGGGAAAATACTAGCATACATCAATATACTTTACTAAATGATGCTGCAAAGAAATGGCACCTAAAACTTGACAGTTTCACGAAATGTTGTTGCATTTGTTTGTAAAAAGTTATTTTGAAAGCAAATAATCATCAGTCTTGCTTTCAAGCTTCTGCAAATATTTGCATCTAATCAGAGAGCATTCTGGGAGCATTATACATAGCCTCATATTGTTAAACATTAAAAACGTGTGTACACATTTTTATACTGGAACCACTGTCGGTAATGCAGTCTGAGCTTACAACACAGAGGCAGTTATACTCTCTGTCATGGAGGAGCTGCGCAGAGGAGCCGACGCTAACATCTGTCAGGCCCTGGTGCTTCTGGATCTATCGGCCGCCTTTGACACGGTCGACCATAATATTTTGGTTGACCGTGTCGGAGAGGCCGGTATCCAGGGCACCGCTCTGGACTTGGTCCGTTCTTTCCTGACCGACCGCCAACAGGCGGTTAGGCTGTCCCAGTTCTCAGCAGATCAGGTCGGGCTGACTTGTGGAGTCCCACAGGGATCCTCTTTGTCTCCACTCCTTTTTAATTTATACCTGGCCCCTTTGATCCGTTCCCTCCGAAGGTTGAATGTCACCGCGTTCAATTATGCGGATGACATTCAACTGGTCTTCACCATCGACACATCGGATGAATCTATTTCCACTTTTCAAACCACCCTTTGTTTCATAAGTGATTGGATGAGCTCTAACCATCTCAAGCCCGACAAGACCGAGTTGGTTCTTGTCGGGGGCCCCTCCAACCCTTGGCAACCATCCTTCTGGCCGACTAATCTGGGCAGTCCCCCTTGCCCGGCGAACTCGGCTAGAAGTCTGGGGGTGATCATTAGTGCCGACCTCTCTATGAAACTTCAGATCAGCGCGGTAGTGTCTTAAGTTTAAGTTTAAGTTTAAAATATTTATAGAGCGCAACATACACCTGTGCGGTGTCTTGGCGCTGAGATAGCAAGCAGCCTACTTGGCAGAGTCAAGCGCTGAGACCTATGCTGGGGGAAGGGACAAAGGGTTTAAGACAGAAAGGCCTGAGTAAATAAAAATGTTTTCACGGATTTGCGAAAAGTAGCATACTGGGTGAAGGACCTAAGATGGAAGGGGAGGGAATTCCAGAATACAGGGGCAAGATAAGAAAATTTAGAGCCACCCTGTTTTTTTTTCCTGTAGCGAGGGACAACTAAAAGATGTTGGGCCGAAGAACGAAGGTCTCTGCCGGGAACGTAAGATTTGATGGCTGAAGATATGAAGGTAGGGGCCAGGCCAGCCCTGGCCTGAAAAGCCATGCAGCCTAGTTTGAACAGGGCGCGTTCCCGGACAGGGAGCCAGTGAAGGGTCTTCAAGAGGGGAGAGGTATGATGGAATTTGGGGAGACCGAAGGCAAGGCGGGCCGCCTGGTTCTGCACCAGTTGTAGCTTGCGCAGGCTGTACTGAGGGATGCCATTGAACAAGACATTCCCGTAGTCCAGGCGGGACAGGACCAGTGCGGACATGATCAGTTTGAGTGCAGAGAAAGAGAAAAAGCGAGAGATGGAACGGATAGTGCGGAGGGTGAGAAAGCAAGAAGAAACCACCGAACCTATCTGGGAGTGAATAGTGAGTTTGTCATTTAACTTAAAACCTAGAGTCTTAACAGATGGGACTGGGGTGGGGGGAGGACCGAAGGAGGGGGACCAAAATAGAGAGCTCCAGGGACTGGGGCAACCACCCGCAACCACAAGTTCCGTTTTATCGGGATTGAGCTTCAGGTGGTTGAAATTCATCCAGTCCCTGATGAAGGATAGAGTAGATTGAAAATTAGAGATAGCGTCAGAGGAAGAAGAAAGATTAAAGATGAGCTGGAGGTCATCGGCATAATTATATACCGTGACCTCCAGCTGCTGGAGAGCAAAGATAAGGGGGAAAATGTAGAGATTAAACAATAAGGGAGACAGAGAAGAGCCCTGGGGTACTCCGCACTGGACCTGGGAGGGGGTGGCTGAAAACTCCCCGAGATGAACCGCCTGGGTCCGGTCCCTCAGGAAGGAAGAGAGCCAGATGAGGGCTGACCCTCCTATGCCCGCCGCCCTGACACGGGAGAGTAAGATGGAATGGTCCACCGTGTCAAAAGCGGCGGACAAATCAAGGAGGACCAGCGCCGGAGGTTGACCTGCGTCCATGCCTTCTCTGAGGGTGTCGAGCACTGACACCACCACTGACTCTGTCGAGTGCTTAGGTCGAAACCCAGCCTGACAAGGAGCCAACATTCCGTTCTCCTCGACAAAGGAGCTGAGCGCAGAGGTGACGTGTCGCTCAAGCACCTTACCTAGAAAGGGTAGCAGGGAGATGGGACGATAATTAGTCAATACAGAGGGGTCGGCTCCAGGTTTTTTTAGAATAGGGACAATGGAGGCAGATTTTAGTGACTGAGTCACGACTCCTTGGGCCAACGAGTCGTTAAGGAAACTAAGAGGAGGCAGGGTACAGACAGAGTAGATCTGCCGTAAGATGTGTGCCGGGCAGATGTCTGCGGGGGAACCGGATTTGATTTTGGGGAGAAGAGAGAGGAAAATTTCCTCGGAGAGAGGGGGAAAGGAATTGAAAGAGGCTGGGGCGGGGGGTGGGTGGGGGTCCACGAAGAGAGGGGAGGGAGCGGGAATGTTAGATCTGATTGTAGCGATTTTACCTTCGAAGTAAGAATTCAACGAGTCGCAGAGTTTCTGAGAGGGAGGGGGCTTTAATGAGGTCCTGTCAGAGAAAGCCAGGTCGTGGGTGATGGCGAAAATCTCCTTGGGTTGATTCTCAGCCGCCAGGATTTTAGCAGAGAAATAGGCTTTCTTGGTCTCTATGATGTTTTTTTTGTAGGTCCCTAGAAGAAGGACGTAGAGGGACTTGGAGATGGGACAGTAGTCCAGTCTCCATCTGCGTTCTGCCTGTCGAACCGTGAGCTTCTGCTCTTTCAGTTCTTTGCTAAACCACCGATTGGCGTCTTTAGGGCGCCTAATCGAGGTGCGCCGGAGAGGAGCCAAGCAGTCGCTTCCATTCGTAAGCCAAGAGTCGATGGCCTTGGCTTGAGCTGCAGACGCCAAGCCCGACAGAGAGGGAGAGGAGGCCAGAAGTGAAGAAGTGAGGTCCGACAGATTGGCCTTGCCCCAATTGCGAGCCCATGAGTTTTTAGTGTGAGTGAATGTCTTAATCGGGCAGAGGCTGAGGGAGAAAGAAATTAAAAAGTGGTCAGACCAAGTGCATGGGGTAACGGTAAGTGAGGACATGGGACAGTTGAGAGACCAGACTTGGTCTAAGATGTGACCATGAATATGGGTGGGGGTATGAACTAGGGAAGAGAAGTTGAGTGACAGGAGAATTTCGGAAAATTCCTTGGATGAGGCGCATTCCTTAGGGTCCATAGGCCAATAGTTGAAATCCCCGAGGACCAAAACCGAGGCATAATTGACGGCCAGAGTGCCCAGTAAATCTTGAAAAGCGGGGAGAAAAGACGGAGTGGGTTGAGGTGGACGATAGGCCAGGACAATGGCTAGGTGAGGGGAGAAAGAGGAGGAGCGGACCACAAGGTGGTCGATTCCTACCAGGGGGGGTGAGGGGAGAATCTGGAACTGAAAATCAATACGAGCGATGAGGGCAACGCCTCCACCCGTTTTCCCGCCAGGACGGTCAGCACGGATAGAGTAGTAGGTCGAGGGAAGGGCAGCCAATAGAGACGGAAGAGAAGTCTCAGAAAACCATGTCTCCGTTAAGAGTAGGAGATCAGGTCTGTCCGTATCTAAGAGTATAAATAATTCCTGGTGATGTTTAATGGCAGACCTAGTATTTAATAAGATAATAGACAGTGGGGGAAAATGGGAATCGGAGATAGGCAATGAGTGGGGAGCTGACGGGGAAAGAGACGAAGGGGGCACCCTTGTGGACAAGCACGACAAGGAGAATGACAGCCCATATTGATGGTCCGTTGGATAGTGCGGGGGTCGAGCGGCCAATGGCCTTGTAGGAGGGTCAAGGCCGCTAAAGAATATTGGGTAAAAGGACCAGGGGTAATGGCCCCTAGCCCCGGCCGGCCGCGGACGGGCGCAGACGGGCTTAACTCAGGCGCGCCTGCGACGCGCCCGCTGCGCTCGTCAGCTGCGCTGACGCATAGTAGATGATTAAATAGTATGGTGACGAGGGGGGTGTGGCGAAGGTGTAGCACGCCGACCAACCCAACCAAAGATGGCGCCCGCCGCCACCAGTGAGCACCGTGAAGCGGTCAGCCCACGAAGGATTACTGGCTTGAGAGGTAAATGCGCCTGCTAGTACTCAGCAGGGAGGAAGAGGGGGGGATTAAAAATTATTTTTAAGTGCCTGCTAGCAATCAGCGGACACAGGTCGAGAGGCCGATAGAACTGCTAGTGATCAGCAGAGTGCAGTGAGTAATTTAAAATAGAAGTAAAATAAAATTCCTGCTGCGCTCCAACAGTCGCTAGCGTGCCCTCTGCCACCGGGCTACTTTGCGATCACAGGATGCGGAGACAGGCGGGTCCTAAATAGTATGGTGACGAGGGGGGTGTGGCGAAGGTGTAGCACGCCGACCAACCCAACCAAAGATGGCGCCCGCCGCCACCAGTGAGCACCGTGAAGCGGTCAGCCCACGAAGGATTACTGGCTTGAGAGGTAAATGCGCCTGCTAGTACTCAGCAGGGAGGAAGAGGGGGGGGATTAAAAATTATTTTTAAGTGCCTGCTAGCAATCAGCGGACACAGGTCGAGAGGCCCATAGAACTGCTAGTGATCAGCAGAGTGCAGTGAGTAATTAAAATAGAAGTAAAATAAAATTCCTGCAGCGCTCCAACAGTCGCTAGCGTGCCCTCTGCCACCGGGCTACTTTGCGATCACAGGATGCGGAGACAGGCGGGTCCTAAATAGTATGGTGACGAGGGGGGTGTGGCGAAGGTGTAGCACGCCGACCAACCCAACCAAAGATGGCGCCCG
The DNA here is from genome assembly GCF_964261635.1 of Lissotriton helveticus. Lineage (NCBI taxonomy): Eukaryota > Metazoa > Chordata > Amphibia > Caudata > Salamandridae > Lissotriton > Lissotriton helveticus. The sequence goes on along the minus strand of NC_136068.1, from coordinate 196,978,817 downwards.
CCGCCACCAGTGAGCACCGTGAAGCGGTCAGCCCACGAAGGATTACTGGCTTGAGAGGTAAATGCGCCTGCTAGTACTCAGCAGGGAGGAAGAGGGGGGGATTAAAAATTATTTTTAAGTGCCTGCTAGCTAGTGTCTTCTAGTCACTTCCAGCTTAGGAAGATACGAAAGATCTCTCGCCTCCTTACCACAGAGGCCCTCACCTTGGTGCTGTTAGCGCTAGTCATTTCGAGACTCGATTATGCAAACGCGCTCTACGTAGGCATTCCTGACTACCAAGCCAAGAGACTTCAGCAGATCCAAAATCAGGCCGCTCTTCTCATTTTCCGCCAACCCAGGTACCAACATGTTCGTCCCCTTTTGAAAAGTCTCCATTGGCTCCCGGTCAATGCTCGCTGCATGTTCAAACTGGGCTGTATAAACTTTAAATCCCTTGCAGGTGGAGGCCCTTCTTTTATCTCCTCCCTCCTTCACCCTTACCTCCCCTCACGTAACCTTCGTTCGTCCCAACTGGCTCTGTTATCAGTCCCCAGATTCAAGAGGAAGAAACACGGTGGTCTTAGGTTTTCTTTCTTAGCCCCTTCCTTTTGGAATACCCCCCCCCCCCCCCCTCTAAGGCTGTCCCTCCCCTACACCAGGTTTAGATCCCTCCTTAAAACATTTTTGTTCACTGAGGCCTACAATTAGTCCTGACTCCCACTTTTTTCCTTCTTTTCTCTGTTTCCTCAGCACAAGCGCCAAGAAACCTTCAGGTGTTAGCAGCACTATAAAAATTTCTATAACATAACAACATTTACTTAGTGCTCACCCTAATAATAAAGGCTTTGCATTAGTGAACCATAAATACAAGTTTGAACAGCATTAACACATGGACACAAATATTACCTTCACTGCAGACAATGCCTTTCCCTGATCCATAATATGGTACTGTAATCTGACAGCCAAAGGGTTTGTGCTGTAGGGGGTTGGGCCTACTTGTCCCAAGGACAAAATAAACATGCAAACATGTTGCCCGTGACCTCAAACAGTATGTCCTGGCTACAGTATCGGTATTAACTACAGCCTCATGCAATTAACACAGCACAATACATTTAGGGGCTTTGGGTCAGCCTCTTCATCCATTGGTTCGTTCAGCTTTCATTCACATCGTTCTTAAGTCTACGTCCGTAAACAGACGAGGGCAGTGGGTCATCCCACTTCACTCAATGGTTCTTTTGTGCCATCATTGATGGCTTTTTGTCACATGTGCATTTCTGCGTTAAAAGAAATGTGCTTCATTGCTAGGACTGGTAGGTGTCCGAACCCCATCTGAGGGCTAGCTACTAGCTCCAGCTGTGGTGGTTGAGGTTGCTAGCCCGATTATTCTGGGGTTCCTCCTACCTATGGCTTTTGCACACCGGGTCCAATTCAACCCGTTCTGTACTTGACTCTTTTGGTAGAGGGGGTGAGCATTTGCACACTTCTCAGAGAGATTGTGTAAAGTGCCAGAGTTCAGAACTCCATAGTGAACAAGAGACCCTATAAGATAATGTCCAGCCCTGCAAATATGTTTTAGTACAATAAAGTACTTTTACTCTCACAGTAAAACTAAATATGACACAAATCAATTGAGTCTCTATACACAATTGTCATAAGTTGTCTTAACAGTCATGGAGTGCTACAATCCCCTTCCTTTCCCCGGAATTTTATTTCCTCCCTCTGAGACCGGGACACCGCTATTCCCATCCCTAGTGTAGGCAAGGATTGGGTCCAGGAGCAGACCGCTCATAGTTCTCATGAATTCAGTATACACCTCAGCAGCCGCAGTCGGTAGTGGGATGACCTGCAGGGCGGTGACGTGGGGAGGGGGAGGGGCAGGGTGGGGGGTAGTAATGTATGGATTACAGAGTTTTACAGGTAAGTAAACTTATAAATAAATAATTCGAATTTCGTTGCGCACACTGCATCGCATTTGGTGATGCAGTGCACGCAACAAAATTCATTTTATTTATTTATATGTTTACTTACCTATAAAACTCCGTAATTCATATATTACTACCCTGCCCCTCCCCCCTCCCCACGTCACCGCCCTGCAGGTCCTCCCACTACCGACCGCGGATGCACCTCAGTTTCAATTCTTAGGATGGCTTTTGTGCCGCACAGTCTCAAGAGAGCACAGTAGCAACTCAGATGCGTGTATCCGCTTCTCTGTCGCTTTCAGGTGCAGTGCTGCCCCGCGGGTACCTGGAGATGTTCAGCGGCTGTCTGGGCTTTGAGGAGTGAATAGGGGAGGCATCCAGATTGGTATGAGATGGACTCCTTGGGGGCTGTTGACTGCTGCGGTTGCCGCTTGCAGGATGATCCCCACAGTACTACCGGGATGACACAAGCCTTCAGCAGCGCTGACCCTCGGGTCGTCTGAATGGGCGCTTCTGCTGGCTGTAGTTGCTGCCTCTAGGCAGAGTGCTCTTTGGGCCTGTGGGCAGTTTAAGCCAGCTGGCTAGTTTGGAGCTTCCCTCTTTGACAATGATTCAATCTTATTTTTTTTCGGCTGCAGCATCAGTCACTCAGCCCACAGTAAGCTGCCGGGTCCACTCAGGTTGACGTGCTCTGGAACAATCTTAGTTGGAAATTTCAGTCTAGGCCTCTGCGTTAGCCTCTGTATGTATTGTGTTGCCCTGCACTTAGGGCAAGGGAACATGCCAGTGTACAGGAAGATTTCCTGTTCCAACAGTGAACTAAACCTTTACTTTGCCAATGCTTTTTTTTCCAGTCCTTATCGTTTTGTGGTACTTCTTGTGTGTTTTAACTATGTCTGCAGGTTACACTTCCTTTTTGACAATAAGAGGACATTGTTTTAAACCGAGTTGTAAGCATACCTGGATGCTACAAAGCACTTGTAATAGTCTACTAAAATTATCTGCAATGATTAATTATTTAAAATGAGACCAATTTGTGCAATAACATATCCTCCACATTTGGGCAGTGGCATTTTTCTTGTTCTTTTTTGTCTTGTTTTTCTTGTACACGAGGACAGAAAGCTTAAAATATGTAGATGTACCCGAACTGAATTATCTCTGTTCCATAAGGCAGTGTTTGCAATTGTCGGTGCTACCTATAAATGGCTGACCTTGCTATTGCTAGCAAATGCGAAGAGGACAACTTATTTTTATGACGTTTCCCTGAAGACCTTTGATGTCTTATGTTCCGAGTTTCATTTACCACTATCCAAAGAGTAGAGATACCAGCAACTCGCACACTGGGTTAGTGGTAGGTTTGATTCAGACCATCTTTGCCACTAGGCTCTCCTATACTTCCCTACGTCGTGGAATGGGGTAATAGCACATATATATACAGTACTTTGATCTCAGAACAAATCCCTAAGAAAGCGGGACAGGAAACGCTTCTCTACACCAAAAAGGAATGGGCCTCTCTGCTTTGTAAACGTGAAGGAGAACATAGAAAAGCCTGACTTTAATTCAATTACTTTAAAACATTACATATCTGGTCTCTGTTGAGCTTATGGAAGTCAAAATTAAGTAGGGACGATCTTTGTTAGAAGTCCAAGTCCTTGGATGGGCACCCAATTCCTTGAAAGTGTTACCACCCAACACCTTGCAGCTTTAACAAGGGTGCATGTGCTTTGGTCATGCACTTCCCTGTGCCACTGACAATATATGACACACCTCGAATGCTACTTGTGACTAGACTTTTCACCGCTGCACCAAACTGGCCATTGTGTACGATATTTAAGATTTAGAGGGTCGGAAAATGTGTCTACTAAATACTTGATAACTGTATTATGCCCGCAATTATGACAATATTTATATCCAGAAAAATATCCCTTCAGTTTACAATGTTCTTTCTGTCTTTGGCTTCAATTCGTGTGTGCATAGCACCATTTTAAAAAGCTCTAGCACAGTCTGGGGTATCCTTCCCCCTAATCTGCACATCCACATAAAAAATAGTAATACTGTATTTAAATTCCAGTAAACTTTTGAATGGACTTTCGACTTCTGTCGTAGTTCTTTGATCAGCGACTATTGTTATATTTTCAGCTGCTGGCTGAGCCAGCGTGTTTAGTAAGGGATGGACCGAGGGCTGGAAGAGTGGTAGCTGTGCACTTTAAAGTGCGCATGTCCGTTTTGGCAGGCTGTCTTAGGCCGACCAAACTCACAAGTCCACTTATCATTCTCCAACATAGCTATATTGCACAGCCGGGTTGGAGAAATAGCACAGACTCCAGCGTTAATCCAACCCGCTCGGGCCAATCTTCACGCTGCTCTCATTGAGAGCAATGTGGGGATTGGATGGGGAGTCGGATGCTTTCCCAGGGACTGCTGGGACCAGGACCCTATGAACACTAGGCTGCCGTCAGCACCAGCGTAATCTTGTTTAAATTATTATTTTTTTTTAACTAACCCAACACCATTTTCCCCTTCCCAGGCCAACTTCACCCGCCCTACCGATCTTTATCTGTGTCGGCTGCAACTGTCTTTGATACTGGTAAGCACTCTAATAAACAAAGTGATAATGAAATGGAACTAAACTGACCAGGATGGCCCAAAATGGGCGGGTCTGGCAGAGGGTGCACCTCCGAAGTGAAAAATGCTGAAGAGATTTTGATGCAAGACCGAGGAGTTAATAAGCACACAGTTGTCTTTTTGTTTTCAACAGACCCAATGCCTCTGCTAGACCCGCTTGTGTTAAGTAACCAGTGATGTGATACTGGCCAGTTGATTGGCCTAGTCGCTATGTTCTGACATGTCAGGAGCCACACACGCATGCTCACATTTTTGTCCTGGTTTTGCAGAGGTACCTCTTTTATGATAACCCTGGTTTAGAGGGGGCGGATGGGGACTAGCAACAGCCACAGTCGACAAAACTTGGCACATTAGGTACCCTCAGTGGGAGATGTGCACACCCCATGACAGCAGACCTGCCAACTCCCACGGTGCCACCTGTGTCTCACGATTTTGGCTCCTTTCACGTGGTCACCCAGTGGGAAGTAGACATTACACAGTAGCAGGGAAGACAAGCTGAAAAGCACTCTACAGAATAGCTTTCCTGCTTGTTTTTGAATGCTGTAAGCAGCCAATGTCCATATGTCACAATGCCCTCCCACACCCCTGGACATCAGCAACAGCCTCAGAGATCACTTGGTTTTTTGGGGGGGGGGGGGTGGCGGGTGTTCATTGATGGCGGGCAAAGTGCCTTTGAGCTAGCTCTTGGCCCGAAGATCTGCTCCCTCCAAGACCATGTCCCCTCCTCACACTGAAATTTGTTTATAGGTTGGTAGATACGTGACCGCAGTGGATGCACAGGTCAGAGTTTAGATTTACTGGTGTTAGGTGTTACCGGCACTCCTTATTTTACTGTGTCTTTAACAAGTTTGTTTAAAGCGTCTCTTTCTGTATGGCTGCCAGTTACTTTCAAGTTCATTCAGCGTTTTTGTTGTTGTTGTTGTTGTTTTTTTTTTTACTCAAACAGTAATCATGGTGCGGGTTTAGCCCCTTACCCTCTATAGACCCATGAAACTACAAGTCCCACTGTCCCAAGATGCAAAACTGAACGGTTTGCTTGTCAACACTGGTCAATGGGGTACCTAGTTCTAAATGTAGTAGCTATGTTATCCCTAATCAAGCTGTTAGTTACACTTGCACCCACAGTGCATGAAATCTGTTTTCCACTTAGTGCTGGCATGTTCTGTCCAGTAGACCTTCCCTTTCCTTCTCCTGCTTGTGCACCCTGAGGACACTCACTAAAGCCTAATGTCCTGTTCACTTTTAACATTGTTCCGTAACTTTCTCTACGGAATTATTAACCTCTTTTGGAAGCAGGCAAAAGGCGCCTGATGTCGGTGAAGGACATTGCCCTGCTGGGTTTTAGTGTACTATCGTACCGTTGAACAGCAAGAACTTATTTTTGTAGGCAAAGTAGAAAACTAGGGGTCAGGTGTTTTTTGGGCTGGACAAATTTGTTGGTTTTGTGAATTTGGGTTCGAAGTATGATCTCCTTTGTCCACATTTTACAACGAACACTTTAAAGAATGTTTTCAAGGTAATGCCCCCCCAAACTCCATGTAATGGCTCCCGATCTTGACACGGCACTCCATATAGCTCTTCAAGAAGTAATCAAGCTTTGGCAAAGTTAAGAGGATTCTCCTTATTTGCCTATTTACTTGCTACTATTTTTCCTGTTCCTCCATGACATGGTTGTGCATTTCTGCCTATGCCTCTTTTTCACTCCTACACCCCATTTGCTGCTCGGGGAGGCACCTAATTTGTGTCTTCTCGTCCCTGCCTGTTCTGTGTTCCATTTATTTATTTATAACGTTTTATATAGCGGCCTGTGTTCTTGAAGTGTCTGCTCTGTTCACCATTGCCAACTGGCATATACCTAGCTATGACAAGCTCTGTATGCCTCTGCCTTAATGTGGTGTATAACATACACAAAAGCTTGCAGGATGCATAGCGAAGACATCCCGTAGCGAACTCAGCAGATCTACATGCAGTCAAGAATTAATGACAAAACAATGAAATCATTCAAACCACCCCAATTTCCATTGAGGACAATTATATTGGAGGTTTATTCAATAAGGTAATGGGTTAGCTTACAAGACGTCCAAGAGTAGCCAATGAAATGACCTCAGCTGACTGCCTGTCTGATTTACCGGCAGTCACCAAGACTTGCCATCATCTAGTGTCAAACTCTTGGAGGTGTGCCCACTTCTGGACACTGTAGCCCGGCTAAATGTGATTTCTGTGCACAGTGAAGCCATACCAGCCCACCCACAGTTGGTTAGGCTTCCAGCTGCCCTTAGGAATAGGGTTGTTGCTTCCATTCAAGGGCCTGCCATAACAACTACTGGGGTACTGGCTAAAAGTGTCCTTGACGCTGTTTAATGTGGATGCTTTCTTGCCTGAAGTTCGTTGTGTCGTCCTGTAACTCCGCTAAGTCTTGGGGTGTGGCAACTGTTGGCATTAAAGCCCCCTAAAATTCCTATTTCATTGGTGCTCCATCCATTCCACTGCAGTTTTTAAAGTGCCGTGAATGAGATCGACCTGCACCTCCTGCACATGTAATTGCTCCACCACATTATTACCTTTCCCTGTGAAGTATTTAGTTTAGGACTGGTTACCTTGACACTCTCATTCAATAGTTCTTAACCTGTGGTCCAAGGACCCTTGGGGGTCTGATAGGCTTACGAAGCGGTTGCGCAACTGTTTTACAAAATTCAATAATATTAGTCAATTAATATAGTACATACAAATGTAGAGGTGAAATTGAACATTTAAAAACTTTTTTTTTAGGTTTGACTGAATTTCACAGAATATTTCAATATTTAAGATTTGTTTGGTGCATACATATTTTTGTGTACTGTTTGAGGTCCAGATCATAGAATTTGCTTAGGCCGGGGGTCCCCAGCTTCCACTAATGACTCAGTGGGGTCCCCACATTCTAGTAATGATTCAGTAGGGGTCCACAAAAGTAAAACGGTTAAGAACTGCTACCCTAATCTATTATGAGAATAACCTGCGGTAGGAGGAGATTGCACCAAGAGTTTACCCTTGCCCGTGCCCTTAAGTTTCCCTGCTATTCCCATGTAGCAGCTCCGGATTTTAATATCCCATAGTTACCACATCCTACTTTGTAAGTGGTGCAGCTAGCTGCGTCCCTACATTCCTGGATTTCCATTTGGCTAAAATGGGGTTGAGGGTGTTTTTTCTTGGCATGGTGAAACCACAGTAATGCACTGCCCGCCAATTTGATGCCATGCCTGCCACATGAACAGCAATGTTTCTTGCCACTAATTGCAGATCTGGACTTCCAAAGTTTTGGTCTGCTTTGCTGTTTAGCATTCCAATGCCAGTCAGAGGCATTTGTAATCCACAATCAATAAGAAGCTGAGTGCTGTAATTCCTTCCTTGTCTGAGATGGCTAACGGAGCAGCAGCATCTGAAAGAGAAACCTGAAACCCTGTGGTGAGGGTCAGTGCTGAACACCAGTCTCCACCCATGCAATGCAGATAGAGCTGAGGGGCGGTGTGGTCGGGTTAGAGGGGGGCGATTTCGACAGACGACGATGAGGGAAAATGAAATAAATAATTTTCCCTTGTCTGTTGAAATCCCGCCCCCACCCTCCCATCTGGCACCACCGCTCTTACCTGCATGGGCCACGACTGCTGACACTACACGTCACGGTAAACCTACACTTCAATAATGAGAGCAAGTAATCACTAGGCATCAAATTGCACAATTTAGGAATATTGTGCTTTTACACTATCATCATGAATATATCATGTTCACAGTTTAGCAGTGTTGTGAAACACTAACGAGAATACACAGATTAGGGCTGTGATTGGAATATAGGGCTAGCAGTGTGACAAGTGTGGGATATTGCCAACCAGCCTATGTAATAAAAAATCAGTTCACTAAAGTCCAGATTGTACTGGGTCGCAATCTGACTTAGGTCATCAATATTCATGAGAGAGGTCACAAACTGTAACCAATTATGATTGGTAGTCATGACGGAGGTGGTGTCCTACTGGGGTCAGCAGACCACCACCTCTGTGATTTGTGTTTTTTAATCATTTTCTCTTAGCCTGTTTTCCATAAAATGTAGCTGCTTTTCTGTGTTTTAAAGTTGTTGGTTTTTTTGTGTTTTTTTTCCCACTATTTGCTTGTTTGAAAGTACAGTGGTTCCCTGAAGCACTATTTATTTATTCATGTATTTATGTTTACATTTACTAATGGGAGCAAAGTTCCGAAGACTGCTTCCCTTTTGCGAATAACTTACTACCCTATGTTGGAAGTCAGTAAAATTTCAATGCTTTGCAACCAAATTTCATTTGCAGTACATTGATATATACAACAACAAATCGCTATTTGGAAGGGATGTCCTGAACCCGCCCTTTCCAAATAGTCCTTCTAACGATTCTGTAACACGTTACCAAATCACAAAATGGGCTTAGTACATACCAAAAAACTATTTAGTGGCCCTGTGCTGGTGTTTAGCAAATCACAGGATTTGCAACCACTCGTTCGAACTTCTGGCCCATGGCTTTTCTCTATCGATTGTTTCAAGATAGTTTGCTGCCACTAAACAGGAAGGAGTCTTAAGACTACACAGCCATAGAGCTGAATCTGAAGGTAATTTCAGTCCAGTAGTTTTCCACTGTTCAGCTGAAAAAATACCAGCTGGCAAGTGACAGCAGACACACTATGGTAAGTTATGGCACATTAGTTTTAGTACATCCCGTCCATCCCCTGTGGGGTTCTTCTTCTTCTCCTTTTTTTTTTTTTGTTGCAAAGTGCAATGTGTCCTTACTGTTTATGATGAATTCAGCGGTGCTGGAACCACATTTTATCCAGTCACGTGCAAAGTCATTCATTCCCAACACCAGCAATACTTTTTCAGCCAGTAAACATTCTATCAAAAGGTATCCTAAAAGAAACTCCTTGGCAAAACGTGCCATTCAAGTGATTTGAATATGATTAAAAATGTCTGCTACCAAGAATGACCCAGATTAATATTATGAGGTGCCATTAGATAGACCGTAGATGATGAAATAAATTTCAAGAAAAGTGTTGGATCAAAATGTACTCTAGCTATGTTTAGCAAAGTCGAAAAGATGAACCAAAATTGTTATATATTTGAAATCTTTATTATTTTGTTAAAATTGCAATTTAAATGAATGTGTGTTCTTTTTTCATATTCCAAACCTGCTTCAGGGTTGGCTTTCTAGAGTAATGGTTCCCTACCCATGACCTATTATAGAGGTCATATTTGTACAGTGTTTGGGAAATAGTCGTTACTTGAAACATGTCACCAGCCTTGGCCATTAAATTCACTGTCAAAGTACCTGTTGGTCTCATGGAAAGCTCATTATCTGCCGCCTTCTTTCAAGGTTGTCAAGGTTTGAGAAACCTCATGGTCTAGCTAGGGTATAGGTGGTGCCATAGACCTTCCATTTCTTAGTAACTGTCTTGATCCATCGGTATTCAAGGTTTTTGGCATTTCCCATGATCCGTGACTTTCGACATCTTTGCCATTTAGTTCGTTTGGCAGCCTTCTGGTACTTATGTTTTTGTGATTGCTTTGAAATGCCTCTCAGCAGAGTGATACTACAGGAACTGTTATCCATAAATCACGTAAATCTTTGCAGTTTAGCAGTTGAAGTCCTAATACCTTCTAATGTCATTTCCAAAGAATTTACTTACCACTAAAGTCATTTAGGAAAGTGTTAATGAGGCTCTTGGACACATCCAAACAATATATTCAAATTTTCTAATTTTCAGTTACTTTCCAGAATACATTTTTAAGCCGATTATGTACAGAAATATCTAATGAAGGGCTATTTTAATCTACTTTAATTCCAGTTCATAAGTCGGTCAAAGGTGGAAATTTGAATGGTTGTAATTCTTTTTATAACCGCTGTATAAAAAGCAATGACGGTTCAGACTATTTTAAAAACCAGTAAAGTTACAGATATACCATCCATCAAGTGAGTCGGTGTCAAATTAGCAGCTCGAGTTTTTAATAAATACTTAAACATAACTTCAACTCTTCCTTAATAATGTAAACCGCATTACAACATACGCAATGTATGAGGTAAGGTTGAACTCATGTGGGTATTTTGTTGAATTGCACTGTTTTATCTTTCTCCTACTCTTATTGTTAACTTGGCATTTTAGCGTCCTCTTTTGCAGCACAAGACTGGTTAAGTCGATCTTTTTTGAAGGATTTGTGTGGCCATTCCTAGAGGAAAACTGTTTTGCCTTTTGCTCACTGTGTGCTGCAGATGTAACTGTGCAACAAACATCTGACCCATAGTTGTCTTTTCGCACAGGATTGCTCCAACAGGTCTAAAAGTTTTACATTGTGTTTGAGATTATATTTCGGCTTATGATTGTTGCTATCTAGCCAGCTGCCCCTCCCATGAATAAGCTCTGGGCTTTTCTGTCTTGCTACCGTTAGAGTCCCCTAAAAGGGGTATTTGGTTCTCAGCGGAAGTCTGTAGTACAGTGGACAGTAGACAGTAGACACCAAAGACCACAGTTGTTAAAGCTGTGGGTTAGTACCCGATGTCTGCTCTGCAACACTCCAGCCCCTGTTCATCACGGTCTCCTGGCCCGCCCTGAAGCACGTTACTCTCTGGTAACCACTAATATCTTCTCAAGGATCTCTAAACAAAATGTAAACTCAGGGTGGCCATAGATTTTCAGTGTTTGGCCTCAAACTGTGAAATGAATTGCCACTACGCACCCAGAAGGAGGGCTCTTCTATCCTTCTGGAAAACTATTAAAAGCTGGCCCTTCAGCTAAATAAGATCCACACTTGGCTCCTAGAATTCTCAAGTTCTCTTTGAGCCAAGATGCAGTTTGCTCCAAAATGTGTACTTTAAAAATAAAATAAATTAGATGGTAGATTAACTCATTTATTGTGAGGAGCTCTTTAAAATATAATAAGCTTTCTCCTGATGTTTGTGATGGATATGCATAGTTTGAGACAGTCCGTGCTAGACTCAGGTGAGTCACTGATTAAATGCCTCCCGTGTACCTCAGAGGATAATATGTTGCTGTCTCCAAATCAGTAAAAAAGCGTGATCCAGCGTTTGGGAAATTTTAAATCTTAATCCTCTAGACCCAATTTAATACCTAACCGTTCCTTCCACGCTGCATGAGTTTAAACCAATTATACCTATTTATCTATCATCTAATTTATACTTTTTCTCTACGATGAATCTTTTTTTGGTGGTTAGGGATTGGCACAATAATATCAGAATTTTAAAGAAGTATCATCATAAGGAATAATCATTCTGTATAACTAAATAAATGACACTAATAAAGACAAACTGTTTATAAGTCAATATGCTTTATTTAAAATAATGTGAATGCTCATCAAGTACAATAAAGCTCTAATCCTAGATCATCACACAAGAGAACAATAGTCAACAATTTATGATTAAACATCTCAAATATCAGCGCAATGAGAGAGTGGATAGGAGTAGAGACAAAAGGATAAAGACATTTGCAAATAAGATTTATGCAAATTCAGAATATCATACTAACCAATCGCGCAAAGTTCTAGAAATCTGGAAAGCTACCCTATGGCCATGAGAGTAGGCTGGGCATCCCCAAGTAGAATTGAGGAGCAAAGTCAAAGAGTCCGGATCAGCAGAACAACAGCCAGCCAAATAAAGTTTATGAAACAGCAACACGGCTCTCTCCCTACACAAAATAAAGAATGAACGCGCCTAAACCCCACCCTCTTACAACGAATAGTTATAACCTAAATTCACTAAAGGTCCAACCTCTCATTTATCAATACACATAGAATTCTTAAGTCTCATATGAAGCACGTAAAGTACCTTTATCATCTCTCAAGCAAGATCCAGCCACAAACATTGCGCAATCAGATTCAGGCACTGATGTGTCTTTTATATCAGGCCTTGGTTTTGTACACCATTCAGTCACATCCAAACAATCATGATCTGCTTCATCCACAACTTCCTCACAACATGGACTTGGTAACAATGTAGCAGGATTCAAATTTGTGCATCTTGTCACAGTCACATTCTCCTCTCCCAGAATCACTCTTTCATATTTTGTCAATCGACTACTTGTAAGAAGCTGTGTTCGAGTTTGTGTCAGCAAAATCTCAACAGAATGTGGCACATACACTCAAGGGATTTCCCATCACAATAATAATAATAATAATCCACATTTGTAAAGCGCACAATCACCCGTAAGGGTCTCTAGGCGCTGGGGGCCGTCGGGAAGATTAAGCGAGCTATTGCCCAGAGTCACATGGTGCTGGGCTAACCTGCCGCCGGAGCCGGGGATCGAACCGTGGTCCCCAGATTCCAGCGTCAGTCGTTCTGGCTGCGGCGCCACACCTCTCCCACGATATATTCACTCTGTTACAAACTCTCACAAGTAGCAGCAACTACTTTTTTTACTTCCCTTATTTATTTTGTTGATATCTTTTTATTAACACGTTTGCCCATTTTTAAAACATACAATCAGAGCAGTGCTCATGCAGCAAGAAGGAAAGAAAGAAAAGTGATTGCCAACAGCATAATGTGCAGTACTCAATAGCAAAAGGAGAAACAGGCGAGTAGTTTGCGGCAGTCCCATGAAGTCATGGGTCAATACCCCTAGACAGGGTGGATCAGTGCTGACAAGTCTCACCATGGGGTGGCATGGAAACGGGCCAGATATAGTGCAGTTCGAACTCGACTGTCCTTTGCCTCGCCATCATCATCATCATCATCATCATCATCATCTTGAACACTACATCTTTGTTCTGCGTTTGAAATGCTATACCATCTGGTGTACAATAGATGGTGCAATTCATTTTGCACAGTAAATCTCTACCTAACATGTTAACTGGACTCGTATCACACACCACAAAACGATGCGAGTGTCTACAATCTCCAATGTGTACCTTCATTGGTTTTGTCACTAGAGTTTTGATCAACTGATTTGAAACACCTACAACTTTGATAGTATCTCCAAAGAGGGGTAGGTTAGGGAATTCCACAGTTCTCATAGTGGAACGGTAGCACCAGTGTCTACAAGGAATGTAATTACATTACCTTCAACTTCTCCATCCACAAAAGAACCACACTGATCTACCTCTAGAGATGTGCCAAGAACGCACTCCTCCCCCCCCCCCCCCCTTAGGCACCGTCATTGAGATGTACCCGAATCACTCTCCTGGCACTGCAACCAGCATTGTGAAGCCATTTGTGCATTTTGATTATTATTAACTTGCTCACCTGCTTAAAAACGCACATTCGCACTGTATCTTTGTAGCTGAGCATTCACAATTTTTTGCCATCGGGGCTTGTGGTATTTGCACCTGTGTAACTACCTGTTGTGGTTGTATTTGATTTCTATTCATTTCAGTTTGCATTTGCCGATTTAAAATAAAATACTGATAAATTTTATTATTCTCTAGCAAAATATTACACTTGCGTTACCAGTGTCCCAACTTGCATGCATAACAAGGATATTGTTTTCTTCCTTTCTTTATTACCTCTACCTCTTCCTTGAGTAAGAACAGCTCCATTCATCATGACACCTCCCATGTTAGAAATCTGACCATTCTGAGTATTCTGATTCTGACCCTTTCCTTGGAAACCTGTTTTAGAATAATATACAAAATTACCACCTCTCTGCGCTGCTTTTATCTGTGCCCACATGAATTTCTCTTTCAACATCTTATGGCTCGATTCAATATCATCACTACAATATTTTGCATACCTCAATATTTCATTGTTCACTCTTGTATTACCAACAAATCAAATGCTGTTGAATCATGTTACTAATCTCCGGTTTCAAACCAAACGCAAACTTATATACAAAATGTCCCCTATCTTTGTCAGTTATGCTTTCAAAACGACTATACTGTTTAAATGCCTGTAAGAGCCTTTCATAGTAAGCATGTACTGTTTCTTTTGTCTCCTGAGTTGTTCCATCTATTTTTACCCAATCTGTCTCTCTTGGTGAAATCTTTCCCTTCAAATAGGTAATTACTTGATTATATTTTTTCATCACTTCATCCGATGGTGCTCTAGTCTTTGCATCTCTGGGATATTCTTCTTTTGGCCAATCTACTGCAATTTTACACTCAACCCACAACTCAGCTGGAACCACAATATCAAACAATCCATCCAAATCTTTCAACAAGACTTTTGAAACCTTTACAAATCTTTCTACTTGTTTATACCACTCAACTGGTTTCTCTCTCAATGTGGTAAACTCATTTGTAAAAGACCGTATATCCTGCCTTGATCATGGAACGTGAGCATATCCACCTCCTGGTACCTCTCTCATTGGATATATTTCAGTTGTTGTTGTCTCTGTCCCTGTTTCTCTCACTGGATACATGGATGATGCTCCTTTATTTGCAAGCATTTCGTCTTTCATTTTAGCCTATCTGCCTTTCCAACGTTCCTATTCACCCCATCGTCTCAATGTGTTGATCAACTCCTTAATCTGCAATCGCTTACCAGAGGCATTCAAACTCTCCAAATCTTTATCACTAAAATCCAATATAGGTCTTTTGCAAAGCCTTTGATTTCTTTATATCCACTCCATACGTTTGTGCAACTTCAGCACGTCTCATGAAGACTCTTCGCTCTAATTGTAATATTCTTACACAAAAACATCAATTATTCTTCCTGATAGTTACTCAATCTCTCTAGAATAATCGTACCTAGAATCATTTCCTCCAAATCCGCTTTTAATCTACTCACATCCATGCTCATATTCTCTTTATTAGACACCATGCCTCTAATCCATTCATCCAACTCTTCCAGTGATGGTCCTATTGATCCTCCTGAAGTAGGTGTCTCTTCTCTCACATTTTGCACTAATCTTCTAGGTTCTATCTGTACATTATGCTTTGGGGTTTCCACTGATCTCTCTGAAATATCAATCAATGTTCCTGCTCACTCGCCTCAACACCACTATTAATCCTATTATCATTAACGGGTACTTTCAAGGAATGGACTTGTGAAATATTCCGACCCTCACTATACAATGGAACTATTGGACCAATCGTCACAGGAACTGAAACTTCTGCATTTAAATTTAATTGAGTAATCTTTTGTGTCAAATCATCCTTTACCGCCTTGTTATATTCGAATACCTCACTTGTAAAGACTGAGGAACCTCTATTTGAATCCATGGAGCATTTGAAGTAGTTCTCTCCTGCCCTTCCTGATATGGTGGAGGTCTGTTTTAAAAATAACTCCTCATCAATTTCATTTGGATCTGTACATTCTACATTCTTCTTTTTCTCTTTACACTTTCCTCCAGCTTGATCCCCCACTATAACAACCGGATATAAACCTTCACCTCCTGCAATCATATCTTTTCGAGCATCCCATTTTGCCTCTGAGTATCTACTCACAGTATTTCTATATTTATTCGCAGACCTGTCTCTGTCTCTTATATGCTTCATGTTCCCATTCCTCAAGTGCTTCATACTTCATAGGTCTAGGGTTGGGTCTCAATTGATTCATTTGATATCTCCGGTTCTCTAAGATCCTCACATTAAAAGTACCATGCTCTGGAAATGCCATATTCCCATCTCCTTCTGTATACTTCACTCAATTCTCCAACCATGTACATGTATGATAGCCTTGTTCTAAAGGCATAAAAGAAGCAGGTGTACCATCAGGCGGTACAGGAATTCCCTCTCTAATATGTATAGGCTCATCTTTTCTGAACAAGGTCTCCATCATTTTCAATAATTTCATCCTATTTCTTTCACTACACTAAAACCCAATCAAATAAAATTCTTCCTTATCCACAGACTTTATTCGTTCACGCTGCCCAATACCAGTGCGGCTCGCACCAACCAACCAATAACACAGCACCCTTTCGTGACGATTCACACTAGCTGACCAATGCCAGCACGGCTCTCTCTGATCCAAGGATAACTCATAAAACTGACCCTCCCTTTACAAACCTTTTTGGCAGTAAATTACAAACTCTTCTCAAAGGAAAACCAAATTAGAAACTACATAAAACAAACATGCTTGTCTGCCCCACTAAAGAAAGGGATATATTCAATCATTCAAAGAATTATTTGGCTACTAGCGGAATATCGACCAGCGTTACTCCACTCTCAATCAAGTGAAAATTCTCGGGTCTTCTTCAGCTGTGCTTTCTAAAGGTACCAAAATAAATCTCCACTATACTTACTTCAGAGTTCCCCATGCAATATTAGCAACCCATTTGTTGCTTAATGCCACACCAGCAGACAACGCAATATTACTTAGTGTATGCCACACTAAAACTGCCCATTAGGCTAATATCATCCTAGGATCTTGATCCACTTCGGACATGTCTGTCTTCAGGTCAACGACAGATGACAACATATAACAATGATACAATATGTTAATAACCAAAATTATTAATTCTGATCTATCAAATTGCTTATTTAATCCATAAAACCATCAAGTCTGCTACCAAAAACTGATCCAGCGTTTGGGAACTTGTAAATCTTAATCATCTGGACCCAATTTAATACCTAACAGTTCCTTCCATGCTGCATGAGTTAAAACCAATCTTACCAATCAATCTATCATCTAATTTATACTCTGCCTCTACGATGAATCTTTTTTAGTTGTTAGGGATTGGCAAAATAATATCAGAATTCTAAAGAAGTATCATCATAATGAATAATCATTCAATATAACTAAATAAATGACACTAATAAAGACAAACTCTGTTTATAAGTTAATATTCTTTATCTAAAATAATGTGAATGCTCATCAAGTACAATACAGCTCAAATCATAGATCACACGAGAACAATAGTAAACAATTTACGATTAATAGTCTCAAATATCAGCGCAATGAGAGGGTGGATAAGAGACAGCAACACTGCCCTCTCCCCACACAAAATAAAGAATGAAAGCGCCTAAACCCCACCCTCTTACAACTAATAGTTATACCCTAAATTCACTTAAGGTCCAACCCCTAATGTATCAATACACATAGAATTCTTAAATCTCATTGGTTCAAGACAAGGGGTGTCTAATCACTCCACTCTCAATGTGCGTAACTTTTCAACAATACCTTTGTCTTTGACAGCTCACGTCATCAACCTTCAGTTGAGGAAATTCAGATACCGCTCTTCTGTGGCTTGTACATTTCTCCATCTTGCAAATGTATCCATCTTGTTTTACAAATGTCCATATGCTTGGCGAGTAAGTTTCATTCATAATGTTTATTGTTTCCTCCACACAACCTTGGTCATCATCAGGAACTCTCGAAGGACAGATTACATATTTTTCATTTCTACATTCTAATAAGTACATTATACCTAAAAGTCTCTTGACGCCTTCTCTGTAAAGCAGTAAAATGTGCTCTAGGAAAAATAAATACAAGTGTGATTATTGTTATTATTTTATAAAACTCCGCTATTATTCGCTCTATGAATGCTTTTGCTTAGATTTTCTATCGTTATGCACATTATTTTCAATCAGTTAATGAAAAAGAAACTCACGACATTTGGCTGTTATTTTCTGCATTAATTGTGTACATTTGCAGCCTATACTAACTACCCCAGCACGCGCTTGCGCAGGTTTCATCTTTCCCCTTTTTAGTTTTGCACTGTTCATTTTCACACCATTTGGTTAATAATTCACACAATGAAGAGTTCAATCCGAGCAGGTTTTATTTCATGAAAACCCTGCTCCATCAGGTTGATCCATGATTGGTTCCTTTAACTCATCCATTTTCTTTGAGCCTACTACATGTGTGGTTTTATGAAATGTATGCTTCAGAACTAAATATTCTTTATTAACAGACTCTCATACGATCTGCTAAAATCATTTTTGGAGCTGAAAAGTTTCCTATCTCATCAATTTTAATCTGTCATCAGTCAACCAAGATAATATCTTCAAGTAGTCACTCCGTTTTCCTAGCCCTATCACAGAGCTAAGATTTTAAAATACGTTTTCTTTGAAAATAATGGGATTTTTTTTAAGCCCTTTAGCGAACTCCTGATATGGAAATCGCAGAAATTACCTTTGAGATAATCTTAAGTCTTTTTGTTTGTGGCAGCCATTTTAGTTAGCCATGTGCTCACCATGTACTTCTCCCGTATTCACTTTTGCCTGCTTTTCTATTCTGCTTCAGTCATCAGTTACAGTTAACTCCTTCAGCACTGAGCCAGAGCATTGTATGACCAGAAAGGCCAGTAGCTGCCAGAATGCATCTGTCTTCGTGTATAACTGTCGGGCTATTCCAACTGATGTAAGGGTTTTTGTTACTCCTCCCTCCAGTTGTCCATATGTGAAATAGCTATTCTTATGTATACTTTTACCGCCTCTTTTTGAGTCTTCATACTTACTCAGCTATAAATTGTCCATAAAAGGCCCATGGTTTCTGTACTCCTTGGACTACCTCATACAGTGGCCTGAGGGTACCGTATTGACGTAGTCTCCCTCATGAGAGGTTAATAAATCTATTTCCTTGATATTACAGCTTCCGTGCCAATCTCTATTTTGTTAGTCTAAGGACTTAAAGGCAAAGAAGGGCGAACCCTTGCACCAGTGGGCCCCTAAAAAAGGCTCACTCCCACACAGCAACTAATTGGGAGAGAAGGTTCTTTCTTGTATACAGAGATCCTAGTTTTCATTTTTGTCTCAAGTCTTCAACCCATTTTCTTTAGTACTGAGGTGCTTCCTGGTCACTACATATGTGCAAAGTTTCTGGCACATATCTTCAAAAAATGTTTTTAATCTGAAAATACAAACCGGGGTGGTGCCTTTGCCTCAGAATAGATTTGCTTTGAAACCTCTAATGGAAAAGCCACCAGTGTATCTAAATAATTTGAGCAAATCTCCGTTTTGTGAAGAAGGTGGTATTAGACTATCTTCATAGCTTTTTGTAGAAAAGGGAGATTAGACCAGTGCATGTCACGGGTTGGCTTCTGGCGTGGACATTCTGCACTGTGGTATCCATTATTATTGATTTCTTCACATTTGATGCCATGGGCTTGTTCACTGTTTTGGACCATTTGGTAGGAGTGTCTGAGGCATCTTTTGATATGGTCCGCCAGGCCTAATCCAGAGTAAAATTTATGTTTTTTGTTTTTCGGGTGGCGCAGTTGCTCAAACCATTTTTAAGGAGGTAGCCTATTTCCACACCATTGACACCGAATACCCCCCCCCCCATCCATCCTTGGTGTCGCCCACTTCCACCACCGCTTGCAACAGAATGCTATAACATTTGGTCTTTCAGTGCAAAGCATTGTTGGAAAATATCAGGACGTTCTTGTAGACACTTTTTTCAATAACTAGTGATAGGTACTTTCTGTCCCAGTAAGCTCGTAGACAAAAGCCTCCCTATTACCAAACGTCTGCATTGCGCACAATATTTGTTTTTAAAAATCAAACTGTCCGGGGCGTGGCTTGGACGGCAATGGAGACGGTCGTCTAGGTCCGGCAGCTCCGCATCCCTGAGGGGAAAACCACCAGCCAAACAAGAAAATACCGACAACCCCGGAACAAAAGAGAATGCACAAGGTGTAGGAAGGTTTCGCGCAACTAACGGACGTGCAAGAAGAGCGGGAAGCGCAACAACGGCGAAGAAATCAGCCCCTTAACATACCGGGCAGGCAACAACAAGATGGCGGTGTGAGGCGAGAAGTGAAAGACAGCGGAGAACACGGAGCGAGACGAAGGAGCCTCCGCGTCGGAGACGCGACCGCGGCACCCCCAAGGCTGACCTGAGGGACCGGAGCAATCCCAAACACACCCGCAACTGGAGCGGGCGAGGCCAGCTGGCTAACAGTGGGAACCACCCAAAAGGACGACAACACAGAGAAGAAGCCAAACTGCAGTGCGGAGAGAAGGAGCGGAGAGCAAGTGCCCCATACCTTGCAAGCGGGACGTCCCCAAAGGCAAAGCCCGGAGGGTCGACGCCAGGCAACCGGAAGTGAGTGGAGGCGAGGCGCCATTACCGGAAGTCTTCCCCGATCTAAAGCGGAAGGTGAGAGGTAGGCTGCCAAGCGACCCCCGGAAGCGGAAGTGAGGAGCCAGTCAACCGGAAGCAATTGCGGCCAAGCAGAGAGACGGTGAGACTGAGGGGGCGAATGCCAGAGAGCGCCAGCGGAACCCAGCGAAGCTCAAGGGAGAGGTGAAGGGCGGCGGCAAGAGCACCGAAGGTGAGCGCTGGGGGCGGAATGTCTATCACGCCAGAAGCAGCGAGATCACTGCAACGCTGAAGCCGAGGGCATAACGAGCGGCACAAAGGCCAGACAAACGGTCAGCCACAACAGAAGAGCACACCGGAAGCCGCAAGAACAAGCAAACAAGCACTGATACCGACGCAAGCCGAGTGCGGGGGCAACATCAAGAAAGGGGGGCCGCACAAGGGGCGGACTAAGGGCGATCCGCGCAACGCAAGAAACAGCGCGATATAGAGCCCTGTGACATGCCAAAGCCGCAATTGAAGCGGGATACACCGCCTCGGTGAGGCAAAGGTGAGGCAACGGCAACGGGCAACGGGGGCAGAAGTCAGGAAGCGAGCGCCCTAAGCCTGAGAAGCCTGAGAAGCCGGAGAAGCCCATAAATCCGGTCCCACGAGCAACACAGAGACAGAGACAACATACATCGCAGTCCACAAGCCCGCTGAGCCGCAGCGGGATGCGAAATACCTAGCCCGTCAACACAGACACCCCAGCAAACCCCCTCAAGGGAAGCCGAAATAGCTAAAAAAGAAACCAGCGAACCAGTGGCCGTGCAAGCCACAACCAGGCAGCCAGCACGCTGGCTGGTCCAAAGGCAAAAACAAGAACAAGACACATCAGAGCGCCAAGCAGATACAGACAAGCTGTCCAACCCACTGCTGTAAGAGTAAAAACAACGAGTACACCCAGGGTGGTGCAAGCAGGAGGGAGGCTGACCAACATCCTGTCAAGGAGGGGCATCCGAACAATGGCAGGCAGCGACGGGAAGCTGGCAGGTGATCAGCAGAAGAAACCAAAATTTGACAACCAAGGGTCCCCGACCAAAGCAAGAGGCGAGCCGGTTACGCTAGAAACGATCCTGCGGAAGGTAAACGAGGGCAATGAGGTGGGAAGAGAGACAAAACTCAAGCTGGAGAACATGCAACTGGAGATTGCGGCCATCAGAGCGGACCTTCACAAAACAAACACAAGAATAGAAGCTGCAGAAAGCCGAGTAAGCCAGGTAGAAGATGAAACGAGCAGAAACACCAAGGCTATAACAGAGCTGAGAACAGCCACGCAGGCTGTACAAAAACAGCTAGCGGAGAAGGACGACAGGGCTAGAAGGGGCAATATAAGAATACTGGGAGTGCCAGAGGGAGCTGAAGATAAGGCAGGCTCCTGTGCCGCCATGCTGGAGGAGATGATCCCAAAACTCACAGGTATCACTTTCCAGAGAGGCTTCGAGGTACAGAAGGCCTACAGAATACCAGCAGGAAAACCTGCCACAGGCAGAGGCCCAAGAGCGATAATCTGCAACCCGCTGAGACTAAATCAGACAGAGGCCATTTTTGCCTTCGCCAGGAAAAATCATCTAAAGAATCTAACATGGGCCGGCAGCAAGATAGTACTGACCCAAGATTATTCGAAACCGACAGTGGAACTAAGGAAAGGCTTCCTGGCGCAAAGAGACACCCTGCGAAGAAGAGGAGCCACGTTCAGCTTTGTCAGCCCGACGAAATTCAAGGTGATAGACAAATGGAAGACGATGTTTTTTGAATGCCCAGAGGCCCTAAAACGATATCTGCAAGGTCCAGCAGTGGAGGACATGGAAGAGAACAAAAGCCCAGGGGCAGCAAAGAGGAGCGCGTCGCCGCTAAACGAACAATTAGAGTAAAGAGGCGAACAGTGAGGACCGACAAGATGCACAGAACAGCGTATATACAGCAAATGGAAATGTAGGAAAGGCCCAGGTTACAGATAGAGACTGAGAGACTGAAGGGCTGAAGGACATAAAAGAGACCCGAACATGGAAGAACACAACTGCCGAAGATATAACCAACTCTACCTCAGGGATGATGCGGGCAGAGGAACTTTGTCGTCGCACACCCTTTTTGCAAGTAAGGGAGGGAGGGGGGTGGGAAGGCGAGAGTGGGGGAGGGGGGAGGAGGGGAAATGGGGGGGGGGAGGTTTTGTACATGGGCTTACTGACTATCTTTTCTTTCTCTGCATCTCTTGCATCTTTTATTTCTCTTTCACACTTGCACCAAGTAGGAGCAGAAGGAAACAGGGACACATAAATAGGCACATGGCTAGAGAAGCAAACGAGCCTAAGGGAAGCCCACCAGCACAGCGAACACAAAGCAGCATTAATGACACGTAACGGGCAGAGTAGTATAGGGTCAGATATCAAAATAGTCTCCCTAAATGTCAAAGGGCTAAATAGCCCTGTTAAAAGAAGGAAGGTGCTCGACCACCTAAGGAAACTTAAAAGCGACATTTATGTGCTACAAGAGACCAGACTAGAAGAGGCAGACATCTCGCGATTAAGAGCTAACTGGATAGGGGAGGTGGTGGGATCGCCGGCCAAGAACAAGAAGAATGGGGTAATAACACTAATCAGCAAGAATTCGAACCTGTCTCTCACAAGCTACCAAGCTGACACCCAGGGCAGAACACTAGTGACCAGCCTCAAGAGAGCAGGAGAGACCTACCACGTCGCAAACATTTACGGCCCTAACAGTGAAGACAAACAGTTTTGGGAGGGGATAGGGGCCCAGCTACACAACTTACCAATGGAAGATCTATTGATCGTTGCCGGAGATTTCAACCAAGTCCTAGACCCAGCTATAGACCAGCACCCCTGTAGACGCCACACAACCACTAGCCCTAACATTCTCAGGAACCTGTGCACGAAACTGAGCCTGAAGGACCCATGGCGCCTAAGCAACCCGGATGCCAGGGAATACACATTCTACTCCAACCCCCACAACTCCTACAGTCGGATAGACTACATACTGATGTCAGGAACACACACGCACCTCATAGACCACACAGAGATAGGACCCAGAACGATATCAGATCACGCACATATAAGCCTATCACTATCAGGCAGACACAACGAGAAGCCAACACGCAGGTGGCGTTTTGATGACGGCCTCCTCCAACACACAGGGGCGAAGGCAGAGATAGACACAGCAATTCGAGAATACCTGACAATCAACGACACACCAGAGACGCCTAGAGAGGTACTATGGGATGCTCTTAAAGCGACCATACGGGGGGTAGTAATGACAATAAAAGGGAAAATGAACAAAGCAAGGAACAATAAGATCGCAGACCTAGAGAAAGAAATCAAAACACTAGAGAACAGCCACATAGCCAGCCTGGAAGACAATAACACACTCACAGAGCTAACCAAACGGAAGTATGAGCTCAACAGGATACTGAGCGAAAGAGCAGGGACCTGGATCACCAAATACAAATCAATCAACCTTTGCACCGCCAACAAAGCGGGGAAAAACCTAGCAACCTACCTGAAAGGGAAACAAAAACAGCACACAATTGGGGCAATCAAGGACAAGCACAACAAAGCGCAGACTGCCAATAAGGACATCCTCGAGGTATTCAGGGACTTCTATGAGGGTCTATACACAAAAGATGACACGCTAAAGGAGGATGGGGGCGAGGAACTGCTCAAAAGCATAGCTACACCCACACTAACAGACAGAGAACGAGACATCCTAGAGCTCACGGTCACAGAGGATGAGATAAAGAAGGCCACGGTCGGCCTCAAAGAGAACAAGGCTCCAGGGCCGGACGGATTCACAGCTGGGTTCTATAAACAACACCTGACAACACTCCAACCCACTCTGAAACAGGTATTCGAGGAATGCGTCCTCAAAGGACGCATGACCCCATCAATGGCTGAGGCAAATATAATAGTCATACCAAAGGAAGGGAAAGACATGACAGAGGCGAAGAACTTCAGGCCGATCTCACTCATAAATGTAGACTGCAAGATATACGCGAAGATACTAGCCAATAGACTTAACGCCTACCTACCTAAACTCATACACAACTCCCAGGTAGGATACCTCAAAAACCGCATGTCCCATGACAACACCAGACTACTATGCCATATAATCAACCACTCGGCCCAGAGCAGCAAAGCGGCCGTCATGATAGCCCTAGACGCCGAAAAAGCGTTCGACAGAGTCTCATGGCCCTACCTGGATCACTGCATGGGGAAGTTCGGGCTAGGACCCAACTACAGGAGAATGGTGATGGCGCTTTACAACAGCCCCAAAGCGCGAGTGGTTGTGAACGGAGGCACCTCAAACATACTAAACTTAGGCAGAGGCACACGACAGGGCTGCCCTCTCTCACCCGGCCTCTTCCTACTGGCAATAGAACCGCTCCTAACAATGATACGAACTAACGAAGATATAGCGGGGGTGCCAATAGGAGGGGAACATTTTAAACTGGCTGCGTACGCAGATGATGTGCTAATAATGACAGAGGACCCCGAGAGATCCATCAAGGCACTGACAGACACAATTGAGAGGTACGCCCAGGTTTCAGGGTACAAACTCAACAAGGACAAATCAGAATGCAAGCCCCTGAACATCCACACAACAAGGACAGTACTCGGCACGTCAGGTCTAGCGTGGCAAAATAAACCTATTAAGTATCTGGGCATCCTCTTCGAGAGGAACTTGAGCACGACACTAGAACACAATGAACAGGTTATAATCCAGAAAATCAAGGCCAAGGTAGACGGGTGGTCGCCCAAGTTCACAACATGGTGGGGGAGGGTGGAGACAATAAAAATGATGATCACACCAATGGTCAACTATATGCTAGCCATGCTACCCCTCACCAACACAGAGGACTTCCACAAAAAGATAGACAAGATACTGAACGATTTCCTATGGAGAGGGAAGAGGGCCAGAATAAGCATGCAAAAACTCAGATTATCAAAAGAACAAGGGGGGCTAAACATAACAAACTTCAAGCGATTCCACGAGGCGTGTCTAGCTAGACAGGGACTGCACTGGCTAGACCCAAGACAGGACTACACCCCCGGCATGGTTAACATTAGAACAGGGGTTGCTAAACGGTATGAAACCCATCACCCTCCTTACGGCCACCAAACACCCGGCAATAAAAGACAACCCGATACTAAGAAACACAAAACGAGCTCTGCTTAAGATTGACAAACTGCTAAATACGAGCATCAAAAGAGGACCTTTTGAATCAATCTGGCATAACCCATCCCTAAAATACAGGGGTAAGGTCCTAGACATGCATGACTGGTACAGCCAAGGGATATCCACAGCCAGTGACCTTGACGTAACGTTCGACACCCTGAAAGGAGAGTACAACTTAGAGAGCGTAGAACTATACAACTTCCTGAAGATAAAGGTCGCAATAAGGAAAGCAAACCTCAATACCCAGACACCCTCGATAATACAGCTGGCTAACAGCCTGAACACGCTAGGACACCAGGTAGCACACCTCTACAAGATCCTAAGCCCCAAGCACACCAAACTCAATGACAAGGTCATGAACTTCTGGGGGGAGGCAGCAGGTCAAGCACTCAGTGAGGAAGCGAGAGCAGAGCTATGGAGGTCCACCAGTCGGAAAAAAGTAACGGCCACGCTAAACCAGACAAAATTCTGGCTGATACACAAGGCATATTGGACACCAGCCCGATTAGCCACCGTAGGCATTAGAGACAGCGACGTGTGCTGGAACTGTGATAAAGAAAGGGGAGACTTAGAACACCTCTTACTAAAATGCCCAAAAATCAAGGACTTCTGGGGGAAGATCAGAACACTTATCCACGAGATCACAGGAATAGACATACAAACAGACCTCACAGGCCTAGCCCTAGGGTTCACGTCCCAGGCAATCACTAAGACGGAGGACCGGGACCTCATAGATCTCATGCTGACAGCCGCAGTCAAAGTAGTCCTAACTAACTGGAAGGACACATCAAAGGCGGCTCCACAGGCGTGGCTCAACTGGGTCACGTTCCTGAGGGGGGCGGACAACATACCAGCAAAACACACACCGAAGACGCACAAACAGTCGACCATGTGGGGATCCTTAGATCACTACCTGTCATCACACAAGCCGCCATGAACACCTGGGGTCACGGGCCGAAATAGGCTAGCGCCAACAGAGCACCGAGCACATCTCCTACTCAACCTATAACCTAGACTTCTCTCCACTGTCCCCCGGGGTGGCGCGGGGAGCAAGCCGCCTGGTCACAAACGCCAAGGAACACCAATGGGCGCAATATGGACTACCGGACTATGAGACTTTGGGACTATGAGACTACGAACGGGCGAATGATCTCAAGAGTATGGTATGCCCCCCCCCCCCCCTCTCTCTTCTTTTCTCTCTTTTCTTCTTTCCACTCATGTATAAGCCTCTTCCATGTATGTAAAATTATATTTTTCTATATACAATAAAGAATTTCAGAAATTAAAAAAAAAAAAAAAAAAAAAAAATCAAACTGTCCATGCAATACCAGCAATATTTGCTAGGAATCCATTAGGATTCTCATCTGGGAGCTGCTTGATAAGCAGTAAGGGGAAAAGACCTGAACATGCAAATGGACATCTGGAATATGGATAACTGTAGGAATACATACCCACATATCAGTGGCATAGCAAGAGCCTTTATGCAACGAAGGAACAGAGGCGTAGCTTATGTCAAGCAGAAATTATTTCAATGTGATAGGTTGTCAGAGCACTGGGCCCTTGCACCACAGTACCTGTTGCACGAATGATCGCTATTCCCCCGCTGCATATGTTTTCATATATAGAGTGGTACTTTACAAGGATTAAGCAACACAGTGGTCCCATGTTGTGTGGACGCCTTCAACCAGTCATCAGTACTTTTCGTTCTGTAACTTTCCCACCATTTTATATACAGGTCCATAACTCTCAGACTTCAAAGTGTTAACATATAAAATTATTGGTCCACCCATGAAAAAGACCACTACAGGGCAGCTTTAGTTAATAATTTTACACAAAGACCATCTGTGGGTGTGTCTTGACACAGCTTATCCTCCAACACTTCAACTCTTCCCTGTGTTAATGCGATAGCTCAGCCCGCGTTTGCGTGCTTAGAAACATAACACACTGTTTACAAGATCTTTGGATCCCGACGGAGCATTTATTTTTATTATGTTGTAACTATTGTTAATTTGAAAGGCAGTTTTCTGTGAGACTTACTAGAGCTTCCAAGGCCGTGGCTAGAGAAGTGCTTATTTCTGTGCTTTGCTGTGAACATGATTGCAGACAGCACCCAAGTCGTTTTACCTTTAGCAGGGCATGCATTAGTAATGCTCCGGCTCCTCCTGACACAGCTACTATGGGTGAATCATCTCACCCAGAAGGCCATACTGGCTTTGTGTGGGGGAGTGCCTCAGTTGTTGAATCTTCCTCGGTCTACCTCGTCTCCTATTCTACATTGTGACATGCAACAAAGGGACATCAGCACAAACTCTCCTTCAAGGCGCTTGAACATATTGGCATGGGTGCATGGCCAGAGAGGAGCACTCGACCAACCTTATCTTGAAGATCAGAGCTCCTATCAGGCAGTCTGCAAATAAGTCCATGTTCTGCAGCAAGGCTGGGAGAGAGAGTTGCTCTGTCATGGCCCATTAGTGAAACCAGAGCTGCTGGAACCTGCTATCTGCAGGAGGTACCTAAAGAGTCCCTGGCCCCAACAATAAGTCCCTTCAGGCACCCACCCACACAAATTAACTACTGGTCTAGCCCATTCTACTACAAACGTTTATTTTAACTCTAGTTGAGGTGAATTGTTTTGCTCTTTATGACTCCACGTCAATTCCCCTTACTGTATAACTTTTTTACGAGGACCCTCGTGGAAATGCTTACATTATATTTCATACGTGAAGAAATCTCTTCATCCAGGAGTTATATCCCACAACTAGTTAAATTCCCACCCTGTTGTACTGTGCCTATCTGACCCTGACCAGGCGCCACCGGACAAGTCTTCTTGAACGCCCGCTTGTCCCTGATGTGTCCGGTCTGCTATGATATGGTGTGGAGGTGTACGGAGATGCGGTGATACTGGTGTGCTGTGGTGGGCGAATTGACAGAGGTCCTGAGTTGGGAGATCCCCCCTCTCTCCAAAAAAGCTGCCATTTGGAGTGTTGGAGGGCCTCAGAAAGTTCAGGGCCGAACTTACGTTCCTGGGAGCAGCCATCATGGTGGCCAAACGTGATATAGCTTCACGGTGGAAAAACCCCCTCTCCTCCCCATGTTGGTTCAATGGAGGCGGAGAGTGGACTGGTGCGCCCAGCAGGAGAAGCCTGTGTATGAAGCTAGAGGGTGCCCCATGAAGCACGAGAAGATAAGGGGGAAATGGTTGGGCCAACTGGAGTAGCCCCCCCCTTTTCTGCATATACTGCACCCCAACTCCTGTAACCCGCATGTTCGATTTCAAAGGATCTATTGTTGTATCTGCGAAGTGTTGCAGCCTATCGATGTTTTGATATGTGCACTCTGAGTATGGTCTCATGCAAAACTCAATAGAATTGGTCATCAAAACAAAAATCTTACTCGGTTAATATGTAGCTCTATCTGCGCATCATGGGTCACATGAGGACTTAAATTTCTCACCAAGACATCCAGTCAATGGCAAGTTGTGTGAACTAGAGTGGACTCCAGTTGAATGGATCAGAATCTAAGATTCTGTTGCAAAGACCCTATCATCTTCTAAAGCTGTATCCTAAAATCGACTCTAATTGTGTACCCCAACTTCCTTTAACCCCAAAAAATCTCCTCTGCCAAATAAGCAAAAAAAAACTTGGTGGTCATGTGTTATGAGGAATTGAAGTTACATTTCCAAACTGGGGAATTCTGTTTTTTTTTTTACTAGGTCACATGCAATATACACTCCACTGTTTATCCCAAATGACTAACGTATGGCTATGGTCTATTACGTCATAAACGCTAGTTTGGGTTTGTGATTTTTTTTAATTTAATTTCACGGGAAGTGATATTCCCTTAATGAAGACTTTGTTCCTCAATAAACTGAGTTCTTCTGGTTTGCAGTGCTATGCACGCAGAACTCCCAGCACACCAAATTAATAAATTGCATTGTGTGGTACTTAAGATTGGATTAAATCCGTCATACTGTCTTAGTGACTGGCCATGACTTGTCTCTCTTTTTTCTTTTTTTTAAAGACTTTTCTTAATCTATTAACCGTAGAATGTTTCACCTTGAAAGCTTGGGTGTATCTCGGATAAAGAAAACAAGACTTCTCCTACTTCAAGTACAGGAGTGCCCAAAGTATTTCTATCCAAGTACCTCTCTGGAATATGTTCTCACCTATTCCATTCGCATCTTCCACAGTGTTGACAATTCTCAAATGCTTATAACAAGTCTCTACCCGTTTGACAGATCTTCTACACTCCTTCTACCAATGTCATGTTAATCGGCTGTCAGTTGTTTTAGCTTGTGTGGCAAGAGACAATGAATTTTGTAGTGTTAGATGTGTGATTTTTTGAATCTACTTCATAATACTAATTGGGCACCTTTTATTGGTACATTTGGGCATTTATCTTACTTTAAAACGATGTGTGCCATTATTGTCAATACCCTGTTTGATCTTTCAATTCTAATTGTTGTTTTTTCCTAAAATGTCAACATTTTTAAAATGTAATGAACGTATTTGTGACCGGAAAATGCCCTTGAGTACTTATGTGGCATAGTTGTCAAACTTGTCTGCTAACCATATCTGCCATTGTTTTCAGGTTGAGCCACAAAGCATCAATTTAAATCGGGAGATAAAACGATGTATTTATTGCGGGTGATACTTTTGGAGCTCAAGGTCTTTCTCCCTTCCATCCGTGGTCCATCAGTTCAAGTCCTGACTGACAACACTGCCACAATGTGGTATGTCAACAAGCAGGGAGGAGTAGGGTCGTACTGTCTCTGCAGAGAGGCGCTGCGGCTCTGGTCTTGGGCTCAGGACTATCAGATTTGTTTGATGGCAAATCATCTGGCCGGGGTGTTGTGCGTGCGGACAGTCTGTCGGTAGTTCTCCGCCGACCATGAGTGGAGGCTTCATCCGGAGGTAGTTCGGCACGTCTTCCAGGCGTGAGGAACTCCTCGGGTGGAACTGTTTGCCACTCTCGAACGCACACTGCCTGTCATTCTGCAGTCTCCAGTTTCCGAGGCAGGGAGCGTTGGGGGAGGCGTTTCAGTTAAGTTGGTGTTCACAGCTCCTTTACGCGTTTCTTCCCATACCCTTGATTCCTCCGGTTCTGAGGAAGATTCGCCAAGACCGGGCCCAAGTTATATTAATCGCTCCGGATTGGCCAAGAAGGGTGTGGTACACAGACCTTCTTCACCTCTCGTCGCACCCTTCGCTCCGTCTCCCTCGCAGACCTCCTCTCTCAGATTGAGGGGCAGGTTCTACACTCCCACCTCCAGAGCCTGTACCTTCATGCCTGGAGATTGAACGGGACAACCTGAATTCTTTTTCTCTTCCGCCTGACGTGGTGGATGTTATTTTATCGGCCAGGCGACACTCCACCAAGTCTATCTACTCCTACAGGCAGTCGAAATTTGTTAGATGGTGTGGAGAGGAGTGTATTGATCCTTTGAAAGCACATCTTTCTGATGTTCATTGTATTTTAACTTCATTTGGCTCAGCAGTGTTGTGCTGTAGCCACTGTTAAAGACTAGTTGTCTGCTTTGTCGGCATTTCTTTGTTTGCTTGATCAGCCTTCTCTTTTTAAGTCTCCAATAGTCTTAAGGTTCATTAAGGGTCTGACGAACGTGTTTCTCCCACTCCTTTTATTATGCCCCAGTGAGATTTAAATCTAGTGTTAACTTTTTTAATGGGTTCCTCCTTTGTTACCTATGCACAGTTGTCCGTCGAGACTGTTGTCATTTAAAACGGTATTTCATGTGGCTATCACTTTGATTAGGAGAGTGAGTGAGCTTCAGGCTTTGAGTTCAAAGCCTCTGTTTTTGACCATACATGCTGAAAAGATGGATCTCCGGACCAGGGCTGCTTTCCTGCCTAAGGTGGTAAATCCCTTCCATCTAGGACAGTCCATTATCCTCCCTACTTTATATCCTCCCCCCTCACCCTTCCAAAGGTCGCTTGGATCCAAAAAGGACGCATGAAGGGCAAGGCGGTGCACAAGCGCACTTTATCCAGGTGGATCATCTTGTGCATCAAGATCTGCTACTCCCTGGCTGGTAAGGAGCCTCCTGAAGGCAATAGGGCTCATTCTACCAGGGCTAAGTCATCTACCTCTGCCTTGTCCAGGGGTGTTCCTGTGTTGGACATTTATAAAGCCGCAACTCGGTCCTCCATCCACACTTTCGCAAAGCATTACTGCTTGGATTCCGAGGTAAAGAGGGATGGCTATTTTGCGCGCTCTGTTTTGCAAGATTTTTTGGTATAGAAGGGTGGACACCCTCCACCGGGATTCTATTCATAAGGTGAGGAATCCACAGGCAGATGTATCCATCAGAAGAACAAGTTACTTACCTTCGGTAACGCTTTTTCTGGTGGATACAGTATCTGCCTGTGGATTATTCACTGACCCACCTGCCTTTCCGTTGTCCACCCTTTTATACCTTAAAAGATGAGGTATTGGTTATTTTGATGGTTTTGTGTAGTCAAGACTTTATTACCTCTATTTGTCTATTGTGAACTTATTGGACGTGAGCTTTCTTTGCTTTCTTATTTCAATTTACACTGAGTTTATTTGTGTGAATTCTGTGTACTATGTATGTATTGTCTCTCTGGTCGCTCCGCCCGTTTTGACTCGGTGGCACGGAAAAAATGGGTGGAACTGACGTCTTCACGCTGACTTGCTTTTAATAAAAACGTTTTCGCCGTATTTGGTTTTTTATTTTACTTTTAACACATATGTCCTTAGTTTGCAGGCTCGTCTTTGAGTGCTTGTTTTTTTTAAAGGGGGCTCCTCTACCACGCAAGCCGCCCCCTGTACCCTATATTGCTGAGACCTCACCCAAGACCCCTCTGCCCTTGAGTTACCAGCGCGCACACAAGACCCCTTCAAACCATACAGAAGGCAAGAGCGATCAGAGAGTTAACTGCTCTCAGCTGACACCTGCTGCGAGTTCAAATCTGGGCAAGACCAAACCAGTAATCCATCCTTCCTTGGTGGATACACTGATTTGGCTTACAGTCACACATTTTATATATATATAGTGCGTATAAAGAGACTAATGCAGTACGAAGTGTGACATAAATAATTTGGCTCCCAACAGACCACGCTGTACTGGGGATGAGTGTGAGTTTCTGCAAGTTTAGCGTCCGCTTGAGGATCCGTTTAAAGTTCCCACAAATGATACCTTAACGCGCTATAAAGATGCTTCTAAGTACGAACCGCTCAGGCACTAAATATTTCGGTGGCAATGAGCATTAGCAGTCTAACTATGTCAGTGTAGCACAACCTGCAGTATAGTGGTCGCCCATGCCCACCCCCTCAATTACCTCATGACATCCGACCTCAGTTGTTTAGTTTTCAAGCAGACCCTGCTTCTCTTGGGATGGGTACCTCCTTAGCGCCTCGAGGAATGCATCAATATAGCACAATGCCACCAGCGTGCCTGACGCTTTACATGCGCTTTTGCCTTAAGTGCATCCATCCTCCACATGTACCAATAACTATGGCTAAACACTTATAAGGTACCAAAGGCGAGACCTATTGACTATGCCAATGTTTGTTTGCCTTTGTGAGTGTGACCAGCAACAGTGGCGCCATGTGCCAACGGTCAACACTACGTTTACAGTCCCTATTGTTCTTCTGTGTGCTACACTGTGCTTTTGTTGTAGGCGCCCCCCTCCCTTTATTAAACTGTTGACTTATTGTCCAGTATGACTACCTGAACTCCGGTTTGATGGCTGCATAACTGCACTCAACTTGTAGATCTACTCAAAACGCTTGCTTTTGGGGTGCAATGGCATTTTATAGTCGGCACTTACTAATAAATGAACTCCAGAGTTTAAATTTTTTTTTTTTTTTTTTAAAGAAACAGCATTTAACCCGTTGGCTGCTTCCGCTTTTTTGCGGCAGTGCGACCGTTTAAAAAAAACGGGCAAGGTCGCGTCTGCCATTGGCCGATGGCAGCACCAGCGAGGTAGTGCTGCTGTCGGCCAATGGCCGACGGCAGCAGCCAACGGGTTAACAAGGCGAACATGTGGGCTCTGTGGTTTGATGTGGTAGATTATTTTTGGCCTGCTATTCTCACTGTTATCAAGCATCCATTATGTTTCTGAATCCTATGTACTGCAATCTGACGTGGCAAGTGTATTTTTCTTTTAGATGGACCTGCCAGAGGATGCCACGTCCTTCCAAAATCTGACTGTTCTCTTCGTTCACAATTGTTTTACTTGTGTTTGCTTGACACACTAGGAAGTTCAGAGCCTTGCTGCACATTCTCATTACCATCTTTAGCTTGTTTTTTGTCACATTCATGTTTTCGGAAGAGAAGACCGCAGATATATTTCAAACTGTTTAGTTTGAACTGATTTGAAATAATGTTGTTTGTAATCTTTTGGCACTGAAGCACCATACCTCTTTCGAATGTCTTGGCATCTGTAGAGGACTAAGGACCTGTTTATGACTTTGGCAGTGCTGTGCCGGCTTTGTGCCGGCAAAGCACAGCAAAGCTGTGCATGGCCAGCCCACCAGATTATGAGTTCAATTCATGTCTGCCATGCTTACTTCTGCCGTTCCCACGGCAGTGCCCTGAAAATGGACACCGCAATGGGAACGCAAAATCAGTTCCAGCACGGCATGGACTATAAAGTCCATGCTGTGCTGGAACGTGTGGTACATGCAAACGGGAATGCAGCCCCATGGTGGTGCAGACATGGGGCCCTGTAAGGCCCCCCTTTTTTCCCCCCACAGCCTGCCTTTTCATGGCGGGCTCACTGCCATGAAAAGGCTTGTGGTGGTGAAACTCATAATATGCTCGGCGGACCACGGTGGTCCTGCCTTGCATATTGTTTTCCCCTGTCCGCTACGCGGCCATGGAACAGCGGTTCCCTGGTGCAGCGGGGGCGGTCCGAATGGCTGCCTCGTAATATGGCGGCGGCAGGGCCTCCACCTCTGCGCTGCCATGAGTCTGACTCGTACTCAAGCCCTTAGTCTTCACTGCAATTGCTAACCAGTGGTTTGATCTACTGTATTTTTTTTAATTGCTGGAGATGGACTGGCGTTTAAATATGTTTGGTACCACCACAAACCCTTCCTTTTGTCATCCTCGTGTTTTGCATTTGTGTGTTGAAATGCCACTATGGGCCAGAAGTACTGCTACAATATGTTTGGTTTGGAAGGTTACAGGGAAATCGTTCACTGCTGTTTTGTTATGGTAGCCATGAAATATGCCCCCCCCCCCTCCTCCACCGCCACCCTTTCTGCTTATTCCCTCAGGGCATTCATTTTAATTTACAGCCTAATGGAGTGCATCCTTAGATAGCCTTTGTTGCTCTTTTATGACCGCTCCCCATGGGTCAGATTAGTAGGCAAGCCTGTATTTGTTTTCCATGATTTACCCAATGCATTATTTCTTCTTTTTAGGGGGGTTTGGCAATTGGTTTGTTAAGATGTAACCATAGACTGCTTTTTTCTGAGACATATTGTTTCTGTGTTTACCAAGGTATAGGTTTCCCCAGTGGAAAACACTATAAGCACTTGACGTTTGGGGGATGGGCATAGTAGGACTTCGTAAAACAGGCTCTTCAGTTTTTACATGCTGTGGTCTGTGAATTGTGTTTCCAGTAGGAGTGTTGGTATCTTAGATACATTTTTAAATCCTGCGCAATTGATATCATGTGCTCACCGCATACGCAAAACACTCTTGCTATAGTGTATCGTGAGCTCAGTGCAGCCAGGCACACTATAAACAATACATTATTCATTGAGTGCTCTTAGTGCGGTCAGGCATAGGCCACACACATACAATTTTGGTATTGCCCTATTTTCCAAAATATGCTAAGCATAATTTTTCTTTTTTTTAAAGTACTGATAATGTAGGTAAGTGACCTAGGTGTTCAATATCATTTTGATTTTCAGAGCCTGTAATTTCACTTTACCTGTTATAAATATAAACCTGTAAGGTCCAAAATGCAAAGTGCAGTTGGGAAAGCATCAGAACTGGCTGAAAGAAGTCACATCCTGCCACGACACACATCCATGCTGCATAAATCCACTACTCGCAACACATTTTAACACCTCATAATAACGTGCCCCACAAATCAACGACACAGTTCTGTTCCACACCATTCCACTCCATGCCACATAATTACAAACCAATAAAAGAAACTCCACGTAATTTAACTCCGCCCCATGCCATTAAACTCCACTTAACATAACACCACTATGCTACATAATTACACTCCACACCAAACAATTCAATTACACTCCACACAACATAATTTAACTGCAGATAATTCCACCAAACTGAATTACACTCCAATCTATATTTCACCCCACATTTGTACACTCCACCTATCTGCAATACATTTCAAAACGTATAATTACACTCCACAAAATTATTTAAGATGTGCAAAATACCACATAATTCACACTTAATACTACTACTCCACACCATGCCACATAATAGCACTCCAAACCATCCAACATATTTCCAGACAACACCGCACAATTCAGTGCTACTCAATATAATTACACTCCACTTAATTACATTGCACATAATTACACTCTATTCAATACAACATAAAAACACCCCACATAAATGCTATCCACATTTGTTAAGCACAAACTTATCAACTTGAAGGGTATACAGGTGCTGGGGGGCCGTCTGGGTGAATAAGTGAGCTATTGCCCAGAATCACGAGATACTGAGCCTCAGCCGGTGCCAGGGATCGAACCTTGAACCCCTTGCTCCGGATTCAGCCACTGTGGCCAGACCTCTATGCCACATACCAGCAATCTGCATAAATGCATTACACACCAGAACACATAATTCCAATAAACATAATTTCACTCAACACCACACAGTTTCTTGCCACACAATTCAACTCCACACAATCCAAAAACAAACCACATAATCCCACACCAAACTACATATTTCAACTAAACAACACAACAGACCGTACACCTCCAATACACACCACAGATTTCAGCATCCTGCCACAATATTTAACAGCACACAACATAATTCAGGTCCAAAACATGTCACTCCACAATACCATTCCACATAACTCCATAACACACAATCTCACTCCACATAATTCCCCAACAGTTAGTATTATTTAATTACTATCCACATAATTCCACAGCACATCGAGCCACATATTTCCACTACACACCACACCATGCAATCCCACACCCCACAATTCCACTGCAACCCACCTCTACATCGCACTTCCACCAACCCTGTCATCTCTCCCCCCAAACACCCACTGCCCCGGACATCTCTCCCTCTCACACACTCTGCCCTCCCTCATCTCGCAATTCCACTGCACCCTCCCGTCCTCACACTCCTTATCTCCTCTCTATACAGCCTGCCCACACATGGTACCTTCTTGTGCATCCTCGGGTGTGCACTGGTCCACCTCTTGCCTCCCCCTCCCATCTGGGTGCCCCTCCCACTTGTCCCTCTCTCTCGTACTTTCTCTCACACTTCTCTTAGGCACTCTTTCTGCCTCTCTCATATTGGTTCACTTCAGGTCTTCGAGCACAGTTTCATTGTTATTCTTTCATTGAGGGTGTTTACCCAAAGTCTGCCTGAGGGGACAGAAGGCCTCTTGACATCAGGGGTAAAATTGGCCCAAAATATCAAAAAGGGGGTGCGGTGTGGTGGCTCACCCACACATCACACCTTACCCCTAGTCCGGAATGGGCACAACTGTTTTTCTGACCCTTAGGGCAGATTGGGGATCAACAACTTCCAACCCCTTATTTATAGGGCATAGAAAAAAACTCCCATGCGTCTAGTGGGCTTTTCGCCTCCTCCGCTTTGGGGGCAGATTGCAGGTAAAGATCGCCCATCTTGCCCTGAGGGCAGATTGGAGGTAATTAGCTCCTATCTGCCTCCAGGGGAGGGGGGGGGGGTTTGTGGCTGAGGGCAGGGGCGACCACTAGCCCATTGTTAGGAGGACAGCGCCCCCATATTAATAAATAGGTCAGTTCTTGGGGGGGTGGGGTGGGTCTAGTGGGTGGATCCCTGCTTGGGGATTGCCTCCTGCAGAGATTTTCCCCTTTCCAGTGATATCTGCCCTATCCAAGTCAGTGCTCAGGGGGCTAAGATATGGCCCAGAGCACTGATACAAGGGAAAGTAAATTGTCATTACAGAGAAAGTGAAAGTAAATTAAGCTGTTAGGGAATCATGTGCCCCTATCATCATTACAGAGAAAAAAAATGGCTATGAATGCTGGGGAAGCTCTTGTAACTTTGAATACCTCTGAAAACCTCTATAGAAATAAATAAATATAGTAGTTGACTTTGTCCTTCTAGCAATGGTAACTATGACCTGAGTAAAGACCCCACCCGTTAAATTAATTGCTCTTGTGTCTGGTACAGGCCTATAGGATATTAAACGGAGCAAAATCATCTATTTAGCAGAAAGATATTTCCTGAACCCATTTTCATTAGGTAGGGTATTTGTTAAAAAACTAGAACCCAGTGTTAACAGCCGTAGGGTAGTTCAGGAGGGACTGTCATTGGAATCCTTTTCAAAAGAGTACGTACTAAGAGATGTTCCAGCAACTGCAGACCCTCCTAAAGGAGAATGAACTGCGAAAGTAGCATATCTTTAATAGTTGATGGTTCTCTAGTTTGTTACAACTTCTGCTAATTTTGACAAAAGATTCAGACTGTTAATAACATCCATCCATCCATCCACCCATCACCATAGGATAGAACATCAACGCACCATTCTTTCCAGACTGACCCTGAACTTTTGTTAGTTTCCAACCTTGGTAGATGTAGAATAACGTCCTCTTTGTAAGGCGTTGGACTTGCCCTCATGCTCTGAAATCTTCCAGGCTTTAAGATGTAATTGGCTTGTTACTTTCAGACTATTGAATGGCCCAGTGGGTTCATCAGCAGACTCTCGAGATGGAGTTGAGAATCACGATAACATTTTAGTACAACTAGAATCAAAACTTGCATTGTCACTAGGGTCAAGTCCATTCTGGCTCTGCACATGACCCATCATATTCAAAATCATCAAATCAGCCAGGATGGAGGAAATGCAAAGACCACTGTTGATGCCTTTCGTTGTGATCAGTGTTGAGTGGCTTTACCTTCAGGCCTGGTCCCCAACTAAAGAGAAATGGAAATTCGTTTTTTGGCACGCTTTAGAAGGGCCTATCTTGCATGGACCCCATACTGACATTAGTTTCTGAGAGATCCGGGGGTCAACTGTCTAGTCAGTGCAATGCTAAATAAATCGAAAGTTGTACTATGCCAAGACATTCTGTTTGTTTGAAAGGTACTCTGGCATTAGGAACAGCTTGTGGTCGAAGCAGTAGATTTTCATCATCATCTCGGCCATAAGTCTGCATTTTATACCTAATTGATTTTAGTAGTTAACCATGGGAATAATGCCAAACAGTAGGACTCAACAATGTGTTTGTTCTGGGTCAAGCACCTGGCCATGAACAAGTTTATTAGAAGCTTCAGATAGTTTATACTTGGATGCAATTCCTCGATTGACAACCTTCCTCCAATAGAGAGGTTGCAGAACAAGTGCTCCAGACCAGCCATTCTACTCTTTGGTGATGCCTAGAGAAGCCCCAATATAGGACTGCCATTCTAGGCCCACGTGTGGTGTAGGCAACAATGGATCTCTTGAGTTGCTTCCTTTCACATATACACTACTTGTGAATATGTAATTCCCCAGCTGAGAAGAAAGATCATTCATCTCTGTAATACCCTGTAGTGCAGACACTCCAGTAATATGGCTGAGATGGAGGAAGTTACTATCCCTACGATTGTGGTAATCAAACAAAGATTTGTATGTTGCCTTCAGAACCTTATTTAATTATTTTTGATTGCCTCAAGTTTCTTTTGTGTTAACTTGATATTGGCTTCCACTGGACTCAGTGAAAAAACCAAGAACTCAATCTGCTTTAGTGGGAATCCAATTCCACCAGGTTTCATTGGTGATGGAGCCCTCTTTTTGAAGGAGATCTATTTTAATACTCCTGTTTCTGTAGAACAGGGAGATGCTGAGCACTGCGTAGCATGTTGTCAAAGTAGATTAACATTTGAATGCCATGAACCCTGATTGACTGGCATCCTCTCTCTCCTGAAGCTCCCAGGAGTGAAGGAGAGACCGAACAATAAAGCATGGAATTTATATTTTTGGTCTGTCCATGCGAACTGCAAGAACATTGTGGCCAGGACATAACATTTCATCTGGAACCCAGTAGCTGTCCGTAGGACCCGGGTATAATGTGATCGGAGTTACAAGTTTTGAGCGAACCCTCAAACTCTCCCTCATGGTTTTGTAAGGGAAGAACAGAAAAGTGTTACCGGAGTATCCTCCAGTTAATTGATGTTCTCATTCAGGACCTGTTGCTTTCCTTTGTAATTTCTCTGGAGAATGTACCCATGAACATTGCCATTTTAAGAGTCCATTTCTTAAGTAGAAGGGACCAAAGGAGAGTCTAGGGTATTCTGCTAGCTGATGATTGTGAATTTTCTATGTTAATTGGCTTCAGCAGCTGATAGACCACCACCGTTCCAGTGCGTTGGCCTTGGTGAACTATATTATCTGGACTAAACATTACTGACCTCTGTGCACTTAGTGGTTGATCCAAACTGTGTGGCTCTTCTTCACTTCCAGAGTCTGGTTCATGACTCCTAGTTCATGACTCAGTATGGATGTAATGTGCGCGTCTTCTCATAACTATAACTACCCTGAGATCTATCTGAGATATGATTGTACTCTGCTCGCTTCTCTTCTGAGGCAGAGGGATTATCCTCTTCCTCTTGTGCTAATTTGTAATCTGTGATTGTTTGGTCTTTTAAAGGCTATCTACATGACTAGTTGAGCGAATACAGGGACTTGTTTAAGTCTCTTGAACATGAAGTTGAGTTTTATGCTTGGCCTTGGCGAACTGTGGATTTTCTACCCAGCCAGGCCCATGGTGTTACAAGTTCTTTCTGCCCTCCTTTTTCCATTGTTTGCGTAGAGGTTTTGGAGCAACTGAAATTGTGGGCTGCGCTAAGCTTTGAACATCTGAATCAATGCTTTATGATTAGCCTATTCGAAAGCATAAGCATATGCCCATCTATTATATATTGCTCTCTTGGGGATTGGCTCATACCACCCTGACCCTTTGAGAAAACATTGATGTGGTGATAATACCAATGAAGTTCAATAAATGTCACCCTGAGTTACATAGGAACCCTTAAGTGTCCACTTCTTTAATAAAATTACAGCAAAAGTAAGAGACCAGCTTGAAGGGGGTTCATCAGTTTGCTGACTAGGACTGCCATTGACCTCAAGTCACACGTTCTAATAAAACAAATCCTTATGCTGTCACTTTCGGCAAGTTGTGCTTTCTTGTAAACCAAACTCAGATGGTGAATGTGCTCATTGGAATTCCTGTCCCTGGTAAATTAGCAGGCATGGGTAAGAGCGGTATGCCTTTTGGTTGATGTAGAAGATTGTGGTAGACCGGCTTGGTGTGCCAAGTCTCACTCCCTGCTAGATGCGATATAGTGTGGCAAAGCTGCAAATTGATTGAGGAAGATGCATGAAACATATGTACATGTGCCACAGCATCACACATCAACAGATTCCCATGGTCTCTGATAGAGTTACCTGGGCACAAGAAAAATAAGACTAGCTTAGTTCTAGGCCAAGTCAGTCACCTTCATGTGGGAGCTGTTGACTGCCATTTACAGATGTAGATGTGAGCCAATTTTTTGAAGATGAGCAATGATAACACTGAGGTCTGACAGTAAACGATGGCCTGCTTAGCTGTATGCTGTCACCTGTGCCTCTTCTTTGGGATCTAGATTCAGAAGATCTGATCCACTTCTTTCCGTCAGCTCCTTTGCTATCGGAAGATTTTAGTCTCCAATCTCTACTAGTCAAAACGTGATCGAACTGTTTCTTTTCATGCTTGCACTACAGGGAGATTTACCTTGCCTTGCTTAAGTTTGTGGTTCAGGGGGTGCAGTTGGATAAGAATGTAATAGTGAGGTTTGCAGGGAGTCTCTACAAATCTGATCAAATGTCTAAGTTCAGACAGTCCTTGCACCATCTCCTGGTTAAATAAAGGATCCTTGTCAAAGTACTGCATTTGATACACCAAGCACGCCATAAATCTTGGCAGATTTTTCCTTTCTACGCTGGTGGTTGCAAATGCTCCTAAGAGGCTTTTGCACTCCAGATTCAAGGCTCTGCTTCAGACACGCTGTGATGGTACCGCTTTCAGTGTCCTCTGCCCTCCACTCTGGAATGGTCTGCTGGAGGCTCTTTGCCTTATGGAAAATTGCACAAAAAACTTTGTAGGGCGTCGAAGAATTCTCTGTTCCATTAACCCTTTCCGTGCTGATGACTGAACCGCTCCGTCATCAGCCGCGGTGGCGCTGTGCTGATGACTGAGCGGTTCCGTCATGGCCCGCCCGACGCGCCTGCACGGCGCTGATTTCGCGCCTGCGCGGTGCGTTCTATTAAGCGGGCGGGGCCATGACGGAACCGCTCCGTCATGAGCACAGCTCAACCGCGGCTGGTGACGGAGCGGTTCCGTCACCAGCATGGGCGCGCCGCGCGGCCCCCCCTGCCCCCTTAGCGCTGCGGCGGAATAGCCGCCGCAGCGATGAGGTTAAGAAACATCTTCCTCGAGGCGTGGCCAGCTGCATGGCTGAGTAAGACGTGCCTCAGCGCAGCTCCTGGCATGACTGAAAGAGATCCGGCATTACATTAACCCAAACAGCGGCCAATTAACGGGAAAATCAGCTGTGACGGCGTCGGAGGGTGAGAGGTGCCTGGATAACCCTTCGGCTTCGATTTCCGATCAGGCAGAGGCGAACTGTCCGCTGGTTTCTCCCTGGAGCCGAAGACCCTGCGTCCTAAAATGGCGGCGCCCGGAGTCATCGGGTCCGACTGCTGACGGGGGAGAGGCGGTGACACAGGAGAGGAGGTGAGGACATCGGAGGGCACCCTACCCCTACTCGACGACGGTCGGCCCGGAGACTTGCCTCCTCCCCCCCCCCCTTGATGGTACGGTGGCTCCGGGAGCGGGAGCGATCTTCGGCCTGAGACGCCGGGGCCTTGATTTCCTGCCCGCCGCCCCCTAGACGAGCTGCTCGGCCGGCGTGCGCTGTGTAGGGCCACGATACCCTGGGCCTTGCGCTACCTCGTGGGGGCCACGAAGAGCTGTGCAGCGGCGATCGGAGGCTGACCGCCCGGAGATCGAGTGGGGCCTGTGAAGCCGGGACCCGGATTTGTTGCCTGTGACCCGCCTGGTAAGCTGTGGGGCTCGTGCTCCCCTGGGCCTAGAGCCGCCTGATTGGAGCTGCGGGGGGGCTCGCGAACGGACCCCGTCCTCCCTCCCCCCCCCGTCCCCCTTCAGCGACTGTGATGCGAACCCTGCGGGCTGACCACCCGGAGATTGAGTAGGGTCTGTGAAACCGGGACCCGGATTTCTTGCCTTTGGCCCGCCTGGTGGGCTGTGGAACTCGTGTGCCAGTGCACGCTCCCCTGGGCCTGCAGCTGCCTGGTTGGAGCTGCAGGGGGGCCCACCAACGGACTTCGTTCCCCCCCCCCCCCATACCCTCTGGGGTGTGCGGGAACCCCTCGGGGACCCCGCATCGTGGAGAGGACCCGACCTGGATTTGCCCGCCTAGCTGGGGCCCACGAGAGGGGACGTGGCGCAGAAACTCCCCGGTGGTGAGAGGAGACCCACAGGAGTGGTCCCGGCCCTGGGCCGTTGTCACCTTGACGGGCCGTGCTCCTTACCTCCCCAGTCCTCCTACTACATTGGGGGGGCCACCTGACGGCCACCATGGGCAAGAGGGATCCGGTGTCAAGGCCCGCGAGGCAAGAGACAATTGAAACCTATACCATCAACACGAGGACACATAGGAACGCGGTCGGACATCCAGAATTCCAGGACGGCACTTGAGACCAAGATCGGGGAGGTAGGATCTGAGGTT
Organism: Lissotriton helveticus; assembly: GCF_964261635.1. Classification (NCBI taxonomy): domain Eukaryota; kingdom Metazoa; phylum Chordata; class Amphibia; order Caudata; family Salamandridae; genus Lissotriton; species Lissotriton helveticus. The sequence continues at coordinate 196,935,165 of NC_136068.1, read as the reverse complement.
CTCCTGCTGCGTCAAGACCTCCGGAACTTATCCGACAGGGTGGGCACCGCGGAGACCAGGATATCCGAAACGGAAGACTCCGTTACCTCACTCAAGAAAGATATGGCAGAATTGCAGGCCTCCCATGGACAATTGCTGTGGCGAGTGGACGACGCGGAGAATAGAGCACGCAGAAATAACCTGCGCTTCGTGGGCCTGAGGGAAGGAATTGAGAAGAACGACACTGCAGCTTTCCTTCACTCTTGGCTGACGACTATGTTTCCCCGGGCTCAATTCTCCAACTGCTTCGTGATTGAAAGAGCACACAGGGCGCTCCTCGCCAGACCACCGGAGGGAGCGAGACCTCGCCCAATAATTGCGAGATTTCTCAACTATGCAGACAGAGATCTTATCCTTAGAGAAGCCCGGAAACTGGGAGAACTAAAGTTTGAAAATACCGTCGTCATGATCTTCCCTGATTATAGCCAGGAAGTGCAAAAGCAAATACGCTCTTACGACACTGTGAAAGCTAAACTGCGAGAGCTAAACATATCCTATATGCTCCTCTTCCCTGCGAAACTGAAAGTCTTGTTCAAGGGCAAATCGCACTTCTTCGCTCGCCCTGAGGAGGCCTGGCACTGGCTGGAGGAGAGGCCGCTGTTGCACGAGGCAGAGGAAGAAGGTCGCAGACTTCGGGATGAGCACGCAGCGGCCAACTTCAGGAGAAACCCGAACGGATTGCAGAGGACACGACGCCACCGGACAGACAGGCAGTCACAGAGAACACCTTACCCGCCTCAGCAAATGGCGACCGGAGGAACCCGGAGAGACGGCACCGCTGCCACCACAGGAGATACCACTCGGGGATCGCGATTCCGGTGCCTCCTTGCGGAATCAGAAGCTGCCACCGATCAGGAGGATGGCACAAATGTTTCAGATCTGGAAGACCAGACGGAGCACTCCTTACACCCGTTAGCTGTTGCCATCCGAGACTTGGAGCAGGGAGGGCCGAGCAACGCGGAGGCTACAGACCCTGGCACGCAGGACTCCCACTCCTGAGAAGGTGAAGGGACGGCGATGCACCGAACCAGTCCTTGCCATCGGGCGCGCAAGTAACTTTTCTTTGTTTTTTTTTTTGGGTGGACACGTGCCACTACCAGACTTGAACTTTGACCAGCTAGACTTTTCTTAGCTGGGGTTGTTTGCAGGGTGGGCGACAGACCTTGCTGCCTGGTGGCCCACACCGTCAATGGTTGCACGGGAGGGACGGCCGGGGGGTGCAGGTGGGGTGGGGGTGGGGGGCTTGGGGGTTGTTTATGCAGTTCGGTTGTTTGAGGGGGGGGAGGTGTGATGTTGTGTGAAGTGCAGTCACGGGGTTCAACACATTCTTTGGTTCTTCCTATATGGGCGCTGACCCGCCTGCCTGTTTCCTCGACCTGGAATAAACATGCCCCACCATTGTACCCATGGCCGTTGAAAAGCTGAGTGTATTGACGTGGAACGTAAATGGCCTGGGCAACAAAATTAAACGGGGTCTGGTGAACAACTTCCTCAAGAGAATAGGCCCTGACATAAGTTTTTTTGCAAGAGACACATCTGAAGGGCACGGCCTGCGCGTTCATAGCACGGGGTAGGTACAAGGTATTGGGTCATGCGGGATACACAACTGACTCCAGGGGCGTACCTATTATTGCTGAGAACGCTTTCCCGTTTCAGGTCACGCGGACATGGGGGGACCGTCTAGGTACATGTGTAGGAGTGCAGGGATCTTGGCGCAGGCGTACTTACACCCTAGTCTCAGTGTATGCACCACCTAAACTACAAGCGACCGCACTAAAAATGTTAGCTACCATTCTTCTAGACACCTCAGACACCATACAGATTGTGGGTGGCGACTTTAACGACGTAATGGACAGAAACATGGATAGATCGGGAACGACTACTCACCAGCGTACTCAGACTCCCCTGGCTCAAATGATGTCGGGGATAGGGCTGACTGATGTATGGCGACTGTTCCACCCGAATGATATGGCATACTCATTCTACTCGGCAGTACACAAAGTATTCTCCAGATTGGACTACGTCTTTATGTCTAGGCCGGAGCTGACTATAGAGGGCACGGCGGAATACTTGGCTAGAGGTCTTTCAGACCACTCGCCACTGCTGGTATCGGTGGGAAGACCTGGACACAAGAATGAGGCACAATGGCGCCTCGCCGCTTGGGACTTGGCGAACAAGACAATACTCAAGGGTGTTCGAGCAGATGCTCGGGTCTACTTGGCTGAAAATATTGGGTCGGTGGACTCGGCGGTAACTCTGTGGGAAGCAATGAAACCGGTGTTGAGGGACAGAATAAATACTAGATTGAGGGAAGAGAGACGAAGGGTACTGGAAGAGGTAGTAACTGTGGAACGCACTATAGTGGAGGTAGAGAGGGATCACCTGCGTACAAAGAACTCGATCACCTTACGTACACTGCTAGATAACCAGCGCCGCTATTGAGATTTGGTCTCGGATGAGGCAAAGACCCAACATTTGGCCACGTTACAACGTCTTTACGACATGGGGGACAAATCTGGCAAACTTCTAGCTTGGCTTAGCCGTAAGGAGAGGGCGGCGAGATGGGTGGAGGCAGTCGCAGACGAGAGGGGGGAGGCGATAGGCTCGGACCGTCACATAGCAGACGCATTTGCAGCTTACTATGGCCGCTTCTACGAGGCCAGGCAACTGAGCTCATGTGGGGACTCACTTCTCTATATGTCACGGGTTGACCTCCCCGTGGTGGACGCTGAGGCCCTACCCGCCTTGGAGGCCGACATCTCCCTAGAAGAAGTCAAACATGCCATTGCTGGACTGAAGTCTGGTAAGGTGCCCGGTCCGAACGGTTTTCCCCCGGAATTCTTTAAGTGCACGGCCGACATCTTAGCCCCACACTTAAGAAACCTCTATCTTGAGGCATACCACGACGGCAGCCTGCCCGATGATGTCACTCTGGCGATCATAGTTCCCATCTACAAAGAGGGTAAACCGCGGGACGACTGCGCGTCCTACCGTCCCATCTCCCTATTGAATATGGAGGTGAAAATCCTAGCCACAATCCTGGCGCGACGCCTTTGGGCGGTCCTACCTGATCTAATACACTTTGATCAGACCGGCTTCTTACCGGATAGAGCCACGAAATTCAATCTCCGACGCACGCACAATTGGCTGCAGGAGGTCAGGGATAGGGTCCCACCCCATTGGTTCCTCTCCTTGGATGCGGAAAAGGCCTTCGACTCCGTACACTGGCCATTCCTCGAGGCTGTCTTAGAAAAATTTGGTCTCGGCCCTAAATTCCGCTCATGGGTTCGCCTGCTGTACACCAACCCACGGGCCAGAGTGCGGGTGAACGGGAGGCTCTCTCGCGAATTCTTGATCCAGCGGGGCACCAGGCAGGGGTGTCCCCTATCGCCGCTCCTCTTCACGATGACCATTGAGATACTGGCGGCCAAAATCAGGCAAAATCCGGGGATTTCTGGCTTCCGCCTTACAGATGCGGACGGCCCGCAGGAGAAACTGTCCCTATATGCGGACGATGTACTCCTATATATCACAGCCCCGCAAACCTCGGTACCTGAACTGTTCCGGGAGCTGGACTGCTATGGCAGCCACTCCGGTTACGCAATAAATTGGCACAAATCCGTCCTTTTCGACCCCAAGGGGGACACGAGTGAAGGGGACCTCCCGGACAGACTAGTGATATCCACAGACGGCTTCCAGTATCTAGGAGTATTCATCACGCTGGATAGGCACCTGTCACTTCTCAGAAACGTCGAGAGAATACTTGTGAACTCCGCGGCTGATATGGCCCGGTGGCGCCAACTTCCTCCTCATATGGCTGGGTAAACAGCCGAGAATAGCACTGACCACCCTGCAACGCCACCAGTACAGTGGGGGTATCTCGCTGCCAAACCTTGAAGCGTACTATTGGGCAGAGCACTTGTCCCCCATTAACGACTGGCTCCACGCCCCCGGGGACCACCCAACATATGCGTTGGAACGTACCAAATTGGCCTCGCGCCCTATGCTTTCATACCTATACGGTGGTGCGGCGAGCCGGTCCTTACTCCCAGCCACGCATATTACTCTCCGGGCTTGGAAACTGGCAATGAGGCGTACGGGATGGGATAAGAAACCCACCCGGCAGACCCCACTCTGGCACTGCACGTGGCTCTCTGAACTCCACAAACTTACGGGATTTAAGCAGTGGGATGACATTGGGATTTCCACGGTGGGCGATGTCATCGCCGGAGGGGAGCTAAAATCCTATGCCACCTTAAGGGCGGAATATGGGCTCCATCGTTCGCAGTTTCTTAAATATGCTCAACTGCGCCACGCATGGAGGGCGCAGGCTCTGACTCTTCAGGGCCTGCCTGAATACGCGCCCCTGGAAGGCAGACTGCTGCAGGAACAGATACCCCACAAGGCCGTGTCGCTCACCTACAAAACCCTCACAAACAACATGCTGGGGGACCTGGCGAAGCTTAGGGCCGCTTGGGAGCGGGTGGTGGGGACCCTGGAGGACATTGACTGGGACTTAATCCTTATGCATCCGAGGGAGGTGGCCATCAAATTTCGACTACGCCTGATCCAATATAACGTGCTACACAGGACGTACTTTGATCGAGTGCGGCTGTTCAAAATGGGGAAGACACCGGATGATAGGTGCCTGAGATGCCATCAAGAGAGAGGGGATTTCTTCCACGTATTGTGGACTTGCGTGAAAATACAATCCTACTGGACACTTATTTTCACCGAACTGCGGGAGGTCCTGTCCGTGTCGCTCGACCAGGAGCCCAAGCTAGCCCTACTGGGAATGACCAATGATGTTGACCTTCCCCGCCCTTTACTGATGTTCCTGACCTTAGCCCTAGTGGTGGCAAAACGTGACATTGCCAAATATTGGGGGGCGGAGACGATACCCACTATAGATGAATGGAGAAGGGGACTAGACCTCTACATGGCAGCAGAGCGAGTGACGTACAAATCAAGGGGATGCCCGAATAAGTTTAAAAGGGTTTGGTCAAAATGGAGACACTACCATGGGCTGGATGGTGGACTTGGGGTGGGGGGCCCGTGAGGGGACCTGGGACAGGAGGAGGAGGGAGATCAGCGGGAAGGCCATGCTAGGAATGGACATTGCTAATCAACTACGCTCTACATGCTTAAAGTTTTTTCCGGCCATTGGCTTTCAGGAAGGGGGGGGGGGAGGAGAAGGGAACGGCGAGAACTGTATATGCTCCTACTGTGATTGTGATGTTAGACCTTGACTGAGCGGATGTTATACCAACTTTGCACTCACATCTGAACTTGTTGGGGAGGAGGGGGGGGGGGGGAGTTCAATAAAAAAAGTGGATGCCCAGCTGATTAATATGCCCACTGATTATACTGAGGCGGGGATGCACCGAGAGAGTCCCGAAGACTCGGTCGGACTGATTTATGGACCATGTATTGTTATGACATTGGGGGCTCTAAGAAGTGTATCCTGAATGTATTTGTCTTGCTTGAATAATGTTACTGCTGTCACCCTTTTCATGTCTGAGCATCTGCAATAAAAATTGTTTAAAAAAAAAAAGAAACATCTTCCTCCACTTTTTTTTCCCCTTCTTTTTTTGCTGTTTTATCTTTTAGCCTGTAACGTTGCTTGCATTGGTTCCTAGCTCCAAGATGCCCTTGGGGTAATAGGATTAGGAAACGTATTTTTACGAATATATTCGATTCTCGTTTGTAGCACTTAGAGCAAACACCCGCTTTATTCCAAACTTCATCTCATAATATAGTGCCGCATGCTGCCCCTTAGGGGCCATTCCTGCTTAACAATGCCCGTACTGTCCCTCAGCTGCAGTTAAAAGCGTACTGGTGTCATGCTGCTGTTTCAGTTATTCTCGAAGTCGTCGCCCAAGGCATTGCTTCTGAATATAAACCCTTTCTACGGTTAAATCTCCATTTCTTCCATGGAAAGTTGTATTATACCCCTTGAGAGCAATTTAAGATATATTGACCTCATAAATTGAGAGATACCATTGGGTGTTTCCTCTAATAAATCACATCCTTTTTTTTTTTTTTTTTTTCCAGCTGTAAAATATTAATTCCATTTTTCATAACTTTGAGGTGTTTGTTCCCCTCTCAGTACTGTGGAAACTCATTGTACATTGATTTCTTTCTGAACAGCCGTTTATTACCTAAAATTAACTTCTATCACTCGGAAAAGGATTCTAATACCCATGCCTGTGATGCATAAAAGCTTGAATTGCGTGCTGTGTGTAATGGTTCATTTTGTAAGTTTATTTAATTTTTAGTTTCAGCGTTTTTCTAGTGCGTACTCACAAATTAGAACGTCTTCAAACTCCGTCTTAATGCATTGATGCAAGGTAAATCAAAATATAATCATGTTAGTTAAAAAGGAGAAAACGTAAGTTCTTAATTAATGGTAACAGAAACCAGCCTCCTGCGACGCAGAACCTCAGGTCACAAGTGCTCAAACCAATATGGAAAATATCGTTATGTGGGCCGCAATTTCCAAATGAGGATCATGAGGGATTACGTATATATGTGTGTAGTGAAGCCTCGAGACGGTCCTAATGCCCCTCCTTTGCCATAACAATGGAAATAGTAAACATGTCGCCCAGTGAGGGCCTGCACATATATTACGATATGCCCACGGCCCTGTTCAAGCGAGAGACTCTAGGATTTTTAAGCCAAAAATGACTTCATTTTAGCAGTCCACCGTCTGAAATTATCTTTGCTTTAGTGTACGTCAATCTTGAAAATTGAGTGTCCCGATCTTTTTTCTTTTAACAAAATCTCCCTCTTTTTTTTTTTTTTTTCTTTCTTCAAAATGTTGGCATGTTTGCTATATGCTTTAACCAAAATCAGGTTATAAGTGGTTACATTTATGAAGTGAAATAAAATCTCATTGTTGAAGCTCCAAGTCTATTACTAGAACATTTGAATTTAGAGAGGTCGATTGAAGGCAGGGGTTCAGAGCTCTTAATTGCTGGTGTAGGCCTCCTCCAAAAGTCCAAAGTTCCTTTGTTTTTCTCCCGTTTTAATTCGGAACATTTTACCCCCTAATGGGTCGAATGTTCTGGTTGCTTTATTACCTTTCTTGCCCTTCAACATCAGTATAGCCCTTGGCAGTGGGCTATGAAGCTATACAATAGCAATTTCGCTGAAGACATGGCTGTTCACTCATTGACCTAATTTCTCCGCTAACCAGTAGGCCGTGCTTAGCGCCAGGACACCTCAGGGTAACCGTTGCGCTCTAGAAATCCAATTAACATAACATACTATAGGAATAGCATGGAAGTTTCATTGGCACTGTAGCAATAACTGTGTGAATGAGCGCTTATAAGTACATTTATTATTTTAAGTAAAGTGACATAGTAGACCACGTGTATTTCAACTGGCTTGGTGTACGCACATACTATCCATGAGTACATATACATGCCCTGGTTTATCTACAATGGTTGGCGTTTTAGACTGAATGGGGTTCAAGAAACTGTATTCGAAAGTGGACAATTTTCATTTCTTTACTAACCAAGACTAGTGTCTCCTCTTTTCCAAATTGTGTTTCAAGTTTTCACCTGTGGGATCGCAGATACCGAATCCTGAGTCGGCCCTTTCTCGGTTAACTTATACTGCTTCTCGGAGCAGTAAACACTTCATTGTTCCATGACTTATGAGCGAGCCCAGTTCACACCAGAAACATTAGTCCAGTCACCTGAACATGTAACAGTGTGCCTGATCCGTCAGCATTTGTTCATTCCAAAGCCTCGACTATGCGTGACACACACTCATTTTGCAAAAGCTTGGCCTCTGATATTTAATTTTGCGTGGTTTTCTATAAAGAACAGGTTTGAAGGGCCATGGCTGGCTGTGTACATACGAATGATTGAAATCCTGGCTGCTGGTGGGCAGGCTGTATGTTTTTCAGATACCTTAAGAGCTAACCTATGTTTTTGTCCACAGGTACCGTTTAGTCTACTAAGATTATCGGATGGTCACTGGATCCATAGCTTTCAGTTGTAAATGTGTATATATAAATCCACCACCAGTTGTTATATAGCAATTAGTGAGGCATATATTAGTAATTGTAATAACTTGGATTAGTGAACATAGCTAGGGTTTAATGATGTGGTATTTGTGAATCCAGTCTTAATTCAACTACTGCTTCAGAAGATGATGGTTCGACTTTACCTTAGGTAGCCCTCCAGCTGTTAATCTAATGCAGAGGAAGTACCATAATGGTGAATAATTGTTGCACTGTCTCTTAAAGGTTGTTTGATTAGATACTCCAATAAACTGCGCACATGTGGGCTCGAGCGGCAAGGTCCCACGCCTCAAATCGCACAGCTTTAGTGCACTGAATGATTCCTTTGCCTCGATTGTTCCCCTATCGATGTAGGTATATTGAACTGGCACCCCTTCGGATTGACGAACATATCCTGCACTAAGAGATGCTTATTGAACTGGAGTTATTTGCTGACCTATCTCTTGGTTTCAACCAAAACCAAAAATGATGACCCCCCCCCCCCCCCATCACCACTGCTGTTGGAACAGGACCGCCTAGAGCTGGTCACAAAAAGATGGGCAGAAAGGGACGAACACGATAAAGGCAACCATCCAAAGACCACAACTGTGGGCCTTGGCAAACGCTGTCTTGAGGCATGATATGATGTAAGATTCAGCCCTCCTTAAATGTAGAACAAACCATCCTTGGAGTGGGCTCACCTAGCATTTTCCAACCATGGAGGCTAAAAAAGCAGGAATATTTGTGCATACCTTTAACCCTTAGGGAATACTCTTTGGCTCCCCAAAAGATATAGCAACAAATTACCGACCTACAAGGGCCACAGTTATCTTACTGAACCATTAGTAGCTGATCTTGAGAAAAGCAGGCCCAAGACCCCTTCATTCCCGCTGGCACCTAGGGCATAAAATCAGGACTTTGCACCTCGGACAATGGATATAAATCTTCAATTGTGACAGTAGTGGGGGTACTAGTGCTGGGAGACCAATAGGAGAACTCAATTCAAGAATTCGGCATACAACTAGATCACTTAACCTCACCAGATTATTTTGCCTACCTCAATTAAGACGAGAGGCAATTGCACTGGAGATTAGTGAAAGGAAGGGGGTAGACACCTGATCCAATTAAAGGACATTTTCAAATAGTGGTGAACGAAGTTTCCATGCTGTACAAAGCCCTTGGTTTGCCCCCCTTCACTTGCATAAAAAATGTGATAGGTGAGGTGCAGATCTAGGCTTGGCAGTCGACCAAGATACATGGTCAGTCATCGGGCGCCTACAACATTTATACATTCAAGATTCAAAGAAAATGCCTGTACAATAATAATGTGAAGCCCATGTCTTTCGAAAGGTATGGTTTCATAAATAACATGTCAGATGGTGTAGAGGTTGTGACCAGTCTAGGACAAGTGCAAGTGTGCGAATAGAGATTACATATAGTTTTTTCAGTACAGTATTGCTTATTTCTTTATCAGTGATTCGAATTTGTAGAGCAAGAGCAGGTCTCCATGTCGTCTAATTTTGTTGATTTTCCAAGGGGAGTACTCTGATAGCAAGCTCGTCCTGTTAACGGGCTTGTCCCTCTACATTTGTTTCAAACTGTCCTGTATGTTCTCAGACTTTTACAAGGGATGATCTAAGCTGGAAATGGATTTAGCACAATCTTGGCACAAAGCTGACATTTCCTTCCAAAACTCTGATTCTACCAACCCTGTGTCGTCTTTGTGGATAGCTCCGATATGTTGTCATGTTTTCCTTGAACAGCTTATATGGATTGAGGTACTGCGGGCAGATCACGTCCTTCTAAGGTACTGGTTCTTGCTGGCTGCAACTTGCCCTCGATCGAAGTTGCTTTTGTTGCTTTATTTCAAGCTGCCACCATTGTACTCCGCGGCTTAAGCACGCTTCTCTTGTTTCAGTTCACATGGTTTTAGAGTGGATTACTTCACTTGGGAGACTGATATGTCTTTATAACGTGATGTTTTTCATGTGCTCAGGGTAATTATTTTCTTGCCCACTTCTACGGTCCAGAAACAGTGAGGTAGCGGTGCACGTGTTGGTTATTTTAATAACCAGGAGAACTTCTGTTTTTATGTCGCTGCTTTTGTTCCCCATTTGCTGCGCACATCTCTGGAGACACACTGTTGTCTTTACTAGGTTTATTCAGTCAAGTGGTTCATGGCCAAATTTTGTTCTTGGTCTGGCCTTCCAGAATTGTTCAAGCCAATGTATGAGCAAAGATGGGCTGCTCGCCCCTGCCTACTGCTAACGCATACATTGGGTGGGATTGGGTTTTTGCTGCAACTTCATCTCTGCCAGCCTGGAAGCCACTTGTCTTCTCACCGCAATACTGTCTCAGATCACATCAGCAAAGTTTTTTTGCAGCAGCAGAGCAAAGATGCTGATTTATCTCCCTCATTTCACTAACTCATTGGGGATTAGATGAGTTTGTAGACGTATCTCTGGTTAGCTGTGTGTTGTGGCAGGCCGCTTTGTTTTTGCAGATTGTGGATGTTCATCTGGGTCACCTGCTTGAAGCTGGAGAACGTAGATACTTCTGTCATTTGGAGTCGTATGTGTTTTTGGGGAGATATGTCGCAAGGGTGGTGTATTACCTGGGCTTCAGGGGAGATTCTGCTTATCGGGTCTCCACCAAGGCCAAACTCCTTACTCCGGTATTTTAAGCTGGTGTAGCAAAATGCCTACAACCTAGTTGGCAAATGTCTAGATTGAATTTTGTGTGTGTGTGGATTCTTGATGACCAAGGCGCAGTATACATACAGTGGACTTGGACAAGCGTGATCATTTTTCTCCACACTTTTTCTCGAAGTCCATAATCTACCCCAATGTACACGGCATCTTTTTAAACTACTCCTCCATTCGGGTTGATTTTGTTTTCCTTCTAAAAAGAGGCCAGTCTTCAAAAGTATATTTCTAAAAATACATTTACAGAGTTCAAGTTGGACATGACCGGAAAAATAGCTGGTATGCAAGGGAGCATTTCTGCCCTGCAAAGTATTTTAAGTGTGTGATTGTGCATCTGCAAGACAGGTTTGTTAGCATTCTGCATAAAATGTATGCGATGTAAAGCCTGTGAAATGCCCCCTGTGCTCTGCATGGTGTCCCCTTCATTAAAGCATTCCTTTCCTCGAGACGTTCGTAAACTCTGGGTCAGGCGCCTTATACTATCTGTGGTATGCGAGCACAGTCATTCTCTTTGTAGCATTCAGCAAATGATTTATCATGTTAGTTTCACTGATATCTGTAGCTTCACTGGCTCTAAAGACCCGTCGATGAGGGCTCGATCATGTGATGAAATGTATTAACTTTACAGACTAAACATTGTCTCCGTAGACTAGAAAACAAGTGGCTGAAATCAGATTCACAAGCCTTGCTATCTGTGTGATCTTTGGCTGTTGTGTATTGTAGTGGTGTGTTCCAAAGCTATGGACTTACCAGTGCTTGGGTGTTCACCCTGCATCCTTTAGAAGTCCTCCCCACCTGGCAGTGCTCATCTTACCTGATGCTCCATATTTTCAGGACTGTTTACTAAAGTGTACCCTTGCTTCCCTGCCCATGGCGTAAAGGCCAAAGATACATGACACTTAAGATGCATATTGGCCTTTCCAGAAGTATTCGTTATTGTACTCTAGTATAATCATCAGATTCATACTATCTGGCAATTCTCTCTGTATTCCCCAATCCAATACATTTCACATTAATACTTCACGAGTGTGTCATGATTTGGTGAAGGAGTGCTGATTCACCATCTCTTGGCTCGCACACGTGTAATTTAAAAAAAAAACCTTATTATATATATTTTGTTATACTCCTATGCGAACGGTTTTTTATCAGTTTTATCAACATTGAGCCTGTTTAATGGCCAGTACTATATGAGCACTTTATAAAAATATGTTTATGAATACTTCTGCATGGGGCTCTACTGTGTTCCTGTCAAATTTAAAGGTACTATGGTCTGTGAGGCCAATTCTGGTTTAAATTCCTTCTCTAACATCCGGGCACCTCTTGTCATATCCCACCTCGCTGAATGGCAGTGGCAGTGGAGTTTGGCCCACCCAAAGCGAAAGATCAGCAAGACCATAAAAGAAACTGTAGGAATCAGTCCTGGTAGACTCCTGTTGGCAATCTTAAAGCTGACCTAGTCAAAGACTTTTTCTGACCCTCCGTTGGACACCTACACTGTACAGAGATATAAGACGACTGAAAGAGATGGACACACAATAGATTTTGTGGAATTCGTATTCCTGAGTCATTGGGCTGATTTCATAATTTCAAATATCTCCATTTCAGCTGTTCCTAGTCTGGCTCCAAAGGAAGAGCATTACATAGGAAATGTAGAAGTTTTGGTCTTTCTCTAGTAAATCTGGTGTCCAAGGCAGTTTCAGTTGTTCATTCAGGATTTAGTTCAGTCCTGCTAAGAGGTTGTTCTTTGATTAGGAACTAAGAGCAGCTTTTTGTGAAATTTAGCCATCTAGTTTTATGCCTATCGGTCTGCAGGTCATGCACTCTTAAAATATTTTCATATTTAGATAAAGGAAGTAGCAAGAGAGATGTCTCATCTGCAGAGGAATTGCAACTAGAAAAAACATGTGAACGGATAATTTAGCATTACTTCGCAAATAGAACACATGCAGGTCACTCAAGTGGCATTGAACAAGCAAGGTGAGTGGGTTGTGGTGGTTCTGAAGGACATTTTTAAAAGTATGCATCTGAGATATATAAAATAAGATAATTCAAAACCCCAAAGAGGTGCTTAATCCCACAGTTCATGGTATTTCTTCATTTTTTGTAAAAGTTGACTTGCTATTTTTCACTGTACGTGATGTTTTCTCTAATCTATTGGAGTTAAGTTATTCATCCCATTCATGTATTTCAATTTGTGCTACTTAAACATTTTTTCAAGCTGATGTAATTAGTGATAATAAGCATTTTTTAGCTCTATAAAGTGGCGCATTTCTTGGTATTTTACAGGATAAATAATTTGTTTAAAATTTAAACTCCGTGATATTAAGGAGATTGCAGGTGGGTTCCGCCCATTGAGTTACCCGGATTTTTTGCTTTTTGAATTTCCAGTTTGGGGATTTTTTACTATGGATGAGTCTCAATGTTTCTTACCCACGATAATCACATGGTAAATGGACTACGCATGTTTACTGCCAGCGTCTGCCTTTTAAGATAAGACAGCTGTGACGCAGCTAGGGCAAGGGGCACTTGGCTATTACACGTGAACATGCACATGTGTGAGGCTGCTGTTGTGCACAGTATGGTAACTGTGCACAGGCAGCCTGGTGCAGTGGGGACTCTGCAAGATTAGATATTGACCTGGCATAGGCCATATAATGTTAGTGTACAGTCCTAGGGATAATCAGTGTGATTTACTGTTTTGTCTGTAGTGAAACTTTATTATACGAAAAAGGTGGGAAACTGGCTTGCAATGCAGTTTTTCTTCTCTTTGGCCTACAAAGTCCAGTGACATATCAAAATGGGGTGGAACTTGTACAAGAAAAACAAATCTGCAAGTTCCAAGAGAATATCTGTACAATCTATGGGTCATCCAGAATGGTCATATTTCTCTGGTTCAGGAACAGAACTCGAGCCTTTTGTCACCCTGCTGTACCGAGTTAATTACATTGCTCTCCAGTAGAAGGAACTAAGACCGCACCACACACACAGAGTAATTAATAGTGCTTTGCTCATCTCCTGAGGAGGGAAGTGTGGAGATACAAAAAATCTGCATCTGTTAATTACCTGGCCTACTACCGGCGGGGGGGGGGCAGCTGGAGCCTACACAAGAGGGGACTCCTCCTTGCCCTGGCAGTAATGTCAGCGAGGGTTGGAGCTTAGACCACAGGACCAGATGTGAAAGGTGACCCCTGGATGACACCATATTCAACTGCCCAGCATGCTCTGTCGGAGGATTGGGACAGGGGTGGAGAGGTGATGTGGCACCCCATAATTGGTTGGGGGTGCTGTGCTTCCAGAACCGTCTCCCCCTTTAAAAACTCTTGTACAAGGGAGCGAGACTCTTGGTTGGTGTTTTTGTGCTGTTCGCTGTAGCACCCTGTGACTGCGACAGCCATGTACAACTTGAAAATGGAAAGCCCTGATGCCCAAAAATGACTAAGGACTCTGCCCCAGTTGTCCCCAGGACCAGGTCTTTCCAAGTGCTAGTGAGGCTTGCCCTTTACACCCACTGAGGACCAGCTGGGAGAAAGCCTGGTGAGGTCTTGTGTGGGCCCTATTAACCGTTTCTACTTTTTCCACTATGCTGAGAACGGGAGGAGAGCCGTCGCGCTGGTGCGCCCTTAAGAGGAGGGACCTGGGATCCCTACCCTGGCACCAGCAGTTGGGAACCTAACCTCCACTCTCTGTGTCTGGGGGAGCAATTTGGCCATCAAAGATGAGATCTACTTGCTAGCAAGAGTGAGCTTTTGAGAAGAGCTACCAGTCCCCTCTGGCAGTGGGGGAGATAATGCTCACTCTCGCGTACGGGAGCTGTCAACAGGGGCAGCCAGGGAGAGTGACTCCTTGAGCTGCTAACAATCAGTGGAGGCATGCCTGGGGGCTTCAGGGTGATTCCAAGCACCCCTGCCTTAAGGAAAAAATTCAAGAAAAGCTTTGAAGCCATCTCTGCAGGAGAGCTGATATTAAGATATTCACAGCGTCTAGCTAGAGTCCCCCTTAATGCCCTGCAGAGCAGGGCTATTTACATATTTATCTGCCTTGTGGTGGCCCAGAAAGACTGGGACATTACCAACTATTTCAGAAACTATTGTGGGGGAGCTGTAGGAGTTACATTAATGTATTATTATTATTTTATGTTCATTTTAAAAAGCTTTATTGACATAATGTTGACAATGATTATTGTTCAATGTGGATATGCTTTTTTAACATTAATAAGTACATTTACACATGGTTATTTTTTTTTTTTTAAATAGGTTTTTATTGCGAAAGTATAAAGTAGGCACAAAGTACATAGTCATCAAAACCGCTTATACGCAGGGGATAATAACAAGCTGTTGCAAGGACAATACACAGCCAAGTACGGCCCACATCTCGGAGGCTGGGCGGCATAGGAGCAAAGCATGTAATGAGGAAAGGAAAAATGCATTTGTGCCCTAAGGATACGAAACTATCAGTACATTCGCTAATTTTCTCATTCTGAATTCTCATTGTATGTAACATTTTAACAATAACCAAAACCCCCAAAACAAAGGCATCAAGAGTACAGAGTCGAAGGAAGTAGGTCATAAATGTGGGGCCCAGCTAAGGCATAGACATTATAATGTAGTATGGACCTATGGGGAATCACAGCTATGTACAAGCATACATATCAAGGAATACCGGCGTGGCTACGGTGGGTCTTTACACCGAATCCCAGCCCACCACACCTGCCTCCTCCCCAGCACGGTCAGACTCCGGACCAGTGGGAGTAAATAATTCAGCGCTGGTGGCATCCAAATCATATTACACATGGTTATTATTGCATTTACTCCTAAAATGATGGTGTTTTTGACATGTGCTTTGTTGATCATGGACCTTTGACCAAACCAATAGACCTAACTTAAATGCTTGTAAGACCCTTTATGGTCGTCAAAGGTGATTACGGAATGTCATCTATGGTATCTTGAACTTGCCTAATGTATATATCTGTAAATGATTGCATAGTATTTAGTTGTGTGTGTGCAATAAATGTGCTTTTCTTTTTTTCTAAAGAAAAAGCACTGACTGGACTACTATTTATTGAGTGTAATTATTGTGTACCAGCAAATGTGAGTACTGCCAACACCACCTCCACTTATTAGGCCTTCGACTGCTCTCTCTACTGAGAGAGTCGATCACTACAATGGGGTGCTTGTTTCTCAATAAGGACAAAATGTGGACCTATTATTTGTGCAGGCCACATAATCCACTTTCCTACAAAGGAGATGCATAGACTTCAACCTCAAATTCCTGAACCAATGTACATGTGCTGTATTGCCCTGGTTTCATCACCAGCGATGTTCTTAGATGTGCAGTGTGCTATGTTTGGCAGGGATCTAATATATTTCACACTGGTTTATCACTGCTAGGCCACAACTGTGCCTGGCCTGCTGCTACCTGCTCCATATCCCAAGTTGCTGTTGCTCTCATCTCTCCCTTCTGTATGTTCCAGATCAAAGCCAGTGGCCCTCTGCAGACCCATTTGTGATTACATTGTCTCCGCCCTCTCTCTCTTGGAATGGCTGTAAGCAGATTCCTGCACAGCTGCAAAAACAGACACCCTTTGTTCTACAGCATAATATCTTATGCAGCCACACCTGGCCTATTCCACTTCAAAATACTGCTAACTATTAGCTTGGAATATGCTCAAGTGATTTGGTAGAGCCCTCTTGTCTTGCCCATCAAGACAAGTCACCAGCAGCTCATAGAAGCTGACACATTCACTCTGTGGATGAAGTTGAAAGGAAAGGTATTCTTTTCATTCAAGTGAATGAGCAATAAAGTCACCTTTAATCTTGTTTTTATCTTGAAACATTTGCTGTCTGTTCAAGGACGGAGGTCAAATGTCAGTTTGTCTCCACTCTGATATGGATTTTTCAGAACCTCCTTGAGTTCTACCCCTCCCACCACCTTCAAGACTATCAATAGAGTTGTGTGTGATAGTGTCTGTCTGGATTCCTCCAGGATCATCAGCACTCAAGGAACATGTAAAAGTCCACTTGAATATTTCCTGTGCTGGTGGATGATAGAAGATCGGGATGTCATTTACTGTGCTGATGGGTTGTGGGAAAACAAGTCCTCTTGCTTAGCTACTTTTGAAGACAGTTTTGGCAAGAAAATCAGTAATGCACTTCCTGTCTGTATGGATGATGGGTAGTTCAGTGATGTCACTTCCTGTTTTGATGGGTGGTGCGAAATTAAGTCCACTTGTTTGGCTTCTTCTTTTAAGCAAGGGGATGACTTTAACACAATTAAATCTGTTCCCTTCTTAATTATCAGCTGCAGAAACAACCAGCTTTTTGCAAATGAGCATTTGGTTGCTTTATAAGTGAAGGTTCTTCATCAATGATTGGCAAGTTTGTGTGTGATTGTATGGATAAGTGGCTCAACGTGACAATTGATCAAAAACACTTGGAGAGATGAGTGAATGTGTGAATAGTTAACTGAATTAGTGACTAAATGCATTGATTGTAAGTGTTTGAGTGCTTGCATGTATGATTGAATAGTGAGTGCCCGGATGAATTACTGTGAGTTAATGGATGGACGAATTGGTGAATGTGAATAGGTGTATGCAACGAAGTTACCCATATCACATAGACGGAGACCACTACAGATGTATTAATGTCCGGCCTCAAAAAATCATTATGTAATGAGACCTGCAGGTCTAGTGACTTAAATAATCTATTTGACCTAATTATAATGCTCTCGACCACTGCTTAATTCGAGTCTGCGGTTTCTGTTGTTCGACACTGGCACATAATTGTCAGCACCGGCACATAATTGTCAGCACCGGCACTTATGGCAGTCTGCCACATAGTGCCGCTATTTATCTTATTTTCAGATGAGCACAACAGTTGTTTATAAATTCAATTCACATTGAAAATTACTAAAACCCGTTTCCTAAGCGATTCTAAAAGCTTTGGTTGCCTGGAATAGTCTGAATCCTCACAATTGTATGAGTGTCATGGTTAGTAGCTGTGTTTGTAATGTCATTGGCAGCCCTGGCAGGGGCAATGGGCGGGCTAACTGAAGTGGCCCCTTGACGGAGGCCCTGGCACTTATTTTTTTTTACAAATTAAGCACTATTCTGGACCCATAAACCGGTTTAAAGTTATATGAAGCTGGGCAAATATTTTAATGCCTTGAGCCGCCATTTTTTTGTTTGGCACCTATGAGAGCAAATAAGCGAGTTAAGCATGTCTGCGGTAAAAAACACTTTTGCTTGATTTAATAGATAAAACTTTTGCTCCATATATAATACAAAACTAGCCTCCTATAGGATACACATGACCTCGACTTACCTCTTAGTTCATTAATTGCATTGGGGTGGGTGCAGGAATGTTTTCTCAAATCATGTTTAAAACCCATCACTTTTAATAATACATACCTGAAGTATGAAGTGGTAGCACACTTATTTGCATGTAGCAGAGTTACCATTAAATTGGCATCAACTTTTCCCACTGATCTGTGGTTTTACTGATAAAGCTTTATAGTTTTTAATGTTTGGAAATTGAGTTTATGCAAATCACCAAGTAAAGTGTTCTGATTTGTTTTGCTCCATTTAAATCTTTGTTTGCACACTTCTGATTTACAAAAAAAGTTATTTCGTAATTCCTGATATATTTTTAAATACTTGTACAATTCACTTGCAATCTGTTTAAATGTTGTTAGAAAAAAAAAACTGACATCATAAAGCCTTTTGTTCCAAGATGAAGTCAGACAGCTCTTTTGACAAAAACTTATAACTAATAAGCGGAAGTAAACAAGATGAGATAAGAACCAATTAGGAAAAAGACAAACTGACATTTAACCTCTGTCCTTGAACAGACAGCAAATGTGTCAAGATAAAAACAAGATTTGAAGGTGTATTTTTATCTCATTCACTTCTGAATGAAAAGAACACCTGTTCATTCCAGCTTAACTTCACTGGCAGAACAGACTAGTAGGTGCTAAAAATAGCTAATGTAGCTCGACCTGATATCATCTGACTTGCCATAGCGAGTGATTGAGTAGATTTTTTGAAGCTGTAACTAAAATGCCACAATGTGCCAATATTATGGCGGTGCAAGCATTATACCATGTCTGGGTGATATTGTGCCCATAATTTAAGAGTCATTGCTACCATTATATCAGATATAGTTTTACACAAGACTGGATGCCATCTTACCGTAGTAGTCAACAAAATATTGTATTTTGGCCGGGACCAGCATTGTGTTTGTGGTGGCTGCAAACATGCCAAGGATGCCTAAATTTTGTTAAGAATCCCCACTTCGATGCCAAGTATTTCCATAATGCCAAGGCCAGGATATGCAAGAATGGTAAGTGATTATATTATGGGTGTTCAATTAAGGAAAAAACTACCACCATTATTTATACATTTCATTTACCTCCACGACGGAATAATGTATCATCAGCGCATTGGATGGTTTATATTAAGGCAGTATGTTGTTGAAATCACTTTACTTCCTCACAGTAGAGTCAGTAATCTTGCCAGCGGAGCAGGGTTAGTCACTACTGAACGTGTGGTCCATTTGTTTAAGGACACATGGGTCCAGTTGTTTATTTTTTATTTGTAGCCATAAGTATAACACAATACAGAAAGGAAGAAACACAAGAAAAGGTAAGACATAGGTAGCATGCAAAAATAAAAATACCAACATAATTCAAGTCAAGTAATATATAAAGTATCAGAAGATATGAGAAGGAAAGGACGAGGGGAATACGAAAGTCAAAACACAGTTGTAGAATTGGGTCCAGCTGTTTAAAGACACATGGATCCCGTGAGATTCGGAGTCCCAATAGATGGCTTGAGTTTTTAAAAAAATGTAAGCGTGACCCTTTTCTTCAGTCGTCTTGGTTTAATATTCCATTTATTAATAGCTTATAGTAGTCCTCTATTATCCTAGATTCTTAAAATGCATAGCTATTGTATCCTCTCCTTAAAAAGAGAACTTCACCGATGCTCAGCAATTAATTGAATATTGAGTCCTGTCGCTATGCCAGATTATTGCCCCCGGAAATTGAGAGTAGGGCAATGAATGCCAAACTGACACCAAGGTATCAACAAAAATGTTTTTAACCTCATTTGTTGCATGAGGGATACTTTTCCACGGTGTTCTTTTCTTCTTTCTGCAGCTCGAGGGCCCTCCTGTCTTTTAGTCCACTTGGTGGCCCTTCATGGAGCATCGTATGCTCCTTTGTGGCATTCCCAAACCTTTTCTTCCCGCGATCGAAGGTTCACAGACTGGCTTCTGGGTCCTGGTGAAATTGGACTTGAACTCTGCTTAAAAAGGGGTTGTGCCTCAGCACCGTTCCTTTATGATTTATACACAGCCGATTTGGGGTATGAAGTTGAAAATAAAGTGATAGTTAATGCAAACACAACACACTTCCATTTCTTTGACAGTAGTTGTAGTAAGGCTTGCTTCTGGCATATTAACTGCATCAAAAAGTGTACCTTGCTTTACATATAATTATTAACAACATTAGCTCGGTGAATCAGTGAGCTCTATTGCACACTAAAAGTACTTCAAAAATACATTTTCACATTTGTTTGTATTTAGGTCAGGCCAGTCCAGCAGGTGTCTAACTTTCATCAGCCATTGACTGATTGTAACTATTTTCATGTCCTATGAAGTATTACTTTTTCACTAAGGCATTCGGCCATTTAAGTCCAAGTGGGTAGTTAAAACTTCTGTATTTATTTCCAGCTACTTGTTGACTTGGGTAAAGACAACATTTTCATCATACCTCGCAGAAAAGAATACACTCATTGTCATACTCATGCTTGTTTACTTTTTGATTGGTTGCTTGATGTGCAGTTGATTGGATGGAAAAGTCCCTCGCATGGCGTTGGCTGTGAACCCCTGCCCTGAGTGCCCCAGCGGCTTCGATATATGGTGCTGGTTTTTGTTGTCTTGGGCGAATACAGTTCGTGTGTCTGCGCCATGGCATAGAACTGTCTCACGGTTTCTGGTCTTGTTGGACCTGGGGGGCACTCAATGTGCTACCCTCATAGTGGTGAAAGGGCTTACTGCCTTTGTCAGGAGTTAAGTAGCACCAGTGTGGTGGTGACACCATAACCTTTAGTGACCAGTAGGAGTGAACAGGCCTTTAAACCGGTCACTGGAGGGATGCCTACAGGGTTGCTCATGTAAAGTTCTGCTGCGGTGTGCTTAACTCACACTTGGCCTTCAAGTTAGTATATTTCACTGTCCAGTGCACTTGTAATTGCATGTGTGTGCCCTGTGCATCTGTGCCTTTGAATAGTATAACACGTGGAAGACTCTGGATTCCATTTTGGGAGAGCCAGGGCTGACTACAGGAGCATGAGGAGGTAGAGGAATCCCCCAGAGAGATTTGTGGATTGCTGCAGTCCTGTGAGATGGGTGGTAAACAAACACTTCGAAGGGTGCTGTTTGATTCAGGGAGTGATCACTGGAAAGGGGCCTGGGCACTTCTCAGGAAAGAGATGGGGCTGATAAAAGAATCGTAAAGAGTAGGGCTGGGGCACCCGGGTAACCTTTTGATGCACATATATCACTGCGGCTGACCTCCCGATGGGAACCTGTATTTACTTCCGTGGCTTGTGTTGTGGGGCTATCAGAGTTGGAGTTACTCCTGCTGTGTTGGACTGTTTTCTTGGTGAAGAGCCCGGCAGAGGAGTGGGCACTTAAAAGGGAAGCAGAACCACAACATAAATGTCAAAGAAACAGACCCTAAATCATATTTGGTGACTGGAAATGGACTATAAGAAGGGGGAGCTTGAGGCACCCAAAACTGTGTACTGTCAAGCCAGTCTGGCTGTATGTCGAAGAGAAAAAGCTCTGCAAGATTTCTGCCTGTGATCAGAACTGGGGACTGTGGTGTAACAGTCTCCCAGCTGAGTGAGGGGACATCCCCCAAGGATATCCAAGACCAACTGTCCTGGAGCACCAGTGCCTGCTTGCTTGCCAAAACCAGTGTACCCTGTGATAAAGAGTAGAGCACTTGGAGAGAGCGAGGTCCAGTGGGGATCCTGATGAGTGGATCCCAGTAGCGTAGATGGCTGCAGCACTGATCAGGCTGTCGACCTCGTGCATATTCAGGTCAGCGACCGTGTATGCCAGAGAGGGCCGCTGTGAGGTTAACTGCGCTTGCACAAATTGGGTTGTAGCACATATGCGGAATAAGGTTGGTGAGCCCGTATGCAAGAGGACGCTATTGTGAAGAACAAGGAATGTTTCAAACAATGTTCCACAGTTATGCATGCCTGAGCCCTGACTGAGGATTGGAACCAGAGGGATGTGAGCAGGATCAGAGGAGCTTGCTGTCTCACTGGTGGAAGAACCGTGGATGCCCAGCTGCTGCCCCTACAGAGCCGTAAGCAACACTCCCGGCCAGTAGCTGCTGCAGCCCTCTGCAAAATCCGAGAGTGAAACTCTCCTGTAGACTTTATTAGCTCAACCCCTGCAGGAGTGGGTAAGACTGATAATAGGGCCAGAAGGTCCATGGGGAACTAGTTCCGACGCATCATGTTTTGGGTGCTGGAACATGTTTGACTTTGGGAAGAGTTGGAGTGGGATTCCTGAGACTAGGACAACTAGTGGGGCGCAACCTGAATATTCAAGCCCATCAGAAGGCGATAATATGAAATTCTTATATAATTTTGGGCTTCAATGAGTGTCCCACATTGATTCAAATCATCTTTAGTTCAATTCTTCAGGTGGATCTTTATTCAATCCATTTCTTTTTTTCAAATATACAGACCGCCAACAAGTGGTTTGAGGGCAAGCCCTCTCCTTCCGGTCTTATAATTAATATGCAATTTAAATGTATGAAGTGTCCTGGCTGTGTTAGTATTTTAAGGGTTCACAGTGTCCAAATCCTAAGTTGCCCCATTACATTATCAGCAACAAAATATGTGACCACAATCACTTCAATGGATTTCCTATACACAAGGGACTTAAGTTATTGAAAAACGAGTGGGGATGGTTTGGAGGTGAAGGCGTTGGGCTGTAGAGCCCTAACCCCAAAATCTTTGAGTCTTAACCTGTGTTTTTTGTAGAAATGAGAATAACCCCAACTGTTAGTGAGAGGGAAGTGTGACTCGAGATCCTGCCTATCGAATACTAGATACCCACGATCAGGGGACTGTGTGCATTGTTTGTGTATGCCGTATTTTACCTCGTGTTAGCATATAAATACTCCTTTCTCATAAAGGCAAGTATTTGACTGGAAAATCATTATTGCTGCTAAGTTATTTGAATTTGTAAGGCTATGTTCACCCTCCTGCATCAGCCTTACCGCCACCCCTCTCGGGAAGTATTGGACTGCTAGTCTCACATTATTGCTGAGTCAAGTGCTGAAGGGGTACTTGGCCCAGTTGCTCTGGCCCAATAGTAAGTCAGGCTCCAGGACATCAGGAATAAAAGGCGTCAACCCCCACAGTTGGACTCATCGGCTCATGCGTGCCCCTTGGCTCTCTGAAAGAGGCTCTGACAACAGTTTAGCAGTTTTACTCAACTTTTCTGACTAGTAGAACAACACATTCATACTGCAAACTATTAATATAGATCTCATGTAAAGGGCCTTTTAGAGCTTCTTACCTCTAATAATGGGGAGTTTCAATCCAATTTATTTCCCCATGTTCCTTTGTGAGCCATGGCAAAACCCTTGCCTGTAGACAGATGTATTTTCTCTCACACTCAAAGTGTACGTCCCTTAAAGGGAAGTGAGATTCTCTGAACCTGCAGACGAAGGTTTTCAGAGCTACTATATTATGCGTCAGAAAACTTCAGTTCCTTAATAACTGTACCTGTATACAAATATGCTTACAGTGCCTTCTACAACAGAATTCATGAGCACGGCAGATGTTACTTTACTCATCCTGGTCGGAATCCCATTGTCGTACAAGGATTCACACCTGTGTCCTATAGATATTCCAAGAGATGGTAAATTAATACTTGACATTTTTGTTGTTGTTCAGAACCCAATTGAAAAATCCATGAGGAACTGAAATTAAGAGAAGAGTTTCGTGTTGCATAAGACAGCAGCGTTTGGAAAAAAAGCTTATAGCAGCTCTTTAAAAAAAAAAGTTATTCTGTCCTAAGGAGCATTTATTTATTTGTACTTGTTGATCTTTTTTCATGTTCACACATTTTTATTTGTTTTACAATGAATGGACAATTCGTTTGCCTTGCCTTATTATGTGTCTAATGGATGCAATATGCTCTATAATTTATTTTGCTTTAGTGCCTTCCTTTTATTTGTAAATCACACACCACAAAATGCATTTTTTTCCATTGGACGATTATTTTATATTCGCAGTTATGCTTTTATGTCCAAATACAAAGTCCTTGCAGGAGGAGTATAAGCCCTGCTTTCTTCGTGTTTATTCTTTCTTTCAAACAACGCTACTACTCAAACTCCAGCCCAGTCTTGTCCTGATGAAGGTTCAACCCCCTCAAGTTGCCCAGGAAGGGTCGACATTTTCATTTATTTGATTTTGGACTGTATTAAGCGTATAAACCTTTGTGCAGAAATTAGTTTCTATTTCACTCTGATTTAGGGCAATTTTAGCGTATCCTAAACAACCATTATATGTTTTTTATGTGTGCTCTTCGTTTATAGCCGTTCCATGTTATTCACATATTTTATAAAAGAGCATTGCACCATTCCCTAACTTACTTGGAGCGCCCCTATTGAATGGCATTTACTTGCTATCCTACTGAATAGATTAACATTTTAGTTCTAAATGCATTTAAAGATCATGAATGGAATAAAATACCACCTGCCATACATTATACATAAATTGCAAGTCACTGAGGAGTTCACTGACAATTGAAGACCGAGGCAGGAGACTGAGTTACTTTGTAAGGTCATGAATCTCCGAGGTGATTGGCTGTGTCCTTTTAATGTACGGGACCGGATATTTTATTCCTTATAATATATGGTTAATACTGTGCAAAAACAGCCTTGGTTCCTTGCTCTGTGATAAGAGATAGTATGATTGGAGACATGAAGAATGAAAACAACTTCTGTAGTGTGAAATTAAACACACCAAAAAGCAGATATTAATTTGCTGCGAAAACATAATGCAATCAATTTTATGCAAAACCAATTTTAGAAAGGCTGTAGGTATGAATGAGTAGTAAAGTCAAGAGAAATTCTGCTGATTAATGAACAATAGCGTGTAAAAAAAATAAATACATTGCCATAAGGATATCCTTTGTGCAGATCGGTGTTCATTTTAGAAAAACAGATCATAAGAACGTGCCTTTCTCATTGGCTGCTACCAGCAAATGTTATGACGTTACAATTCAATTGTAATATAGCCCACTATCGAGTGCTGTACTTGTTAAAACTAGTTGCTAAAGACCTTGAACCAGAATTATAGGCGCAACCTGCAGGCTAGGACCTATAACAAAGAGAGGGCTTTTAACAACCAGCATATTCCCAGGCAGAAAGGCCGTAAGGCTGTTAGAACATTGCAGCCACTGAGGGTTGAATGCTCTAAATCTGAAAAAGGAGAAACAGAAAGACAAACACCTAATGTTGGAGCACGAGTCCTCTCCCAGCCATTATTGGCCCGAGGCACTCCAGTGTCTGGAGTTGAGCTCTCAGCAGTCCAGTGTTGTGATATATTATTTGAGTTAACAGCTTAGTGTTTTATTTTATTACATTTAAGTTGGAGACGTCATACCAAGCACTTAATAAGGAAATTAGAGACAGAGTTTTATACAGGGATTTCAGGCTCCCATTTTTATAGTCTCATGTTGATGTCAAATTTGCAGTCACCCCTTTGTGAACTTATCATTGTGAAATATTCAATTGCTGGAGCACCTTCAAATCCAGTGAATTACTATTAAACTTACCCTTGGAAACCCCTCCTTATTTAAGTGCAAGGGTGGCCCATCAGTCATCTACTCATTTTCATAAGAAGGATCAGTGAACCCCTTGAACTGAATGGCTGCTTCCCTTCCCATGCTGAGCCACGGAAAAGCTCTTTTTGCAAAGGATGAACAAAAATCAGAGGAAAAAAAATATTCCTTTGTTTAGCCTTACACATGCTTATCTGAAAAAAAATGCTTTCTGTGCCCCTTTGTACCATAAAGTACTGCAATATATACAAGCCCTTTAACACGCATGATTCAGTTTCAAAAGAGTTCCCAGAACAGGGCAGGGCCCTTTGTGCTGACAAAAAAAAGCCTTTGCCTACAAAACAGGGTAGAGGCTGAGAAACAGCTGACTCAATTTACTTGCTCTTACTTACACAGAAGTGGAATTTGTGTATACTAAAACCTCCCGCCAGGATACCCGTAGGGTGGCAGTTTTGCGCTATATAAGTTCTTTTCCATTCCATTCCATTCCAATATGCATGCAACCACATAATGAGGAAGGCAATAGGGTCAAACGTATAAAGTGAGTATATTTAACCCCTTCACTGCGGCGGCTAGCATGCTGGTGACTGAACCGCTCCGTCACCAGCCGCGGTTGCGCTGTGCTCATGGCGGAGCGGTTCCGTCACGGCCCCGCCCGCTCAGCGCAGGCGCGGAATCCGCGCCGGCGTGCCGAGCAGGCCGTGACGGAACCGCTCCGTTATCAGCACAGCGCGACCGCAGCTGATGACTGAGTGGTTCCGTCACCAGCAGGGGAGGGGTTAATCACTGTGAGCAGTGGCATATCTATAGCCCCGCAGCCATTGTGGTGCTGAGGGCCCCTGAGCCCCAGGGTGCCCTCTCCAGCACTGTACATAGGCAGCGGGCCCCCGGTCTGAGAGCTTCTGACTGGGTCCGGAGCGTGGGGTTCTCCCATGTACTGTGCAGGGGGGTCCCCTCAAGTTTCGTTTCACCACCGACTGCAAGCTCGTCAAGTAGGTAATCACACACTTCTATATCCAACACTTTTTAAGGTGTATCTGTGGTTTCTTGGTTGTGATTGATGGTAGCCAGGCTGCAGCTGGGGTTTTCCCTACCGTTTGTGCCTTAGAAGCAAAGAGAAAGCATCTCTACAATTTGCTACTCTAGATCTGTCTCAAACTATTTACACCTCACCATGGTCCAACGATGATGGAGCGCGAGGTGGCTCTGCTAGCTGGACATCCGCCTTCCACAGACCTCTAAATGGGGTGCTTTTTATGCAGGCCACCAGAGGTGTCTGCATAGGTTCTGTAGTTTTCTTTGTGCTGATTTTCCATTGTTGCCCTCCTGTCTTAGTCTTTATATTATTTGGTGGAACATCAAAGTATTTAACTTTAAATTGTTTTACAATTTTATATGGTCTGATTTGTAAATCAAAATATAGGTAATACACTTTATAAAGAATTGCTCCTTTGCAGAATGCGATTAATCTAACGGTCCGACGTGGAAAGGTGCACCAAGTCTGGACCACTGCAAAGTGAAAGCAAAGACCCCATGGACCACTATAAGTCATTTCCAGTAATTGAGTAGAGCTGACAAAACCTACTGGCGCAGGCCGCGGAAAAATTATTAAAGCTGTAATCTAGTACAGAAACCAAGCATCCTTAAAGGCCAGATTGTTTAAAATCTTCCTCAAATTCCGACTGTTCTCTTAAGTCTGATTCGATTTATAGATAATTTGGACTGCTGTGCAAGACATTATTGCTTTGTATGGGCCAGCACTGTCCGTTGTTGAGTACTTTCACTTCTTTATTTTGAGAAAGTATCTGCACTTCTCAGCAGAGATGCACTACTTTTAATTGAGGAGTATTGGCACTTCTTAGAAGAAAGTAGGTTCTCGATTATAGGCTATTGAATTGCCATTTATATAGCGCTTATTACCCCTTGCAAGGTGTCAAAGCGCTTTTCGGTGAGTAGCATGCTTCTCCAGAACCCAGAAAGGATTGGTGGTGAATTAGTATACGGAAATATGAAATTCACTTGAGCGGTGGACATGTGAGTCTGTTATTTGGATTGAAACAGGATAGTGGAGGGATAGAAGAGGGAAGGGTTTGTATTTCTATCGCACTTGGTACCCGATGATGCTCTCATAGCGCGTTTCAGCAAGTAGCACGCTACTCCGGAACCCAAAAAGGGTTTGCGGTGAATTAGCGTAGGGAAATCTGACATTAGCGTAGGGAAATATGACATTAATTTGAGCAGTGGACATGTGAGTCTGTTTAGTTGGATTGAGAAGGATAGCAGATGGATAGAAGAGAAAGGGTCTGAAAGTGTTTATTTGGGGGTTGTTAGACTTGGCCCTTTTTGCAGGGTTATCCACAAACCTTTTGCTTCTTCCTCCTATTTTTCCTGACCTGTTGTTGGCTTTAGGACTCTGGGCAGTTTACTACTGCTAACAAGTGCTAAAGGGCTTATGCTGTCTGTGTACATTGTGTTTATGGATTGGTGTTTCCATGATTGGCTATTTGATTTACTGATAAGACCCTAGTACAGTGCATTGTGTGTGGCAGGGCCTGCAAATCAAATGCTACTAGTGGACCTGCAGCACTGATTGTGCCACCCACATGAGTAGCCCTGAAAAGGTATCTCGGACCTGCCACTGCAGTGCCTGCTTGCAGTTTGCTTGCCAGGCCCTAGCCTTCACTTTTCTTGCGTGTAAGTCACCCCTATTGTAGGGCAAAGGTACCCCCTTGGGTAGGATACAGTGTATATGATATGTAGGACATGTACTAGTGTGTGTGGCATGTCCTGATAGTGAAATTCTGCCAATTTCATTTTTCACTATTAAAAGGCTATATGTCCCACAGGATTGAATGGGAAATACTTTGTAACATCTTACAAGTATAACTTCCCATTGGGACAAGATCGAGAAATAAAGGTTAGGCTCTCTGAACTCTGAATGTAATAACACATCTTTTAATAAAGATGGTTTTTAAATTGTGTTTGACAATGCCATTTTTAGACAGGGTGTCTTCATGTTTAACCATTTTGTGGTCAAACTGCACCAGTGAAGACAGAACTGGTTTTGACTGGGCTCAGAGACCCTTGCACAAAGATAACAAAGACAAAATGGGGTGTAAGTAGTAGACCTTAAACCCCAGAACTTTAAATCACTTCTGGACTCAAGAGGAACCTTTGCCAAAATGAAGAGCTGTGAGGGGGGAGTACTCGTTCTTTGCTGTGTCTGGTTGGCCTGCAGTTGCTTTTTCTGCCAAGGAAAGGACAAAGACTGGAACTTTGCTGTGAACCTGCTTGAAGAAGAATCTCTTAGGGCCTGTTTGTGCAAGCTTCCTGTTCTGAAGTCTCAAGGACGCAAAGACTTCACCCCCAGCTCTCCTGAATCCTTTTGCTGAGAGATCTGACCTGCCAGGAGGTGCCTATTCCAGTCCTAGGCCTCTGGAGGTTGTTCCTGCTGTTGGGAGCTGGAAGAAATCTGAAGAACTGAAGAAATCGACTCATTGCCCTTCTTGCAGCTGTTTTTCCAACACAGCGACCCCCTGCAAGAAGAATCGCCACACAACGCCGCACCGCTGCAGAGAGGACGCAGCGCCTGCGTGGCTGAAAGAACGAACACATCTTGGGATTGCGGCTGAAGAAACCAATACAGTGTCGCTTGCCACCACTGCATCGATCACCAGTGCATCCTGGATTTCAACACATTGCACCTGTGTGGCAAGTTTTCCCGACGCATCACCTATCGTCTTGGAGTCGACACATCACTTCCCCCTACAGTCTAGATTCAACGCATCACTTCTCCTGCCTGCAGCAGAAATGTTGCATCGCCTCCCCTCTCTGTGGCTCTTTGGCCTTGTGAATTTTGATGTATCTACAGGTACTTTTTGTAGAATCACGCATCTATAGTTTTCTATGGGCCAAGTTGCTTGAAACCTTTTTCAAGTCCTATTCTTCTTACAATGCATGTTGAATTTTTGTCGTTTTGGGCTTCTTGAGTTTAGATAAAGATACTTAATTTTTACTAAACTGGTGTGGTGTACATTTGTGGTGTTATAATTGTATTACTGTGGGTTTTGCGTAAAAATACTTAAACATTGCCTTTGGGCTAAGTCTGTCTGCTCGGGCCAAGCTATCCAGGGGGTGAGCAGGGGTTATCTAAAGTGTGTATCCCCTTATCCTCACTGGACCAGGGTCCCTATTTGGAGAAATGTTCCTACCTCGGCCAACTAGAGACCCCCCCCATTTCTAACAGAAATCATAGTAGCAGGAGGAGGTTTGGGGTGAGTGGAGGAGGAAGAAGAGTCCGAGGAAAAGGTTTAAAAGGATTATTTGGGAGCTCTGAATAGTAAAAGACGTTTGAGATGATGCAAGGTAGTAGAATGGGGGTTGGGATGAGTTGGAGAGTGGAGGTAGAGGATATATTGAGAGAGATATAGGGTAGTACATTGGAGATGTTGAATTAGGAGTAAAGTAATAAATATAAAGATACATGGAAGGGCTATATATTTATAAGTATCCACACTTTCTTTTTCAAGCACTGCTGTAAGATGTGTGGTTTAGATACATAAGTGAAAGAATTATCTATGCTTTTGAAAAGTTTTGAGTTTTTGCATAATGGTTGAAAACAGGTTTTCATTGACTTTTGTTTAACATTGCTCCTGAGCACACTTGAACATAAGCAGATTTGTTAATAAGTGGTGTGTCCAGTTGTTATTGTTCAATTACAGCCTTCGGTCCCTTGGTACATAGGATCTATGCCACAAGACTGTCCCACCTAACTGTCATACCCGGCACATACTAAATATTTTTTTTACGTTTTGGAGAAGAAGCACATCTTAAAAGTTGGTGATATTTGTGCCTGATTTTTACCCAGCAGTCCCTGCATCTTATCCTTTGACCTCGTAGGCGAGTTCTCCCACAGCAACAAAAAGTGCATGGTGGTGACCAAGGGCCATTGCCGCAGACTTTTATGGCGAGGTTATCCTCTCTGGGACCCAAATACATGTGAGTTCTGAAGCGAGTTGGTGGTGTAGAGCGGTCCAGTGGTAGAAGCCAATGGTCTGTTAATCTTATTAAACGAGATGAGTCCTTGTTGCTTTGAGGATAGTCTGTGATTTCTTTATTGTTTATTACAAGTGTGTAGGCATGGGAGTAGGGCCATTCATATTGAAAACACTCTACTATGCTTAATCATTAGAGGTCTTTCTTGTAATTTACGCCTCCCCCTCATGCATATCAGCCAAGAACGCATTGTTGCTTCGCTCTTGTCAGGTGAGTGGTGGGTTGATTAGGCTGAAACTGCCAACAGAGCTGTTTCATGAGTGTTGCATTCCTATAGAGATGCTGTGTTTCCTTGATGCACTGGAGCTACGCCTGAAAGACTAACGAGCGAACAGTGAAATACATGTTGGTTGAAATTAGATTGGAACTATTATTATGAAAGGAGTGTGCTGAAGTGCAAGTTTAATGAGCTAATTTATCCACTTACTATTTTTAGAATTACGCTGTGCCAGGCTCTTTCATTTCAACATAATTTGCACAGCGGACGTTTGCAGAATGTTGGCCTGGTGTTACCCACTTTAGCCTGGGGCAGATTTGGGTATGTTGTTGGAGAATTGTAGTTTATTAATAGAAGGGCATATCTAGAAATATCAAGTGCATTTCTCTTTGGTAAACGGTATGCCCCATTTATGAATGTTGCTGTGATGCCAAAAGCATCCTCTGAGTGCTTCAATAATGACTGGAAACTGGCATGCTCTGAGGAAGGGCGCACGTTGACTTTTTTTTACTGAAAGCTTGACGTATTAAACCGTCCTTTTAGATATTTTCAGAAGTAAACATGCTTGTAGATAGCATCCTGTGATATTCGGGATAATAAATTAGCTTCTAAAACTTAGACAAGTAGTCTTTGTCAAAGGAAGCGTGTTAGTATTCTTGCATTTGAAGCAAAAGGCTAGGCTGCTGTGGAAGCCTACTTCACAATATATCAAAGAACACAGCATTTCATGAAACAGGCTAGGCAGCTGTGGAGACTCACTTCACAATATATCAAAGAAAACAGCATCTCATGAAACAGGCTAGGTAGCTGTGGAGAGTCACTTCACAATATATCAAAGAGCACAGCATCTCATGAAACCGGCTAGGCTGCTGTGGAGACTCATTTCACAATATATCAAAGAAAACTGCATCTCATTGAACAGGCTAGGATGCTGTGGGGACACTTTACAATATATCAAAAAACAACGATCTCATGAAACCGGCTAAGCTACTGTGAAGCCCTACTTTACAATATATCAAAAAACACTACATCTCATGAAACAGGCTAGGCTGCTGTGGAGACTCACTTTACAATATATCAAAGAACAATGCATCTCATGAAACCGGCTAGGCTACTGTGGAGACTCATTTTACAATATATCGAAGAACACTGCATCTCATGAAACGTGCTAGGCTGCCGTGGATACTCACTTCACAATATATCAAAGAACAATGGATCTCATTAAATAGGCTACACTGCTGTGGAGACTCACTTTACAATATATATCAAAGAACATGATCTCATTCAACAGGCTAGGATGCTGTGAAGGCCTACTTTACAATTTATCGAAGAAAACTGCATGTCATGAAACATGCTAGGCTGCTTGGAGACTCCCCTTACAATATATCAAAGAACAATGCATCTCATTAAACAGGCTAGGCTGCTGTGGAGACTCACTTTACAATAAATCAAAGAACACGATCTCATTCAACAGGCTAGGCTGCTGGGAAGGCCTACTTTACAATATATCAAAGAAAATTACATCTCATTCAACAGGCTAGGCTGCTGTGGAGACTCACTTTACAATATATCGAAGAACACTGCATCTCATGAAACAGGCTAGGCTGCTGTGGAGACTCACTTTGCAATATATCAAAGAACAATGCATCTCATTCAACGTGCTAGGCTGCCGTGGATACTCACTTCACAATATATCAAAGAACAATGGATCTCATTAAATAGGCTACACTGCTGTGGAGACTCACTTTACAATATATATCAAAGAACATGATCTCATTCAACAGGCTAGGATGCTGTGAAGGCCTACTTTGCAATTTATCGAAGAAAACTGCATGTCATGAAACATGCTAGGCTGCTTGGAGACTCCCCTTACAATATATCAAAGAACAATGCATCTCATTAAACAGGCTAGGCTGCTGTGGAGACTCACTTTACAATAAATCAAAGAACACGATCTCATTCAACAGGCTAGGCTGCTGTGAAGGCCTACTTTACAATATATCAAAGAAAATTACATCTCATGAAACAGGCTAGGCTGCTTTGGAGACTCCCCTTACAATATATCAAAGAACATTGCATCTCATTCAACAGGCTAGGCTGCTGTGGAGACTCTTTACAATATATTAAAGAACAATGCATCTCATTCAACATGCTAGGCTGCTGTGGATACTCACTTCACAATATATCAAAGAACAATGCATCTCATTAAACAGGCTAGGCTGCGCTGGAGACTCACTTCACAATAGATCAAAGAACACGATCTCATTCAACAGGCTAGGCTGCTGTGAAGGCCTACTTTACAATATATCAAAGAAAACTACATCTCTTGAAACAGGCTAGGCTGCTTTGGAGACTCCTCTTACAATATATCGAAGAACACTGCATCTCTTGAAACAGGCTAGGCTGCTTTGGAGACTCCTCTTACAATATATCGAAGAACACTGCATCTCTTGAAACAGGCTAGGCTGCTTTGGAGACTCCTCTTACAATATATCGAAGAACACTGCATCTCTTGAAACAGGCTAGGCTGCTTTGGAGACTCCTCTTACAATATATCGAAGAACACTGCATCTCTTGAAACAGGCTAGGCTGCTTTGGAGACTCCTCTTACAATATATCGAAGAACACTGCATCTCTTGAAACAGGCTAGGCTGCTGTGGAAACTCACTTTACGATATATCAAAGAACAATGCATCTCCTACAACATGCTAGGCTGCTGTGAAGACCCACTTTACAATATATCGCAGAGCACTGCATCTCATTCAACAGGCTAATTTGATGTGAAGGCCTACTTTACAACATATTAAAGGAGTATTCCATTCAAGAAGCAGGGAAGGCTGCTATGAAGGCCTACTTTACAGTATATAAATGAGTTTTTTATTCAAGAAGCAGGCTAGGATGATGTGGTCCCCTACTTTACAACTTATTAAGGACCATTCCTTCTGAAGCTGCAGGCTAGGTTGCTGTGAAGGTCAACTTTACACTATATTAAGGGACCGTGCATCTGAAGCAGGAGCCTAGTCTGTTGTGGAGCCTTCCTTACAATATGTTAATGAGCTGTATATGTTTTTCTGTTCGAATATTGAAATATGTTTTCCTGATGTCCATAACTCCGTCCAGTAAGGCCACGGGTCACTGTGTTTTAATATTGTGATGGTGGAAAATAATTGAACCCTTGGGAACATGATATAGTTTATGGAATGCATCAAAAGGCAACACAAATGTTTATTGGTGTCCATTACAAGAATACATTTTTAAATTATTTTTTTAAAGGACGAGTGCTACTTTTTGAGGATAAGCACACCCAATTATAGTTTTCTATGGTATATTCAATGTACTTCATTTGCACATGGTGGTGCAGCCTGAGATGGTGTGTTGTGTAGCTAGATAAACATCCCACTTACATTATAAACCGGCACAAAATGTCGTGCAAGAATGCAGCATGCTGACTGGCTGTGATGCCCCTCCATAGCTACAAAGTCGACTCCCCACTACACGAGGAATCGATCCCATCCCATCTTATTAGCCATGCCCCTAAGCATAATTGACTTCAGTGTTCTGCCAGAAAACAAACTAGAACTGCCTTGTAGTAGACCTCACTTCTTGTCAGGATGATAAATGATTTACATTATTTCACTCTGGCATTAAAGGGTGTTGTGAACAGCTGCAGACTGGCACAGTGTCTGCCAACGAACCCATCACACGAGAAAGCAAAGTTAATTTAATGTTTATTGATCATTAATCGAGATTGCCTCAAGTAAAATATACTTTAAGCAGAATATCAGTGTATATTTATTTTAACGTGATTATTCGTTATAATAATAACTAGGTACAAAGACACTTTTTATTTCAGGACAAGGCGTCTTAATCACTAAAAAAAACCTGACTAACCTATCCACCACTTAAAATGTACTTGTATGTTTCACTATATTAATTCAACACTAATCCTCAATGGGTCCCGGAGTAGCGTGCTACCCGCCGAAAAAGCGCTTCGACGCCTCGTCATCGTCAGGGGTAGTAAGCACTATATAAATGCAATTACAATACAATACAGTTGTTTTGTTGAACCTTTGCCCCGGAAGTTCTTAGTCAAGGGCAGGCGTTACACCCTGCTGCCTCTCCAACATGAACGAACCACGTCCACAGGCCTGGTGAATGTAGTTGTATTAACATTTACGAGCCCTTTTTGGTGCTTTTCTCATCTTCACATATGAACGAAATTGAGCAGGTTGGAAATGTGGTCCTGCGACTTTAGAGGCACATTTTTACGTATTTGCAAACTGTCGGATACATGGTCCGTGACTGGCTACCCGCCCCTCCCAGCTTCCCACACCACACCTTGAAGAATTGACATAAGCAAATTGTCTTTGGAAGGCGGGGTGTCAGGGACCCCCCGGCCGTATTTATTATACAAAACAATAAAGTATGAATATCAACATGACATCAATATGTTAGAATAACAAAATTCCAGACATTAGATTTACAGTATTGAAGACAAGTATTGAAGGCTAACCTTAACAAAAAGTCTAATACAGCGTGTTTCCTATCCGAATCTAACATCCTACCTGAATTTTGCATTCTAACATTTCAGGCCCTGACGGCAAGGTCGCTAACCGGTGTCCAGTCCTACTAACCACGCCCTTACCTACAGGTGCGCATGCGCGACAGGGGACCGACTACCCCGTCGGCATCCTTGTTGGACCCGGCCTCGTGGCGTGGGTCGCCACTGCTCTTCCGCACCCTGTGAGCGTAGCCCTGCACCCTGAGTTCCTTGCGCAGCACCCCGTTAGTGTAGCCTGCACCCCGCGCCCTGGTCGTCCTGCTCCCTGTACACCCAGACCCCGTAACCCACGACCAGGCCCGCATGTCCCGTCCCGCTCCCGGCTCTGAGCGCCTAACCTTGCATGCCCCACAAGGCCCGGCAGCCATTTTCCCTTCCCGAGATCCCTGACTCCCTGGGCCTAGCGTGACCCCGGCCCCAGCGAAACCCTGACTCCAAAGGCGCGCCAGTCCCGGCTGGGGGGTAAAGGGTTCCCTGAGTGAGATAAGCCAGGGAGTTTCGATGGCACCTCCGGCCTCCCCTGAGAGACTGGTTTCTGTCACACCTCTGGCCTTCCCCGGTGGGCCAGTTTCGATTGCACCTCTGGCCTCCCCGAGTGCTGGCTCCAGACCCGCTGGGCGTCTGGGAATTCCCGGACTCATCATTTCAAAGGATCAAAGAACCAACCGCCTGACCTCGCCAACGACCAGCCCCCAAGGCATGAGACCTCCGCCTGCGAGGGTCCGGACATCAAAGGGCCACTGGACTATATCAAGGCCCGCACCACAACTACCGGCAGTTGTATCTTGGACCTGATACCCTGCTGATCTGATCGCGGCTGACCCTAAGAAGAACTCATCTTGAATCGCTGAGCCCTGCTGACACTGTCGCGGCTCCTTCTTCGCAACACGGAACTGAACCACCTGAGCCCTGCTGACGCTGTCACGGCTCGAGCTTGAACTCGTAACCATCGGAGCCCTGCTGACGCTGTCGCGGCTCGTCCTCTCTAAGACCTCGGAGCCCTTCTGACGCTGTCGCGGCTCGAGCTTGAACTCGTAACCACCTGAGCCCTGCTGACGCTGTTGCGGCTCCTCAAGAACATCTCCATCTGAGCCCTGCTGACGCTGTCGCGGCTCCTCACGAACTTCTCCGGATCGAGCCCTGCTGACCTCGTCGCGGCTCGAGGAGTACTCTGGTCCGGCTGGACCATCGAGACCACCATCACTACCGAGCCGACTCGACGTGAGTGAAGCAGCCAGTACTGCCATCACCTTCCGTATCCCCCGGCTCGAGGATTGAGAGCTGTGCGCAGGGTACGCCTCGTACTGGCCCAAAGGCTAAAGACTGTCCCGCTTCCCGAATCCTCAAAGACTTTGAGATCCCTCGATCATTTGTACATAAGAGTGCTTCTTTCTTTTATTGCTTATAAAGAACTTGTTACTGAAATCCACGGTGTGGTGTCCGTTTGTAAGTGTGGTGTGAGCTCCGTGTGTACGATCCTAGACTCGAAGTCCTCCCCGGTGAGGACCTCACGTGAATACTCGGCAAGATCTGTGGGAGAGGTGGGTCCTGGGGTGGTCGGGTGAGCACAACCTGGCCCTCTGAGATCGCCCCTTCCAACAATCCTGAACTCCATTTAACCAACAAGGAGGGCCCTTACACTCTGCGTCATATGCTGACGTCATGCTGTATGTGCGGGTCGGCTAGTGGCCTAAGGAAAGCGTGACTCCCTCACCCGCATTTTTAGCAGCTAGCGGATATACCTTCCCCTGAAGTTCTAGGAGGGACCAGTGGCCCCTCCCCCTGGGCCGTCCCCACCGTGGATGGTGACGCCCCCCTAGGACCTTAAATTGCTGCTCACCGATCATGACCTTACCGCATGACCAACCCTAATAAATAAGACGATGAACCTAGAAAAGAAAACCTCCCTAAAGGACAACTACACTCAACTAAAACAGAAATAGTACCTGTGCATGCTGTACTAATGAGGAAAAGGCCTAAGCATACGCAAAATTAAATTTTATTGACAAAATGGTCACCGCTAGAAAACGGGAAAAAGGCCTAAGTACACAAAACCATAATTGAACACAAGCAAAATTGAACAGAAGCATTCACAGCTATATACGGGAAAAAAGGCCTAAGTACACAAAACCATCATTGAACACAAGTCATCACGGCTATAACGGGAAAAAGGCCTAAGTACTTCAATCACGTCCAACCGCCTACACATGGAATGGGAAAAAAGGCCAAAGTTACAACTCGCATATTGCCTACAACTAGTATTGTCTAGTAGCTAGCTTTTTGGGGATGGTGGGTGGGTAAAATTAGGAGCCCCAAGCGTGGGGCGACGAGGTCTGCGGGGAGCGAGTCAGGGGCAAAGAGGGCGCTCCGCTCGCTCCCCGGCCCTCTAAAACCTCTGTCCCGCCGGGGGGTCGCCGGCCCAGCCGACCCGCCCCCCAGTCGGCCCACCCCCATGCCCCAGAAGCTATCCAGCCGCTTCCGGGTCAAGGGGGAGGCATCAACCTATCGGTGGTGGGGCGCCCCGCGTGCGTCATCACCACGCGACACGCCCCACC
This sequence comes from Lissotriton helveticus, assembly GCF_964261635.1. NCBI lineage: Eukaryota > Metazoa > Chordata > Amphibia > Caudata > Salamandridae > Lissotriton > Lissotriton helveticus. Next base: position 196,897,143 of record NC_136068.1, on the reverse strand, counting down.
ATCGAGAGGCCGGGGTAGGGGGGGCGCCGCACCGCCATGTGGGCGGGAGCCCTTTTCATTTTCAGCACTGTACCTGAATACAGGGCCCATCCTTTAAAGATGCTGGCCTGGCTGGCATAATGGCCAGAGCTGCCGACTTTGGCTCAGGGGAACCAGGTTCGAGTCCCAGCGTTGGCACAACCATGTGATTCTGGGCAAAAATCACTTAGTGTGCCTACCACAAAATTGTGTCGTTGTGAAACGTAACTGGTGCTCATGTAAAGCCCCAATACCTTTGGGTCGAGTTCGCGCTATATAAAAACTGCAACAACAAAAAAAAAATACACTACCCGGGAGTTGCTGAACAAATAAACACTCTAATTCCTTTGCACAATTCTCACTCGTTTAAAAAATGTTGGTTTTTAGCTTGTGTTTAATGACCGCCCCTTGCCGCATTCATTCCTGCCAACGCCTCGTGGAACTAAACTGTAAACAGACTGCGGCGCGCGAGGGGAAGTTGCTGGTTTTGGGATGGACTGTGTCGCACGTGAAAGGGAAGTTGCTGGTTTTGGGATGGACTGTGTTGCACGTCATGGGGAAGTTGCTGGTTTTGGGATGGACTGTGTGTGGCACGTCAAGGGGAAGTTGCCGGTTTTGTGAATGGCAGAGCCCGACAGGTTAGGTATGCAATTGCCTTTTTGCGTGGTGATAATTTTGCAGTTGGCTGTTTCCTTGTCATGCTGCTGTGAACGAGGTTTTCTGTACAGGCTAACAGTTTCAAAGGCACAGATTGGCGCTGAAAGCAAATATAATGCATATTCATGCTCTTGTTTGACAATAACAAGTCACTGTTTTCAAAGCACCTCAGAGCCTGTCGCATTATAAAGATGTATTGGCTTCTGTGCAGCAGAAAAAGAAACAATGGCTAGCCAAACGCATAGAATATTTCAAAAGAATGAATAATTCGTTTTTTTTTTAAATTTACTTTAATGCAAAGTCCCAAAAGCAATTCCTTCCTTTGGAAGTAGCAAAAGATTAAATGCATGTGTATAATGTGTATTGTTCGTGTATTTCTATTGGAGCTATCGGGTAACTTTCTTGTTTAGCAATGTAACTAAGATTACCTCACATTTTTACACATCAGAAGTAGTGTAAGCAAAATATTTTTTTAAACAATTTTTTATTAAATAACTGCGGATGTGGTGGTTTCTACATAGAATATGACAGTTAATATTGGTTTTGGCAGGCATCATTTTGGTGGAAGTTAATTTTTCCGATCTTTTTTAAACATATTTAATTGTAATACATTTGATAGTAATAGAGTATAAGAAAACTGTGGCATCTACCTCTTGACAATTGTAGTGGAAGTGTACAACCAGAGCGAAACAAGCATATAGAGCAAACGTACCTCCCACAATAATACCCCACAATTAGTCCAGTGTTCAAAATGTGTTGCGGTATAGTGTGCACATCCACTACTCCATCTGTTTCCAGGGAGTGATCCCAAGGACCAAAATTGATTCAATCACAACTGTGAAGTGCACCACAACGAATAAGTTCCAAAATAATTTAGTCTATCCAATTAGTATGAATCCAAAATGTTCTTTAATCTTCTCATGAATATTGTAAATACAGCCAACGCGTTTCGTCCAACTTCTGGGGACTTCATCAGGGCGTATTGGTTAGTCGTGTCCTTCTGTGACTAGTATCATGAATATCATCACAGTAATATACACAGTCGTTGGTTCCTCCTTTTGTGTACCTAATCCTTCTTGGATCCAGAGTAGGCTTGATACCTCTTTATTTGGTAACTCCGCAACAGTGCCTTGTTAAGCCCCTGTTACTGCTGCGGTGGTCGGCGTCTCTCTGTTGGGTACTCAAAAGGAGGAACCAATGATGTGCTGATATTCGATTGTAGTGGAAGCCCTTCTTAGTGGATCGAAGCCAGCCTGACAGCACAGCTGTCAGGTTGCAAAAGACTTATTAGGTACTTGTCAGTAGCTAATCTGGAATGTAACTCTACACATTGCTTCCACAGACTTTTGTTGCGTCACTCTGTGCTCTTCTTTAGGTTTATCGGTTTTATTAGTTGTAGTCCTTCCATCTAGGCTTTTCCCCTTCCGTGGGGCATTACAAAAGCTCTCCCCAGTGCTTTATTGCCATTTTGCGCTCTTTTGTTCCCTGGCTCGCTTCGGCCAATCCTCCACGTTGCTATGACTTGGTTTGTCTCCCAAAGGTGGCACCCCCCCTAGCAAACCCATATTGCTTCCACCCACCCTCCACGATGCTTCCACCCACCCTCCACGATGCTTCCACCCACCCTCCACGATGCTTCCACCCACCCTCCACGATGCTTCCACCCACCCTCCACGATGCTTCCACCCACCCTCCACGATGCTTCCACCCACCCTCCACGATGCTTCCACCCACCCTCCACGATGCTTCCACCCATCCTCCACGATGCTTCCACCCACCCTCCATGATGCTTCCACCCACCCTCCATGATGCTTCCACCCACCCTCCACGATGCTTCCACCCCACCCTCCACGATGCTTCCACCCCACCCTCCACGATGCTTCCACCCCACCCTCCACGATGCTTCCACCCCACCCTCCACGATGCTTCCACCCCACCCTCCACGATGCTTCCACCCCACCCTCCACGATGCTTCCACCCCACCCTCCACGATGCTTCCACCCCACCCTCCACGATGCTTCCACCCCACCCTCCACGATGCTTCCACCCCACCCTCCACGATGCTTCCACCCCACCCTCCACGATGCTTCCACCCCACCCTCCACGATGCTTCCACCCCACCCTCCACGATGCTTCCACCCCACCCTCCACGATGCTTCCACCCCACCCTCCACGATGCTTCCACCCCACCCTCCACGATGCTTCCACCCCACCCTCCACGATGCTTCCACCCCACCCTCCACGATGCTTCCACCCACCCTCCACGATGCTTCCACCCACCCTCCACGATGCTTCCACCCACCCTCCACGATGCTTCCACCCACCCTCCACGATGCTTCCACCCACCCTCCACGATACTTCCACCCACCCTCCACGATGCTTCCACCCACCCTCCACGATGCTTCCACCCACCCTCCACGATGCTTCCACCCACCCTCCACGATGCTTCCACCCACCCTCCACGATGCTTCCACCCCACCCTCCACGATGCTTCCACCCCACCCTCCACGATGCTTCCACCCCACCCTCCACGATGCTTCCACCCCACCCTCCACGATGCTTCCACCCCACCCTCCACGATGCTTCCACCCCACCCTCCACGATGCTTCCACCCCACCCTCCACGATGCTTCCACCCACCCTCCACGATGCTTCCACCCAACCATCCAGTTGCTTCCTCCCCCTCTGTGATTCTGCCTTCCGTGTTGCTTCCTCACCTGCATTCCTTTCACCCACACATGTTCTTTTTCCACACCGACTTGTATTACATTTTTTTTTACTGTTCTCATTTGGATCAATAAAAATGAAGAAAAAAAACACCTGCAGCATTTTATAGGCGGAGGCACGCTATTCTATTCTTTGCACATTTGTAAATTGCATGGCTACCCTAGGATATCCCAGTACTAGCATCTTCAACATAGACTGCCCCACACGCTCTGAAGGGGCTAGTTATCAAAGAGCCCGGTTTTTAGGTGTTTCATTTAAAGTCAGTTCATAGTCAATAAGACGTATTGTGTAAGAGAAGGCATTACATAGTTTGGTAACGTAGTAGCTAAAGGTGCGCCCTCCACTTCTTGCTTTCCGAATGTGGGAAACCGTGGCCCATCGAGTCTTAGTAGGTATCTAAGGGTTCTGCTCTGGGTGTGGGGTGAGATCAGAGGTCAAAGTAGAGAGGGGGGGGGCGGCTTTCGTTAAAAATGCCCTTTGTGCTATGCATAGGACTTTGAATTTCACCCTCTGATGTACCAGGAGACAGTAGTGAGTAGTGACCAAGGCCTGCCGAGCTGATTTGTGCCTGGAGTCATTGAGCAGAATGCTGGCTGCTGCATTCTGCACAACTTGAAGTTTCTAGGGTACGGTTTTAGGTGCTCCCAAATAGTGTGCGTTCCCTTAGTCCAAGCGGGAGAGAATTCATGCCGGGACTACGAGCCCTCTGGATAAGTGGGGAGCAAGTGTAAGATTTTACATAGCATTCTAGGTAGACTATAGCAGCTGGCCGAAAGGTTCATTGTCTCGACTTCCCTAGACCAGGATTTGACCAACCATACCCTCAGACTTTTTATAACTGACTTGGGGGGGCAGGAGGAGTGCCTAGGCAATCCGGCCAGCATAGCCTCAAGTGGGGTTGGTGGTGTTACCTACTATCATGAGCTCCGTTTTATCCCCATTTAGCTTGAGGCAGGACTGGTCATCCAACTCGCCCCCTTCTCCAACCATGGTCCCAAAGATGGGGATTGGTGACGGTGTTCAAGAACAAGAGAGGAAACCGATTGAGTGTTATCGGCATATGTCATATGCCGATGACACTCAATCGGTGTCCTCTCTCTCTCTGTCATGCCGGCTGTCCGTAGTATCATATGCCATGTGATACTACGGACAGCCGGTATGACAATACAATTTTTGCAAGATGGCTCTAGTATAAATTAAATAGCATGGGGCTCAATGAAGATCCCTGCAGTACTCCACACTTCAGAGGGAATATATCAGAGGAACAGGATTTATCAAAGAACTAAAAAGTCCTGTCATTCAGAAAAGAGATGAGCCATTCCAAGGCTAGCCCTGTGACTCCGACACTGTTGGTTCTTTCAATGAGGATGTCATGTTTTACAGTTTTGAATGCTATGCTTAGGTTGAATAGTATGGTGGCTGCATACCGCCTTGATCTAACAGTATTTTCGATTCCGCTTCTACCACTAGGAGGGTGTTTTCCATGCTGTGCTTTGGTTGAAAGCATGTCTGGGTTAGATGCAGGACATTGTGTGCCCATGAATCCTGAGCAGAACCAATTTACATCTTTTTCCGGGACTTTACTCAGTCCAGGGAGTAGCGAGATAGCTCTGTATTTCAATGGGCAGAGGGGGGTCTAAGTTTGGTGTTTTCAGTACAGCTTTTACAACTGAATGTTTCATGCAGGGGGTACTATTCCTTTCACTAAGGAAAGATTGATCATTTCTAGCAGTACCGGAAAGATGTATTTTGCTGCTTTATAAACAGTAAGTGGTAAAGCGGGGATGCTGATTTACCTTTGTTGACTAGAGCTGCAAAACTATCCAGAGGAATGCTGGGGGAAGTCTGAGAGGCATCCTTTGCCCATATCCTGCTTGTTGTTGTTTGTTGGCGCCCAAGTCTCTAACAGTCTCTGGAAAGGCCGAATATATATCCGTAAATATAACTTTCCTTTTCTTTTTATTAGAGCAGGTTGCTGTCTGTTCTGGTATGGAACAGTCTGAATAAGTCTCTATCAGTGATTTGGCGATCTAAAACCTTCATAGCGGGGAATTGGAGGCGTAATTCATTTTTGGTCATAATGAGCAGTATGGGTACGTTAAATTTCAGAAGGGTATCTCAAAGTCTCTCGATAGTTTGATTTACCGAGCTCATCATAGTCTTTTCTCCACTTCCTTTCAGCTTTTTACATTTTTTCTTAGCATGAGGAGGTGTGGGGTGTACCAAGGGGCAAATTTTTCTTTGCTACATAGAGTGTGGGTCTTTACAGGGATAACTTGGTCTAGAGAGTGCGCGATTTATTGGGTGACCTTATCATTAGCTACTAGAGGGTCTGTACCAAAGTCTGGTCTCGCAACACTGAGGGCATATTTCCATTTCTCGGTGTTGAGTTTTGACCAACTGCGATCGCTCCAAGTGATATAGCATTTTCAAGTGGGGGTCATTACTGAAAATAGGGTTGAGCAAATGGCCTTTTTCATGAGTTGGGCCGGGTACTTTTTGTGATAGGTGAATTGTAGGAATCTTGGGAGTCTACGGGATCTTCCAGGTGAACATTAGACTCGCCCATTATGTTAACGAATGGTTTCTTGATTGCCCACTGGTGATCGCATCAGGGAGGGCCTGACCAAATTGGCTACACGAGCCAGGGGGGCACTATAGAAGCATGCCTGAGAAGGTGAACGTTGGAGTCTGTAAGATGGCAAATGCCTTGCTTTCACAGTCCGGAAGCTGTAGGGGTGCATGGAAGCACCTAATTTCCTCCTTAAGTACAATAGCCATCCCCCCACCCTTCCTATCTGCCGGTCTCTCCGGCATATGTAATAGCCCGAAGGCAGGGCTTGTGTAATGTCGGGCCCTGACTCCAAATGAAGCCAAGTTTACGTAAGGAATAACATATGCTTATTGCACATGCCTACAAAATGCCACAGCAGGCCTTGTAAGCTTATTTTTCATGTTTATTAGCCATGCTGCACAACATCCAGGATGCAGTGCAGCATGGCTAAAACCACTGGCAAAACCAAAAGGACCCAAAAGCAAGACCTATTGGCTTTGCCTATGCTTGTTTGCCTTTCGTGATGTCTCCTGAGGGATCATTTTGCACTTAAGGGACGCTGGGTAACATGTAATTGCACAGTATTTACATGGGTGTCCCGTGTAACTAATGGCTGGGCTTGTCAGAAGTGTTTGCCAGGCCTGAGGCAAATACTTTTTGTGGTTGTCTGGATAGTTCTTTCGTTTTTGCCAGGTGTCCCAATCCCCTGTTTCTCGGCCTTACAAAACCAGCATTTGCAATGCAATAGCTCTTGCGTTTGCGAGAGTTTAAGCTATTGGCATTGTAAATGACAATGCCCGCTTTTTTTTTTACATAGGTCATCTAAAGAAAGGTGCGCAGCCGCCATTAAAGTGAAAACGCAGTATGGGGCGCTTTTACAAAAAAAAATCATTGCCAATGGCACATGGAGGCAGCGTCCGCATTGAAGCGTGGTGTCTGCAGCTTGAGGGGGGGAGGGGGGCAGGGCCGGACTGGTAACTGAAAACAGCCCTGGTAAAATGTTTGGCTGGCCCCCGGGGGGAGGCGGGGGTCGGGTAGGATTGCAGCCGAGCTGTTTGCTAGGGCCGATTTTGGCCAATTTATTTACAGGAGGCCGATCTTGCCAGCTCGCAGTAACAAAATCGGACAACTAGAGGCCCAGAACTGGCGGCCTACCGGGGAAACGTCTGGTGCACGCAATGCTCAATCCATCCCTGGGGAAAGGGGAATTGTACGGAGCATCTTTAAACACAATAGTGCGATGTCCATAAAGCTTGCGCCATGCAGAGTTATTAAGAAGC